>NC_081361.1:60728552-61928552 GCF_030684315.1 Stegostoma tigrinum | reverse complement strand
GAAAGAGAAGAGCGGTTGGATAAACACAGGAGTTGATAATGATCTGACTGGGAGGATGAATAGCTGTTCATGGGGATTGTTAGTGACTAACAGTAGGTGGTGTATAATGGCAGGCAATGTGATAACAAGGCCTGGTGTGTCAGGTAGTGGGCTGGGATATGAGAGAATTTAGGTCCTAAAATTATTGAACTAGATATTGAGTTGGTAGGGTTGGAGGGTGCTCAAGTGGAAAATGAGGTTTTGTCCTTCCAGCTTGTGCTGAGCTTCGCTGGAACACTGCATCAAGCAGCGATGTTGGCCAGGGAACAAGGTGGTGTGTTGAAGTGGCTGGCAACTGGAAACTCAAGGTCTTTTTTGTGAACAAAATGTAGGTGTTCTATGAAGTGGTCACCGTGTCTACGCTTTTTTCCCCAGTGTAGAGGAGATCACACTGTGAGCTGCGAATGCAGTAAACTAGATGCTGGGAAGTGCAGGTTAAGTGTTGCTTCATCTGGAAGTTATGTCTGGGCCCTTGGGTACTGGGCAGGGAGGAAGTGGGCAGGTGTTGTACCTTCGCTGGTTGCAGGGGAAGGTGCCTTGTAGCAGTTTGGGGTGTTGGCGGTGAAGCAAGAGTGGACCAGGGTGTCCCAAAGGGAACGGTCCCTGCAGAGGGCAGGCAAGGCAGGGGAGGGGAATATGTGTCCGGTGGTGGCATCTCGCTGCAGGTGGCAGAAATGGCATCTGATGATCGTTTGGATGTGGATGCTGGCAGGTTGGTAGGTAAGGACAAAGGGAACACTATCGCAGTTGCAGGAGGGAAGAGAAGGGGTGAGGGCAGAAGTGTGGGAGATGGGTTAGACCTGGTTGAGGGCTCTGTTGACAATGGTGCGGGGGAATCCTTGGTTGAGGAAGCAGATGGATATTTCGGAGGCTCCCTTGCCGAAGTTGACCTCATCTAAATATATGCAACGGAGTTGGAGGAACTGAGAGAATGGAGTTTTTACATGAAGCAGGATGTGAAAATGTAGAGTCCAGGTAGCTGTGAGCGTCAGCAGGTTTACAGTGGATATTAATGGCCAGTCTATCCCCAGAAATAGAAACAGAGTTGTTGAGGAAGGGAAGGAATGAGTCAGAGATAGAACAGGTGAAAGTGAGGGCAGGATGGTAACTGGATGCGAAATCAATGAACTTCTCCAATTCCAGATGAGCGAGGGAAGCAGTACAAATGTTATCATCGATATATTGGAGAAAGAGTTGAGGGAGAGGGTCGGAATAGGACTGGAAAAAGGAATAAAACAAAGTTGCTGGAGAAGCTCTGCAGGTCTGACAGCATCTGTTTCAGGTCTGGTAACTCTTCTTCAGAACTGAGGAAAAAGGAGTGTTCTATGTAACCTACAAAGAAACAGGCATAACTGGGGCCCATGCGGATACCCATGGCCACCCCTCTGACTTGATGAAAATGAGAGGAGTTAAAAGAGGAATTGTTCAGGGTGAGGACGATCTCAGCCATGTGGAGGAAGGTGGTGGTGGGTGGGGACGGTTCAGGTTTTTGCTCGAGGATGAAGCGGAGGGCCCTAAGGTCCTCCTGGTGTGGAATGGACGTGTAAAGTGATTGCACATCCATGGTAAAGGGGAGGTGCTGGAGCATGCAAACTGGTAATTTTGAAACCGGCGTAAAGAGTCAGAGGATTCATGAATGTATGTGGGCAGCGATTGGACTGGGGAGAGAAGACTGAGTTAAGGTAGGAAGAGAAGAGTTCTGTGGGGCAGGAGCAGGCTGAAACAATGGGTCTGCCTGGACAGTCCTTTCTGGGGATTTTTGGAAGGAGGTAGAAGTGAGCTGTGTGGGGCTGGGGGACTTTCAGCTCAGAGGGTGGGACGAGGGTCCTAGTCAGATGAAACAAGATCAGTTACCGTATTTGATACAATGGCCTGATGTGTCATGGTCCGGGGAAGATAGGAGGAGGTGTCCAAGGGCTTGTGTTGAGCCTCTGCAATATAGAGGTCTGTATGCCAGACTACAACAGCACCACTCTTATTGGCAGGCTTATTAACAAAGTCAGAGTTAGATCTGAGTGCATTGAATGCAGTCAGTTTGGAGCGAGATAGGTTGGATTTGGTGAGAGGGGCAAAGAAATTGAGGCAATTAATATCACTTCGACAGTTCTCAATGAACAGATCGAGTGCAGATAAAAGGCCGGAGGGATGGATTAAGGTGCAGGGACAGTGTTGGAACTGGATGGAGGGATCTGTGGGATGGAAGAGAGCTCTTGTCCAAAGAAATGGGTGAAGATGGCGAAAGAACAGTGCAATGTCATATCTTGACTGTAGTTTGTTAAGGTGGGGACACAGAGGAATAAAGCTGAGGCCTTTGCTGAGTACAGAACATTCAGCATCAGACCGCAGAAGGTTAGAAGGGATGGTGAATACCCGACAGGAGGTGGGTTGGGGGAGGGGATGGAGTCTGAGGTGAGGGGAGGAGAGAAAGGCTCAAGGGGGCTATGGGTATCTCTGAGCTGTTGCATCTTATAGGCCTTGACTCCTGACAGGAAAAGGACAAGTTTCTTGTTAGTACGACAACTGAGCCAGAGGATGAAGTGGGACTGCGGAGTGGTGCAGCCCTGAGCCAATGCGTTGCAATGGTGTTGGAGAGAAAGGTCGAGAGTGTGCATGTGATATTGTTGTCGACAGGACTCCAACCAGGTCCAACCCATCTCCTGCACTTCCACCCTCACCCACTCTCTTCCTTCCCACAACAGCGATAAGGTTCCCCATTTCCTTATTTACCATCCCACCAGCATCCACATCCAGAAGATCATCTGATGCCATTTCCACTACCTCCAGCAAATTGCCAACACCACCCCCCCACAGCCCCATGGCACCTTGCCCTATAAGCGGCGAAGGTGCAACACCTGCCCATTTATCCCCTCCCTCCCCAGTATACAAGGGCCCAAACACACCTTCCAGATGAAGCAACACTTCACCTGTACTTCCCAGAATCTAGTCTACTGCATTCGCTGCTCACATTGTGGTCGACTCTATATTGGGGAAACGAAACGAAGGCTGGGTGACTGCTTCACAGAACATCTACGTCCTGCTCGCAAAAAAGACCCTGAGCTTCCAGTTGCATGCCACTTCAACACACCACCCTGTTTCCCCGGCCAGCATCTCTGCCTCTGGCTTGCTGCAATGTTCTAGCAAAGTTCAATGCAAGCTGGAACAATAATCCATCTTTGGTCCGCTTCCCCCTCTCTCCCTATTTGTTCCAGTTCTCTCCCCATCCCCCTTTACTGATGAAGGGTCTAGGCCTGAAACGTCAGCTTTTGTGCCCCTAAGATGTTGCTTGGCCTGCTGTGTTCATCCAGCTCCACACTTTGTTATCTCAGTTTCTCCAGCATCTGCAGTTCCCATTATCTCCTTTCCAAGAACAACACTCACTTCACTTTCTCACCATATTCCTGTATGCTTTCATGATCAAACATTTATTATTCTCAGTCTCGAAACACTTACCAAACACTTACCTGCAGCCCTCTGAACTCGACATCGAGTTCAATCATTTTAGGGCGTAAACTCACCCCTGTCCTAGTCCCCTACCCCACATACCAGGCCTTGTTATCACGTAGCCTGCTGTTACATACAAGCTATGGTTAGTCACTAACATTCCCCTTTAACAGCTCTTCACTCTCCTAGCCAGATTGTTATCAACTCCTTTGACTATCGAGTTGTTCTTCTCTCTCTTTGGGCTCTATCCTTTATCTTATCGTTTACTCCCTACCCCATCTCCCTCCCTATTTTCTGCACATAAACCAGTGCTTTCCCATCTACCATCAATTCTGAGGAAGGATTACAGGGCACAAAATGTTAACTCTGATTTTTTTTCTTCACAGATGCTGCCAGACCTGCTCAGCTTGAAAAAAAGAAGTGTTTGCATAAATGACATCAGTAAAGTGAAATAGAACAGATCCAAATCTTTACACCCCAGTAGAAATGGAATGATACAAAATTAAAATTGTTGTGTTGCACTATTTGTTCTGCTCCAACTCAGATCTTGATCACCACATTTCCTAAGGCTTTCTGCTAGCTGTTTAATTACTACATGCAAATGAGGTTCCTTTGATGTACGTAGGACAACTGATTGTGCATGTGTATTCCCCAATTATACCAGACGGCGAAGCATAAAAGGCTAGAAGATAATTAAGTACAGAAGCACTTTTAGGAACACTGAAATAAGAGTGGGCTATACAGTCCCTGAGCTTGCTCAGTTTCTCACTAAGATTGAGTTCTACATCACTATACTTTCTTACCATATTTCTGTATGCTTTCATGATCAAACATTTATTATTCTCAGTCTCGAAACACTTACCAAATAAGCATCCACATCCCTCCGGGGCAGAAAATTAATGACACTCTGGGTAAAGAAATTTCTCATCTCAATCCTAAATGTCTGACATGAAACTAAATCTTGACATTAATATCTGTAGTCTAAACTCCCTAGGCCAAAAGAAGCTCACTGGTAACTTGGTAATATATAAAATTAAATAACTCTATCAAATCTGATGGTATGTCTCATATCAGACTAATTCATGAAATCTAACTGATATCTGTGAAGATTGCAAGTTAGATCTCATCTCAAATACTGTGAACAGTTTTGGTTTCCTTGTCTAAGGAAAGATATATCACAATTGGATGTAGTCCGATAAAGGTTCACTGAGTTGATCCTGGGCATTGAGGGATTTTCTTATGAGAAGAGGTTGAGTAGATTAGGCTCTTACCCTTTGTAGTTCAGAAGAACGAAAGGAGACTTTATTGAAACAAATAAGATTTTAAGAAAGATTGACAGGGTACATGCTAAGAGATTGTTTCCACCTGTTAGAGAGTCATGGACCAAACAGTATTATACCAGAGTAAGGGTCACTCATTTAAGGCAGAGATGAAGATGAATTTCTTCCTTCAGAAGACAGTGAATCTGTACAATTCTTTAACGCAGTGGGGGCTGGAAGCTGAGTCGTTAAAGTATGTTCAACACTGGGATAGGCAGATTTTAAAACAGTAAGGGAATCAAGGATTATGGGCAAAGGCAGGAAAGTGGAGTTGCGGATTATCAGATCAACTTTGATCTCATGTTTGAGCAGACTCGATGAGCCAATGGCCTACTTCTGTTTCTATGTCTTATGGTCTCATAACAGGATATTAACTCACTCTAACTTATGGTTTTAATAGGATTACATGCTGTAAAATCCTTGTTTGTATTTATTGACAGAAATTGCCGTTTTTAGTTGAAATATTTTGTCTATGTCATATTATAACCTTTTTGCAAATCTTTTCCAAGCAACCCTGTGCTGAACTGCAATACCTTTGTGTTCAATGTAAACAAAATGATAGAATGTTCAAGCTCAAAAGGAGGCCCTTGGGCCCAATGTGCTTGTGCAGCCTAGTTCTTTTTAACAGCTCCTCACGTAGCTCCTTTCTCCTGCCATTTCCTCAGATCCCTGCTAATTATTCCTGTTCAGCAATGTATACAGTTCCCGTGTGAGAATTTTGATTTTGTCTGTGTCCAATGCCTTTTGAGAAAGTGTATTAAGTCTAGCCAAATCTCTATTATCTCCCTACACACTCCTTCTCCGCTCAAAGGGGAAAAAAAATTAAAAGTGTAAAAATCATACGAGTGAACGCATTGATTGTCACATCAAACTCATGCGGTATAAAAGTCTTGTTTTACAATGCTATGTGTACTTGCTATTCACATCATGGTTCTGATTGTGTGAAACAATCTGTGACAGTTTTTCATAGCTCAATGGTTTCAAAGAGCAAAACATTAACACAATCGCACGAATTAACAATACATTTCATATTACATGAATCAGTTCGTAGATCATGTCACTTAAAAATATCACACCATCTACTTAAAAAGTGTTTTAGATATCTGTAAATTAGAAGGCAGAATTGAGGGGAATTTTGAAAATTCAATAGTTTTCTTTTAAGTCATTGCCTTTCATCTAATAATGTTAAGGTCTACGTTTATGTGACTTGAAAGTAAATCTGATATAAAGTACAACAGGAATAGCATACACATAAACATTAATTATGCTTGGTCAAATATATTTTAAACTAGTGCTTTATCTATATTATGCTTTTTACTGTTTAACAGCAGGTTGATGAGTCATGGTTTAAGTGCTTTAAAGGAACTATGAGAAAAAATAGCAAGGGTTGCCACCCACTGCTGTGCTATTGCGTTTATTAATGGAATGCTGATTATTGAAAGTAGTTGTACGGATTTTTAACAAAACATTTTAGTTATTTATATATAATAGATTATGTTACAAACACAGAGCTGGTTGTTATACACACATAATCAATATGCGGAAACTCATTTTGAAAACTCGAAAGCAATCACTGTTAATCTCAGATTGTAAATAGTTTTGATCTTTACAACACATTTTTCCATACCTACCAGTATTTTTTATATCAGCTGTAGTCAGTACCATTGAAATGCATGGAGACAGGAAACAGGAAGTAAAACAGGGCACATTTACTAGTTCTTATATAAACTATCTCTAAACTTAAAAAAAATCAAGTGTCATTTTATGTTGACCTTTTAGACAGAAATTGAGTGTGTTCAGTTACTATTCCATATTTTTAAAGAAATATATTAACCTTTAAATAGTACCACCCAAAAAATTACAAATACAAAAGATTCATTTTATTTTTTCAAATCAAAGAACTTCAACTCAATGATACATGTTAAGCATCATTTATTCAGAAGCCAAATTATATAGTGTGCCAAGGGTACAGAACCCCATACCTAAGGAACTTGTACAACTGTCAAAATGAAAATGTCAATATTTTGATGTGTGGATATTTGTAAATAAGGATATGCAGTTGAATATTCAATATTAAGATTACTTCATATTAAGATTCATTATTCTGTGGTGGAATTTTGCTTTACAATGATTTCAAGAATAATTTTCAAAAAATATTTCAATATAAGCACACATATCTGGATTTCACAAAACCATTTCAAAATTGCTTTCAAAGCTGCAATCAACCTGATAATCAGAAATAATTTGAGACTGAGACGCCTGATGCACATTCACTTTCTGATTTGTATTCAGTGATCACGTAGGATCCAAGATGCAGTTTGGGAACTCAATAGGGAATTTAACAAAAACAATTCTTGTAACATGCTGATGCTAGCAAGGCTTCTTTAATTGCCCTTAGAGTTGTTTTGCTACAATCTAGTTATTTTCACAATCATTTTAACCTGATCGTAACCAATAAATTAACAGATTTATTAAGTTCAAGTTTAAAATTTGCTGTTGCTGGATTCAGGATTTTGGATCTGCACCATAAGGTATGACCAGTCATAGTAGAAGATAACATATTGCTCTACTATTTCTAAATAGCTTTTTTAACCTTACAGATCATAATTAAATGTAGCATTCCTTTCTAAGAATGATATTAATTCATGTTAAACCCTAACAGAAACTCTATTAACTTTGATTACCGTGAGAATTTCCTATAGGAATATTCCTTACATTAAGCGATTACAACTAATATTAGGATTGAGAATTTCATTGCCAACGAAAATGCACAAAAATAGTCCACATTTGGAAAAGAGCTGTTTCCTTAATTCGAACGAATACAGTGCAGTTCTTCAGTACTCAGACATTCTGATGATTTTACCTACTGCATATACTTGTATATGAAATTAGAATTTTACATTCATGTTGAATTAGTTAAAAATGTGTATGTGGCAGGATTTGTTTCAGATTTCAGATGTTTCCTCTTACAATTAGCTATTTTCTTCAGAAAACAGTCAGGATTTTCCTAAGGGTTTTAGGTTGGGATTAGTTGTAGGTCCAAGGACTGTACTTTGCTGGAAGCAAGGTCAGTGGATCTAATTTCCTGGAGGTGGACTAATTAGCTGCCTCCAGGATGGCTGATCTGTTAAGGAAAATGGGCTGCCAGTCTAAATAAAGGGCTGGTAGGTTTAGAGCCAATGGCACATTGAAGAATGTGAAGGCATGTCAACATCAAGGCGGATAAAAATAATTATTTTGGAGGGTAGGTGGATCAGAGGGAAAACTAGGGAATGTGGTGTTTGAGTGGCAATGTCACTAGCCTAGTAATCCAGAACTCCAGGCAAATATTCTGGGGACATAATTTAAAATTGAACCATGGCAGATGGTGAAATCTGAATTCAATACAAAAAAATACTGGAATGGTAAGGTAGCGTAATGGTGACCGTATAACCACTATCGATTGCTGTATAAAGCTCATTTGGTTCACCAATATCCTTGAGGGAAAGAAATCCTCTATCCCTTACCTGGTCTGGCCTAAATATGACCCTATACACATCAATGTGGGTGACTCTTAACTGATCTCTGGATAAACAGGGATAGACAATAAATGCTGGCCTTGCCAGTGATGCCCACATCCATTAAACAATTAAAAAGAAATTAAAACCTCTTCTGCGTGAATCATTAGCCTTTGACACTTGTATCACCCTCTTTGGGGAAAGACTCAACTATTATGGACCCTGCAAAATGCCAGTGTGACTGGAAAATTGTCCGAATTGGGGCCTATGTTATGGAAAATGGTTGACTTCCTCCATGGTGCAGGTTGCCGATCCACATTCCTGCCTTTCCTGGGAAATGTGCCTGGCAATACGGTGCCATGATGATAACACAGTATGGAGCTGGAGGAATACAGCAGGCCAGGCAGCACCAGAGGAGCAGACAAGCCGACGTCTTGGGTCTGGACCCCTCTTCAGAAAAAGACACAACATGGGTTACTGAAGTTTCTAGTAACAAGGTACAATTCAGTACAATAAAATAGTTCCAGAGGCTCAACATCACTAAAAATTTTCTGAAGAGAGGTCCCAACCCGAAGTTTCGGTTTTCCAGCATCGGCAGTTCTTACTATCTCTGGGTGTCATCATGATGACGATTTTTCCCTTAGTTCATTGGTCTCTTTGCCCTGCCTCCAAAGGTTTGGCAATATTGCACACAGTGAAGTAGTTCACATGCAGTTGCATTAAAACCTGACTGGAAAAATGGCGAGTGACATTTATACCACACTAGTACTAAACAAGGACAATCACTAAGTTCCAAATCAACTACATCTGGGTATGTCCAGAATCTCAAAAGCAACGGACATGTTATTACTTGGCAACAGCAGCAGACCAGAATCAGGCAACCTGCAGTGAATAATCCAGCATGGGTTACTAAAGCTTCTAGTGACAAGGTACAAGTCAGTATGATAAAATAGTTCCAGCTCAACATCACCAAAAACATAAAAGTCTTCTTGATTTTACTTTTATCTATGACTGTAAACATCAAATCTCTACACCAAGGAACTAAAGATGAGAATTTTATTTTACACAACGAGTTCTTGTGATTGTCTAAAAGGGAGATGGAAGCAGATTCAACAAAAATTTGCAACAGGAACTTGAAAAGTGAAAATTGCAGGGCTATAGAGAGATATAGGAACAGAACAAATTGTTTTGCTCTTACGAAGTCTCAGTACTAGCATGATGGGCTCACTAACATACCATGACTGCAGTGTTTACTAGCTGCAAAATTTATTGCAACAACGAAAAGCGTCTTTGGCAATCCCCCCACCACCGCCCCCACGCCACACCCTTTACCTTCATTATCTGGGTGAATTAGAGAAGTAAGAATTTGTTACATATAAGCAGTGTCTTACATGCAGGTTCATGCAGTATTTCAGGATAATAAATGTACACAATAAAAGAAATACTTAACTGAATCATATAATTCTATACAATTAAGTACTCAGTCCAATAAAACAGAAAAGCTATATCACTTGATAACACATGGCCTATGATTTCAAATACATTATCAGATTAAATTTTATACCTGAGTAGGATGCAAAATCTATATGCCATTACATGCTACAAATCATTGTTAAGGTTTGGAAAGCTATTAAGTATCGTATATAAACTGTTCAGATGTAATGAACTAGAGATTCTCTACATTTATTCTTGTTGCGTGCAACTAATGATTAATGATAGTAAATCTTAATGGTCTGGAAATTCTGAGGATGGCAATCACAACTGGATTGCTAATTCACTTCTGCATTTTTATATAGCTACCAAGCTCCATATTTCCAGCTGGAACTTCCAATCTGGCTTATATTGGTGATGATTATTACAGGGCATGTGTGAGACATGAATGTTACTGGCCACTTATCAACACAATCCTGGGTGTTGTCTAAGCCTTTATATATGTGGGCATGAAGTGCTTCTGTAGCTGTCAAGAAGATAACGGAAGTGAACATTGCCAATTCAGCTAATATTTAGGCACTGGACGCTACCTGTCTAAAGAATTCATGCAATGGTGTCCTTTAATTGAAGTAAACAATCTCCAACAATCACGACTATCTTTCTTTGTGCCAGGGCTAGGGCTCTAATCAGTGCAGCATCTTGGCAAGACTCCGTAATGCCACATAGTTGAATACTATTTGACATCAAGGCCGGTTACTCTCTGGAATTCAGCAATTTTGTTCATATTTGGGCCAAGGCTGCGATGAGGTTCAGAGCTGAGTGATTATGGAAGAATTCAAGACCATAAGATGTAGGAGCAGAAATATGCCATCAGGCCATTCAGTCTGCTCCAACATTCAATGAGATTATAGCTGATCTGATAATCCTCAACTCCACTTTCTTACCTTTGTCCATTACCCTTGATTCCCTTCTTGATTAAAAATCTAACTGATCTCAGCTTTGAATATACTTAATAACCGAGATTCTAGAGATCTTTGTATCAAAAAATTCCACAGAGTCACTACCCTCTGAGAAAGGAAATTCCTCCTCATCTGTCTTAAATCCCTACTTGCTTGGATGAGTGCAGCTCCAACAACACTCAAGAAAAGTCTGATACCATCCAGGATAAAGCAGGCACCACATCCACAAACATTCAGTCATTCCACCACTGACACTCAGAGCAGTGTGTACTGTCTACAAGATGCAATCTCGTAATTCACCAAACATCCTTAGCCAGCACCTTCTAAATCCATGATCATTTCCATCTAGAAGGACAAGGGCAATAAGTACATGAGAACACCACCATATGCAAGTTCCCCTCTTAGCCACTCACCGTTCCGACTTAGAAATACACTGCTGTCCCCCTACATTGTCGCTCAGTCAAAATCCTGGAATTCCCTCCTTAACGATATTGTGAGTCTACCTATAGCACGTGGACTGCAACGGTTCAAAGCAGCAGCTCACCACCACCTTATCAAAGGCAACTAGGGATGGGCAATAAATGCTGGCCAGCAAGAAATGCTCACAGCCCACAAATGATAAAGCAAAACAGTCAGCCCCTTATTAGAACATAGAACATAGAACAGTACAACACAGAACAGGCCCTTCAGCCCACAATGTTGTGCCGACCATTGATCCTCATGTATGCACCCTCAAATTTCTGTGACCATATACATGTCCAGCAGTCTCTTAAATGACCCCAATGACCTTGCTTCCACAACTGCTGCTGGCAGTGATTATGCCTGCTGGTCCTAGATTCTCCTACAAGGGGAATTGTTTCTACCTGTATCTACCTTGTCAAGTCCTCCAAGAATCTTTTTTTTTCCAATAGGTCAGCTCTTAATCTCCTAAACTCCAACGAACACAGGCCCAACCCACTTAAACTTTCTTCATAAGACATCCTTCCAGACCTGGGATCAACCTAGTAAACCTTCATAGGACTGCCTGTAATGCCAGAGTATCTTTCCTTGGAAAAGGGGCTTGAAACTATTCACAGTATTCCAGGTTCAGCCTAACTCATACCTGGCTTTCCTATTGTTATACTGTTCTGGATCAGACCAAACCCCCTGAAAATATATTAAGAAGATAACCTCGACCCTGACTAAGGTAAGTGCCAAGTGTTGCAATCTGGTTACAATTCTATTGGTCAAACGACTAGATTCGAAGCAAAACGCACTTTTTCATACACTATCCTTGAAATACAACAAAAGAAGAAAGAAATTGGGATAACAACTCTATTGAAAAATTTAACAGATAAATAGATTATTTTATTACTAAACAGTAACTATTCCAATATTATGACATCCCACAGCTTTGGCAAAAGACAAGTTCAGAAAAATGGATTGTCTCATAGGCACTTCTCCAGTCCAGACGGATAAACAGCAAGAGAAATCTCTGAGAAAGGGAGTAGCAGGGAGAGGTGCACTCCAATCTTCCACCTAGCTTCAATACCCATTAACTGTCATATTGAAAACCTAAAACTAAAACTCCTGGTTCTGTGGAAGCTCACCCCACACATTCAGGCTGCTTCTATTGTTTCAATTTTTAAAAAATTCCAAGGCCACATAAGCTGTTTATGGGCTTTCAACAGACAGCTCTGTACCGCTGTATTAAAACCATTCTTCATAAAAAACAGGACAAAGTACACCTCTTAAAGTCATGGCATCGTCACACACTTCATTTCAAATAAAGGCCAACATTCCATTTGCTTTCCCTATGACCTGCTGAAGTTGCACTGCTACCTTTTGGTGATTTACGCAGGAACATCCAAATTGTAGTTTTCTGCAGTCTTTCTCCATTTAAATAATATTCAGTTTTTCTATTCTTTCTGCCAAAGTACATAATCTTACATTTTCCACATCATATTCCAGATGTTAAATCTTTGCCTACTCTCGTAACCTGTCTATATTTCTCTTTGCCACCCTCACTATATGCTTTCCACCTATTTTTGTGCCATCCTCAAACTTGGCTATATCTACTATCTTTGTAACTACTTTCTTTTAACATTCACAATGCATCCCATCAGGTGCAGGAGTATTGTCAGTCTTTAGTTCCATTAGTTTCCCAAGTACATTTATTGAACATTGGTGAGCATGCCATTGTTGAGCAAGATAGCACTGTCAATGACTGCGACTGGGAGGGTCCGCTCGGTTCGCAATAAACAACTGCACCTCCCAGTCGCAAACCATTTCCACTCCCCCTCCCATTCTTTAGATGACATGTCCATCATGGGCCTCCTGCAGTGCCACAATGATGCCACCCGAAGGTTGCTGGAACAGCAACTCATATTCCGCTTGGGAACCCTGCAGCCCAATGGTATCAATGTGGACTTCACCAGCTTCAAAATCTCCCCTTCCCCCACTGCATCCCTAAACCAGCCCAGTTCGTCCCCTCCACCCACTGCACCACACAACCAGCCCAGCTCTTCCCCTCCACCCACTGCATCCCAAAACCAGTCCAACCTGTCTCTGCCTCCCTAACCTGTTCTTCCTCTCACACATCCCTTCCTCCCACCCCAAGCCGCACCTCCATCTCCTACCTACTAACCTCATCCCACCTCCTTGACCTGTCCGTCTTCCCTGGACTGACCTATCCCCTCCCTACCTCCCCACCTATACTCTCCTCTCCACCTATCTTCTTTTCTCTCCATCTTCGGTCTGCCTCCCCCTCTCTCCCTATTTATTCCAGAACCCTCACCCCATCCCCCTCTCTGATGAAGGGTCTAGGCCCGAAAAGTCAGCTTTTGTGCTCCTGAGATGCTGCTGGGCCTGCTGTGTTCATCCAGCCTCACGTTTCATTATCTTGGATTCTCCAGCATCTGCAGTTCCCATTATCATAGAAAGGGATGTTGTTAGTTCTGGAACACAATCTTCAAATACAACCGCTGGATTAACGTCAGGACCCTTCATTTTTAATGTATTCAGTGCCTTCAATTATTCCTTGCTATCACATGGACAGAAGTGAACTGACAGAAGACTGCAATCTAGGAGGAGGACTTCAGGGGGAGAGCTAGATGATCTCTCATTCCGCAGTTCTGGCTGAAGACAGTGCAAGCAATTTTAGTCTTGATTTTTAGTATTGATTCCTGAGCTGAGGGAAGCCAGGAGCTGGCAAAATTTACACACATTTGATAGAGATAAAATTCTAAGTGTGCAAAACCCCAATATGACACAAAGGATTAGCTTTCAATATATGGAGCATATGAGCCAGGAACAAGAGTAGGCCCTTCAAGCCTGCTCCACCATTCAATAAGATCATGGCTGATCTGATTTTAATCTCAACTCTACATTCCTGCATACTTTTAATAATCTTTCAATCCCTTGGTAATCAAAAATCTATCTACTTCTGCTTAAAAATATTAGAGGATTCTGCGTCCACTGACTTTTGAGGCAGGGAATTCCTAAGATTCACAACCCTCTGTGAGAAAAGTATTTTCTTCTGCCTCAAACAGACAACCCTTTATTTTTAAACTATAAACTCTAGTTCTAGATTCTCCTAGGAGAGGGAACATCTTTTCCATAACCGACTTATCAACGTCCCTCGGGATCTTATACGTTTTAGCTGTCACCTGTGACACATTTAAAATCCAGAGGAGATGTCCTCACATACCACCCCACCAACCTCCGGGTACAACGCATCATTCTCCGACACTTCTGCCATCTACAATCCGACCCCACCACCAAAGACATTTTTCCCACCCCACCCTTGTCTGCCTTCCGGAGACACCACTCTCTCCGCGACTCCCTTATCCGCTCCACACTCCCCTCCAACCCCACCACACCCAGCACTTTTCCCTGCAACCGCAGGAAGTGCTACACCTGCCCCCACACCACCTCCCTCACCCCCATCCCAGGCCCCAAGATGACATTCCACATTGAGCAGATGTTCACCTGCACATCCGCCAATGTGGTATACTGCATCTGCTGTACACGGTGTGGCTTCCTCTACATTGGGGAAACCAAGTGGAGGCTTGGGGACCGCTTTGCAGAACACTTACGCTCGGTTCGCAGTAAACAATTGCACCTCCCAGTTGCGAACCATTTCAACTCCCCCTCCCATTCCTTAGACAACATGTCCATCCTGGGCCTTCTGCAGTGCCATAATGATGCCACCCGTAGGTTGCAGGAACAGCAACTCATATTCCGCTTGGGAACCCTGCAACCCAATGGTATCAATGTGGATTTCACCAGCTTCAAAATTTTCCCTCTCCCACTGCATCACAAAACCAGCCCAGCTCGTCCCCGCCTGCCTAACCTGTTCTTCCTCTCACCTATCCCCTCCTCCCACCTCAAGCCGCACCTTCCTTTCCTACCTCCTAACCTCATCCCACCCCTTGACCTGTCCGTCCTCCCTGGACTGACCTATCCCCTCCCTACCTCCCCACCCATACTCTCCTCTGCACCTATCTTCTCCTCTATCTATCTTCAGTCCGCCTCCCCCTCTTTTCCCTATTTATTTCAGAATCCTCTCCCCATCCCCTTTTTCTGATGAAGGGTCCAGGCCCGAAACATCAGCTTTTATGCTCCTATGTTGCTGCTTGGCCTGCTATGTTCATCCAGCCCCACACTTTGTAATCTAAAATCCAGAGGAGACAGGTTTAGCTTCTCTAGCCTTTCCTCATAAGACCATTTGCTTATTCTAGGTATTAGTCAAATAAAGAGATAGCAAGAACTGCAAATGCTGGAATCAGTATTGAGCTGGATGAACACTGTAGGTCAGGCAGCATCAGAGGAGCAGGTAAGTCGATGCTTCAGGTCAGGACCCTGCTGAAAAAGGGTCTCAACCCGTAATGTTGACTTTCCTACATCTCTGATGCTGCCTGACCTGCTGTGCTCCTCCAGCTCCATACTGTAATGAATTAGTCAAATAAACCTTTGCAGATGTGCTTCCAGCACATTAACAGACTTCCGTAAGCATGCTGATTAGTACCATGCACAGTATTCCAAACGTATTCTCACTAGTGCCCTATATAATGGAGGCATAACCTCCATCCTCTTGCACTCAATTATTCTCACAATAAAACACAACACTCTGTTAGCTTTCCTGATTATTTGCAGTACCTGCATATTAACCATCTGCTAGTCTCACTCCAGTACACCCGAATCTTTCTGCACTTCAGAGCTCTCTAGCCTCTTGCTATTTAGATAATAAGTTTATTTTTTATTCTTTCTCTCAAAATAGACAATGTCACATATTCCCACATCATATTCCTCTTGCCAGATCTTCATCCACTCACTTAGTCTATATCCCTTCGTAGGTTTCTATGTCCTCTTCAAGGCCCACATTTCTACCTGTCTTTGTGCTATCAGCAAATTTAGCATCCATCCATCCATTTGGTGCCTTCATCCAAGACCTTTGTTTAAATTTTGGAAGAGACGAGCTCCCAGAACCATAGCAGGGTACAGGGTTATTAGGCAAGACAAAAGAGGGTGTAGAAAGGGTATTGGAGTAGCACTATTAAGGAGTCAATTACTGCAATATGGAGAGGTGATATCTTGGAAGGGTCCTCAAATTGCGGGTAGGATTTCACATTGTTAAGGAGAAACTTTACTGGGAGTGTATTATATGCCCTGAAAGGGTCAGCAGGAACTAAAGGCGCATATATGTAGTCACTTCATAAAGGCGTGCAAGAGAAATAATTGGGCAATTATATTAGGGGATTTCAACTTTCAAACATATATTGGCATTATCATAGTGTTATGAGTTTCAAGAGGGTGGATTTGTAGAATTGTATCCAGGGAGATTTTGCATCAAGTGTAGAAGACCCAACAAAGGACGGTACAGTGCTGGATCTAGTTCTGGGGAAAGAAGTTGGACAAATGTTCCACGTGGCAGTGGAGGGGCATTTAGGTGATAGCGACCACAACACAGTATGGTTCAAGATTGACTGATTGACCTCTACCTTGCAGAGGCTGAGCGCCAACTCTCAGATACTGCCTCCTACCTTCCCCTGGACCATGACCCCACCCTGGCATATCAGGCCATTGTATCCACTATGGTAACTGATATATTATCTGGTGATTTCCCCCTCTCCGCTTCCACGCTAATAGTCCCCCAACCCTGCACAGCTCGTTTCTACCTCTTGCCAAAAATCCACAAACTGAACTGTCGGGCAGACCCATTATTTCAGCCTGCTCGTGCCCCACAGAACTCATCTCTTCCTACCTTGACTCATTCTTCTCCCTCCTGATTCAATCCCTACCCACATAGATCAATGATTCCTCCGATGCCTTGCACCAGGTTCAAAACTTCCAGTTTGCTGGTTCCAGCTACCTCCTCTTTACCATGGGCGTGCAATCCCTTTACACGTCCATTGCCAACGAGGAGGGTCTTAGGGCTCTCCGCTTCTTCCTGCAGCGAAGACCTGAACTATCCCCACCTACCATCACCCTCCTCCACTTGCTAGGCTTGTCCTCACCATCAACAACTTCTCTTTCAACTCCTCTCATTTTCATTAGGTGCGAGGGGTTGCCATGGGTACCCACATGGGCCCTAGTTATGCCTGTCTCTTTATGGGGTACATGAAACATTCCTTGTTCCAGTCCTATTCCGACCCCCACCAACAACTCATTCTCCGATACATCGATGATATAATTGGTGCTGTTTCCCTCTCCTGTCTGGAATTGGGAAACTTAATCAATTTCACCTCCAATTTCCACCCTGTCCTCACTTTCACCAGGTCTGTCATGACTCCTCCCTTCCTTTCCTCAACATTTCTGTTTCCACTTCTGCGGATAGACTGGCCACTAATATCCACTGACTCCCACAGCTATCTGGACTATACATCCTCACAAAGTGTGGAGCTGGATGAACACAGCAGGCCAAGCAGCATCTTAGGAAAACAAAAGCTGACGTTTCTGGCCTAGACCCTTCACCGGAACATCAGCTGTTGTGCCCCTAAGATGCTGCTTGGTCTGCTGTGTTCATCTCAGATTCTCCAGCATGTGCAGTTCCTATTATCTCTATATATCCTCACACCCCACTTCCTGTAAAGACTTTATCCTATTCTCTCAATTCCTCCATTTCTGGCGCATATGTTCAGATCAGACCAACTTTGACAAAGGAGCCTCCGAAATGTCCACGTTCTTCCTCAACCGAGGATTCCCTACCTCTGTTGTCGACAGGGCCATCAACCAGGTCCAACCCATCTTCTGCACTACCCCCTCACCCCCTCTCTTGTCTCCTGCAACAGCAATAAGGTTCCCCTTATCCTCACCTACCATTTCACCCGTATCCACATCCAGAAGATTATCAAACGCCATTTCTGCCACCTCCAGCAAGATGCCACCACCAGACACACATTCTCCTCCTCTCCCTTGTCCACCTTCTGCAGGGAGCATTCCCTCCAGGACACCCTGGTTCATTCTTCCTTCACCCCAATACTTTCCCACAGCGCTACGGCAGTTTCCCCTGTAACCGGCAAAGGTGCAACACCTGCCCAGTTACCTCCTCTCTCCCCAGTATCTAAGAACCCAAACATACCTTCCAGGTGAAGCAACACTTCACCTGTACTTCCCAGAATCTAGTCTACTGCATTCGCTGCTCACAATGTGGTCTCCTCTACACTGGGGAAACAAAATGTAGACTTGGCAACCGCTTCGCAGAACATCTACGTTCTGCTCACAAAAGTGACCCTGAACTACTAGGTGCCTGCCATTTTAAAACACTACCCTGGTCCCTGGCCAAAATCTCTGTCTCTCACTTACTGCAGTGTTCCAGTGAAGCCCAATGCAAATTGGAGGAACAACACCTCATTTTCCACTTAGAGATTCTACAGCACTCTGGACTCAATATTGAGCTCAATAATTTTAGGGCCTGAAATCGTCCATGTCCCAGTCCCCTACCTCACACACCAGGCCTCGTTACCACATAGCCTGCCATTACACACCCCCTGTTGTTCGTCACCAACAGTCCCCATTAAAAACTATTCACCCTCCCGACCTGATTGTTAGCAACTTCTTTGTCTGTCCATCTGTCTCTCTCTTTGGGCTCTATCCTACTGTTTACTTCCTACCCCACCCACCTCCCTTATTTTCTGCATATAAAATGACATTTTCCCAGTCACTGCCAGTTCTGAGGAAAGGTCTCCGGAGCTGAAACGTTAACTCTGTTTTTTTTTCTTCACAGATGCTGCTAGACCTGCTGAGCCTTTTCAGAAACTTTGTTTTGGCTCCTGATTTACAACATCTGAAGTTCTTTCGGATTTTCAGGTTGAAGATTGTACTGGATATGGGAAAAGACAGTCGGCAAATGACAGCTTTGGATTGGTGGAAGGCAGATTTTATTGAAATAAAGAAGGATCTGGCCACAGTAGACTAGGAATAATTCTTTGTGTTTAGTTGACAGTGAGACAATAGGGGTCATTCAAAAAGGAGCTAGGAAGAGTGCAGGTCCAACATGTACCCTTTAGATGAAATGTAGGAGCAAAAAATTCATAGAGCCTTGAATGTCTAGGGCAACTCAGGACTGGGTAAAGAAGAAGAGTAGTGCTTTTAGCAAGACCAAAGGGAGCAATTCAGCTGCGGCCTGAGAGAAAAACAGGAAGTGCAGGAGGGAATTAAAGAAAGCAATTAGAAGAGCAAAAAGGGGCATGAAAAAAGGCTTGGAAACAGGATTAGGGAGAATCATAAGGTACTTTGTAAATACATTAAAGGGAAGATGTTAACTAGCGAAAGAGTGGGGCCCATGTAGGACAAAAGGGGAGCCTGTGTCTGAAGCTGCAAGACATTGGAAAGGTGTTGAATGAATACTTTTCTTTGATCTTCACTCTAAAAGAGAAACATGTAGGTACAAGATTCAAGAAAATGGATTGTGAGGAACTTGGGCAGTCTGACATAGGAAATGAGGAGGTATTAGAGACTCTGTCAGGCTTAAAAGCAGACAAATCCTCTGGCCAGGATGAATTGCATCCCAGGCTGCTGTGGGAGGTGAGGCAAGAAATTGCAGGGGCTCTGACACAAATTTTTAATTCTTCTCTGTTCATGGGGCAAGTACTAGAGGTTCGGAGGACAGAAAATGTGGTTCCACTTCTTAAGAAGGGTGGCAGAGATGAACCAAGAAATTACAGGCCAGCGAGTCTCACATCTGTGGTAGGGAAACTATTAGAGAAAATTCTGAAGAAGCAAATTAATAGCCACTTGGAAAGGCAGGCATTAATTAGAGATAGTCAGCGTGACTTTGTCAGAGGGAGGTCATGCCTGACAAATGTTAAAATTTTTTGAAAATGAGATCACATGTGTTGATATGGGAAGTTCGGTTGACATAGTTTATATGGAGAGAGAGAGATAATAGGAACTGCAGATGCTGGAGAATCCGAGATAGCAAGGTGTAGAGCTGGATGAACACAGCAGGCCAAGCAGCATCTTAGGAGCAGGAAAGCTGACGTTTCGGGCCTAGACCCTTCATAGAAAATGATTTCATCAGAATCAGATTTTCCGATGAAGGGTCTAGGCCCGAAACGTCAGCTTTCCTGCTCCTAAGATGCTGCTGGGCCTGCTGTGTTCATCCAGCTCTACACCATGTTATCTCTATAGTTTATATGGATTTAGCGAAACTTTTAGCAAGGTCCCACATGGGAGACTGATTGAGGTTGAAACACATTGAGGGAAACTAGCTGAGATGGATCAGAAACTAGCTTGGTAATAGGACACAAAGGGTAGTGATAGAAAGCTGCTCGAGTGAGTGGAGGCCGGGGTCCAGCGGTGTACCACAAGGGTCAGTACTGGGACCCTTATTGTTTGTTATACACATAAATGATATAGATGAAAATGTGTGAGGAAATGTTAAGCAAATTTGCAGATGACAACAAGATTGATAGAGTTGTTAACAGTGAAGAAGATGGTTGTAGGTTACAGGAAGATACAGATGGGTTGGTCACTTTGGCAGACCAGTGGCAAATGGTATTTAACTCTGATCAGTGCGAGGTGATATACTTTGGACCAAACAACAAGATGACAGAATATTTAATGAATGGCAGGACACTGGATGGCTAAGATGAACAGAGGGATCTTGGGGTAATTATTCACAGATCCCTGAAGTCAGCGGAGCACGTGAATAGAATAATTGAGAAGGCATATGTGACACTTGGTTTCATCAGTCGTGGCACAGAGCACAAGAGTAAGGAAGTAATGTTTGAGCTGTTCAGGGCATTGGTCAGGTCACACCTGGAGTACTGTGTACAATTCTTGTCACCTCACTGCAGGAAGGATGTTATAGCACTACAGGAGATACAGAGGAGGTTCACCAGAATGTTCCCTGGGACAGAGAAATTGAGCTATAAAGACAGACTAGATAGACTTGATTGTTTTTAAAGCAGAGAAGACTGAGGGGGGTCATGACTGAGGTGTATAAGATCATGAGGGGTATGAATAGGGTGAATAGAGATCAACCGTTCCCCTTGGTTGAGGGGGTCAATCATGAGAGGGCACAGTTTTAGGGTAAGAGTCAGGAGATGCAGAGGGGATTTGGGAAAAAAAAACTTTATCACTCAGCAGGTGATGGGAACCTGGAATGCACTGCCTAGGAAGGTAGCAGAGGCTGGAAACCCTACAACCTTTAAAACATTTTTGGACAAGTGCTTCAAATATCATAACATTCAAGGATATGGGCCAAGTGCAGAAATTGGACTCCTAACCTGTTACAGGTCTCACTATTTTACCAGTTACAAAGACCGTGAATTTGCACTTTGAAGTTAAAGTATGATGTCTAGTGAATTAAAGGTTGTCATTATCACCATGGCCTATTGCAGAATATCATGCAATTACGTGTTTCACACCTCATCCTCTATGTACTGAATTGTCGTGCAAGAAACTCAGTGAGTCATATGGGGCAAACAAGCTGGAAGCTCTTTCTGCTGGCAGACCTTATAGGATCATAGGCTGACCTCATACTTATAAGGTCAGCAGGACACCATTTCACTCGCTGCAAGTTAGGAGCTTCCACTCAGCTTGTGCCGGTTGAGCACAAGCTCACTCTGCACTTTAGTGATGCCCATCTTACAGAGTGGAGTAAGGGAGGAAGGGGAAGTCTTCTTCCCTGAACATGGTATCAGCAGGCTCAATCAAAAAGCTTATCCAACCTAAAATGAGGTACTTATGAAGGTCAGTGCCAATGACCCTCACCAATGTAATGGGGTTGGTTGCAGTGCTGCAAGGAAAGAGACAATATACTGTGGTCTGCCAGGGTAAGTGGCACCATCTTCTCTCATCGAGCTCACATTCATGGGGCATCATTCTGTACAATGTTTCCTCTGCAATGGCATCTCACAAAAGGTCATAGCCTACAAACTTCAGGTTCATATGCCTGGCATGTACTGAAGGCTTTACATCCATCTGATGCTCCCAAGCAACTAAGTCTTCCTAGGCACTGTGCTTCCTTCTGGAGATGGCTCACCACCTGGTTATGCATGCTCATAAAGTGCTCCTGCAATATTGTCACAACACTGAATCCATTTCCTCCTCTCACTGCTGGACAAGCCATTCCACGATTGTGTGAATAGGGTTAAGACAGGTGGAGAGGTGCTGGATTTAAGATTTTCACTCTTATGAAGAGTGGACAATAATGCTGTAAGGGAAGATTGGGAGCATTCCTGTGGGGAGAGTGAGGCATGAATGGCCCAGGAATCCAGTAAACAATGGTGGGCTCTGCACTTTTGGCATGTACACTAAGGCAAGTACAACGGTCTGTATAAGCTCCGGTGCATCTTCAATTAATGCTCTCTCTTCTGCTGGAATTAGTGGCACTCAACACAAGGCACAGTATAAAACATTGCAGCCTAAATCTATCAACACCACCTCAGATGATAAAATCAGTGAATCCTCAGACAATGTTACAGCCAAGCATTCACTTGCATCCTCCAACAGTGTAGAAGATGATTGATGAGATTTAGGGGTACAATCAGGTGACAGAGGTGCTCAGCCAGTGAAGAAAAGCCTGAGGCCCCAGACACTCAGAATCCAGGCATTTTCTGAGCCTCATTGTAAAAAAATGTGCCTCCATATTCAGCCATAGCTGACTATTCAATCTGCAAAGAGAGGCAGGGAAACATCAGGCAGGGATATTATAAGCCGTCAGTAGGCTAAACCCAAAGATGCAGGAGTCCGTCAATGTTCTCACTAATGTAATGGCACCGAAACACAAGAAATTGACTGCCTCCTTGGAAATAATGATGGCCACCTTGAAACCCAGATCCAGAAGAATCCTCCATTCTGTTCAGTATGTGCTTGAACCTGCTCTCCATCACTCTGGCCATGAGTATGCAGCATCAATGTGAAGCTGAAATGGTTGAGGTACCTCAACCTCACCCTAGGTGCCCCTTCTTCTGAAGGAGTCAGCAGGCATCTACATGGGTGAGCACCACTAGACACCCTATGAGCATCTTTTCTGCACACTTCAGAGGTACCTTGTCCCTCCAATTCCCTTCTGTCAGTGAGCCCATTGCATCCAGTAGTTCAAGTAGTTCTAGATGGCACCTGTGCAGGACACTGTCAGCAGGCCAGAGCTCTCTATATCTAGATTTGCTAAATCCTTTAGAGCCACACCAGCGTATCAGCCAGCAGGCTCCTTCGATCCCAGAAGCAGATCTCAGACCTGCACATAGATTTAGTGGGAGACAGGAAAGGTCATATCAGTTGTACAGATGGTAAATCAAGTATATGTAACACACTCTTGAAAGTATATATTCACTGCCCATGCACTGTTGTGGTCTGATCATACTAATATGAACTGAGAAAGTTATTGTAAGTTAAAAATGTGGAACTTTTTCCAAGATCTAAAGATTGTGCTGTTTTCATTGACACATCTTAGTACCTCTCTCATAATTAGCAAGGTGGGTGACTACAGATTGCCTCATCCATTAGGGAATCTCAAACTGGTGATGCCAGTCCTGGTGCTTCCAATTACTTTCAGGGACTCTGACATTGTTGATAAATTTTAAGGTAGGAAACAAGACCTGGGATGTCCACTGGCTGCACCTGGCACATGATCCTTACAGAAGTGATGGTGGAATCTGTCATGCATTACAGGCCCCAGTAGAGTAAGGTCACATATTTGTGGCTTTCAAAGTCATACCAGGAAGTTTAACATGTAAAGGATTACAATGGTCACATACAGCTCAAAACTTCAGTGACTCATGGTATCTGAAGCATTGTCAGTGAGGATGCTCAGGGTTCAGTGAAGGACCATTGTAATTGCAGCATTACAGGAATGGTGAGAATGTAAGGCACATAAGTCTCAAGATGTGGGACAACTTGGCAGCAATCACCAGGCAGTGGACTGTGTAACATGACTCATAAATCTTTGACACATACATTATTTTAGTACAATCATCCAGGTGTTCAATGTATCATGGCTGCCTCAGTGCTAACTTTGATCCAGGGCAAAGTTTGTACATGCACTCTAGCCTTTCCAAGCAGTTGGGCTCCAAATCAGGGTTAAAAATCAAACGCTCCCTATTTTATTTCATTTATAAAGAAAATGAAAATACATATCAGTCAATGAGGAATGTTGAATACAGCAAGCACAAAGCTCTCAGAAAACATCCCACTTGGCAGATAAACGTAAAGACTCTATCTTTTTTATTTTACCTTATTTTTATTGTGGACTCAGTAATCTTAAAATCAAAGAATGCTGAAGGATTACTTAAGTTTTTAAAAACAACTAGCCTGACTCCCATTGAAAGCACTGTTTTTAGCAGCTGCTATTCTTGAAGTAGTTTTTGTTTTACAGATGTGCTAGAACAGAGGTGTGCACACAAATGGGAATTCTGTTATTTAAAAAAAATGTTTGTGATGACTCTAAATATCGATTTATAACATACTACCCCAGTGAGGTGTTTAACACATTAGGGTGAATCACTGACCCCAGAGCTGTTCTGAACTCGTTGGTAAAGAATTTGGTCGTCCTTATTTAGTAGTGAGATTGGTTACCAATTTGCAAATTCATCCCTCCCTACCTTCTGCTCATAGATTGGGGCAATGATGCCCTTCCTCATGAGTTTGTACATGCTCCTGGCCAGAAGCATATATTCTTACACCTCCAACAGCCTCTTACCCATCAAGTCCCATAGGATCGAACACAACTTGCCCAGTAAGCTATCACTTCCAGGAGTTTTATTATTCTTCAAGAATTCGATCGTCTTAGTCAGCTTGTCCAGAGATGGTGGCTTGTCTACATTCTCCCATGTACTGTTGGTTAAGACCATTGTGATAGACGACAGAAACAACTGGGAGGATGTGCTGTTTGTCGGCTTCATGTCAGGCTGAAGTCCAAGTGGCCAGGTACACATTTGCTATATGCGATCAAATACCTGAAGCAGATAATGTTGACTGAGCAGACAGTGATTGGGAAGGTGAAGTTAATTCCAGCATGTTGTGCAAATAAACAAATGCAAACCCATGCACATATGATATGAGACGGCTGATTCCCCTTTTGGAGGAGGGAGGGCATAATTGCTAAAGTTTACCTTGATGGCCCAAATCTGCTTATTGAACATTCATCTGATTAAATCACAGCATTTGCTGTTATTCCTGTCTATTATGGGAGCAGAAAATTGAGTCCTAAGACTTAAAATTCCACTCAGAATCCTCAGTACTTGTTGGCAAGAGATTGTACAGAAATCAAGGCAGGATTTCAGCTTGTACAATAGAAGTATCATTTGAACAATTAAATGTATTATACAGGTTATTTCTTTATTTCATTATGAAACCTTCAACACAGCTGAACTAACTTATTAGGGTGGGCTGGGGTGGATATGTGAACAACGAATACCATGGATGCAAAATGTCAGAACAACTCATTGTAATTGAGCACAAAATCACATTCAACCAGTAACCCTTCGCTTGCTGAGCTACACTGGTTCCACTTGCAATCCTCATTATTTCTTCCAAATGGCATTAACATGCAGGAAAACTGATACAAGTTGAATGGTGCCAGTGCTTCACAGGATCTGCAGTCAATGCGGAGATCTGTGAGGTCCATTCCATCCTGATTTAAGTTACAGCCAGCTCTGGTGGGTCTATCCTGCTGGGTGAAGAGGATGTAACAAGAGATGGTGATGGAGGAGTCTGGAATATTGCTTGACAGGTATAATTCTGTTGGTATGACTAAACAGGTTGTTGGCTTACTAATCTAAGGGACTACTTTCCCAATTTTGGCATTGCCTCAAAATATGCATTTGAAAAATTTTGCTGGGAGAACTGGGCTAGATCAGCCTTTGTTACCTATGTACTAATCGGTTTCAAAACTTCCAGTTTACTGGCTCCAACCACCTCCCCATACCACGGATGTGCAATCCCCTTACAGGTCATTGTCCACCAGGAGAGTCTTCGGGCTCTCCGTTTCTTCCTGGAGTAAAGACCTGAACCATCCCCATCCACCACGACCCTCCTCCGCTTGGCTGAATTTGTTGTCACCCTCAACAACTTCTCTTTCAACTCCTCTCATTTTTTTCAGGTAAAAGGGGTTGCCATGTGCCCACATGGGCCCTAGTTATGACTGTCTCCTCATGGGGTACACGGAACATTCCTTGTTCCTGCCCTAATCTGGCCCCCATCCATAACTCATTCTCCAATACATTGATGATATCATAGGTGCTACTTCCCTCTTTCGTCTGGATTTGGAAAACTTCAATCAGTTTCACCTCCAATTTCCACCCTGCACTCACTTTTAACTGGTCTATCGCTGATACCTCCCTTCCCTTCCTCAACATTTCTGTTTCCATTTCTGGGGATAGACTGGCCACTGATATCCATTACAAACCCACTGAGTCCCACAGCTACCTGGACTATACATCCTCACACCCCACTTCCTGTAAGACTCCATCCCATTCTCTCAGATCCTCCATCTCCATTGCATATGTTCAGAAGAGGCCAACGTCGACAAGGGAGTCTCCAAAATGTCCACATTCTTCCTCAACTGAGGATTCCCCAGCTCCATTGTCAACAGGGCCCTCAACCAGATCCGACACATCTCCTGCACTTCTGCCCTAACCCCTTCTCTTCCCTCCCACAACAGCGATAGGGCTCCCCTTATTCTCACCTACCATCCCACCAGCATCCATATTATCAGATGTTATTTCCGCTACCTAGGTGAGATGCCACCACCAGACACATATTCCCCTCCTCTCCCTTGTCCTTCTGCAGGGATCATTCCCTCCAGGACATCCTGGTCACACTTTCTATACCCCCAATACCTCCCCATAGTCCTACAACACCTTCCCCTGTAACCGGCAAAGGTGCAACACCTGCCTATTTACCTCCACCCTCCCCAGTATCCAAGCATCCAAACAAACCTTCCAGGTGAAGCAACACTTCACCTGCACTTCCCAGAATCTGGGATTCACTGCATTTGCTGCTCATAATATGGTCTCCTCTACACTGGAGAAACAAAGTGTAGATTTGGCAAGTGCTTTGCAGACCATCTACATGTTGCTCGCAAAAATGGCCTTGAACTACCTGCCACTTCAACGCACCACCCTGCTCCCTGGCCAACATCTTTATCTCTGGTTTGCTGCAATGTTCCAGTGAAGCTCAACGCAAGCTGGAGGAACAACACCTCTTTTTCTGCTAGGGGATCCTACAGTCCTCTGGATTCAATATTGAGTTCAACAGTTTTAGGGCCTAAACTCTCCCATGTCCCAGCTCCCTACACCGCACACCAGACCTTGTTACCACATAGCCAGCCATTACACACTCCCTGTTGTTAGTCACTAATAGTCCCCATTAACAACTATTCACCTTCCCAGTGATAATGGGAACTGCAGATGCTGGAGAATCCAAGATAATGAAATGTGAGGCTGGATGAACACAGCAGGCCCAGCAGCATCTCAGGAGCACAAAAGCTGACGTTTCGGGCCTAGACCTTTCATCAGGGAGGGTCTAGGCCCGAAACGTCAGCTTTTGTGCTCCTGAGATGCTGCTGGGCCTGCTGTGTTCATCCAGCCTCACATTTCATTATCTTGTATTCACCCTCCCAGCCTGATTGTCAGCAACTCCTTTGTCTGTCCAACTATCTGTCTCTCTCTTTGGGCTCTATTCTATCATTCACCCCCTACCCCACCCACCTCCCTATTTTCTGCATATTAATTGACATTGTCCCAGCCACCATCAGTTCTGAGGAAGTGTCACTGGATCCGAAACGTTAACTCTGTTTTCTCCTTCACAGGTGCTGCCAGACTTGCTGAGCTTTTCCAGCAACTTTGTTTTTGCTCCTAACAGTTGAAGTAATTTTGTTTTTACATAAAGATGGATGGTGGGTCGGAAGTTTGGGTAGAATGTTAAAAATGTAAAGGGTGACAAAAATATTTGGAGTATGAGAAAAGCTGTCTAGAAATATCAAAACAGATTCAAAAGTTTCAAAATCTACATTAAAAAGAAGTGTTGGCAAAGTGAGCATTGATATCATAGAAAATGAGCTTGGTGATTAAACAATGGAAAACCAGGAGATGGCAGATGAACTGAACAGATATTCTGCATTGCTCTTCACTATGGAGGGTAAAGGTAACGTCCGACAAATAACTGTAAATTACGAAATGGAAGGCAGGGAGGAACTCAAGAAAATTAAATCGTCAGGAAACTGGTTGTGCAAATTGATGGAGATCGAAGCTGACAAGTACCTGAATCCCAATGGACTTCAGGCAATGGTACTCAAGCAAATGACCAGTGAGATAGTTGATGCAATAGTTTTAATTTTCTAAGACTCCCTAAGCAGAATCAACATGTTTTTGAAAACGGAAATTATGTTCAACCAATTTATTGGAGTTCTTTGATAAAATAACATGCTGTGGAATAAACGAAACCAGTGGATGTATTGTACTTAGATTTCCTGAAGGCCATATGATAAGGTGGCTGTGGAAAATAAAAGTTCATGGTATAGTGGGTGGCATCTTGGCATTAAGAGAAAATAGGCTAGATAACATGAGGCAGAAAGTAAGCATAAATGGGTTGTTTGCTGGTCGGCAGGATATTCCAACAGGTGTGCTGTATGGATTTTACAATGTACATAAATGACTTGGAAGGGAGACTGAAGATATAATTACTAAGTTTGCTGATGTCAACAAGATAGGTAGGAAACTAAGTTAACATGGTGTGAAGTTGGATGAACACAGCAGGCCAAGCAGCATTAGAGGAGCAGGAAAGCTTGATGTTTCAGGTCGGGACCGTTTTTCTGAAGAAGGGTCCTGACCTGAAACGTCAAGCTTTCCTGCTCCTCTGATGCTGCTTGGCCTGCTGTGTTCATCCTGCTTCACACTGTGTTATCTCAGATTCTCCAGCATCTGCAGTTCCTACCTTCTAGGTAGGAAAGTAAGTTGTAAGAGAGCATAAGGAGTCTACAAAAGGATATAGATAAATCAAGTGAGTCAGAGGTCTACAGCACAGAAAACGGCCCTTCAGCCGATCGAGTTTGCGAAAGTCAAAAACAATCATCTAATTATTCTAATCCCATAACTTTGCTCGCTTTGGTATCACAAACACATTGCGTACATATAAGGATTTCAATGTTATGAGAGCTTCTGCCTTATAGGCAGTGAGTTCCAGATCCCACCACCCTCTGGGGGAAAAAGATATTTCCTCAAATCCTCCTCAAATTACCTTAAATCTATGCTCTTTGATAACTGATCCCTCCAAAGGGAAAGGTTTCTTCTGGTCTATCTTGTCTCTCCCTCTCACAATTTCATACATTTCAATCACCTTCATTCTCTTGTGCTCCAAAGTAAACAACCCACTCTATCCAATCTCCCTTCATAACTAAAACTTTCCGACCTAGTCAACAACCCAATAAATCTCCACTGCAGCCTCTCAAGTGCAAAAATGTCAATCTTTTATACAGTTCCAGTGTAACCTTCCTGATCTTAAACTTGATGTCTTGGTTAATAAAACTGAGTATGCCATATGGCTTCTAATGAGTGGGCAAAAATCTGGCAAAACAGCCAAACGTGCAAGATGTGACATCACCCAAATGAGCGAGAGGAATAAACCAGAAGCACATTATCTAAATGATCAGAGATTGGGGAGTTCTGAGATGCAGTGGGATCTGGGTGTCCTCGTGCAATTGCAAACAAGCACATCAGAGGGCAGCTCAGGGTCATCACAGCTGAATTCTGGGAGACATCGCCACTGTCATCATGACTGTACAGCAGGTCAGAAAGGCTCCTTGGTGTCAAGGAGTCAGGATAATCTGGGATGCAGAGAATATAAATCGAGAAGAACTATAGTGAAGTGGTCTTTCCTGAGGTGCAGGCAGCTGGATGACCACCAGAAAGGTAAGGCTGAAAGGCAGATTTTGAGGGGAATGGCCTACAGGGGAACCTGCACAAACAGATATACCGCGCTGAATACTATTTGGGGGCGGGGGAGGAATGGCCTTTCAGGGCTAGCAGCAGCTGTCAGGTCAGTGACACTGAGTGCCACACAGAGGGAAAAGGTGCAGCCACGTTAGAGCGATAATGATAGGAGATGCAATTGTGAGGGGGACTGGCAGGAGGTTCTGTGGCCGCAGAACAGACACCAGGATGGTGTGTTGCCTCCCGGGTGCCAGTGTCAAGGATGTCACCAAGCAGTTGCAGAACATTCTGAAGGGGGAGGGTAAACAGCCAGAGATCATTGTCTACTTATGCCATTTGTACCGATGTGCACAAAGGGATGGTGTCCTGCAAAATGAGAATAGGGAGTTAGGTAATAAATTAAAAAGCAGGGCCTCAAAGGTAGTAATCTCCAGATTACTCCAGTGAAAATAGAAATAGAAAGATAGGCCAGATAAATGAGTGGCTGAAGAGCTGGCGTAAGGGGCAGGGTTTTCAGTTCTTGGATCATTGGCATCTCTTCTGGGGTACAGGAGATCTGCACAAGAGGGATGGATTGCACTTGCACTGGAGGATGTTCCATATCCTCGTGGGGAGATTTGCTAATGTTATTCATAAGGCTTTAAATTAGTTTGGCGGTGGGTGGGACTCTGAATATGAGAGAGACCATTGAGAAGTCAGGGGAAAATACATTAGCCATTGACAGGAAGTTTACTATTCAGGATAGCTAGGGCACAGTAAAGGGACAGAAAAGACTTCTGGTTTAAAGTGCATTTATTTCAACGCTCTAGTCCTGACTGGCAAGGGAGATGACCTCAGAGCATGCTTTGGCTTTTGGGAGTGGGATATTATAGCCATAACAGAAACATGGCTAAGAGAAGGACGGGACTGGCAGCTCAATGTTCCAGGGTACAGGCGTGTCAGAATTACAAGTAAGCGAGGAGGGGGGAGTTGCCTTTTTGATAAGGTAGGACATAAAAACAGTTTAAAATTTTAGCAAAGATTTGTTGCACACAACAGTGCTTAGAGAGGATATTTTTAAGGGATCATCAAATAAGACCATATGGTTAGAATTTAGAAACAAAAAGGGCATGGTCACTCTGTTGGATTATAGACACCCAAACAGCCAGTGGGTACTAGAGGAGCAGATGTGTAGAGAGATTGTAGATACCGGTAGGAAAAACAGAACAGTATTGGTTGGAGATTTTAATTTCCCCTGTATTGACTGGGCCATCCGCAGTGTAAAAGGCCCAGATGACGTGGAATTTGTCAAATGTGTCCAGGAAAGTTTCCACATCAATATGTAGAGTGCCCTACTCAGGGAAGATGTGATACTGGACCTCTTCTTAGGAAATGGGGTCAGGCAAGTGACTGAAGTGTCAGTCGGAGAGCACTTTGGGTCCAGTGACATAGTTTTGGAAAATGATAAGTCAGGTCCACAGATTAAGGTGCTAAACTGGAGCCATTTGGCAGGATCTAGCAGCAATCAATTGGCTGAGTCTGTTTAAAGGAAAAGGGGAACTGCTGCCAAATGGGAGGCTTTTAAAATTGTGATACCAGGAGTCCCAGGATAGTATGTCCCTGTTAAGTTTAAGGGAAGAGATGGCAGGTTTAGGGATCTCTGGCTGACTAGGGATATTGAAGCTCTGGTCACAAGAAAGAAGGAGGCATGCATTGGGTTTAAGCTATTGGGCTCAAGTGAATCCCTACATGATTATAAAAAGTGTAAGAGCACACTCAAGAGGGAAATGAGAAGAGAAAAAAAGAGGGTATGAGATGGATATGGCAGATAAAGGTTAAAGATAATCCCAAGAGGTTCTATAGCTGTATTAAGAGTAAAAGGGTGGCTAGGGAGAGAATAGGTCCGATTGAAGATCAGCATAGCCATGTATGTGTGGAGCCACAGGAAATGGGGAGATTTTTAATGAATATTTCTCCTTCATGTTTACTAAGGAGAACATCACAGATGGTAAGGAAATAAGGGAAACAAATGGGGATGTTTTTGATTGCGTACACATTACCAGAGAGGAGGTGTTTGCAGCCTTAAAGCACATTAAGGTGGGTAAATCTTCTGGGCTTGATCAAGTTCATCCTCAGATGTTATGGGAGGCTAGGGAAGAAATTGCAGAGGCCTTCTGCAATTATTAGGGTGGCGAATGTTGCTCCGTTGTTTAAGAAAGGTAGTAAAGACAAGCCAGGGAATCACAGGCCAGTAGGTCTGATATCAGGAGGCAAGTTATTGGAGAGGATATTGAGGGACAGGATCAACCAACATTTGGATAGTCAAGGTCTGATCAGGGATAGTTAGTGAGGATTTCTGCTCGGGAAGTCATATTTGAGAAATCTTTTAAAGTTTTTTGCAACAATAACCAACAGGATAGATGAAGGTAGGGCAGTGGGTGTTGGCTATATGGACTTTAGTAAGACCTTTGACCTAAGTTCCCTTCATGATAAATGAAAACATCCTAATAGGTTTTCTAATCACTTGCTGTACCTACATGTCAATGAGGGTCATGGGGTAATACAGCACGGAAACAGGCCCTTTAAGCCCAAACTAGGCCGTGCTGCCCACTCAGCTAGTTCCAATTGCCCGCATTTGGTCCATATCCCTCTAAACCCTTCTTATTCATGTACCTATCCAAATGTTTTTAAAATGGTGATATTGTACCTGCCTCAAGGTCCTTCACAGCAGGCTAGTCATGAAAATTAGGTCACATGGATCCAGAGAGAGCTAGCTCATTGGATTGAAAATTGGCTTGATGGCAGGAAGCAGAAGGTAATGGTTGAAGTTTGTTTTGCGGTCTGCAGACCTATGAGTAGTGGTGTGCCACATGGGTCGGTACTGGGACCTTTGTTATTTGTTATTTACATAAATGATTTGGATGTGCATGTACAAGGCATGATTAGTAAGTTTGTAGATGATACAAAATTAGGAGGTATCATTGATAGTGAACAAGGTTATCAAAAATTACAGAGGGATCTTGATCAGATGGGGAAAATGGGCTGAGGACTGGCAAATGCAATTCAACACAGACTAGTGTGAAGTGTTGCATTTAGCAAAATCAAACCAAGGTAGGACTCATATAGTAAATGGTAAGGTCCTGAGGAGTGTTGTGAAACAGGGACCTATGAATACAAGTACATAATTTGTTGAAAACGGCATCAAAAGGTGGACATGCTGGCGAAGAAGACATTTAGCATGCTGGCAGTCATCGGTGGCATTGAGTATAGGAGTTGGGATGTCATGTTACAGTTGTATAAGTCGTTGGTGAGGCCACACTGGGAGTATTATGTGCAATTTTGGTCATCCTGTTACAGGAGAAACATAGTTAAACTGGAAAGTGTGCAAAGAAGATTCATAAATTGCCAGGTCTAGTAGGCCTGAGGTTTAGATTAGATTACATTTGATTCCCTACAGTGTGAAAACAGGCCCTTCGGCCCAGCAAGTCTGCACCGCCCCTTGAAGCATCCCACCCAGACCCATCCCCCTATAACACACACACCCCTGAACACTACGGGCAATTTAGCATGGCCGATCCACGTAGCCTGCATACCTTTGGACCGTGGGAGGAAACCGGATCACCCGGAGGAAACCCACGCAGACACGGGGAGAATGTGCAAACTCCACACAGACAGTCGCCAGAGGCTGGAATCAAACCTGGGTCCCTGGCGCTGTGAGGCTGCAGTGCTAACTACTGAGCTACCGTGCCACCCGACCTGTTTAGGAACAGGTTGGTCAGGATAGGGCTTTATTCCTTGGAACATCGGAGAATGAGTGGTGACTTTATTGAGGTATATAAAATCATGAGGGCAGATAGGTTGAATGCATCTCAGTCTTCTTCACAGGGATGGTGAATTGCAAACTAGAGGGCATGGGTTTAAGGTGAGAGTGGAAAGATTTGAGAAAGACCTGAGGAGCAACTTCTTCATGGAGACAGTGTATGGAATGGGCTGCTGGAGAAAGTGTTTGAGGCAGGTACAATAGCAACATTTTAAAAACATTTGGATAGGTACATGAATAGGAAGAATTGAGGGGGATATGGGCCAAATGGAGGCAATCGGAACTAGCTGAGCGGGCACCATGGTCAGCATGGGCCTGTTATCATGCTGTATTACCCAATGACCCTAATTAATATGTAGGTACAGCAAGTAATTAGAAAACCTATTAGGATGTTTTCATTTATCATGAGGGGAACTGAATTAAAAAAGTAGCAAGGGTTATGCTTCAGTTATACTGAGCATTGGTAAGACTACATCTGGAATACCATGTACAGTATTGGTCTCTTATTTAAGGAAGGATGTAAATGCTCTGAAAAAGTTCAGAGAAGGTTTACTTGACTAACAACTGCATTCGGCTTATGAATAAAATTTGGACAGGCTAGGCTCGTGTCTATAGGAGTGAAAAGCAGGAAACCAGTAAGAGGTAACATTATTGAAACAAAAGATCCAGATGGTGTTCGCAATGTGCACGTGGAAAGAATATTTGCTCTTGTGAGAGAACCTAGAACTAGGGACCACTGTTCCTCGACAAGGGATTGCCTATTAAGACAAAGAAGAGAATTTTTTTTTCCTGTGACATACGAGACTTTGGAACTCTCTTCCACAAAAGGCAGACTCCTTGAATATTTTTAAGGCAGAGGTAGATGGAATCTTGATCAAAGCAGTGAAAGTTTATTCAAGGAAGGCAGGAATTGGAGTCCTCAGATCAGCCAAGATGGAATGGCAAATCAGGTTCAGGGGTCTGAATGGCTTACTCGTGCTCCTAATTTGTATGCAGATGACATAACGGTAGTTTACTGGTCATCGCTGCTGAAGCCATAAGACATAGGAACAGAATTAGACCATTTGGCCCATCATTTGATCAAGGCTGATACGTTTCTCAACCTCATTCTCCTGCCTTCTCCGCATAACCCTGATTCCTTTAACAATAAAGAACCATTTATCACTGTCTTAAATATACTCAATTACATGGCCTCCACAACCCTGTGACAATGCATTCCACAGATTAGCCAGGATGAAGAAATTCCTCCTCATTTTGGTTCTAAAGGGTCATCCCTTCACTGAGGATGAGTTCTTGGGTCTTAGTCTCTCCTACTCGTGAAAGCACTTTCTCCACATTCACTGTGCCCAAGCCATTCAATATTCTGCAAGTTTCAATCAGACCCCTCAACCTTCCAAACTCGATTCTGTACAAAGGCAGTCCTTAACCACTCCTCAAATTACAGGCCTTTCATGCCTGGGATCATTCTTGTAAACCTCTTCTGGACCCTCTTCAACACAAACAAACAATTCAGCTAAAATTAGCTATTTATTCCAGATATATCAATCTAATTGCATCAGTCTTTATGGTGGAAGATACTTCTAACATCCCATTGATACTAAAGAATACAGGGAAAGAATTAAGTACCATCACCATCACTAAAGAAATAACGTTAGACAAACTAATGGGGCTAAAGGCAGATCAATCCTCAGGCCCTGATGGCTTGTATCTTGGGATCTCAAAAGAGGTAGCTATAGAGATATTGGATGCATTGATTATTATTTACAGAAAATGGTTTGATTCTGGACAAGTGCCAGAGGATTGGAATAAAAATCAAAAGAACTGCAGATGCTGTAAATCAGGAACAAAAACAAAGTTGCTGGAAAAGCTCAGAACTGAGGAAGGGTCACCAGACCCGAAGCGTTAACTCTGTTTTCTCCTTCACGGATGCTGCCAGACCTGCTGAGCTTTTCCAGCAGCTTTTTGTTCCAGAGGATTGGAAACCTGCTAATGTGACACCACTACTCAAAAAGGATGTAAGGCAAAAAGATAGGTAACTATAGGCTGAATAGCCTAATATCTATGTACTGATTCTAATGAGGTCAGCCAGGTGGACCTCACAGAATATGAGTTCCCTGATTGGGGCTGTTAATGTGGTCCAATCAGGGAGTCCTGGTTGACAGATATAAACAGAAGTGTCAGATATCCTGTTCACTTTGAGAGCTGGCTCTGAGGAGATGAATTAGTGTCAAAAATCCACTAAATGTAAATAAAGGGTGATCTGATGAAAGGATGCTGGCCTTTGTGAAGCTATTTTGGTGGTGAGACAGCAAAGTATGCTCCTAAAGAAATTCACTTGCATCTGTCATCTGAGTTGAGGTAAGTATTCCTGTTGTCATGCTGTTATTTGGGAAGCTTGATTCATTCGATCCTGTCATCAAATACTGGGCCCAGAATGCAGAAAAAAAATGTTCTTTTTTTCCCCCGACAAATGACATTGGGGCAGATGAAAAGCAACAAATAGTTCTCTTGACAGCTGTGGACCTGCAGCTTTTTTGGTTATTTGGAGTCTAACTTTCCCTGAGGTACCAGATACAAAAACCTTTCAAGAGTTTACAGATTTAGTTAAGGAATATTATAACTTCGAGCCTTCTCTAATGCTGAGACGCTATGTTTTGCTTGGCAGTTTGAGAATCAGGGGAATCCTTGTCAGGATTTTTGACCATGTTAAGATGATTGGCAAAGGCATGTGAATTTGGTTTAACCTTTCATGAGATGCTGAAATGCTGTTTGATATGTGGCACTAATGATGTAACCATGCAAAACTGTCTACTAGCTGAAGCCTAGCTGAACTTCAATCAAGCACAACAACTGCCTTAATCATTGGAAAATGTGGTAAGTGGAGAATATGAGTTGCAGAGTACACCAATTAAAGTGCACACCCTCACCAGTCCGAATGAGCTTGGGGAACACCACCCACGTGCAGGCAAATGCATTGCCTTACTCAGGACATATCCTGAACAGAGGGACTCTAGGTCAGCCCACTGCAAAATCCCAAAACAAAGACAGGCCTCATCGCAGCAGTTAAAATTTTCATCAGGATCCAGGCCAGCAAGCCATTGTAGTTGCTGCTGGTATGCGGACTTGAGACAGCAAAGGAGTACTACTGGACCTAAATTGTGTAATAGAACTTACATGCCGGTATCCAGAAGAGTGCACTTACATGTGGTTTGGAACAGCTAAATTGCTTAGCTGCATCCATTGCTGTGTAGCCAAGCCACAGCCTTTTAGAAGTGAAGAAGCAGGGATCATCTCTAAGGTGTTGGCACGCTATGATCCCAAGCGAGATCTGGTATTGACATGTGATGCCTCCCCATTTGGCATCAGGATATTATTAGCTCACAGGTGGTCCAGTGGAGACGAACGGCCAAGAGTGTATGCATCCAGGACTTCAGCTAATACAGAGCTGAGATGGAGAAGGAAGGTTTGGCGCTCAGGTTTGGAGTCAGGATGTTCCACCAGTACAGTTACAGATGCAAATTTCTTGTTCAAAAAGATACCTGCTCAGTCTATTTAAAGAGGACAAGGCAGTGCCATCCACAGCCTCAGGCCAAATTCAGCACTGGGTTCTAATACTAAATGTGTATAATTACAAGTTGGAACACAATCTGGGGAATCGAATACCAAGTGCGAATGTGTTGAGCTGTTGCCTGCTGGCAGATACACCATCAATGATACTACCCACTGGAGCAGTCAGTAACAGTTTTAAATTTTCTGGCCACACTTGCAGTCAAAGCTGACAAGATCAAACTTTGGATGTGGAAAGAACTGGTCCTGGCAAAACTCTAGTAGTCATGGGGGCAAATCAAAGGGCTGACACAACTGGAACTAAAACTTTTTCAGACCCAGAGAGACTCAACAACAGTTGAGGATGGCATATTAAGGGGAGCAAGAGTCATTGTCTCAAGTAAAGGCTGCCACCACGTACTGGCTGAACTCCACCAAGATCATTCAGGGTTTCCAAAATGAAGATATTGGTGAGAAGTTACACCTGTGGCCAGCATTACTTGCAGACATAACTGCGTTGGTAGGACAGTGTCCAGAGTGATAACAAGGACAAAAATTACTGCCAGCAGCTCCCCCACATTCTTGGGAATAAACCCTGGACTCAGTTACACATCAACTATCCAGGCCCTCTCGTGGGCTCAATGCTCTTAGCCATTGTGGATGCCCATTCAAAGTGGCTGGATGTACATACAGTTTATTCACCAAACGTGGGAACGACAATAGAAAAACTGCATGCATCTTTTACAATATACAGACTCCTGGAAATGTTGGTCACAGGTTATGGGCCATTGTTTACCACCAAGGAATTTGAGTAATTCAGAAAGTTGAATGGCATTCAACACATGCAGCTGTCCTTGTACCATCCATCATCCAATGTTCTGTCAGAAAGGGAGTCCAAACTTTGAAGGCACGTTTAAAGGAACAGCCTACAGCTTCACTAGATACAAAACTGTCCCAACTCCCGTTTGATTACACAGAGATAGTTTCAGTAGAGCTGCTAATGTGGAGAAGACTCTGCACCAGGTTAAATCTGATGTTCTTGGACCTGAGGGGAGGAGTGAAACAGCATCAGGAATGCCGGTGCTGGTCACAAAACTCTACTAAGGGAGAATGACAGTTTACTTCAGGGTACAAAGTTTGGTTTAGGAATCACAGGAATGGCCTTGCATGGATAAGAGGTCACACAAGGTCAGGTTGGTGACATATTAACTTTGGGTCAGTGCAATGGTCCTGAACAAGCATGTGGACCATATGAAGGCTATAAACTTGCAAATGGTGTTGGAGCAAAATGTGCCTGTCTCCTTGGAAGACTTTCCAACTGTCCCAGCACCTGTGTGTTCTCCCTCTCTGTCAAGTGTTCAGGAAGCACTGGAATCTGGAAATGGACACAGCAGATGTTGCCACTTTGACGTCTTTGCCACCTGAAGAAGGGAATAAATTTCTTCTGAGAAGCTCTGGGTGCAAGAAGCAAGCTACCATGTGTTGCACACTGCCCAAATCATAGGTAAGCTAAAACTCCTGCTCCAAAAAAAAGCACCCTATATCCTTTGACTCAGAAAGGTAGGAATGTAAAGATTGTAATGAGGTCAGCCAGGTGGACCAGGTAGAATGAGTTCCCTGATTGGACCAGATTAACAACCCCATTCATGGAGCCCTGGCTGACAGGTAAGAAAACAAGTGTTAGACATCCTGTTCAGTCAGAGCTGGTTTTGTGGGAGGACGCTCTACGTGTAAATAAATGGTGACTTGGTGATGAGTTACTGGCTTCTATGGAATTATTTCAATCTATTCCTGAAAAAAGAAACTGGAAATCAATTAAGAAAGTAATAGTAGTATATTTGAAAAATGACAATCTAATCGAGCAAAGTCAACATGGGACCATGAAAGGGAAATCATGTCTAATTTATTACAGATTTTGGAAGAGGTTTCAGCCAGAGTGGATAGAGGGGAACCAGTAGATATGTTGTGTTTGGACTACCAGAAGGTGTTTGGCAAGATACTTCACAAAAGGTTAAGTCATAATACAAACAGCCACTGTGTTGAAGGTAGTCTACTGGCAAGGATAGAGAATTAGATAAATAGGTGAGTGGGGATAAGGTGTTCTTTTTCAGGTTGGTGACCTTTGATCAAGGGAGTGCCACAGGAATTGTGCTGGGACCATAATGGTTTACATTAATGACTTGGAAGAAGGAAGTGAATGTACTGTAGCCAAATTTGTCAACAACACAAAAATATGTGGAAAGGGATAAAACAGTTTATACGGAGATATTGTTGCCACAGCAGTGGAGCTGGAGAAACACAGCAGGTCAGGCAGCATCAGAGGAGTAGGAGAGTCGATGTTTTGGGCCTAGACCCTTCATTGGAACTCAACTTTATTTTCCAGGTTATGGATGGTCCAAGATACAATAGTCTGGTGATCAGGGGTGGAGCTGTAATCGAGGGGGCAGTAGGAGGAGGTGTCAGAGGGTTGGCACTTTGCCTCTATAATGTAGACGTCAGTGAGCATTACTACCACTGCACCCCCCTCCTTTATTTGTGGGATTGATGGTGAGGTTGGGGTTGGCGTGGAGAAAGCAGAGGGCTGCATGTTCAGTTGGGGAGAGGTTGGAGTGAGTGAGAGGGATGGAGAGATTAAGGCAATCAATGTCGTGATAGTTGGAGATGAAGAGATCGAAAGAGGGTAGGAGGCTGTGGGGTGCTGTCCAGCAGGATGAGGTTTGTTGGAGGTGGGAGAAAGAGTCACCAGAGGATGGGTTAGACTCCCTGTCAAAGAAATAGGCATGGAGGCAGAGGCAGCAGAAAAAGAGTTCAACATCCACTGATGTGTGGGCACAGGGGAATGAAGGTGAGTCCTTTGCTGAGGACTGACCATTCGTCCTCAGTAAGGGGGAGGGGGTGGGGTATGGCGAATACCCGGTAGGGCTTGGGGTCAGGGCTAGGTGTAGAGCTGAAGCTGCAAGTGGGAATGGAGACGGTCTTGGGAATGGTTGTGTGTATGGGGATGGTCACGCAGGTGGAAGCAAAAGTAATGGCGGGGAAAGTGATGAAGGGTCTAGGCCCGAAATGTTGATTCTCCTACTCCTCTGATGCAGCCTGACCTGCAGTATTCCTCCAGCTCCACACTGTATTGACTCTGACTCCTTCATCTGCAATTCTTGCTATCTCTATATGGAGACAATGATAGGTTCAGTAAGTGGGCAAAACATCAGTAAATGGCACACAATATAGGAAAATGTGAAATTGTTTATTTTGGGAGGGAGAACCAAAGAATAAAGTGTTACTTAAAAGCAGAAAAACTGCAGACAGTTGCAACACATAGAAGTAACCCCCAGTCCCCATGTGAAACATAGAAAGCTTGCACACAATTGCAGTAGATTATGCAGGAAGGCTAAACGGAATTTTCACCCTTACTTCAAGAGGGTTGGAGTTTAGAGTAGAGAAGTCTTAAAGCAACTGTACATGGTGCTGAGCATACCACATCTGGAGTACCGTGAGCAGTTTTGGTTCCCTTATTTAGGGAAAGCTATCATTTCACTGGAAGCAGTTCAGAGAATATTCAGTAGGATGATCCAGGTATGGAGGGATTGTCTTACTCACTGGTGTTTAGAAGAATGAGAAGTGATCGCTTTGAAACATACAGGATTCTCAAAAAGGCTTGACAGGGTATCTGAGAGGACGTTTCCCCTAATGGGAGAATCTAGGACCAGAGGGCATAGTCTCAGAATAAAGGGATGCCAATTTAAGACAGATTGAGGGGTTGAGAGTCCTTGCCACAGAGAGCTGCGGGGGCAAAGTTCTTGCATACATTTAAGGCTGAGATAGATTCTTGAACAGTAGGGGAAATCAAAGGTCATGAGGAAAATGCAGGTAAGTGGATGTGAGGAATATCTGATCAGCTATGATCCTATTGAATGGTGGAGCAGGCTCGAAGAGCCTTATTAGCTAATTTCGTATGGGCCAACTGAATTTAAATTTCACAAATGCTCTAAAGTGGGATGTAAATCAAGCATCAAATCCAGATGTTTGGAATTACTAGCCCTATAACATATCCTGCAACATAACCACTGTCATGAGTGGGCAATTATATAAGAAAACCTGTAAAGAAAGCTAATTGGACTTTAAAATGGACATAACGCTTCTCACACAACAGCTTCTAGAGATCATATGTCTTCCCTTGTGAATTTAGCTGGTGTTGGAACCAGACTGCGGTTGTCTGAAGAAGAACCATGACCGACTTTTTGAAACTTAATGCATGATTTTAAAAGTAAACAGAAAATCGTTGACAATGGTTTCCCTGCAGATGTGAACAGCTCTTTATATCTCACCGAAAGCTGACAGAAAGAAAGCCATTCAACGAATAGCTGAGACAGTTAAAAAGTTAATTGCCTCAATTAAAGGAAAATGGATGGGTCTGTGCTCCAGACCTGGCTAACCTAATAATTAACATGGAAAAATGATTCAACAGTTTGGGACAGCTGCCATTTTGCAGTTTTTTAAAAAAAAAGTCATAGTTGCATAAACGTCTGGCTGTAAGGAACATTTTGTGCAGAGATCTCAGGAGAATCAGCTAAATGCCAATAGGGAGACAGAGGGAGGTATTCAGGGCTGCTCTACCAAACCAGGCGACCCAGAGTTAGGACCTGCAGTATTGTAAATGTAAAGCAAAGAGCAATCACTCATTCCTAGGACCTGTTCTGTTCAGTCCACTAATGGGAACAACATCCAAATTCTCATCGAGTGATGCCATTGCAGCTGCTTAATCTGACTTCAAGGTTTTACCACTTTATTTCAGAAAGAGAATTTTGAAGCATGACTGATCTGCAACAATATCAGTGACTGATCTCATTTTTATCTTCATATGCCCTTATTTACCTTAAATGTTTGTACATTTTCTATATTTGTGTTTTAGCTATTTTTTAAAAATGAAATAGTTAATGTAATGAACTGACCATTTATCATGTTTGAAGCATTAGCGTGTGCAGCTGGTTCTTTTAAAATTGAAAGACTTGCAAACTAAAAGGGGACTATACACAAGCTTATACAAATTCTCAGATCATGAACCACTGCAAGGACATGCCTGATCATACCTTTGTTTATTTATACAGAAACACTCACCCTTATCTTATGTGGCATGATGATCAGGTTGCAGGTGTCAGTATGGGTTTCTTGACTTTCAACCCATTAAGCTCTTCCTTCACTGCAAACTCCCACTTTATAATTGTATCAGTGATAATGAGAACTGCAGATGCTGGAGAATCCAAGATAACAAAGTGTGAAGCTGGATGAACACAGCAGGCCAAGCAGCGTCTCAGGAGCACAAAAGCTGACGTTTCGGGCCTGGACCCTTCATCAGAGAGGGGGATGGGGAGAGGGAACTGCAATAAATAGGGAGAGAGGGGGAGGCGGACCGAAGATGGAGAGAAAACAAGATAGGTAGAGAGGAGAGTATAGGTGAGGAGGTAGGGAGGGGATAGGTCAGTCCAGGGAAGATCTTTTTTGCCATAAGGCCAAGAGAGTTTTTCCACCTCCTCTTATCAAACTCGCTTCATTAAAACACTTAGCCCATCCCCATGGCATCTCTCAAGTCTGGTTGACACCCAAACTTATCATCCACTATACTTGTAACACTTCGCCACTCTGTAGATACTTGCCCAAAGACCAGCATTGCTTGCAGCCACAATATCTTTAAAATGGCACACAGCACCTGGAAAAGCACTATCATTCCAAACACAAAAAAAAGATATTGCTTGGAAAAAGACAGCAGGTCTGGCAACATCTGCAGGGAGAAAGAGTTAATGTTTCAGGTCCAGTGACTCTTCTTCAGAACAGAAAGTCAATGGATCCAGAACATGGTCTAATTTCTCTCCACAGATGCTGCTGGACCTTCTGAGATTTTCCAGCATTTTAAGTTTGTGCTTTTGTTTCTGACTTCCAAAATCTGCAGTTGTTTCGGTTTTTGACTAGAATTCCAAAGCTGCCTTGCTCTTTAAATCAGAATGCAGCAGAGTAAGAGAAGGCAGCACTGCATTTCTGTTAGAGATCTGCAGGTCCTAGAAGATGACAAATTGTGCAAAGGAAAACAAACAGTCTTCTTCCCAGAGGACTGATAGAAGTGGTTATGTCACTAGACCCTGCCAGCCTGGTCTGAGGTTACCACCAAGTACAGTGCCTTCTTCAGGGTGAGTGGCATATTTTTCTCTGCCGCCTCAGACTCTGTCTCTGCTACTGCACCCATCTCCCACAATGGCTCATGTCCCACCACACTCACATTCCCTCAGTTGCTTTCTCCCTAAGTCTCCCACAACACTAGCCCAGCATGCCCTCCGCACCACCTCCACAGGGTCCTTCAGAGCACCTCACCACCCATCCCCAACAGGCATCAGGACAAACAGCTGTGCCAACAACTCATCTCACTCTTTATCCTGCTACTTCCTTATTAGAGGGGAAGACAGCCCATAACAGCATTAAGAGAGCCTGCATGAGTTTTTATTCCGGGTAGGTGGTGGCAGTGGTTGCCTGGCATCTCTGTCCTGAAGTGAGGACAGAATCATGGTCCTCACAGGAGATGCAGTAGGAACTGTATGCATAGAAAGTTTAGGCTCACAATCTGGTGTTCACCTTGCCACGACAGCTCTGCAGCTGGCTAAGGAAGAAAAGGCCTACACAGCTGCCACTCAGGACTGCAAGGACTATCACCTGCTCAGCCCCAGGCAGGAGGTGACCTTCTGGATATGGCAATTAAGGATTTCACCCAAATACACAAGGAGGAGCAGCAGTGACAAACAGACATATGGGATGCAATGGTCCTCATTGCTCAGAAAATACAGCACTGCAGGAAGTCATGCTACCAGCTGGTTGCCTCACCGGACAAGTTGGTGGCTGCCACGGAGATTCATACCCAGCCCCCTCAAGAGCACACACCTGCACTCTAATTGCCCCAGCCAATGGTCCCCAGGACTGAAAACATGGTGACAGTGGGACAGAAAACCTTGAACCTAGGTAATGTGTCCTCAACAAGTACCTGCCCCTGTGCATAAAATGTTCCTGCAGCAGCCTCTCAAAGTAAGTCTGTGCTTCCACAGCACACAGTCAGCAAACAGAAAGAGTGCAAAATAGTTGTGATAGGTCAGCAGATGACAGATGCATGGACAGATTTGTGGAGATGGAATATGTTCAGCTGGTCTCCAAGGATCCAACAGAAGTAATCTGACGAGGTCATTTGACAAGTTTGGTAAAATGGAAGTGTGAATATTAAATAAGGGGAGTTGTGACATCAACAAGGCACTTAATCATTGACACTTGATTAACATCTTGGTGTTACTTAATGAGAATGTTGCCACATTGCTTTTGTGAAATGCAAAGAAGCTAGGACAGGGTGAATTTGATGTGATATTTTTCACCTGATTTTGCCAGACATTTTGCTATCAGTCATGTGGTGCTGGGAAAATCCAGGAACATATCACAAAACCCCCAAAAAGGTATCTTAGTACTTCCAAATACTGTAGCAGAGGTTATTCCACCTTTTCTTACTAACATGCATCAAGCCCTTTAAGTGACACTAGTGATGGGCCCCTCTCCCAGTTGAACGCATTTTTTGAGTGTAACAAGCGAATACATTAAATGGGCCTGTATGGTCCAAGCTGGTAAACATAGTGGCAGAGTGATTATAGCTGATGTCATGACAGTACCAGTGAGTGGTTTCTGGCACATTAAAAGGTGAATTCATATTCATACTTGAATGTCCTTTCTAGTGTGGGACATCATACAGGTCAAGGCAGAAGGAAAGTGACGCTGTATGTCCTACTTCTATAGTGCCACCTCTAGCTGTGCTTTTGATCCAAATTTGTCTGTAGAAAGTTCTAAAATATTGGGGAAAAAATACGACAGCTTGTGCCTCAAAAGGGAAGTAAATGAGTACAGAATCATAATAATGTGCACAGAATAATGAAAAGCTCCTGAAAAGTCTAATGTTTTCTGGTTATCCTTCTGCCAGATCGAGTGACAAAATAATGGATGATTGGCCAAAGGACTATACATGAAAGGGTGATATTCTGTGATCTTACTTTATTTCGTATGGAGATCAAGAATATTTACACAATGATTATTCAGTAGAGTAAATGCATGAAGAAGAATATACATGATTTATGGCTTGATGGAGCAATTATTGTATTCCTTGTTGGATGGTAATATCTCATGTTGTATTAGCACCTTGTTGCCCAAAGGAATAAGAAGAGTTTTCTAAATTTCCACCAGGGATTTACAAGAACATTCCTTGTGCAAGCAGATGGGAATGGAGATTGAAGCACATGGATGATAATTTACAGAGCAAAATTTTCTACACTACTCAATGGGAGATGGAAGTGGAGATGGGGCAAACCAGGTAATGAGGCAGCGGGATGCTGGGTAGGGCCCATCAATCTTCCTCTCTGCACCCTGATTGTCTTCCTTGCTACAGAGTCAATGGACAACTTTCCCGTACCACATCCAGGTAAAGCTCTTAAGTTCTAATGCCCGTTAATGGACCTCAACCCACTGTCACTGGAAATAAGTCAAGGCATGCGGGTGAGTTTGCTTTGCAGATGGCACAACAAGCAAATCAATGCATATTGCTTGCAGTTTTGTGGGGTTGGAGGATGGGTGTGCTCCTTGTTCAAAGGCACCCTGTACCTGATAGAAGGATCTGGCATTGGGAAGTGGGCAGCTGCCGACAGCCAACTCCCTACACTCCTCTCCCAATATAACCCTCACCCAAAATCTCTACAGTCATCTTGTTTCTCTGCCTTGGGACAGTGCAAAAGAGCTGCTAAACTCTGATCTTCCGGTTGCCATTGGAGGGTAAGGCTTATGCTCAGTAGATCCTGATTCTATGGAAGACTTGCCAGTAGCATATTAATTGCTTGACTGGTGAAGATCCACCAAGATGTGAGCGAAAGGGGACAATTTCGGTCTCTTTCCAGCTGTCTAGCCATTGGCTGCATTGCATCTCGATCGCACCAAAAATACACCCCAAAAATGTGCAAAGTTATAAAAATCCAATTCCAGAACTAACTGGGGCAAGCTCTACTTTTCATGGAGCCTGAATGTTAGCAGCAGTGAATCAGTCATCTGGGTTTTTTTTTGGGATGTTTTTCCTTTTCAGTGACTTTGGGGAAAGGAAGATTAGAAAAGTATATAGTGGGCAATTGATCCATATTGCTGCTTCTCTGCTGCCATTGAGAATGAAATTGATATTATAATATTTGAAGTTTCATCACTGCAGCAGTAACATTATATTGACAGATTATAGTACCTAACATTTGTGCCTGTTATTTTGACATGGGTTTTCTTGTGGGAAACAAATGGTATCTTCAGTCATGTTATGTAAAAATAGGTGAAAATGGTTAGTAATACCATTAATTTAACTTCTATCATACACAGCCGGAGACTGGGAGACCCTGAGAAAATACAAGGCATTTTGATTTACATGTTAAGACACATAATATTAAAGCTACATAATCCCATCGTACAGAATTTTAAAGCTTAAATTAAAAATTTTGCTTGGATCTGCCTGAACAGAATAGCTAAATTACAGTTTATTTCCTATTTCAGGCCCAAACTAACCTGTAATTTTATCTCGAACAAGTTTGCATGATTCTATTTCACCGATGCTCCCAAACAAACTCCTGAATTCTTCTTGTGTCATGTTTTGGGGAAGATAGTTGACTATGAGGTTGGTTTTACTGTCATCTGTAGGAGCACCTGTCTGCATAGGTGATGGACAGTTTCTATTGTTGCTTGATGGGCCATTCGGAGTGTTTGATGAAGGGCCATTTGACATCTGAGGTTCCATGGTGCTGATTATCTAAGAAAATACAAAGTCAGCATTAGAACTTCACGCATGGTTACAAGACAATAAACAGATTTCCAAAGTCAGACATGCCTGTCAGCACAGAAAATCCAACTTTAATTCAATTCATGCCCTTTAAAAATCAAAAATACTTCAACAAAAACAGAAATTGATGCACGTGTGGGGAGAAATCAGAATTAATGTTTTGGGTCCAGTGACCATTCTTTGGAACTTATGGTAGCTTGGAAAAGGATGGTTTTTATACAGAAGACGGGTGTGAGGAGAAAAGAGTAAATGAAAGGTGGAGACAGACCTCAGAGAGAGAAACACAGTTGGATAGCCAAAGGACTGGTTAAAGGTCACTCTGGGGGAATAAATAGCTGCTAACAGTAGCTGACAATGCATAGTGTGTGGTAGCAGCCGATGTGATGACAAGGCCTACTGTGGAGGGGGGGGGGGGGGGGGGGTGGGGGAAAGCATGGAGAAAGGTCCTCAAGCCCTAAAATCGTTGAACTCAATATTATGTCCCGAAGGCTGCAGGGTTCACAAGTGGAAAATGAGGTGCTGTTTTCCAGCTTGCACTGAGCTTTCCTGGAACATTGCAGTAAGACTGAGATAGATGTTGGCCAGAGAACACGGTGGTGTATTGAAGTGGCAAGCAATTGGAAGTTCAAGGTCTTGGTTTGTGGACAGAAAATGCGTCTTCTGCAAAGTGGTCTTCCAGTCTGCACTTTGCTTCCCCAATTTAGAGAAGAAGACTACACCATGAGCAGCCAGTAGAGTAGACTAGATTGACTGAAGTGCAGGTACAGTGCTGCTTTATCAACACATCATCCTCCGACACTTCCGCCATCTACAATCCGACGCCACCACCCAAGACATTTTTCCATCCTCACCCCTGTCTGCTTTCTGGAGAGACCACTCTCTCTGTGACTCCCTTGTTTGCTCCACACTGCCCTCAACCCCACCACACCTGGCACCTTCCCCTGCAACCGCAGGAAATGCTACACTTGCCCCCACACCTCCTCCCTCACTCCTATCCCAGGCCCCAAGATCACTTTCCATATTAAGCAGAGGTTCACCTGCACATCTGCCAATGTGGTATACTGCATCCATTGTACCCAGTGTGGCTTCCTCTACATTGGGGAAACCAAGCGGAGGCTTGGGGTCCACTTTGCAGATCACCTCCGCTTGGTTCGCAATAAACAACTGCACCTCCTAGTCGCAAACCATTTCCACTCCCCCTCCCATTCTTTAGATGACATGGCCATCATGGGCCTCCTGCAGTGCCACAATGATGCCACCTGAAGGTTGCAGGAACAGCAACTCATATTCCGTTTGGAAACCCTGCAGCCCAATGGTATCAATGTGGACTTCACCAGCTTCAAAATCTCCCCTTCCCCCACCGCATCCCAAAACCAGCCCAGTTGATCCCCTCCCCCCACTGCACCACACAACCAGCCCAGCTCTTCCCCTCCACCCACTGCATCCCAAAACCAGTCCAACCTGTCTCCGCTTCCCTAACCTGTTCTTCCTCTCACCCCAAGCCGCACCTCCATTTCCTACCTACTAACCTCATTCCACCTCCTTGACCTGTCTGTCTTCCCTGGACTGACCTATCCCCTCCCTACCTCCCCACCTATACTCTCCTCTCCACCTTTGGTCCACCTCCCTATTTATTCCAGAACCCTCAACCCATCCCCCTCTATGATGAAGGGTCTAGGCCCGAAACATCAGCTTTTGTGCTCCTGAGATGCTGCTGGGCCTGCTGTGTTCATCCAGCCTCACATTTTATTATCTTGCTTTATCTGTAAGGTGTGTTTGGGGCCTTGGATAGTGAGGAGGGAGGGAGTAAATGGGCAGATGTTACACTTTCTGCAATTGCAGAGGGAAGTGCCATTTGGTTGGCGGGGGATGCATTCCTGTGTGTGTGTGTGTGTGTGTGTGTCTACTTTTGGAGCAAGGGAAAACCATGGTATCCTGGAGGGAATGATCCTTGCTGAAAGCTGACAAAGAAGGGGAAAGGAATATGTATCTGTGGTGGCAACCTGATGGAAGTGGCAGGTAATGATCTTCTGGATGTGGACGCTAGTGCGCTGTTAGGCAAGGACAAGGAGTCCTATTGCTGTTGTAGTAAGGAAGAGATGGGGTGAGGGCCAACGTGCAGGAGATGAGCTAGACCTGGCTGATGGCCTTGTAAACTATGTTGCTGGGGCATCCTTTGTCGAGGAAGAAGGTGGGCATTTCGGAAGTCCCTTGATGAAGTTGGCATCATCAGATCAGATGTGATGGAGATGCAGGAACTGGGAGAATGGAGTAGTTTTTACAAGAAGCAGGGAGTGAGGATGTGTGATCAAGGTAACTTTGGGAGTTAGTGTTTTGTAGTGGATGCTGATGGCCAGCCTATCACTAGAAATGGAGGTCGAGGAAGGGAAGGGAGGAACCAGAGGTGGACTAGTGAAGTAGAAAGGGGGGTGGAAATTGAAAGCAAAAATAAATAACTAAACAAAGAAACTTTTCCAATTCCAGATGGGAGAGTGGGAAACGGGACCACTGATATCACTTGATACACAAGAGGAAGAGGTGTAGGTGGGGTTGGGGTAGGACTGAAACAAGAAATATACCCCACAATGAAACATGCATAACTGAGGCCAATGTGGGTACCCATGGCCGCCCCTTTACCTGAAGAAAGAGAGAGTAATTAAAAGAAAAGTTGTTCAGGGTGAGAATGAGCTCGACCAAGAGGAGAAGAGTAGTAGTTGATGGGTTGATGACAAAAGATACTAACTTGAGTAATACATCTGAGAACATTACATACAGAAATTAAATGTGATACACACCACTTGAAATCAGTCAATTATACATTATTAGGATCCAAAATTGAAGATAAACATGGTGTGCCTATGAAGTGCATTGATAAATCAAAGACATCCAGCAAGTTATGTTGGGCACATTTAAAAATTTCTTTGAGAAAGGGAATAAGCAGTTAAAATAGATGTGTTCCATACAGACGCTGATGTTCAACAGACTTCCTTACTAAAACAATCTTTTCTGCTGCAACACAGAAAGAAAGTTAGTTAATGGACAAGTATCAAAGGGTTACAGTAAATGGGTATTACTCAGATCAGAGATGGATCATCAAAACTTCAGCTGTTTACTCTTAGTATTTATTTACTGTGTAAATTTTGGCATAAAGAGCAGAATTTTTAAATTTGTTACTGGCACAAAAGTGATTACACATACAGTGAAGAGGATTGTAAAAGGCTTGAGGAAGGCATAAGTTAATCAAATGGATGGGTGGAAGGGCAATTTAACATGGATAAGTGATGGTCACACATTTTGTGGAAAAAAAGTAGTAAATCCTTCAAGACACTGAAAATGAACAGTGAAGGATTTATATACATTATATATTTATGTAGGAAATGTTCTTGTTGTTTTTCTTACTGACCACAATAACTTCAGTAGAAATTCTAGATACATGCAAAAAGGAGATTTCTGTTTCAGAGATAGTAGGAACTGCAGAAACTGGAAAATCTGGGATAACAAGGCGTTGAGCTGGATGAACACAGCAGGCCAAGTAGCTTCAGAGGAGCAAGAACACTGACGTTTCAAGGGTCTAAGCCCGAAAAGTCAGCTTTTCTGCTCCACTGATGCTGCTTGGCCTGCTGTGTTCATCCAGCTCCACACCTTGTTATCTTATTATTGGGGATTTCCATTGATCATGTGCTGAAATTCTGCTAAATGTTTTAGAACTTGCGAAGTAATTTGCAGTAAAAATTCCTAGCAAGAGTGAGAATACAGGAAGATGAAGTATTAAAAAGACAACAGCATTCTTAGTTTCACAAATAAAGATAAAATTTCTGAGCTAAAAATTGTGACTTTGCAAAAAACATTGTTAAGTCAAAGTTCAGGTACTGTATGCGGTTTTTAAATGTCCCCTTATAAAAATAAATCAGGAGACTAGAAAGACTATAGCTGAATCTCATTATTTTTGCCTAAATGCAAGTTGTGTTGGATTTTTGGAGGATTTGTCATATAGCCTAGCAAGTTTTCTCACTGTATCTTACTGACTTGCCTCACTACCTACCCTGCTCCACAGGATCCATCTCATTCAATTCTCATCCCACCCTACCACGTGCCATTTCTAGAACAACTTTGCACTGCCAAACAATCCTTGAACTGTTGGCACAATTTTTAAAAGCTGTGTGCTTCCAGAAAAGCTCTGTCAGTATTAATATGTACCGTACAGTTCCTGACATTTGTCCCAAAAATACTGGATAAAGTAAATTTGGTGCCTCCTTCTGTGGGCAGGGACTGGATGAGATTGCATTCAAGCAAGGTGTCCACCAGGATCAGCAGAAGAGGCACTACACCAGATTAGGTCCTAGGCTGCCAGCTAGGTCAGTGCAGTTTTGGCCTTCTGGAGAAATGCACAGCAACGTGTGAAGACTGAGTAAAAGCAAAATACTAAGTATGCTGGAAATCTGAAGCACAGAATGATGGAGAAACTCAGCAGGTCTGAAAGTATCTGTAGAGTAAGAAACAGTTATTATTTTGAGTCTGTTATGATTCTTGAATTCTGCACTCTGCCAGCATAAATACCACCATTTTCTCACCTTTTACCTCATGACCATCCTTTATCTGCTACTGTACCAACCTCCCACTAAGACTCATTTTCTACCACTCTGACTACTGCCCGAAACATCTTCCTTCACTTGCTGTCACCAATCCTTGACTCCACGAACCTTGCATGCCCTCTGTGCCGCCTATTCATTTGCCTGGGACACCATCACCTGCACCAAAAGTAACAGCTGTGCCAGCCACGTTCAGCGCTCTCAATATTTGTCTCTCTCTCTTTCATTCAGGTGAAAACAGCCCACAATAGGGCAGAAAGTGTCAAGGTGGGTAGTGAGCAACCTGACATATGACTCTTCATCATTTATTTGGACAGCATTCTGTCTTTAACTGTGCAAAGCTGCTGAATGACTGTCCATTACCTTAAACTGATAATGGAGGCTGCCCTTGATTTATTGTGCTGGGAACCCCTAACTGAAGATCATTTTCTCCTTTGATTTGACTGAGGACATGGCAAACTTCCTGGTTTTTATGTCTGTGTTAAATGGCATGGCAATATTGCAGAACTGTGAGCTTGGTATCTCTGTCTAAGAGGAAAAAATGGCACAATGGCAAGGCGATGGTAGGCTTCAAGTGACTGAGTACTATGATAACAAGCAAAGAGGCAGGAGATTCAGCCTGGTCCACTCTAAGTTGGGCGCATTTCCCTGAGTACAAAGTGTCCTTGCTGCAGCAATATAATGCTAGTTATTGATGCAGCCCAAGGCGTGGTATTGAAATATATATGTCAGGAGCCAATGTCTGTAGGCATGGGTGCATGTGAATGGTTCCCATATACTATGTCTGTGATATTAGTGCTTGATGTCCAACACAGGCCCTGAGCAAGTAATGAGATGAAATTGCTAGTTACCAGCTTTGACTTTCATGTCAAGAATTTTCAAATTTGAGCTTGTTCAACATATTTGGCAAAATAGGAAACTGAATATTCATGAGGTGAGCTGCAAGATTAATAAGATGTTCCACAAGCTATAGTTCCACTTAATTGGCAACTTGTCATCACTTGTGTGAGAAACTCACTGCCACCTAGCAAACACAAAAAGGACGCAGCGAGTTGCTCCCACACAATTCTGTCATGAATTTTGCCATAACTCATTGGTCAGGTCCGCATAAGATTCCATCCTAGAGTCACTTAGATAAACTTAAGATTCACCAGACAAATGTATCAATGGGAAACTACAGCTATGAGAAGAGATTTGAGGAATATGCTGAAGATAAAGTCAATAGTTTAAAAGCAAATTACATTAAGGTCTTGATTAGTTGGTTAACGATAGAATATTTCCTCGAGTTGGGAAGCTACTGACTAATGACTTTCAGGAAATGAGCCCTCCTAGTCTCATTACCTGGCCACATGTGTATCCAGTTCCAGAACAGTGGTTGAATCTAAGTGTCTTAAGAATTAAACTAGAGGGCACAGGTTTAAGATAAGAGGGGAAAACATTAAAACGGAAGGGAGGGCAATTTTTTCAAGTGGACGGTGGTGTGTATATGGAACAAGTTGCCAGAAGTAGTCGCGGAAGTGGGTATAATTGCAATATTTAAAATATGGGTACATGAATAGCAGGAGTTTACAGGGATTTGGGGCAAATGATGGCAAATGGGGCAAGATGTGTTCAGGATATCTGGTTAGTGTAGACGAGTTGGACTAGAGAGTCTGTTCCGTGCTATATAACTCTACAGAGTTGAGAATTAAATACTCACAAGTGAGCAACACTGGAAAGGCAAAAAGTATACACATATTGATCCTAGGCCATGAATTATGAAAAACTGTACCTTAGAAAGTTAGAGAGTCAGGACAAATTTCATCACTCAGGATTGTAGGAACAACAACTGTTCTGCCACAGAGTGTGGTTAAGGTTTGGCAGCATTGTATCTTTATTTCAAAAGTAAGCAATAAGATTATGGAAAGAAGATAAATCGGTCAAGATCTAAATTGTTCTAGCAAGGAGCAAACGTGAACATAGTAAACGAAATGTGCCTTATTGAGCTGTAGACCTTCACATTTCCATACAAGATGGTCATATTTTCTGACAGATCACGGGAATAACTGTAATGCGAGGAGATGGTGTAAAACAGATGACTTCAGATCGAGTCATACTGCACAGAAACAGACCCTTCAGTCCAACTGTTTTGTGTTGACTTGATCTCCCAATCTGATCTTGTCCCATATCCCTCTCAACCCTTCCTATTCATATACCTATCCAGATGCCTTTTTAAATATTGTAATTGTACCCACCTCCACCATTTATGCCAACCATTGTGCAAAACAAGAGCTATGGGCTTTACTATGGGTAGATAATCTAGAATTCCTATGAATATTTCTCTCTGAACTTTTTTTAAAGTATTACCATCTTGTAAACTTTTAGGAATGCAAAACTCATTGCAGTATTGGCTAAAATCACACCTCTGCTCTTTATTAGAGATTAGAGTTTAAGCTTATTACACGGTGGTACGTGAATGTAATAATAATATAACAAATGACATATTATCAAAGATCACGAAAATGAACAAGTCAAAATAAAAAGTTTCTTTGAACCTCAGTGATCATAATCAATCTCAACTCGTGAAATATTTTCATTAGTTTTCTTCATGTAATTTTGCTTGTTTTTTTCTTTACCTACATGCAATAAATGAAATTTTGCAGCATGTGTGTATGTTGATTGTCATGGGCAAATCATTTAAGTTCAGTACAATCTTCCATTTAGTTCAGAACTAATATTTTACATTTGGATAAACAGACTACAAATGTCAATTAAATTCTTTATATATCAGCAAATGAACTGGACTACCACAGACATGCTAAGTAATTTTGTCATACACATTATAACAGTAATTCAAACGTGTTGAATTTACAAAAACAACCCGCAGTTTCCTTTTTAGCCTACATATGAAAATCTCATCCAAAAATCACAACTGTCATTTAGACTCACTTAAATACCAGCTCTCTCATAAATCACAAATTAACTCAACATTTTGCACTATGAAACTCAGACCCAGATGCAATTAACATTATGCAGCTGTGGACTGCCATCAGAAGCACATACTGCAAAACTATCACAATTTAGTTGATCACAAGCACAATAATACTTTTAAATCTGATTATTGATGAAGTAGGTATGGTTCACTGAACTGCCAAAGTCTACGGCTTTCTCCTCAAATCTAAAATCATTTTAAATTATCAAATAAGATGTATACTTTGAAAACTACAATTGAAAATAAAATTTTCCTGAGAGTTCCATACACTCTATGCTTTCTACCCATTTTATGTAAAAGATAATATTCCAAAGTATCACAATAATGAACAAGCAAGGTAATACTGTTTTATGCAATCTGCTCTTATCTCCCGTTTTCAAGTGGTTCATCTGTTCACATAACGTACACTACTGTTCACAGCATTCACAACAAGGGTTTCTTGAAAACAAAGATTCTCAACTATAGAACTATGCTAAATCTTTGATAGCTTTAATTATCATTTGCTGTCTATCACATTTTGAGTTACTGAAAAGTTGTTTAAACTTAAATACTCAAATTAGCTTAATTAGGAACTGTTAATGTATGATGAAACAGCAATCTTTCTTTTTAAAAACAATGACAAGAAAGCATAATGACATTATGTTGCACAGAAAATGAGAGTTCTGCAGTGGATAAAAGGTGGGGGGGGGGGGGAAGATAAGAGAAGTTGCTATGGGTGATTCGGATAAAAATTCGTAGTTAAAATTGCTTCTTTTCTTCGAGGGGTACAGGAAATTAGATGAGAAAGAAATGTCATTGTATGTATTTAATGAAAAATATCTCAGATTTGGTGAAACTATAAATATAAATAAAAACAACTTGGGTAACAATTTATAGAATAGTGTGTCATTTCAATATGTTTGTGCAGAACTTTGACAAACATACTTTCTACCGCATCAGTTATCTCAAAAAGGCATGTTAATTGGTGCACAAAATCATGTTTAGTCAAAAAAAGTTAAATATTTAAAGTAGTCAGAAACCTTGTTTATAGAGGTCAGAAATACATCAAATCTGTATTTCTAATTTAATCTTTTTTTCTAGAGTTACAATACAGCCAAAATTAAATTCAGCATGGTGTGATTTATCACAGTAACAGTCACAGTGAAATTTGCATCAAGTTGGTACAAGTTCCATTAGAGGAAACAAATTAAATGCATAAAGCCAAACATCATTGGATTATGCACAGGTATTGTAAAAGAAAATTCAAAAGTGATTACAATTTGTTGTTTAACACTGAAACAAAAAAATCCGAATTCACAACAGTATTGTAACACAATAACTAATCCCCACTGTGTGTTCCAAAATTATCACAATTTGCAAAATACTTCTTTCCATTACTGCAACTGTTTTAAAAAAGAGCAGTAATATAGCTCCACAATCTAACTGAATTTAATCTATTTGGAAATAAAATAAAGTTCAACAAAACCTAGAAATGTAAGAAAAAGGCTGGTCTGTGTTTATAAGAAAGGAGCTGTAATTGTTTAATTTGCTTTTGAATGTCTTGCAGATTTCACCACATACATTATAAAATGATTATTAGATTACTTACTTTCTTACAAGTGACAACAAACAAGTTCATTGGAAATACATTATACATTTTTATAGTATTTTAACATTAACCACCAGTTTCTTGCAGCAACAAGATCTATTTCCTCCAGTTTCCTTTCACAACTGTATTAATACTGTCATACGATTGCAAATATCCCAGTTATATTTTTACAATCACATTAAATTTGCCAACAAACCTATAAATCTGGCAAAATTTCCTTACCTACTGCAGATTAATTTTAAATTGTCAATGTAATAAGTTAATTAATGGTAAAACATTAAACTAAAAGTTAATTTGCTTTGAATAATATCTTTAAAAGATCACAATTAAATTTTTATGAATACTAAAGTCAGCAATTTTTAAAAATAATGTTAATACCAATTCCAAGTGTTTTTAAAATTACTTTAAAACATATTTCACCTGATTTAAAGGATTTAATTGTTTATTTAGCATGATTTCATCAGAAATGAATTAGCCTTAAATCATTTTTAAATCTAAAGTTGCCTTCACTATGAAATGAACAGCGTTCAGAGTTAAGGGCATTTTATACAAATAAATATTTATTATTTTATTGCACAGGCATATAGCTAATCTTGCCATATGTGTCAAAGCAGGAACAAAGAAATAAAAAAATGTATTTGTCTACTTTGGGGTGGTGTCCTGCACAGATAGAAACCATGTTAAACAACAGATTTTAATCTTTAGGCCTTATGAAATTCAGAGACTGGTATAACCCTATAATGCACAGCCCATCTTCCTTTAGCATATGAAATCGTTTTTTATACTATATTTATACACACACACATGCACACACGCACACACACACACACTAATTGAACTAATAAGAGCAACTCATTTGACAAACAATATTCTATAAACAGTTAGTACCCTCATCCTGCTTTAGTTGTAGTTAGATATCTTTGCTTTCTCCAGTTCCTCACATCAAACGCATCACAGTTTTAACTTTAATTGAACAATTAATGTGTTCCTCTTTGCTAAAGTATTATAACGTTAAAAAAAATTGGCTCAGCAATAATAATTCAAATGAACAGGGTAGCCTAGTGAAAAATTTTAGTCATATCTGTAACAACCACTGGCAATGTAGTACTCACAATTTAGTCTTATGGGTTTTATTTGACCAGTTTTCTTTTTACTTATTGACTCTCACAATATCGTCCCCTTTGACAAGTTCAGCAACACAGAAAGAAAATCCAATGAAATGCCATTCACATTTCAGGCACAGATGTCTAATAATAGCTTCAAATGAGCTAGCCTCCAGTCTGGAATATAATTAACACCTTTTGAAACAATTAAAGTTGTGACTCTCACAGAATGGAAGAGACAATCACAGTGCCTGTTCTACCGTTTGCTTCATGGTATTCCCATATGACTGCCACCTGCTCTCTGTTCAGCTTCCTTTAGCTTGTTTCCCTGGCAACCTTTCACAGGCTTTTCTTTCTAGCTATCACTTTCATTTCAGCTGTTCAGTCTAATCTTATTTATATTGCACCCATCAAAACAAGTAGCTGATGATAAAGCCCACAGATTGCGTTGAATGGAGAAAAAAATAACTCTTTTCTACTCAACTCCCATAAATGCTTATGAACACTACAGCCTTGGTGCTCATGTATCTCAAATAAAATATGCATAAAAACCAAAAGGCATTCCTTTACTCAAAGAACAAATGTTTTCAAATACTGTATTAAAACCAAAAGAACATGTTACTGATGCTGAGGAAATAGCATATCTTTTAATCACCTACCAGTTTTAAACCACCCCATTCCATTTTTGATTAGCAAGAAATTTGTAGTCTTCAGTGAATCAAAACTGAAAGGACGTTATGTAAAAAGCAGACATGCCTCCTCTACAACACTGATTTTTCGAGTTACAAGAAATCAACATTTACCACATACTACAGCATACAAGCCTCCTCCTCTCTGATGAGGTCACAACTGCAAACTCTTTGAAATACAATATGTGTTTGTACGGGTGCTTACATAAATCACATCCTTTAAGTCATTGTAAATGCTGAATACTATTTTTGGACCCTTCACTGAAGCCTGGGTATAGGATTTAATTTCATTTGTTTCTTCACAGATAGACTTTCGTCATTATACTAATAAAAGCTACATTAAAATGAACCATTTTGGTACGTTTCCTAAGTAGATTAAAATATACCAAGTCCTAGTACATACCATAACCATTCTTATTGCACAGGATTAGATCTTATCGTACTTGAAATCTCCAGGAGAAGACCTACAATATTTCAATTCCTCTGTTAAAGATCCAAAAGCACAGTGCAAGTGTTTGTGCAAAACAAAAGAAAGCTGTACGGAATCTATGCTACAGGAAGCAACAAATCAGCTCACAGAATTGGCTGGCTTCTTCACCCTTTTACTCCCATTTATGGGACCATCTGTCACTACTGCTTGTGTCTGATTGGCTAGAAAAATAAAAGGCTGTCATGACATCAACTGCTATTGAAATTAGCTTTTACCAGATTGACGATGTTAATGATGCAGTGACCTCTATGCACAACATAGAAGAGCTTTTGAACTGCACAATGTCTCTGGTAATTAGGTCGAAATTAAGAAACCAACACACACACACAAATTTTCCCTTAATATTGTGTACTCTGGATTTGCAATCTTCAACATGAAATGTAGAGAAGACAAGATGTCATATCTCAGTCATGCTTCAATGCTTGCATCACATAACCATTGTGAAGCAAACTGGGCTTTAAAATTTATGTGTTTCAACTACCTTATCTATTCTGACAGTTGCTTTCTCAAAACGTGCATAATTAATACAAAGCCTTGGGGCTCACAGTCTACTTTGTGCATGAAGAGAATTATATAAAGAAAGTGAATTTATTTCAGAGTTCAACTTCAAGGTTTTCTCCCTTAAACTACTCTCGTGAATTCTTTATTCTACTAAACTGAAAAATATTTATGTGATTCAAAACTGTCCCATCAATGATGTACGGGCTTCAATCTGACTTGAAACAAATTTCTATACTGTAATATCAAAATTTATTTTGTCAGCTTATGTTGTCTCTTTACCACACATGCAAACCGGCATGTTAAACTGAAGAGTTAACAAATCTCAGCAAAAGCCTACAAAAATGATGGAGTTAATATAAATAAGTACAGCCATTGCTTATAAGAAAACAAATACATTTAACAGTCATGTTGCACCAAAAAATTCACAACTCTTAATTGTTGAACTGCAGCCACTGAAAGGTACAGTGAAAAAATTTCTGGGTAGAAGTCAATATTTGGCATATTTTTGTGACAGCAAAATTATATATTTTCAACCTATTAAATTAAGGAATAGAACCGGTAACAAATTTGTAATATTGAGAGAAATTGGCTCAACAAACAATACCAGCATGCCATAATTCAAGAAATCAACAGTTCCAGGATTACAAGCCAAATGTTTTTCAACTATACTGAGAAGCAAAGAACAATTTTAGTTTGTGTTGAGCACATTTCTGTCAGTATTCTCTTAGTAATTTACAACAGTTAATGGAACATAGATTTTCCATTATAAGCTTTTCTCTAGCTTCATGAGCAATCACTTACATGATCAGTCAGATTACAACTCCACATATAAAGTTGCCCATTTTCTAAAAAATGTGATTAGTTATTCATAAACTATACACAGAAACCCCTCACTTCAGTTATATGTTGTCAATGTTATCTCTTAGCAGTTCTCCCAACATGAAATTTGTCCTAACATTAGCATCAGTTGTCATTGAGCTCACACAAACCACACCAGCTAATTCAGCATTAATAATCACCTATTCTGTAGTATTTTGAAGCTTTAAATATAATCTTCAGGCCATAGCCCACAAAATATGACAAACATTCTGAATCTATTGAACAAAAAATGTAACATAATAATTAAGTACCACATCATCAGCAGAAATCTTAAATATATTATCTGAACACTATAACAGTTTAATTGGAAGGAATAATATGCAATATTGTTTGCCAGTAAAATAAAACACCTTACCTCATTATGCAATAAAGCAGCATTTAGTGTTCTGCCAATTTCAAACATTATACTGACAGTTCAGATTTACACAATCAAAAGACTTCTTTTGATAAACATTTGGCCAAATGCATTAGCATAGGGGCCTGTTTTCCGCAGATTCGACCAGGCGACAAGATTGGTCAATTTTTCCTTGTCTTAGCCAGTACTAGCCCAACAAACAGCAATGCAAATTTTCCTTTATCAAGTTCACATTAAGACTGTGTTAGACGAATTGCTGAGGCAGATTATATTACTCCAACATGGCTGTTGAGCAAATGTTCCTCTCCACTTACAGTTCCCTGCATTACCACAAGGTGAGCAGTGTGCCCAAACTTAAGTTTGTTTCTATCCTCTAAATTTTCTAACTAAACTCTTTCCAAATATATAAACCTTGACTCACATGACAGAAAAAAAAGCATATTTGCACCTACATTAATCAAGATTTTGTAAATTTTTATAGTCATTGGTATACCTTAAACTAATCTCAGAAACTTGAGCAATAAAGGTATAAGGAATGCCGATACTGATTGAAAGCTCTATGATAATTCCATGCAAATCTTACGACCAATATCATCATAACAATTAACAATAAAACAAAAAGCTTGCAATTTTAGTTCAAAAATATTTTGTTCATGATGAGGAAATAATGTCTACTAAAATAGGCCTGAAAAGACATCACCGTTGGTTATTTTCGTACTATTTGCACGGTCAATAGGAATTCCAAATAAACTCAGTACTGCTTAGTACATACTCCCCCTCTATATGAATCAAAACAATGTACAAGGTGTAGTCGTGGAAGAAAAACACCATTGAACTGGAATCTGCCTGACTTGAGATCAAAATATCAAATATTTGTTCTGGCTCTATTACAGAGGATAGAATTCATAGTGACTGGAAACAACTAAAATACCTTTTCAAAAGAATTAATCCAAAGTAAGGTTAAAACAAAAGGCTGTTATCAAGAGCACAGACATTTGAGACTCACAAATTCATTCTGTAACAGTTTCATGTTTTTGCTAAATTAATAGAATAAATTGATTATTTTATAGCATAAACTCTAATTTTGCTTGCACTCCAAATTGCCTTACAGAATTTATGTTCTATCTGTCCTACAGAGACTGAGCATCTGAGGGTAATAAATCTTCTGAATAGGGCCTTAATTTGAAGCTACAGCCCACATAACGATTTCAACATTTCTGCCCGAGAAATGTACAATGCTAAACAATTCAAGCTTTAATTAAAGAATATCTAATAGACAAGACAATTCTTTAATTTGTACACTATTTTCCACTGCACTAGGAAAGTAAAAGTACAGTATGATGGAATTAATTCTGAGAATAGATAATGATTGTGAGAGTAAAAAGAAAATCTATTTTTTTGAATAAATACATGTTAGAATTCAGACCTTTTACTTTTTAAATAAGGTATTTTGTTTTTGAGGAAATTGTAATCAAAAATAAAATCTAGTTATAAGCACTTACCTAATATGGTGCTGCCCCAAGGCACATTTATTAAATCAATACTGACCTATTGATGCACCACCATCTGCTGTACCACTGAACAGTGCTTAGCACAGTATAGTAAACAGCATGGTAGTGTCACTTTCAGTCTATTAGAGAACCAACAGAGCCTTCAACTGATGGAGTGTGTTATGAGATCCTTCTAAAATGGTCTTCATACTAGTTTCTAGCAAGTGTGTGCAATTCCTATTTCATGCTCAGCAAAGCAAAGATTCTATAATAAGTGTTTTTTTTTGTTTTTTAACCATAACCTGCAATTTATGCAACCCCGTTCCTGACAAGTCTCTTTATGCAATTAGTACAGTACTATAGCCCTGAAGTTCTGATCTAATGGCATTTAGGGGGTGAAAAAGACGATCCTAAGCTTTTATGTCTAATTGAAATTCTACTGCAACTTACAGCAGAAGTCAAACAGGATGTAGATGCACCCGCACTAGCAAGCATGCAGCTATCCACATGATAGGTTTAAAACAAGCTGCCTTCATCAGTCCTAATTTCGTCATTTCCATCCTAGGATTTGTTAATTTAATTTATGCCTCTACAAACTGGTGAAACTTGGCGCAGCAACCGAGCAATGATAATGCTGAAACTTAAAGGGAAAGCGCTTGCTTCACTGTGCAGGTACAAAGAATATCATTATTTTGCTATGAAGATTTCCTTTTGAAAAATTGATTGCAGTTCACTTTTAAGATGCTAGCCTCATTAATGGATTCTCCCTTGAGACTATTTCCTGCTTGCATACAATATGGAGAAAACTGAACAATGGTTTTACGTTGGACATTCTACTTGTGTTTTATCGGTAAAGTAACTGTAGTCAATAGTGAAATCAGAATCACAAGGCACGATCAGTGATCATTATTCTTTGACAAAATAGCAAGTCACCTGAGCTTACAGCCCCAAAATATCATTCTTCATGCAGTAAAGTGGTAGGTGTCCAATATTCCATGGGGAAAATTTTTAAAAGTAATCTCAGAGAGGTTGAGAAGGTCAGTACTTACTGGACATCTTTCATTCCCATTGTGAGTTGGCGATGGGCCTTCTTATTAAATTGCTGCAGCTGAAATGATGAACATGGCCTAAACAATATGTTCAGTATTAAGTTCGAGGATTTTGACCTAGCTACAATGAAGGAATGGTGAAATATGTCTGAGTCATGTGGCGTGTAACTTAGAAGTGTCGATGTCCTATGCATTTGCTGTCCTCGTTCTTCAAAAGTGGTGGATGTTGCAGAATTGGAAAGAATTACTCAAGAACCCTACGTAAAGTATACACTACAAAGCCAATATGCCCATGATATATATTTCATTTGAATGATGTGGTGCCAAACCAGGCAGATAGCTTAGTACTATTTGAGACAAAACAGAGTGTTGTGAGAACTGCATCCAACCAGACAAGTAGTGAGTATTCTCACATTTTCCTGACTTCTCTCTCTTGCAGGTGACAGCAAAGCTTTGGAGTGCCAGGAAGTGAGTGACTCACCATAGAGGCCTGAAGATTCTAGGAATCACAGCTAGTTGCAATAATCTCAGCATCGATCTCGCTGGGCTAATTCAGCTCCTAATTAATGTTGATGCTGAGGCGAAGCTATTGAACATTAAGGGTAATGGCTATCTTCTCTCATATTCAAGCAAAATACTGCAGCTTCTGGGAATTTGAGTAAGAACTGGAAGCACGCAAGAAAAAGCTTCAGAGGGCCTGGCAGCAGTTGTGGAGGAAAAATTTTTTTTGCCAAATGACCCTTCTTTGCAAGTGAAGGGAGTAGAAAGGCTGAGTTTGCTGACATCAAGGAGCATAAGAAATGCGCTGTAAAGAAATGCTTACTTCTACATTCTACGCATGTGCAGTTTCACTGCAGATCAGGACTCAGTGGAAGGGTTGGCATCACGACCCAGGAGATAAACTGAGAAGGGGGCAATAGAACAAAAAGGAAGGTTTCGGATAGAGTAGTGGGTGGCGGAGATTAAATGACAAAATGTGTCATGGAACGAAAGGCAAAGTAAGTGGTTATAGTAAAGAAACAAAGCTTTGGGCTAGAATAGGTCTTAATGGCAAAAATATATAATAGATTAATTTGGAAGCTAAAACATGATAATGACACAGAAGGCTGCAAAGTGCACAACTGAAAGGTGATGTACTGTTCCTCAAGTTTGTGCTGAGCTTCTCTGGAACTGTTAAGCAGGCTAAGGACAAAGATGTAAGCATGAGAGCAAAGTGGCGAATTAAAATGGCAATCAACCTGAAAAACAGGTTATGATGGTGGACTGAGCAGGTGTGTTTAGCAAAATGGTTGTCCATTCTGTGTTTGGTTTCTCCAATAAAGAGGTTATGTAAAATCCAAACTGATGTATCTTTTAAAAAATACATTGCTGCTGAAGAAGAAACACTTAGAACAAAGAATGCTCACCCCAATACAAGAAGATGCAAGTAAGTCTGTTTATTGACTTGGCATAGCAGAGATATGCAGTATGGGAACATCAAGATAAAACTGATTGCAGAATACAGAAAGCAGGAACAGGACTAGATGTAACAATCCGTTATTGACCACCATATGAATTGTACTTAGAACAATAATAAAAGAAACATAATTAAATCAATAAAACACAGTAGGCTGCATTTTACCAAAAATCAGTTAAGAGTCAATTTTAAGAGGTTTCATAGAGGGTTTCCTTTTGAACTCTATCAGGTTTTCTCATGCAATTCTCTGTGGCTCATCTTACTAAGTATGGACAACATCCCCATTCCACCTTCTCATGCTTTCTTGCACTAACGAGCAATAAACTGCCCACTGGTGCTGGAACCTTCCAGCTTTTGCATCACAGGTGCCACTTTTAAACCCAGCTATGTACTATATGAAACACTGTCAACCTGGTCTGAAATAGGCACCCAGGTTAGCATAACATCCGTGGTCTAGAGGAATGCAGAGCAATGATCAATGACCTTTGGCAAGGGCCAATTCCACTAACTTCCTTCCCTCCGCTAGCTTGCACTCAACCTAAGTTTGCCACTGCACCCACCTCTCACGGCTCATGGAGTGTCACTCTCAATATTGCATGTAACATCTTCACTAAATGACTTTCACTCACTTCATTCAACCTAACTACTAACTCTCCTGGCATCTGCAGTTTCTACTCATTAATTTAGGACAGCTCACCGCTTTTCTTGATTGGCAAAAAACTAGCCCCCCCCGACTGACCACTGTCCCCCTTTATCGTTCATTGTTGCAAAACATGACAAGCTGCCTGATTATCTGTCTGCACTAACAGGAAAGTCAAAGCAAGACAGTCAGCATCCAAGCACGTGCAAATTGTGTTAGTGCTAAGAAATTAAGTCAATGGCCTGAGGTGCACCAGTTCCGACCCATGAGATAGGTGTCTGTGCATCCACATAAAGCTGCGTTTAATCTAAGAGGTGTTGGTGAGTTCTGAAGTTCAATATTGAAGTGCTGAACTGTATCAAAATTGGGTCCCAAATATGTCTTGATGTGCCTCTGGCAGGGCTGGCGCTTTGCAGATGCCAGTGTGCAGTCAGTGCTGGTGATGGAGTGTACCCCCAGGTGCTGGGGAATGCTGGAAAAGATAAATATATCAAGAAAATGACAGCAAGTTGCAATTGCCAGCTACCTGCTCAGGCTTTCGTGTCAGTCATTGTTGCCATCTAATTTCTCTTTTCCCTTGGGAAAATAGCAAACTGCATATAAATGAGGTAAGATTAGATAATAATGAGATGTTAATGCAAGCAAGATTCTCATGTTGCAGTTTAAATCTTGTGTAGCAAAGGGTACTTTTATTTTTTCAATGTTGAGAATCTCATTGTTTTCCTAGTGACCACATTTTACCACTGTTTTGCCATTGCCCACATTGTTAAGGGGCTGGGAAGACGCCACAAAGCATCACTGTACGGATAAAATGTGAACTATCAATTTTTAATTTTCATAATTTGAATTTAATACATGTGACTTTCATGGACTAAGTTACTTCCAAAAAAGCTGACCTTGCAGGTTTGATGCAAGTTTCAAATGTGGAATAAACAAAATTGTCTGAATTGAAATTAACATATTTATCAAAGGACACTGAACCGATGTAGTCATGAAGAAATCATCATCTTCTATTCTGATTTATACCTGCAAGATAAGTTTCAGATATGAAAGACATGTCCCACATTTTATAAAACATGGAAACAAGAAACTCTGAAATTGGAATACACAATCCAACTGCATTTCAGGAAACTACTGTTAACGGAGTAGAAAAGATTACTTCGTTAATGGAACCAACTGGAAAAAGTGCTGTCTCAACCTCTCATGAAAGAAACTGCTCAGCGACAGCTTTGGTTAAAACAAAACATCAGGATACTTAAAAGGCCAAATTGAAAATTTGCTACTGCTAAGGATACAAGACATCAGATTAACAACGATGGTCCCTGGACAAACAATATTAATCTCAGACATCTGAAGTTTACTGCATATTCCTTTGTTTCCCTTTGGTACCAAACATAATCTCTTTTCAAATTTGTATCTGTGCACATGTATATTCGACACTGTAGCTTCATTATTTTTCTCAGGGTTAGCAGATAATAAAATTGCTCTTTCTTTCATTAAAGAAAACCTCATTATTGGTTTCTTCCAGTGAACTGGTTAACTACATTTTAACTGTAGATAAATAAAGCTTTGTGCAAGCAAGATCACAAATCTTTATAGTGGTCAATCATGGAAGTTGAAAAGAGGGCAGGCAATTTATCAGTAATCACCTGGTTGCTTTGAAATGTATGTCAAAGCATGACCTATATGGATTGAATAGAAGAGGTAAACTCAGCCTGGGTAGTCAAAGACAGGGCTCTTGCTCTTCATGGTCTCACAGTAAAACTAGTTACGCGAAATCACTTAAGTCAGTACGATTGACAATTACAAACTGTTTAAAGAAAGGTAGCAATCCTTTCTCAGCTGAATTCAGTGCAAGGAATAACCTTGTTATCTTCCCAGTCCCTGATGAATCCCTGGTAATAGCTGTATAAATGTGGACCTTGTTTATATTAATGAGTTGCACTATGTAATAAAATCACTATTAGGTTGCTTTGACTTCCAAATCTCAGGCTGTTATTCATGGAGTATGAACCACTCTGCTAACGTAAATTTGGAAAAGAAATGCAATGACTTTTCTGCTGTCCTTTTTTCTTAAATTACTGAGCAAACACCAGGCTATGAGCTTAAAAAAATCTGACCTTTGACCATTAGAATTTATTAAGTTCAAACTATTTATAAGCGCAGGCCCTCCCACATCTTCATTCCCTACAGTATTAGCTGTATTACTTCTTGAGTGCTTTGATTCCTGACAGCTCAAAATTAGCTACCACAAATGCTCAAACAAGTGATTTTCTTTTGCTTTGGATATCAGATATTATTAGCTGTCAAGTAAAATGGGATAAATATAAGAAATGTGTGAGAAGTTATTTTTGTTAATAGGCACGTTAGAGGGCTAAAACCTTCGTAGTCCTAGAATATGGGTACAAGGATCATGATACACAATAAACCTGCATACCATTCAAAGTAACAGAGATAATGGGGGGAACTACAGGCGCTGGAGAATCCGAGATAACAAAGTATGGAGCTGGATGAACACAGCAGGCCAAGCAGCATCTTAGGAGCAGAAAAGCTGATGTTTCCGGCCTAGACCCTTCATCAGAAAAGGGTGGGGTGGGGAGAGGGTTCAGAAATAAATAGGGAGAGAGGGGGAGACGGATCGAAGATGGATAGAGGAGAAGATAGGTGGAGAGGAGAGTTTGGGTGGGGAGGTAAGGAGGGGATAGGTCAGTCTGGGAAGGACGGACAGGTCAAGGGGGCGGGATGAGGTTAGTAGGTAGGAAATGGAGGTGCCGCTTGAGGTGGGAGGAGGGGATAGGTGAGAAGAAGAACAGGTTAGGGTGTCAGGGACGAGCTGGGCTGGTTTTGGGATGCAGTGGGGGGAGGAGAGATTTTGAAGCTTGTGAAATCTACATTGATACCATTGGGCTGCAGGGTTCCCAAGCAGAATATGAGTTGCTGTTCCTGCAACCTTTGGGTGGCATCATTGTGGCACTGTAAGAGGCCCAGGATGGACATATCATCCAAGGAATGGGAGGGGGAGTTGAAATGGTTCGCGACTGGGAGTTGCAGTTGTTTATTGTGAACCGAGCGTAGGAGTTCTGCAAAGCGGTCCCCAAGCCTCTGTTTGGTTTCCCCGATGTAGAGGAGCCACAACGGGTACACCGGGTGTAATATACCACATTGGCAGATGTGCAGGTGAACATCTGCTTGATGTGGAAAGTCATCTTGGGGCCTGGGATGTGGGTGAGGGAGGAGGTGTGGGGGCAAGTGTCACGACTGGGAGGTGCAGTTGTTTATTGCGAACTGAGTCCCTCCAATCCCACTACACCCGGCACTTTCCCCTGCAACTGCAGGAAGTGCTACATTTGCCCCCACACCTCCTCCCTCACCCACATCCCAGGCCTCAAGATAACTTTCCACATCAAGCACATGTTTACCTGCACATCTGCCAATGTGTTATACTGCATCCACTGTAACCGTTGTGGCCTCCTCTACATTGGGGGAACCAAGTGGAGGCTTGGGGACTGCTTTGCAGAACACCTACGCTCGGTTCGCAATAAACAACTGCACCTCCCAGTCGTGAACCATTTCAACTCCCCCTCCCATTCCTTATACGACATGTCCAGCCTGGGCCTCCTGCAGTGTCACAATGATGCCACCCAAAGGTTGCAGGAACAGCAACTCATATTCTGCTTGGGAACCCTGCAGCCCAATGGTATCAATGTGGATTTCACAGGCTTCAAAAGCTCTCCCCCCTCCACTGTATCCCAAAACTAGCCCAACTCGTCCCCGCCTGCCTAACCTGTTCTTCCTCTCACCTATTCCGTCCTCCCACATCAAGCCGCACCTCCATTTCCTACCTACTAACCTCATCCCACCCCCTTGACCTGTCCGTCCTCCCCGGGCTAACCTATCCCCTCCCTACCTCCCCACATATACTCTCCTCTCCACCTATTCTCTCCTCCATCCATCTTCGATCCGCCTCCCCCCCTCCCTATTTATTTCAGAACCCTGTCCCCATCCTGCCCTTTTCTGATGAAAGGTCTAGGCCCGAAAGGTCAGCTTTTGTGCTCCTAAGATGCTGCTTGGTCTGCTGTGTTCATCCAGCTTTGTTACCATTCAAAGTAATGTAGGTGCCTCACCCCCAGGGGAGGCCGTGGGTGTAGACCTTAAAGCTTGCCTACAACTCTTATGTGCATTCTAGTGGGACCAGGCTCCACAAGCTGATTAAATGTCTGATCCACAGGAAAAGAGAATTAGCATGATATTGCAGAGAACAGGCTGTCAGATTTTCTGATGCAATCCTGGTGGAGTAGGTGGGCAATTGGAGATACATTCTGGCTCCAAAGGGTGCCAGATTTTTTTCCACACAAGTGGGTAGGGAATACGTCCTGTTGGACATTGAAGTAAATGTAATCAGTGTCATCCCAAGAACCCAGATGTAGTAGTTAAAGAAGTTTACGACCTCATGAGTGGTCAGGATCAGCAAATTCATCTTCAAATGCCATATCTTTCAACTGGGCTGTTAGCTTGATGCACTGTTCAATTCACCTCATCTTTCTCATTCACTTAACAGCAAGTTCCATCAAGCACCACAAATTCATAACTTCCTCGCAGCACTTTGCACTATGGCACTTACACCTACATTTTAGACCTTCCTCATACTACTCAATCGTAATCAGAAAACCACCCAAATAAATTCCAGATAATTCACTGTCACAGAATAAAGTAGTAAAAAATTGCAGAGAAAAAACACCAAATCATTAGGGTAGATACCCTATTCCCATGAAGATGGTGGTCACCATAACTTGTGTTGGTGTCACTGAGATAATTGAAGATTATGAATGTTCCTGTATGATCCATCTTCATTACTGGCAAATATTGTTCTGTCAAAATGGCCAAGTTCTGGATAATACAGTAGATCACCAAGAATCAGAAAACCTGCTCCTGAGTACGATGAGTTTCTCCAAAGCAATCAGTGCAAATGTTCTCCTTAAACGCCTGGTGTCACTTCGTAGGGAAAGAATAGGCTGTGCACAGATATGCTTCCCCATAAGATATGCACATGCATGACAATTTTAAAGGAACCAGCGAACGCTAAAAGCAAATTTCATACAGACAAATAATAAAGGACCATTGGTTCAGACAGCCTATTGGTTGCTTAAGCATTTCAATGATGTGCTGTAATGATCTTTTTCATGGACACGCGACTTCATTACACACATTCTTGTTTTGTGTGGATAGGTTGCAGAGTTGAGTTAAAAATCTACAGTAAAGTGGTTTGTTCTTGTGACATAGTTGACATTCACCAGCTTGTTGACATTCTCCAGCAATGATGGGCCAAGTATGATTGCATATCGACTGCACATTTAGTGAGAGTAACCAGTGTGATCGTACATTAACATTGAGATTTCTGCATGGTAGGGTTTCAATAATTGTACTGGCACATAATATGTAATAAAAATTGCATTGTGCATTTTGCCCACCATACACACATGTACCAGCAGAGAGAGGATCCTAAGAAGAGAAAATAAAGGATCCATGTTTAATAACTTGTCAGTTCTAATGACAAATGTTTTGGATGAATATACAAATGTTTCTGCTCTAAGAGTCTGACTGTGTGGACTATACATGCAGTTATGGTAGCCTGCAAAAGTAGTGAATCCCGCTATCTAGAAGAACCATATTCCTTCTGCTGAATTCTTTCTGACTAGACAGTACAATTAAGTCCCCTCCCCTCGCATAAACAATGTTTATCACTTAATGGTGAACTAGAAGATGTTGGATATGTGATCTGTGCCAGCTTTGAGGGGAAGAAATTCAGGACCCCCGTCACTCTCAAGATGATTGACAATGCTGTTCTGGCTCTGTTCAGAGGCTACAGGTTTGAATGTAATAAGTGGTAAGAGTTCTCTGAGCATCTCTTTAGTGGAGTGCAGACAATACAAAAGACCAATAGGCCATAGGTGCTTAAGGCCTTCTGGTGGCAGCCCATCTGTCACTCTTCCCTTGCTCTTCGTTAGCTGACCTGCCCCATCTCCATCTCATGTTGCAGCCCAAAGGTAACTGCAGCTGTAGCAGTGTATCAAGTGGTGCTCAAATTCTTGCAATTGCAACAATTTTTCTTCTCTGTAAACAACAATGTTAACCAGTTCCTCAAAATACTTCCATTAATTCAAACACAGCCAGTAGAAACTAATTAGCAACTAACCTGCATACTGTCGATGTTTCATTTAAAAATTTTTGGTTTCTCGTACTTTCCATTTTGCAGAACACGTACAGGCAGTTAATACGTTTATGAGCCTATTTGCAAGTCGATTTGGAACACAATACAGGACAATACAGAAGTAGACATTCTTAAGTACAGGAAACGTTTATTTGTCGCATCTCTAAAAGTACACCGTATCTGGAATCACATTTGTAAATATGAACATTCATAACTCGGATGTTTGTAAATTGGGGACTCCTCATATTCAGCCCTGTGAAGTTAAAAAAGGTTAGTTAGAAAGGGCAAAAATGGAATCAGATTAACATACTGACTGGTGTTTAGGTCTGCCTGCTCTGCATACTTCCAGTGCATACACTTAAACCTGCACCACACCCTCACCAAGATTTCATTAGGCACCTGACATTTGTCCATGTGGTGCAGACATTCTTGATACTAAAGCAGCACCTGCAACACCAAAATTAAAGAAATTAGGATACCTAATTCTGCAACCTAAGTAAGGTTTGGACGATGCCTAATTTTTATATTTTTATTCATTGCTTTTGTAGCTTTAATTAGAAACCAGATTCACACAAAACCAAGGCTCTGATTTTTGTCACTGGGTCAGATGTGCAGAATCAGAAGAAATCCCACCTGGCACAAATCCTACCTTTAAACATGACCCATTATATTAAGGAATTTTTGTCCAGGTAGTAGGGTAGATTGACGCTTGGGCTGGGAAACCCTACAACCTAAGCCTAAGAGGCATCCTGATCCCTTTGGTAAGTCGGGTAGTTGGAGCTGTCCATTAATAGACAAATCATTTTGAAAATTATAATTTGGGAAATCAGCCAAGCAATATAAAGTCAATAATGATTTTATGCGAACAGGTATTCTGAAATAGCCAGCAGTTATTTTGTTAACTCCATATATTTTTGGGCAATTTTTTGACAACTTTATCAATCCAAATGAATTTATGGACTGTTTACATATGTGTGCCTTTTTACAATCCTAAAAAGGTGCCTTACCTCCACAAAATAGGTCTTCCCTCTACCAAAAGGTGACTTTCCACAAAGGTGAGTGGGACCAGATTCAATGATCCTAAATCTCTAAAAAGGATGGAGGGTTGGAGATACGAAATATTCTTTAAGTCCTCATCCTTCTCAACTCCCTCACCCCTCACAATTCCCATACCTACAAAGGCCAATCAATGCCTCAGAGACTTAATGCTCTCTTTGCTCCCCTGTGATCACTCATTCCTTCATCGCAACTTAACGCCTACTCCTATCCACCCACTGTTTCTCCTTCACCAACTCTGCAAATTCATTGAATATCCAATATACCCAAAACCTGGGTAATATTCAGGTTTGGGCTGACAAGAGGCAACACACAATGTCAAAGAATTACTATCTACAACAAGAGAGAATCTAACCATAGCTCCTTGACACTCAATGGCCTTATCATCACAGAATTGCCCACTATCAACCACACTGGGAATGACCTTTGACCAGAAAAAAACTGGACTAGACATGTAAATAGTGTGGCTACACCAGTAGGTCAAAGCCTAGGAATCCTGCACCAAGTAAACTCACCACCTATCTCCTCAAAGCCTGCCTACTTTCTATGAGGCTCAAGTCAATAATGTGATGAAATATTCTCCACCGGCTTGGATGAGTACAGTTCCAACAATATTCAAGAAGCGTGACACCATCCAGAACAAAGCAGCCTGCTTGAATGGCATCACATACACAAACAGTCACATCACATACACTGACATGGCAGAAGCAGTATGTATCGTCTGCAAGATGCACTGCAGAAATTGACTGAGTCTCCTTCGACAATACCTTTGAAATCACGATCACTATGAGCAAGAAAAAGGGCAGCAATTATGTGGGAATACCATCACCTGCAAATTCCACTTTAAACCCCTCATCACTTATTTGAAAATATATCTGCATTCCTTCAGTGTCACTGGATCAAAATCCTGCAGCACCCTCCCCACACCAAAAGAATTGCATCAGTTCAGGAGGGCAACTCAACATCACCTTCTCAAGCGCAATTAGGGATTGGCAATAAATGCTAGCCCAGCCAATGTTCACATTCTATGAGTGAATAAAAAATTACATTGTGCAATGCATGCAGAGTGAACGTGCTTAAGTCTTAGGTACAAGGAGCAGCATTACAAAATTTGCATTTACCAACAAACTCCAGTAATCTACTATGTATTTTGGGTAGGTTCAGTGTTTTTGTACAATTTAACTAGCTGATAAGCTGGAAGGAAGTTAAATTATAATTAGAAGAGATGCAACTGGTCAAATGTTGATCAAAGGCAGATTGCACCACGACATTGGTACTAGTCAAACTAAGATCAGCATGTCAGTGATGCATAAGTTAGTGGTAGCAACTTAAAAGGAGAAGAATGGTGAGGAAAAGTGCCCCATCATTTGTGGAACTTCCAAAAGGGCTGTGAGATGTGCAAAATATTGTGCAGCAAGGTCATATAAGTATGACAAAGGTCTCTAATGAATGCAATGGATCATGGAATGATTGAAGTGGGCCTGGGGTGGGAAGACAGACACAACAAAGCTGGCACTTACTTTTGGATATATCATAGAACATACAGAACATAGAACAATACAGCGCAAAACAGGCCCTTCGGCCCTTGATGTTGTGCCAACCTGGGAACTAATCTAAACCCATCCCTCTGCACTATCCCATCATCATCCATATGCTTAACCAAGGGCTGTTTAAATCCCCCAATGTGGCTGAGTTAACTACATTAGCAGGCAGGGCGTTCCAGTTGGTCAGTCTGCTGTGTGGCACTTTCAAATTGGTGTACACTGCTGCATCCAGGCCATGATCAAACAGATTATATTAGATTAGATTCCCTACAGTGTGGAAACAGGCCCTTCGGCCCAACAGGTTTACACCGCCCCTTGCAGCATCCCACCCAGAAACATCCCCCTGTAATGCACACACCCCTGTGAACACTACTGGCAATTTAGCATGGCCGATCCACCTAGCCTGCACATCTTTGGACTGTGGGAGGAGACCGGGACACCCGGAGGAAACCACTTTTGAGACTCCGACTACACAGACTGGAGCATTGACGAGGTGAAGAACATCCAGTATAGCCTTCGACACACCTCTCCACCACATTAAGATGCTGATCCACTGAGGCGATACAGATTGGAATCTGTTAATTGTGTGTTAATTGCATGCATCTGTGGATCAGCATCTTGATGTGGTGGAGAGATTTGTGTCCCTCAAACTTTGTCCCTCACATACTTAGGCTTTCTATTGTGGCAATTGGGACCCCAGACATTTAAGTTGCTTAGGAACAACAATTATAGTATGTCAATTTATCCTAAGTTGGGGCTGAATGGATCCAAATGAATCTGAATTTTGTAGCCCATGGTAATGGAAGCATAGTCAGTAAGAATATTCAGGCGTTGCAAGGGTACAATGAAGACTCACTTCACTCTGCATCCCTGCAGCAATAGTGAGAGTGGAACATCCTTTAAACTAATTTTAATGTATGCAAGATGATTTAGTAGTATTCTTAGAGAGTAAATTTGTGAATTTAACTCTCATATTTTTGATGTATGACCACTTTAGCACAAACACCAAAGAGTGTGAGGATAGATGTGGAAATGGAAGTGCTCAATGATTCACAACTTCTCTAGAACTAATTTTGGTCCACGGCAAGATAAAGTGCATGCTCAAACCTTTCACAGAAATAGGGTGATCAAGACCACAGTTGAAATCAAATGAAAAAATCAAGTCAATCCTGTGGAATGTGATATGTAGCAAACAGAGGGCTCACAGCCACTGTACAAATGGAAAACAAAATATGAATGTGCACCACACCCATCTCTGAGGTGTATGGTCAAGTGGCTAAACACACATACTGGGAACTTTGGTAGTTTTATAGTGATTGTAACGAGGTCAGCCAGGTGGCCCTCATAGAATGTATTCCCTGATTGGACTAGGTTGACAACCGGAATTGGAGAGCTGTGGCTGGGAGCGTTAGAGGTTTTCCTTGCTCTGGGAGCTGGCCTAGTGTGACGTGCTGTGTCTGTGCATGTGTGTGTGTGTGTTTGTCTGTATCTATGTAGAAGTTGACAGGCAGATGGGGTAGTGGCCTTTGTGGAGTTATTTCAGTGATGATGAGAGGAGGAGAAAAAAAACACATGACTGAAGAAATTAGCTTGCAAGAGTTGTCTTTGAGTTGGGGCAAATGTTTCTGGCATCATGCTGTTATTTGGGAAGCTTAACTTGTTTGATCCTGCTGTTGAAGACGAGGCCCAGAATTGAAAAGAATACAGTGTTTTTTTTCCTGGAAAAATGACAATGGGGCTGATAAAAAGCAATGACTAATTTTTCAGAAAGTTTGTGGACCCCCCACTCATGTTATTATGAGTGGAAATGTTTCCTGAGTCACCAGAATCTAAAGACTTGATTGATTTAGTTAAGAAATATTACAACCCCAAGCATCCTCTAATTCTGAGAAAGTATTGGTTTTACTCAACAATTTGAGAACCAGAGGAGTCTGTCAGGGTTTTTGACAAGGTTAAGGTGACTGGAAGAGGTTTGGTTTAACCTTAATGAGATGCTGAGAAACTGTTTGGTATGTGGGATTAATGATGTAACTCATCAAGTGACTTACTAGCTAAAACCCGACTGGACTTTCAAACAGTCATACAACAGGCTTTGTCATGTGAAAATGCAAATGGAGTATGAGTTACAGGGTATACTGATGGAAGTGGACACTCTTGCCAGGCTGACTGAGCTCAGGGGATACCATTTATGTGAAGGCAATTGCATTATCTCAATTATCTCATACATGACATATCTTGAACAGAGGGACTTTAGGTCAGCCTACAGCAAAACTCCAAATCAAAGTTAAGCCTTGGCCAAACACTTAACATTTTCTTGAGGATCTGGGCCAGTAAGCCATTGTAATTGGTGCTGGTATGCAGACCCAAGAGGGCAAAAGAATCTCATTAGACTGAATTGAGTAAGAGAACTCTTAGGCTGATATCCAGGGAAGTACAAACCCTGGAAAGCCCACCTACATCTGTTTTGTAACCGTCAAATTGCTTAGCAACATCCAAATCTGAACCAAACAAAATAAAAGTCTGGTTAAATGGTCACACGGTTCTAAAGGACTATGATACAACTGTGCCATTCAGTAATTACAGAGCCAGTCTTTAACAAATTCACTGCACATTCCAAGCCTTGGGTTTGTGTAAGGCCTCGGCTAGACTGAGAACCTGTACAGGATATCTTTGCAGATAAGGGTACAACTTTGGTTCCAATCTCTCATGAGATGCAGCTGATTCAGTTCCACAGATTGTAGTAAAAGGTTCAGGGACCCATGCTGGTTGGGGTGAAATTGGTTGAAAGATTCTCCATAATTAGCTCAACATTTTTCAATTAGAAATTGGCTGCTTGAATGAAGTCCCAGCTAAATACCTGGGTGTTTCCTCAAGAGGGTCTAGGGACTGTCAAAAGGTGCCAAGGCCACCCTGCATGTGGATCATGGAGAAATTCCAAGATCTTGCAAGGCCTGCCCAGTGCTGTTTGTCTTGTGGGCAAAAGTAGAGACAGAAATTAGGAGGCTAGAAAGTGAAGGAATCATCAAACCAGTACAGTTTGTGGAATGGACAGCACTGGTCTTACTGACCAAGAAGTCCAACGGGTCAATTCGCCTATGGGGATTTCAAACATACAACAAACTGCTTCTCACAGATGGATACATATCCAGTCCCATGCATAAAGGATTTGTATGCAAAGCTGGCAGGGGTCTGTCCTTCGCAAAGCTGGACATGAGCCATGCATACCTGCAACTGCAGTTAGATAAGCATTCCCAGAAGTATCCTACAATTAATACCCATAAAAGGTTTGTACTGATATACAAGACTGCTGTTTGGGGTAGCGTCAGCCTGCGATATTTTTCTGCAGATGATACAGAACATTTTACAAGGACTACTCTGGGTTGCCATTGAATTGGATGTCAAGCTAATAATAGGAAAGACCAATAAAGAGCACTTAGAGAACTCAGACATAGTTCTTAGCCATTTCTCCTGGGCAGGTTTATACCTTTCAAGGGGAAATGCATGTTCCAGGCAGCCCAAATAACCTACCTGGGCTACGGAATCAACAAGACTGGGTTATACCCATTGGAAGATAGTGAAGATGATTAAAGGTTCCCTGACTACCATGTCGGTATAGGAGGTTAGATCTTTCTTTGGAATGGTGAATTATTACAGAAATATCATATGCAATCTGGCCTCCAATCCAGGAACCCTTACATCTGCTATTGAAAATGGGTTAGCCTTGGAAATGGTCTCATAGCCAAGACACAGCCTTTAGGTAAGAGAAGAAGCTGCTGTCATTGTCTAAGGTGTTGGCAGATTATGAACTCAAGTGAGATTTGGTACTGACATGTGATAAATTCTCTGTATGGTATCGGAGTAGTGTTGGCTTACAGATGGCCTAAATGAGAGGAATGCCCAATAGTTCAGGACTTCCAGGACTTACAATGCAGATATGCCCAGATAGAGAAGGAAGGTCTGACAGCATTGTTTGGTGTGAGAAAGTTCCAACAATACCATTATGGATGTAAATTTATAATAGTAACAGGCCACAAACCCCTGCTAGGGCTACTGTGAGGACAGGCTTGTGCTGCCCTCAGCTTCAGGTCGAATTGAGCAATGGGCTCTCATTCTAAGTGCATACACAATTAAAAGTTGGAACGCCGTTCAGGAGGCCAAACAGCATATGTAGATGCCTTGAGCTACCTCCGGCTGGCAGATATACCACTGGTGGTGCTGCCACCGGAAGATTCCATTCTGGTTTTAACCTTTCTGGACACACTTCCAGTCACTGCTGACAATATTAGACTTTTTGGACACCAAACTAAAGCAGCTAGTGGTGACAAGGGAAACAAAAGGGTCATCACAACCTGAATGGAAACCTTTCCGGATCCAGAGAGATCAGATCATTGTAGAGGATGGCATATTACAATAGGGAGCAAGAGGAATTGTCTCGATCAAAGGCTGCCTCCACATGTTGGCCAAACTCCATCAGGGTCATCCAATGATGTCCAAAATGACGAAATTAGGCTTGGTGGCCAGGATTGGATACAGGCATAGCTGTATTTGTGAGGGAGTGCCCGGACTGCTAATAAGGACAAAAGTTACCGTCAGCAGTTCCCCCACATTCATGGGAATGCCAGGTAAACTCTGGACTTGGTTACACATCGATTTTATACCAGCCCTTTTCAGGGGCTCAACGTTCATAGTCATCGTGGACGTCCAATCAGTGGTTGGATACACAGAGTCTGATTGTCAAACATGGGGATGACTACAGAAAAGCTACAAGCATCTTTTGCAACAGATGGGCTCCCAGAAGAGTTCTCCAGACTTTGGGCAATCATTTACAGCAGGGAATTCGAGTATTTTCTAATGTCAGATGACGTTCAATGTATAAGGGCAGCCCCAATACCATCCATCATCCAATCTTTTAGCAGAAAGAGCAGTCCAAATTTTGAAGGCAGGCTTAAAGAAACAGCCTACAGCTTCACTAGATGCTAAACTCCCAGAACGTAGTTGATTGTTAAAACACTGCTCACATATAGAGGATAGCTCAGGTAGAGTTGTGTGGAGAAGACTCCACGCAGTTTAGTTAAATCTGATCTTCCTGGCCCTGACAGCAGGGAGAACAGGTAAAATGGCATTAGGAATGCCAATGCCAGCAAAATGATTCCTCCTGAAGTAAACTGTCTCTCGAGGAATGGCCCTGCATGGTTAACAGACAAAGTTGGCTTGAGATCAGGTCCCATGACCTACAAAGTTTGGGTAGGTGAGGCAGTCCTGAACAAGTACATGGCCCACATGAAAACTGCAAACTCCCAAACGGGGCAGGAGCAAGGCATTCCTGGCCCCTCAGAATAGCAGGAAAGGCTGTTGGAACCCTTGAGTTCTCTTCCCCACCCATCCTCCCTCCGTCTGCCAAAGGGACCTTGGAGTCTCAGATAGACATGGCCGATGTCTCTGCCTTGATGCTTTTGTTACACACTGCCTGTATCAGGCAAAGTCGGAGGAAACTGAGCCGGTGCTAAAATGGTCCAGGCGGAACAAAAATAAAACAGCCACCCTACGCTCTCTGGCTCGGATGGAGGAGAAGATATAGTGTGAAGCTGGATGAACACAGCAGGCCAAGCAGCATCTCAGGAGCACAAAAGCTGATGTTTCGGGCCTAGAACCTTCATCATCTGATGAAGGGTCTAGGCCCGAAACGTCAGCTTTTGTGCTCCTGAGATGCTGCTTGGCCTGCTGTGTTCATCTAGCTTCACACTTTATTATCTTGGATTCTCCAGCATCTGCAGTTCCCATTATCTCTGAGAAGATAGAGCGATTGTAGTAAGGTCAGTCCAGTAGACCCCTCAGAACATGAGTTCCTTGATTGAACCAGATTAATGGCCCTAATCAGGGAGCTGTGGCTGATAGATATACATAGTAGTGTCAGAGGCTCTGCTCATTTTGATAGCTGACTCTGAGGAAATCAGACCAGTGTCAAGTACTATGCATGTGAAAATAAACAGTGACTTTGTAATGGGATGGTGGCTTCCATGGAGTTATTTTGGTTTAAGTCTGACCTTGGTTAAAACTATGGCCAGGACATGTTACCTGTCCTATAAGCTGTGACCCCCAGTTTCCTGTGCTGAACAAATATAGGACATTACATGGTGGTCTGCTCAACACACTGGCACCATTTAACCTTATATGGAGCACAGAATGAGGCTGTTTATGGCTTAGGAGAAATATTTGGGACAGGTTTACCATTGAACTCCATCGGCTGGGAATCAAACATTGAGCTCAGATTTAGTCAATTCACTGGCTGAGTGCCAGACCTCTCCAGAAGGCTGAGCACATTTTGACAGAAAAGTTAGCAGAAAAGATTTTGTAAGAGTGAGCTCTTGACATCCAACATTTTTGAGGAGTACGTATCATGAAGTCATCTTCAGAGAAGACAAAAGAACCGTGAGGCAATATCAGCATCGAGTAAAATTGACCACTCTCCTCAAATCAAAGTAACATTTGATTCAAATCAAACTTAGAGTTAAATGTGAATTAAGTTTAAGAAAGATAAAGTTAAATGAAGTGAGTTAAGTTAGATGAAGTGAGAATTAAATGTTATGACAAATGTATTTTTTATATTGAGTGTTGGTGCTTAGACGAGTTAAAATAAAAATTCTGAGGAAGGATCACTGGACCTGAAATGTTACCTCTGGTCTCTTTTCGCAGATGTTGCCAGACCTTGCTGAGCTTTTACAGCTACTTGTGTTTATTTTGTTAAAGGAAAAGTACTTGGGTAAAAGGTTTGAGTACTCTTTTCGGGCAACAGGTCTATCTCCAGATCCTTACCCTCCTATCCTCCATTAAAGATTTCCTCTCGTTGCTGCATCTCCTTCTCTGATAACACATCCTCACTTTGGTGGCTGCAATTGTGGAGGGTACAGAACACCATGCTGATGCACAATACTCTGGAGGTATAGTGTCTGGCACTGGAGGCATGATAACATTTTCAGGAGCCTGTCTCACAATGGTTCTGGCCAAAGCATGGGCAGTATCTTATCACTCCCTCGTGGCATTCTGAGGATTTCTTAGATATGGTAGGTGTAACCCTTGTTGGCCAGGAACTATTTTCATATGCCCCAAAGGTCTTGGAAAGAAAGAGGCTGGCAACCACAATGTCAGATTTGATATCCCCAGATATTGAGTACAGACCTACAATTTTTGGCTGTTGAGATTATTATGTGAATATTGAAAGAGCGGATTTTTTTTCTTTTGAAAAAGATTGCTAGTTCATAAGGAATTCTGATTGCAAAGAAGGGTCACTGAGATTTGAAGCATTAACTGTTTTCTCTCCATAGATGATGCTGAGTTTCTCCCACAAATTTTTTTTTGTTTTTTGCTCTGTTGCTTTGCGAGTAATTTGATTGTACCCTGAACCTGCAGGAAACTAGAGAAGGAGCAAAATTCTAGTGTCCTAGTTTTCCTGATGTTCTGCATCAAGGAGAAAAAAAAGTAAATGAACTGGTGCCCCCTTGTGATGCCCATCTCAGATGCCCTTCTGAGTTGATGCCTCTGAACAGCTACGGGAGGCCCCCAGCATCTCTCTGAAACAATTTGGTGACGAAAGAAGTTAAGGATAGGTGTCACTTAGAGTTACTAAGAAGAAACTGTCAGCCAGTCTGGACAGTCACACGTTCTCATCCAGCACCTGTTGTACTTGGGGTGGGACATCCTGAATTGTTGTTGACACAAACTGTCATTTATTTGCAGATAGCTGCAACTAAGCCCGTGGGCCTTGTTTCAACTTACAGCTTTCCTCCTTATCCTGGTGCATTTCCCTCTGCAGGTATGTGGTAGCCAGTGGTACCTGTTACGTCTTCAGCAGCTCTTCCTTTGCACTAATTGCTGCATGAGAAGAGCTGCATGATTAACCTATGCCATGGTCCTTTTCACTTTCAGATACATAAGAACAGTAAGTGAAAACACAATCTTAGTAAAGGGATCTTTTACCTCTGATAGTCCTCCTTATGCTGATCCAAGTTATACTATTAGATAAAAACTGAAATAGCTACTGAAACTAGGCAAGTCTGGCAGCATCTGAAAGGACTCCATTCTATTCTCCGTGTTTCTCCATCTCCACAATACCTGTCCTGATGTTCCCACCTTCCACTGGGTGCTTCTTCCATATCTTTCTTTCTCTTCAAATGAGAATTTCCCCACTGTGGATGGCAGGGTCATCAACCACACCTGACCCATTTCCCATACATCTGCCTTCACCCTTTCCTACCAGTCAAGAACAATGACAGGGTTCGCCTTGTCCTCAATCTCTTCCCCACTACACTCAAAGGATTATCCTCTGCCATTTCCTACACCTCCAGCAGGTCACCATCGCCAAACATTTCTTCCCTCCTATGCTGGCATTCCACAGGGTCTGTTACCTCTGACACTCTTGTCCATTCCTCTATCAGGCCAAACATCTCTTCAACTCTCCATGAAACATTCCCATGTACCTATTTCATGCCTGCATTGCATATTTTTCAGAGGCTTGTAATTTATGTTTTCCCCTATATAAGTCCTGTGAATAGTATGTGCCGCGTTACCCTCCCTCACCAGGTCTAATCACTTACTCCTCCCACTCCAACCAAGTATGGGTCGTAGCCATTTTCTTCCTGTTGTGCATTTCAAATTTCAGCAGTTGGACAGCAACAGTGAACACTCCTCTTCCAATGACTTCCAGCCTGAGCTTTGACCATCTTGGTGAATTCTTAAATATCCACATCCCTTCCTATGAAACAATTTCTGCAAGATGGCAGCAGAGTAGGATGCTCCAGTCGGAGCTCCTTTTGCTCACCAGTCCCTTTCCCCTTTTGTTGGTCTCCATTTTATAGCTTTGCCTGTCTCCAACCGCACCCCCCCACCTCCCACCTTACTCCAAACGCTACCAGCAGACTGCAGTTGAGCAGCAGAGTGAGCACAGGCCGAGGCCCATGGTGGCAGTGGACTGAGCACAGGTCGAGACCTGTGGCAGAAAGACCAGGCAGAGTCCCACAGTGGAGTGAACGGGCTAATTCCCAGAGTGGCAGTGCAGTGAGTCCTGGATGGAGGCTGGCATGTGGAGGCTACGTGATCTCATGCTCTGTGCTCGGTGGGCATGGAATGGAACTTCAGTATTCATCATCATTCTGTTCCCATGCTAGTCTTTTTTTTTAAAAACTCTATCTACACTTAAAAGTATCTGTATCTAGGTCCTCTGTATCTAAGTTGGTGTCAAAAGGCGCCATTACAAACTTTTCACTGCACTCATCTGAGTGCTTGTGATGAAGGCTATTCTAATTCCAAATCTATTTGCCTGTACTTTCCTACTTTTCCCACACAGACCATGGCAAAAGAGATGAGCATGCCTGGTGTGGTCATTCTCTGCATACCCCTTTAAAACTATGATTGTAATAACCATGGATGAGCCACTCCCTTATTATACCCTTCCCAGGCACTCTTTACAGTACTGTCCCCTTTGAAATCGTGCTGCCCTTTTCACAATTGCACTGTGCCCTTGTGCGGAGACCGCAGCCACCAGTCCGGAAGACAAAACAACTAAGCATAGCATCATGGCTGTGGCCACACCTGCATCCGACACCCCCAGTCCCCTTCCCACTTAGTTTCTATGTACAGACCCGGCTGAAGTGATCGTGTCCCACCCCTCGACTGACACGATCAGACAGTGCCAGGCAGGATGCGTCAAGCCCCAGACTGATGCACATATATCTCTCAAACTGCATTAGCCTACCCTCTGGATTTGCCATAATGGAGCTAATGGACTGATCGTGCAGAGGCACACACTCTCTGACTAGACGCCTAACAATGGCCAAAGCCCTTTACTAGGATGGGAGACTGCCTTGACTTAATTCACCGGAACTGTGCTATTTAGCATGGCAAGGAAAAGCGGAAACAAGTGAGCATGCAGGCAGGCTGTAAGTGTACAAGTGCTAAATACATGAACATTACAGACATGCAGCCTTGTCCAGTCTGCGAGCTGAGTACCTGTCCCTGTGTGCAAAGTATCCCTGTTGCAGCCTTTTGATCCAAGTTTCTGGTATGTCCAGAACACAAGTCTGTGTTTTCGGAGTGCATTGCCGGAGCACAGTTGACCTGTTAGTTGTAATGGGGTGGAGATTTAGATGCAGGCAACACGTAAGTTGTTTGGATAAAGCAACAAATGAATCCACCAAGTACATATGCTGGTTTCCCTCTTGCGTTTTCCCAATGTTCGGCTTGTAGGGTAAAATTTGGCATGAATATTAGGCTCTCAACAAGCTTTCAACAATCAATAACCATCAACTGACGTCTCACCACCACCTAACAAGATTCTTGTCACGTTGTATGGCCAATTCTGTCACATATCTTGCCAACTTCACATTACTTTGACCCCTATACACTCTGGAGGAAGAAGGTCAGCATCTCTGTTGCCAAGTGGAATTGACAATTTCACTGCTCTCACTCACTTTCTCCATTAGAGAAGGAAGGAACTCAAAGGATAAAGGGTGATATTGTTGAAATGACCCAGAAAGAATTTCTCCTTCTCCTCTGAGAGGCAATTGATAAAAGAACCAAAACCACTTTAAAAAAAAATTAATCAAACTTCACTCATGATATAGGCATCACTGGCCATCATTGCTCTTCCTAGTTACCCTTGACAAGGTGGTGGTAAGCTGCCTTCTTCAATTGTTGCAGTCTATTTGCTATAGGTACACTCATAATGAAACAGTGAGAGTTCCAGGATTTGGACCCAACAACAGTGAAGGATCGATGACATAATTCCAAGTCTCGACATTGAGTGGCTTGGAGAGGGTTTTTCAGGTAATGGTGTTCCCTTGTACCTACTGCTCTTGACCTTCTAGATGGTGATGGTCAGGAATTTGGAAGATATTGTCTAAGAAGTCCTGGTGAATTTCTGCAGTGCTGCTACCGAGGTGTTTGACAGACTGGAACCACATTCACAGAAATTCAATCAAGTGGGTTATTTTGTCCTGGATGGTGTCAAGCTTCTTGAGTATTGTCCAGGTTAGTGACATTACTCCATCATACTCCTGATTGTCCCTTGTAGATGGCTGACAGGCTCTGGGGAGTCAGGTGGTGAGTTAATTGGTGCAAAATTCCTTGCCCATGATGTTATCATGCAAGTGTTGTGACACAAGATGATTCCAGCTCTGTTCAATGGTAACACCCAGGATGTTGATAGTGCAGATTTCAGTGATGGTGATACTATTGAATATCAAGGGATGTTGGTTAGATTCTCTCTTGCAGGAGATGGTCATTGCCTGGCACTTGTGTAGCGCAAACGTTAGTTGCCACTCGTCAATCCAAGCCTGAATATTGCCCACCTGGTTGGGTAAATGGCAGTGTTGTTGCTGTTGTGGAATAGTGTGGTTTGGGGAGTGGTAAGGTCTGAAGCACAAATATGATTATAACTAGTTGGTCTATTTTAATGTTGTTGGCTACTGTTATACTTCTCTTCCAGGTGCTGAAAATGTGGACACTCAACAATCACTTAAGGGGTAAATGGCCAGCCTTCCTGAAGATGCAATTTCAGGTAATTTAAGCCTCGCACCCACAAATTTGCATACTGCCACAATGGGCTTATTTGAGAATAGGCCAAAGGGTGGATCATTGCCTGAGCATAATTGTACTCATTTAGAGGATAAGTGTCTGTGCCTTCCAGATTTCAAACTACCCCTGAAAAATGTGCACGTGCCAGAGAATGAGAGATGCACCAAGTCACTAAATGAATATTTTTCAACAGTATTCAGTCTAGAAAACGACAATGTTGTCGAGGAGAATACTGAGATACAGGCTACTAGACTAGGTGGGATTGAGATTCACAAGGAAGAGGTATTAGAAATCCTACAGAGGGTGGAGATAGACAAATCCCTGGGCCAGATGGGATTTATCCTCGGATCCTCTGGGAAGCCAGGGAGGAGATTGCCGAGCCTTTGGCATTGACCTTTAACTCGTCATTGTCTACAGAAATAGTGCCAGACGACCGGAGGATAGCAAATATGGTTCCCCTGTTCAAGAAGGGGAGTAGAGACAACCCTGGTAATTATAGACCAGTGAGCCTTACCTCAGTTGTTGGTGAAGTGTTGGAAAAGGTTATAAGGGATAGGATTTATAATCATCTAGAAAAGAATAAATTGATTAGGGATAGTTAGCATGGTTTTGTGAAGGGAAGGTCGTGCCTCACAAACCGTATTGAGTTCTTTCAGAAGGTGACCAAACAGGTAGATGAGAGTAAACCGGTTGATGTGGTGTATATGGATTTCAGCAAGGCGTTCGATAAGGTTCCCCACAGTAGGCTATTGTACAAAATGCAGAGGAATGGAATTGTGGGAGATATAGCAGTTTGGGTCAGAAATTGGCTTGCTGAAAGAAGACAGAAGGTGGTAGTTGATGGGAAATGTTCATCCTGGAGACCAGTTACTAGTGGTGTACCGCAAGGGTCGTTGTTGGGTCCACTGCTGTTTGTCATTTTTATAAATGACCTGGATGAGGGCATAGAAGGATGGGTTCATAAATTTGCAGACAACACTAAGGTCGGTGGAGTTGTGGATAGTGACGAAGGATGCTGTAGGTTGCAGAGAGACATAGAAAAGCTGCAGAGCTGGGCTGAGAGCTGGCAAATGGAGTTTAATGCAGACAAGTGTGAGGTGATGCACTTTGGTAAGAGTAACCGGAAGGCAAAGTACAGGGCTAATGGTAAGATTCTTAGCAGTGTAGATGAGCAGAGAGATCTTGGTGTCCATGTACACAGATCCTTGAAAGTTGCCACCAGGTTGACAAGGCTGTTAAGAAGGCATACAGTGTTTTAGCTTTTATTAATAGAGGGATCGAGTTCCGGAACCAAGAAGTTATGGTGAAGCTGTACGAAACTCTGGTGCGGCCGCACTTGGAGTATTGCATACAGTTCTGGTCACCGCATTATAAGAAGGATGTGGAAGCTTTGGAAAGGGTGCAGAGGAGATTTACTACGATGTTGCCTGGTATGGAGGGAAGGTCTTATGAGGAAAGGCTGAGGGGCTTGAGGCTGTTTTCATTAGAGAGAAGAAGGTTGAGAGGTGACTTAATTGAAACATATAAAATAATCAGAGGGTTAGATAGGGTGGATAGGGAGAGCCTTTTTCCTAGGATGGTGATGGCAGCACGAGGGGGCATAGCTTTAAATTGAGGGGTGAAAGATATAGGACAGATGTCAAAGGTAGTTTCTTTACTCAGAGAATAGTAAGGGAATGGAACGCTTTGCCTGCAACGGTAGTACATTCGCCAACTGTAGGTACATTTAAGTCGTCATTGGATAAGCATATGGACGTACATGGAATAGTGTAGGTCAGATGGGCTTGAGATCGGTATGACGGGTCGGCACAACATCGAGGGCCAAAGGGCCTGTACTGTGCTGTAATGTTCTATGTTCTAAGTCCCAGACATCTTGCGCACATAATGGCACAATCACGTAATAGTCAGAAGATAGCGAATGAAAGGCCAACAAGTATTGGGTTTAAAGTTTTAGCAAAGATTTGTAGCTCAGGTTGTGGGTGAGGTGTAGACTTGCTCACCGAGCTGGCTTGTGTTCGTTCAGACATTTCGTCACCATGCTAGGTAACATTATCAGTGTGGCCTCCGATTGAAGCAATGTTGTTCTACTCCGCTTGGAATTTATACTGTCCGGTCCCTTTATAGTGAGTAGTGTCATTTCCCATTTTGTTCTGTGTGGGTTTGTAATGGGGGTCGAATTCTGTGTGCTACCATGATTCCTAGTGGGTCCTAGGTGTCTCATTGTCGGTTCTGATATGTTCTTTACATAGGGCAGTGTGGCTGGTGTGTTCGGGCATACTGTGTGTTATTGTTGTTGTTGTTATTGTCATCTATTTCGTAGGCACCTGTGGATAAAGTTGTGGGGATATCCACTCATAGCAAAGATTCCTGTGAAGGAAAGAGGAAGAGCACCTATGTGGAACCTTTGCTATGAATGGATACCCCCACATTTCTATCCACAGGTGGCTACTAAATCGACTTCGACATCAACAACGACACTGACTGACCAACCAAAACAACACACAGTATGCTCTAACACATTGGCCACACTACCCTATGTAATGCGTTAGGGCATACTGTGTTGTTGTTTTGGTAGATCACTCAGTTGGTGTCATTGTCGATTTAATATCATTAAATGATCAACATAACTGTGATTGAGTAGACAGGAATTGAAACAACTCAGGTAGTCACACTGAGCTATACAATAAACGAAAAACACAGGAGCAGGAGGAGACCATTTGGCCCTTCAAGCCTGCTACAGCAATCATGATCACGATTGATCGTCCAACTCAAAAGCCTAATCCTACTTTCTCTCCATAACCTTTGTTTCCATTCATCCCAAGTGCTATAAATGTCAGCTTATTCCCATCCTGAATGGTCCATCCTAAATCCTCGGACTGTGACCTCTGGTCTGTACACATCTACCATTGGAAACATCCTCCTTGCATCTATCCTGTTTAGTCCTACTGGAATTTTGAGTCACTACAAGATCCCCATGCACCCCCCCGCCAACTCATTTGTCTCAACTCCAGCAAAAACTATCTTAACCTAGTCAATTTCATCTGGTGCGTCAGTCCTGCCATCCCTAGAATCAGCCTGGTAAACCTTCTCCCTCGACATCAAGAACATCCTCCCTCAGAAAAGGAGACCGAACCTACATACAATATTCTAGGGGCAGCCTCACAAAGACCCTGTATAACTGCAACAACACTTCCCTGCTTCTGTACTCAACCTCTCGCAATGAAGGCCTGCAGCACCTGCATGTTTACCTTCAGCAAGGAGAGCACAAGGACACCCAGATCCCGCTGCACACTCCCCTCTCCTAATTTACACCCATTAAGGTAGTAATCCGCCTTATTTTTGCTTTTGAAGTGAATAACCTCACACTTATCCAAATTATACTTCATCAGCCATTGATTTGCCCACTCATCCAACATGTCGATCATGCCAAAGGATTTCTACATCCTTGTCACATTTTACTCTCCCACCCAACTTGATATCATTTGCAAACTTTGAGATGTTACATTTTGTTCCCTCATCCAAATCATATATTGTGAATAGCAGGAGTCCAAGTACTGATCCGTGTGGCACCCTACTAGTTTTTTCCTGCCAATTTGAAAAGGACGCATTAATACCTACTCTTTGGTCCTCTGCCAACCAGTTTTCAATCAATTTCAATACACCTTCCCCAATCCCGTGTGCTTTAATCTTGCATAATAATGTCTAATGCAGGACTTTGGACTTTCAGAAAGTGTTTGAAAAATATACCAGCATCTGGGTCTCCCTTGTCAAAGTTACTCGTTACATCTCCATAGAATTTCAACAGATTTGTCAGCAATGACTTTGCCTTCATAAATCCATGCTGACTCAGTATGATCCTGCCACTGCTTTCTAAATGCTCTGCTGCAAAGTCTTGATAAAGCATTTCAGAATTCTCTCCACTGCCTATGTTAGGAAGATGTCATGACTTAACTATTGGAGACAAAGATTATCATTTATAAACTTAGTCAGACACTTTTCAGTGCTAATGCAGGGACTGCAATTTGATTTAAGGGATTCAAACAGTAAATATTAGGAGAGATTGGTAGTGCTCACAAAAAATATCAAGGCATTTTGCTCGGACATGGGTGATAGTTACAATGGAGTGGGTCCTGAGTGTGTTTTACACTTTCATGCTAGTGAATGAAGAAGACTTCTGTGCCTGCTGTCACTTCTGGCAAAAATTTTCATGCTGCAACAAACTGACAATCAGAATTCACTGAGTTGTCACCTTATTTATGTACAAGTGAGCAGGTACATTTTCAAAAGATTTAGCATTATAGTGCAAAAGGAACATACTTGTACCAAGATTCACAGTGAACAATTACTTACAATTTTAATTTCTTGAGAATGTTCTGCCCCAAATCCTTTAAAAGGCAAATGATAATTAGGTTTTGGTGGTTTATTTATTTAGGATAAGATCAAGTAACTGAAATGTGTAAGACAGGAATAGGTTCGTGGCCCACAGAACCTGCTCTGTCACTCAAGATAATCATAGCTGATCCTCTATTTAATGCTGCACTCCCACTCTCTCCCATACTACTTGATGCCTTTTGTATCTTGAAATCTGTTTCTTTCTTAAAGGTGTGCATTGACTTGGCCTCCACAGCCTTCTGTAGTAAAGATTTCCACAGGTTCACTGCAATCATAAGAAATTTCTCCCTATCTTGGCGTGATGTGGCCCACCAAGTATCTGGAGAATGTGATCCCTTGGTACTACTCATCTCCGGAAAAACATCAGAACTATCCAAACATTCTGTACACTTCAATCAAATCCCCTCTGATTCTTCAGAATTCCAGTGAATACAGGGCTAGTTGACTCAATCTCTCCTCATATGACAAAACTAGTTTGCACTCACTCTGTGGCAAGTATATTTTTTTCCAAGGTAAATACAGTAATGCCCTGTACAGCTGCATAGAGACATCTATGTTCCTGTACTCAAATCTTCTCTTGTAACAAAGGTCCATGTACCATTTACCTTCCTAGCTGCTTGCTTCACTTGCAAATTTGCTTTTAATTACTGGTGTACAAGGTCACCTAGGTTCCTCTGTATGTCAAAGTCTCCCAATCAACCATTTTAAATAATAGTCCACCATTCTTGTTTTCCTAACAAACTGGGTAACTTGATGCGTTATACTGCATCTGCCACTTACTCACTGAAACTATCTTTCCCACTTAGAATTACATTGTAAGAAAACTTATCAATATTATATTTAATTCCCACATGCAAATTGATAGATATGTTTGTGACATTATATAAAAAAATTGTGAACAACTGGGGCCCAAGCACTAATTTCTTTAGTTCCCCCATTTGTCATCATCTTCATTTCAAAAAACTCATTTATTCCTGTTTTCCTACCTGCTACCTTATTCTTAATTAATGCTGATATTTTACCCCTATTTCCATGTGCATTGATTGCCCACAATAACCTCTTGAGGGACTTTATCAAATGCTTTCTGAAAATCCAAATACATTACATCCACTGGTTCTCCCTATCTATTCTTTTACATCCTGAAGAACTCTTGCAGGTTTGTCAACTGTCATTTCTCTTTTATGAATTCATGTTGATTTTGCTTGTCATCACATCCTTTATCAGGATATCCAGTATTTTCCCAGTTATCGACAATAAGATTAACTGGTCTGTAATTCAGTTTTCTCCCTTCTACTTTTTAAAAAATGTTGGGTTACATTTGTTATTCGAATCAGTTGGGGCCTTTCCAGAATTTTAGAAGATGATAACCCATGCATTCATTGCCTTTATGGTCACCTCCTTGAGCACCCTGTGATGTAAACTGTCAGGCTCTAAGGATCAGCTTTCAGTCTCACAGATTTAAAAAAAATATCATCCAGAGCCTGAATGGCTCGGCCAGGAATGAGGACGGGCAACCTTTTGAGCAGCCAGGCCCAATGGGACTTTCAGGACAGGTCAAGCACAAAGCACATGCACAAGATAAAGATGGACTTGCCCTGAAAAATGAAGATGCCTTGTGTTTTGGAGTGTGGACACAGATTCACTGGTGTCCTAGGTTCCTGTCATTACCATGTAATGAGAGGAGTTTTGCCCTTGAAACATCAGAGGATGGATGTCAAGGGTAACCCTAGCGTCTCTGGTGCATGACACCAGGGATTCCATTGGCCGTGACTTTGCCCTAGAAGATCAATCGGCTGAGGGGCTCCAAAATCATACTGTACAGAGTTGGCCCTTTAGTTCATCAAATCTGTACTGCCAAAGCTACACTAAATCTACACTAGTCCCATTTTCCATCACTAGGCACATAGTTGAATATTGTGACATTTCAATTGCTCGTTCAAGTACTTTCCAGATTCTGGTGCATTCCAGATACCCAGCACCCTCTAGGTGAAAAAAGTTCTCAAAATTTCCCCTAAACGTTTCTGCATTTCACATTAAAGTGATGTCCCCATTGTTATTGATCCTTTGACTCTGCTGTAGTTGCAGTGGTGAACATTTTGCAGGCATGGATTTTGTCTACTGTAATTCCTCGTGAAGTTCTTTGTCTCAAACCACAAACAAGGTATCATACAGAAGCTAGGTCCTTTACAGTGTGAACTAGTAACAGGAAGAAATATGAGGGAAGTTCAAAATTAGAAAGGATTTGTGTTCCTGGGAGATGATTTTACTTGTAACTGTCACTGTTGATAGGCTAATTAATTCCAACCTGTGAGTTAGGACCAGAGTTTCAAGCGTTTTTGGTTAAATGGATCGGTATCATGAACCCCAGTCTAAAGCCTAGGTGATTGGAGGATAAAATAGCAAGGACCACCAGAAAAAATTCTGGAAGAATGCAGCATGGCAGGATAGGAGGAGACCTCTGGCAGCCATTTCCTCAGTGAAGACTTCACCTGGCCCAGCAGCAAACATCAGATCATCTGGAGAGACAGAGAAGATGACCACGTGAGACTAATCTTCGCTAAGTTCATCAGAGCTGACTGCACAGCTGCTTGGTCAAGTTTAACTGCACAAGTCGTATCCGGTCCTCATCTGGTAGCCAGTTTAAAAATTTAGAACAAAGACTTAATGCCATGATTGATGCAAGAATTAGATGCTTTAATTGCAAGAACAGGGTGCTTTATGAAGCCATATAACCTCTTTTGTGTCTTTAGTGCATTTTGTGAATAAAACTGTGCTGAATTGCAAGCCAAGTCTGATCCTTTAGTTAGTCTCACAGGTATAGCATCAATTTACATAGAAACTGGTTGAAGTGTCCATAACAGGAGCAATACTAATCTCCTTCAATTCCTCCTTCACAGAAGACCCCATGCTTCCTGCACATTTCAGTGAAGTATTTATGTCTTCTGCTGGAAAGACTTCACTAAAAGTATGTTTAATTGCTCTGCCATTTCCTTGTTCTCAGTCATCTACTCTTCCTTTTCAGTCTTAAGGGGCCTCCATTTGTCTTCACTGATCTTTTTCTTATTACACACACACACACAGAAGCTCCATTTTTATACTTCTTGCAAGTTTACTCTCATACTATATTTTCTCCTCAATTTAAATTTTCAGGCCTTGTTAAGCAAAACCTAAATTGCTCTTGAATTGACAGGTTTGTTACTTCCACTCTAGAAGCTGCACTATATGACTCCTCTTTAGTTCTAAACACAATCCTTAATTTCTTACATGAAATTTGGCTGAGCCACTTTCCCAGTCATATTCTTTGGGGAATGGAATAAATGAATTCCAGCAATGCATGCATTCATTTCTTAAATATTTGCCTTTGTCTGTTCACTGTTAGACCTTTCAATGAACATGCTAATCTATTGCAACCAGCTCACCCATTGTACCTCTTTAGTTTCCTCTGTTCAGATTTAGGACTCTACTTTCGGATTGGACTACTTCACTTTCAACCCCAATATAAGGTTGCTATCAGGTTGTGGCCACTGTTTCCAAAAAGATCTGCACGAGTCTATTAATTAACTTCTTCATATTGCACAATATCAAGAACAGATGACTTGCTCAGTAGATTGGTCTAAAAAAAATCTTGGACATACTCTGGGAATATCTGTACTTTCATGTTAACATGTGGAAACTTTTTTCAAAAGAAATATTCATTATGTAAAAACAAATTCTACAATAGCCTAGTGCAAATGTGTTTTTAAAAAATCATACATGAAGTTGTGTGGTGAAAGGAACTGGCAGAATTCAGTATAACATTCCTTCAGAAAAGTATTTATTTTCCAAATTCTTCTGTTCATTTGAATACACAAAATATTTAATACAATATAAAATTAAGGCCTTCATGCCATCTCAAAACCAGTAGATTTGACTTGAAAATGATTTCAGATTGTAATCTATTAAACATTGAAACTAGTTACTATAAACGATTTGTTTACAGGCGCTCTCTAATGAGTACTTGAGTTAAAGAGATCAAAAAGTCAATCTCACCGTGCTTGCTTTCAAAGCGTCAAAACATCGTTTTTCGAACTGTTTGCAAATATGCTAATTATTCAGCCCCTCAACCCCATCGCTTTAAATAACGTATTTGCCCTGCGATTTTGGACCATTGAGGCTAAGCAACTAGCTTCAAACTTCGTCTAGGCACAAAGGATCTCACAAGCTACATCTATCTTGTTTTAACGTAAAATCTGAAATTACATCTAAAGATTTGTAGCTGCAATATACCTGAGTTTTTAAACGCATCCTCCCCCCTATCTTCGCGTACATGCATGCGAAGCTGCTCGGGCATCGCCGAATGTAACAAAAGCCGCCACGAGCCGCTACATCAGCCGTCAATCACTCAAACTGCAATGCTTTTTGCAACAGTGTCGCAGTACGAAATGCATATTAAAATCCCCCAGGGCCACTTCGTTTTTGTTTCTGCTTTATGATCATTACATACAGCTGCGCCCAAAAAAATTATTAACAAATTGAAAAATGCCTTTTTTTCACTTCAGTGTACTGATCCCCAACAACCAGTGTACGAAGTGTCAGGAACCACTGCCTACTTGAACAAGAATGGAAGCCAGCTCGCACCTGAACACGTCGCCGAGACCGGATTAACGTAATCGGGGAACAGGCACGCGATCGAGTCGCGGGTATTTTTATTTAACGGCCACCTGTTCTACACGCTCTGACGCGCGCGGCCACCTATTCATACCCTCCCCTGACTCTCACTGTCAGTCACCACGGTAACCAACTCAGCGTTGGGGGCTGAATAAATCTAGGAATTCTGGGATTAAAATGGCGGACAAGAGAAATGATTCTGGTGTGTAATGTTGCTTGTTTCGATTTGCTAATTTTGGTTGCTGTAATATTTTTGCATGGGTGACGTGATCCGTAATAGCTTTTCGCAGTCTTTTTGGAAAAGAGTTTGGATATCTGACCATTGTCAAAAAGTTTAACACAGTGTGCGATGGGTACTCTGCGGCTGTGCTGTAATGTAATGTTTAAATTCTTGCTCTATAGCCTAGCCTCAGTATATAAATTGGCTTAATTTATGATGAATGAAAAATCTGAATATCTTCCAACGTCACGCCAGAATATTAGTATTGTTTAATAAAATGAATAACACTAAACGTAGATAAATTATATACTTTAAAAAGTGTGCTTTGTTCTGACGTTGAAAGATGCACGTTTCTATTCACAATTTAACTCCTTCACCAACATTTCTATAAAACATACACACACATCCTTGATTAATTTCCTCTATTGTATTATAACAATGATGAACCTCAGTCTGGAACTAAGTTTGGTGTCCGAACCTATTATTATAACAGATTAAAAAATTTCAAATACCAAGGTAAACACATCTGTAAACATGTTTGGGTAGCATTGTGTGCTTTACGTTTTTTTTTTAAAAACGCTTCAGCTAGAGAATGTACTTTTGAACAGACATGCCTCAAGCATACTGCAGTAGATCGTTTGTTCCATTTTGCATGCATAAGAATGCTTGTATAAAGAACGTTTGGGATTTCCCAGTTTTGTTCTACTTCGATTTTATTGTGGAGTACAATACTTTGATTAACAAATTGAACTGAATAACGTACAAATAACTAAGTAATTTGGCAATATTCTTTTAAGTTTGAAGTTTCTTAATGAAAGAGCTAGGCTCTGAGTGTGTATCTGGATCCTTATTTTATAATAGAATTTTGATACCATTTCATTTACCATTCTCGTTGGATCCTCTGCTTAGCTTAGGGTCAACTTACTGGAAAAGTCAAAGCAGTTAATATGCAAACTGTCCTGAAATAGTAATGAAGCACAAGTATCTGAAGAATTTTAGCTGCCCTACCAGCTTGAATGTGATGTCTGTGCATGCAACACAAAGCTAAGTGCTATTTAGCACTCTCATGTGGAAAGACCTGGGATGACTTGTGTGGGAAATGGAAAGGAGTACTTGTTCAGTCAAATGCATGCTTCTGAAGCTGCAGCAGAGTAGAAGAAGCTCTACTTGATGTGGATGTTTGATATTGAAGAAAAAATGGTGTTCACCAGAACCAACATCATCTGATCAACGTAACATTTTACTAAACATTGCAATTAAAAATAAACACTGCTTTATAAATCCTTGGCTAAGCAGCTAGCACAGGTAAGGAAAATGAATATTAATAGATTGAGATTTTAAAAGTCAGCATTGAATATAATTATACTGGTCTAAAAAGTTGCTTGTTCCCTGCTGTGGCTTGTACCTCATTCTGCAAGGAGATTTGCTGTTATGATATGCCACGGTCTCTTGTGCCATTCCTGCATATCTGTTGTAGATTGCATGCACGCGAGCACATTGTGATATCTGTATCCTATTACGTATAGGTTAAACCCCTTTTTCCACTGCTGTTCAATTTGATCTGTAGAGAAGAGCTTTGTGGCCTTGTGATCAAATGTTGGAAATACTGATATCTATTTATTTGAATGTAATTTTTCATGATTTTTTCTTGGCTTTGTAATCTTAAGTACTTCTTTATCTCATGATGGAATTTTTATGATACATCACATTTCTAATTTCTTTCACTGGTCTTTACTTATGGTCAACATTTCTGAAGCATAATGGAAAGTAGAAAGTTGAGTTTTTACCTTGTTACAATCTTGATTTTTCTGGTTAACGCATCTTTCATTTTCACAAGATTACTTCAGGCTATCTTTATTCTCTTCCCAAATTTGGTACTACTTTTGCCATTCTCTGTTGTTATTTATTCTAATCAGACAATTATTTTGAAAACATGAACTTATTAGTGATAGGCAGCATGATTTTGTGCGGGGGTGTGCTGTCTCACAGACTTATTCAGTTTTTGAAGAAGTGACAAAGATGATTGAGGGCAGGGTGGTAGATGTTGTCTCATAGATTTTAACATGGTCTCGCATCAGTTTGGTAGCGAAGGTAGAGTCACTTGGCATCCACCAGTGAGCTGGTAAGATGGATACAGAACTGGCTTGATCATAGAAGACAGAGAATAGTAGTGGAATAATTTTTTTTCTCTAACTGCAAATCTGTGATCAGTAGTGTTCCGCAAGGATCAGTGCTGGGACCCTTGTTGTTTGTAATTTAAATTAGTTGAAAGAGTACATAAGTAGTCTGATTGGTAAGTTTACGGACAAAACTAAGATCGATGGAGCTGCAGATAATGAGGATAGTTGCCACATGATACAAACAGGATATAGATAGCCCAGAGACTTGGGTGGAGAAATGTCAGACAGAATTAATTCTGGACAAATGTGAGGTGATGCATTTTAGAAGGTCTAATGCAAGAGGGAATTAAGTAGTAGAACACTTTGAAGCATTAACACACAAAGAGATCTAGATGTACAGGTCTACATTTCCCTGAAAATGATGACACAAGTGAATAAGATGGTCAAGAAGGCTTATGACATGCTTGCCTTCATCAGTCAGGGCATAAAATAAAACTTGGCAAGTCAAGTTTTACCTGTGTACAACTTTCCATAGATCACCTCTGAAACATTGCATCTGGTTCTGGTTGCCACATGACCAGAAGGATGTGGAGGCTTTGAAGAGAATACAGAAAAGGCTTGCTAGGATATTGGACAAATTTGGTTTGTTTTAATTCGAGCATTGGAGGCTGAGGTGCGACCCAATAAAAGTTTATAAAATTGGGAAGCATGGATAACATAGGCAGTTGAAATCATTTTCTTTTCCAGGGTAGAAATTTCAAATACTGGTAGATGTAGGTTTAAGGTAAAAAGGGGAAAGTTTAAAGGAGATATGAGAGGCAATTTTTTTACACAGTGGGTGGTACTGCATGGAATGTGCTGACAGGGCATACAATAGCAATGTTTAGGCGATACCTTGACAAATAAATTAGTAAGCGGGGAATAGTGGCATACAGACTGTGTAGAGGCCAAAAGAATTTAGTTTAGAAAGGCATCATGTGTCATCACAGGCCTGTCCTGTGCTATACTATTCCTTGTTCTTTGTATCTTTGTATCTGTTTGTTCCAGTATAAATCGCCCACGTCAATCTTCATGCTAGTTTCCTCTCATTGCTTGTATCATTGTGTTAATCTTTTTACTGTTCATATTCTAATCTTCTAGCCCTCGATTGCCAAAGGGCCACGTCTGATTCTGCAAGTAGAAGTGTATCCTCAGCATATTGGAAATTTCATGTTCTTGCCTCCAATTTTTGTCCCTGGAAATGTGTTCAATTTTCTGAATATTTGTTGTGTACAGATTGTATACTGTCACCCAAAGTATTCAGCCTGGCCTTAGAGCCGTGGAGGCCTACAGTATGGTTAAAAAAAGGCACTTTGGCTCACTGAGTCTTCACTGGTCAAAAATAACCTAATTATTCTCATCCCATTTCCCAGCATTTAATTCAAAACCTTGCATACCTTGGCATCACAAGTTGCACACCTCAATACCACTTCAACATTATGAGAGTTTCTGACTCCACCATCCTTGCAGGCAGTGAATTCTGGATTCCTACCACCCTCTGAATGAAAGAAAATTCCACACATCCCCTCTTAACTACCTGTCCTTAACTTGAATTTGTGCCTGTTGCCACTAAAAATGTATTCTGACATACCCTGTTTACGCCCCTCATTTTACACATCTCAATCATGTTCCCCTTCAGTCTCCAGTGCACCAAGGAAAGCAATCTCTGACAGTCTAATCTCCTTAAATGAAACTGTGCAGCCTAGGCATCATCCTGGTAAATCTCCTCTGTACCATCTCCACAACATTACATCCCCTCCTATTGATTACAGTTCTGGAATTCAAATAATACTCTGGCTGTGACCTAGCCAACATTTTATTTTTTTATCGTTTCAACAATACCTCCTTATTATAGCCTCAACAAATCTCATCATAATTACTTTATCTACCTGCCCCAATATCTTTAAAAGACTGTTGGACATGAACGCCAAGGTCCGTGTAAGCCTCAGTGCTTCCCAGGGTCCTACCATTCACCATGTATTACCTTGTTCTAATCCACTTTACATTTGAAACATATCTTCTGTTTTGATATTCACTAATTGGTCACAGTATAAGTTTGGGATAAATCTCATATTTACTATTAATGTCACATTCCGGCTCCACGTTTATTATTTTCTGGCAATAAACATGATCAAAAACTTTTAAATAGTTTGTGAAGGAGACATCAAAGTTGTTTTCATCTCTCGTATTAATTGAAGACTATTCTTGTGTTAAATGTTGCCTGATTTGTTTCTGCTCCAAGTATAAACCATATTACATGTCACCAAGCTCTGCTTCATATGTGTTGTTAGTATTTTCTGTTATGATATGATTTTGGTTCCTTCAAAGGTTCAAGTTAACCTGAAACCTGTATTTGGTGATTATAATGGTATTGTTTGAATGGAATTTGGAGTGCATGAACCCAGAAAGACAAAATATCTCATTTATAGTTTTGCCAGAACCTGTTTGTATGTTGGTAGGGCAGATAGACATGGCATTGGCTAGCAACAATTGATGGGCCACTAATAGTTGATGGAAGTTAAACAGGTGATACCATCATTTCATAGTCTTTTCTTAACTGTGTTAGCAGGTTAAAATTAATTCCATACACTATAACCTTTGCAGTCTAGAATACTCAGGACCAGGTCCTTTCTGGAATGTCAAACCAGAAGTGTGCAAAGCAGAAAACATGGTAGGTATAAGTATATACCTGAAACACACAACCGTGAAATGCACCAAGAGTTGAAACTGGGGAACTTGGAAAAAGTGAATAGTGATGTCTTGAAAAGAGTTCATATTACAGAAGATGACATAAAGGTGGTCTTAAAACACACAAAGGTTGATTAAATTCCCAGGACCTGAAGTGGTTTTTCCAGAAATTTGTGGGAAGCTAGGAATTAGATTTCTGGGAACCTTGCTGAGATATTTGCACCATTGATAGCCACAGGTGAGGTGCTGGAAGACTGGTGGTTGTCTAATGTAGTGCCATTATTTGAGAACGGCTGTAAGGAAAAGCCAGGGAACTATAGACCAGTGAGACTTATGCCAGTGGTGGGTAAGTTGTTGGAGGGGATTCTGAGGGACAGGATTTACAAGCATTTGGAAATGCAAGGAATGGTTAGGAATAGTCAAAATGGCTTTGTGTGTGGGAAGTCATGTCTCGCAAACTTGATTGAGTTCTTTTGAAGACGTGACAAAGAAAGTTATTGTAGGCGGAGCGGAGACATTGTCTATGTGGGCTTCAGCAAAGCGTTCGACAAGGTACCGCATGGTAGACTAGTTAGTAAGTTTAGATCACATGGGACCCAGGAGAGCTAGCCAATTGGATACAGAATTGGCAAGAAGGTAGGAAACATAGGTTGGTGGTGGAGATTGTTTTTGACTGGTGGCCTGTAACCAGTGGTGTGCCACAAGGATCAGTGCTGGTTCACTGCTTTTCACCATTTTATGTAAATAATTTGGATGTGAATATAGGAGGTATGGTTAGTAAGTTTGCATATGACACCAAAGTAGGTGGTGTAGTAGACAATGAACAAGATTGTCTCAGAGAACATATGGGCCAATAGGTTGAGAAGAGGCAGATAGAGTTTAATTTGGATAAATATGAAGTGTTGCATTTTGACAATGCAAGTTAGGGGCTTGGGGAGTGTTACCGAATAAAGAGACCCATGGGTGCAAGTGCGTAATTTGGTGAAAGTGGAGTTAAAGGTAAGCAGGGTGGTGAAGAAGACATTTGGCATATTTGCCTTTATTGGCTTTAACCTCCTAACTCCAATGTTCAATATTATGTTGTAGCTTTGAAAGACATTGGTGAGGCCATTTTTCGAATACTACATACATTTCTGATTGTTTTCAGGGTGGCACCATGGCTCAGTGGTTAGCACTGCTGCCTCACAGCACCAGGGACCTGGGTTCAATTCCACCCTGTGGTGACTGTCTGTTCTGGAGTTTGTACATTCTCCCTGTGTCTGCGTGGGTTCCTCTGGGTGCTCCGGTTTCCTCCCACAGTGCAAAGATGTGCAAGCTAGGTGGATTGGCCATGCTAAATTGCCCGTAATGTTCAGGAATGTGTAGATTAGGTGGGTTATAGGGGAATGGGTCTGAGTGGGATACTGTGAGGGTCAGTGAAAAACTTGTTGGGCTGAAGGGCCTGTTTCAACATTGTAGGGATTCTGTGATCTATTATTCTTCTATAGAATGATGTTTAAACTTGAGAGGATGCAGGAAAGATATACAAGAATATTGCTGGGTATGGAGGGTTTGAGCTATAGGGAGAGGCTGAAAAGACTGGTGCTTTTTTCCCTCGATCATTGGAAACTGAGAGGTGACCTTCTAGAAGTGTAGTATCATGAAAGGCATGGGTAGAGTGAATAGCCAAGATCTTTTTTGGAGGGTTAAAGTGTCCAAAAGTAGAGGATGTAGAGTTTAAGGTAAGAGGGAAAAGATTTGAAAAGGGCCTGAGGGGTCTCATTTACATGGAGAGGTTTGTACATAAGTAGAACAAGCTGCTTGGGGAGATGGTGGAGACAGATATAGTTACAATATTTAAAAAGCATCTAGATGGGTATATGAATAGCATGGGTTTAGATGGATATGGGTCAAATGCTGACAAATGTGATTAGTCAGAATGGGATCTAGAGTTGATCTGGACGGATTGGACTAAAGGCCCCATTTCCATACTATGTGGCTCTGACTATAATTCTTTTACTTCTCCAAGTATTGTGTCTTATGTGTTTCCACTCCTTAAAAATACTATAATAAAATAATACTGATGACAACAGAGAAGTTGATCATTCAAGTTGGGAAAGGCTTAAATTACTGGCAATGCTAATCAGAATAATGGATAATTCGGATGATAGCAGTTTCATCAGAGTTACTTAGAGGCAGTGATGTCACAATCAGTTACTCCGCTTTCTGGAGTTGTACATTTGAAAGATTTTGGATACCCTGAGTCTGTATTATTTTGCAGCCTAACTGCCCAGATGTTACTTGGCTTGGTGCCCTGATGATCACCTCAGTTAGTTTTTGCAGTGTTGGTAAGTGAACATTTTGCAATGCCTATTGCGAAACAGTTTGTGCATTTTGATCAGTATGGAATTGTCTGAATGATTAATTGACGAAATGGGAATGGCAGCTGTTGTCCTCCAAGAGATGGAAGTGCCTGCTGTTGAGAGTTTTGCAAGCCATTGTTCTGAGTGTATTTGTCCTTCTTACTTCAGAGACAAGCACAGCATAGGTCTAATCCTACTTAGTATTTTCTGAGCTGAATGTTTTAGTGAAGATAGCTGCTGAGAAGGTGATGTGTTGCAACTGGATTTGAAAACATTAGCACAAGGAGGGCGTGGAGGTTGGTGTGCTTTGTTCAAGGGGATGCTCGATACAGCTGGCCAAGTGACCTGACTCCTGTTTGACACTCAAATATATGCAGGCTGGAAAATTGAATGGATCCTTCTCTGCTGCTGACCACCTTGCTGGTTATGTGAATGGCTGAAGTGATGTCTCAACATCTATTGATAAGCAAGGTGGCAACCATCTGAGCCTGAGTGCTAAAAGTGTTAACTTATTGTAGCTGTGACAGGTTGGAAAGGTTAGATCTGATCTGAATTGGGAGGTAGCAAGTCTTATTTGCTCTGGTCTACTCAACACATTTCTGACCAGTTGATGTTTCTGAATAGTAGATTTCAGGACTGGAGGATTTGGAGTGGAGAATGAAGGACAGAACTTTAAACAGTACACTATATGTGCTCTGAGGGTCCTAACAGGACACATAACGTGTGTGTTAGGATGTCATAGAATTTGTCGGTTTTACATCTCTAAATGTATCTGAAAAATTGAAACAAAGAAAGCAGGTACAGAAATAGGGCAAAAAAATGCATTTGGAGAACATTTTGTTTATTAGTAATTAACATTGCGATATGATATTGCCAGTCTTGTTATTCAGAGTTCAAAGTGAGAGGGGGAAAGTTTTTAAGGGAGATATGTGTGGAAAGTTCTTTATGCAGAGGGTGATGGGTGCCTGGAAGGCGTTGCCAGTGGAGGTGGTAGACACAGACACATTAGCATCTTTTAAGATATTTCTGGTCAGGTACATGGATGGGCGGGGAGCAAATGGACACAGATCCTTAGAAAATAGATGACAGGTTAGACAGAGGATCTCGATTGGCACAGGCTTGGAGGGCCGAAGGGCCTGTTCCTGTGCTGTAATTTTCTTTGTTCTCTGTTACAAGAGAGGATTTATAATCATCTAGCAAGCAACAATTTGATTGGAGATAGTCAGCATGGATTCGTCGGGGGCAGGTCGTGTATCACAAAACTCATTGGGTTTTTAGAGAATGTGACCAAACATGTGAATGAGGGAGGGGCAGTTGATGTGGTGTGCATGGACTTCAGTAGGGCCTTTGATGGGGTTCCACATGGTAGGCTATTGGAGAAAACATTGAGACATGGGATTGAGGGAGATTTAGCAGTTTGGATTAGAAATTGGCTTTCTGTAAGAAGGCAGCGAGTGGTGGTTGATGGAAAGTGTTCAGCCTGGAGTCTGGTTACTAGTGGTGTGCCTCAAGGATCTGTTTTGGGACCACTGCTGTTTGTTGTTTTTATAAATGACATGGACACAGGCATAGGTGGATGGGTTGGTCTGTTTGCGGATGGCGCTGGGGTTGGTGGAGTGGTGGACGGTGTGGAGGGATGTTGCGGGTTGCGGGGAGGCTTGGATAGACTGCAGAGTTGGGCCGGGGGCTGGCAAATGGAGTTCAATGCAGACAAATGTGAGCTCATTTACTTTGGGAAGAATAATGGGAAGGCAGAATACTGGATCAATGGAAAGATTCTTGGCAGTGTGGATGTGCAGAGGGATCTTGGTGTCCATGTACATAGATCTGTGAAAGTTGCCACCCAGGTTGATAGTGCTGTTAAGAAGGCATACGGTATTCTTCTGGAGCTGTGATGTCATGCTGCAACTGTACAAAACGCTAGTGCAGCCTCATTTGGAATATTGTGTGCAGTTGTGGTTGCCCCATTACAGGAAGGATGTGGAAGCATTGGAAAAGGTGCAGAGGAGATTTACCAGGATGTTGCCTGCTCTGGAGCGAAGGCCTTATGAAGAAAGGCTGAGGGACTTGGGTCTGTTCTCATTGGAGAGAAGAAGGTTAAGAGGGGATTTAATAGAGACATACAAGATGATCAGAGGATTAGATAGGCTGGACAGTGAGAGTCTTTACTCAGAGTAGTAAGGGAATGGAACGCTTTGCCTGCAACAGTAGTAGATTCGCCAACTTTAGGTACATTTAAGTCATCATTGGATAAGCATATGAACGTACATGGAATAGTGTAGGTTAGATGGGCTTGAGATCGGTATGACAGGTCGGCACAACATGGAGGGCCTGTACTGTGCTGTTATGTTCTATGTTCTTTTTCCTAGGATGATGACATTGTAGCTAAGCCCCCTTGCACAAGCCAAAGTGAGGGGTGATAGATTTAAGACAGATGTCAGAGGCAGGTTCTTTACCCAGAGAGTGGTAAGGGTGTGGAATGCCCTGTCTGCCAGTGTAGTTAACTCAGCCACATTAGGGGCATTTAAACAATCCTTGGCTAAGCATATGGATAATGATGGGATAGTGTAGGGGGATGGACTTAGATTAGTTCACAGGTCGGCGCAACTTCGAGGGCGGAAGGGCCTGCTCTGCGCTGTATTGTTCTATGTTCTATTACTATGGCATGCATTTATATAATATGGTAGCTATTGTTCCCGGAAACCAAAAGCTGAGAATTATGGGTATAATCCTATAGGGGTCAGAGTGAGGTGGGGCATCGCAATATGTGGCATGATTGAGCTCCAAGTGGGACAAGGCCCATCTTGGTGTTGTGTGCAACTCCATTGAATCCCTGCAGTGTGGAAACAGGCCATACAGCCCAACAAGTCCACACTGACCTTCGGAAGAACATCCTGCTCAGACTCATCCCCCTACCCTTGCCCTGTAACCCCATTGCTAATACACTTAACCTATATCTCCCTGAACACTGTGAGCAATCTAGCATGGCCAGTCCACCTAACTTGCATATCTTTGGACTGTGGGAGGAAACAAGAGCAAATTGCGGAAACCCATGCAGACACGGGAAGATTGTGGAAACTCCTCACAGACCGTTGCCAAAGGGTGGATTTGAAACTGGGTCCCTGGCAGTGTGTGGCAGCAGTGCTAACCACTTTGCTTCTCCTAGGTGCCCATAGCTAATGGCATCTCATGTGCACCAGCCTTTAAGAACTGTTATGGTGCATCTTCAGTCTATTTACAGAAGTCTTCTGCACCTCATTACTCAGCCAGTGCACATCAAAATGAGCAATGCTGCTGCAAGGACTCAGGGGAATATGTACCCAGCTTGTGGACTGTAGCAGGCTGTGTCTCTGGACGACTCTTCTTTTGCTTCTTGGTGTTCACTCACTTTGACCCTTGCCTTTGCACTGTGTTCAGTGGGAACTCCAGGAATCCAGAAGGAAAGTAGAGTGCTCGTCTCCCTCATCTGCTGTGCCTGGGGCAAATTTTAACAACCGTGCAGGGCAGCTTCGGACCCACAATGCTTGTACTGGTGTATAAATGGGCTTTCAGTGATGGCACAGGCACAAGAATGCTGGCGAGTTCTGGTATATCTGCTAAGTCGTGATTTGATCTGGACAGGATGAAGTGGACGTAAGACTTGACAGAAACCATGAGGACAGGTAGACAGTTAATGAGGAGAGTTTGGTAAAATATGTTGATGTGTCGCTATGCCTTGTGGTGAAAAATCGTCCAAAAAATTTAACACAAATTGGATTTAGCTGTAGGTTTCCCGTGGATTTGGCTTATAATTCTTTCACGATTATTCTCTCAAATATTTTCATTTATTACTGTCTATGTCTAATTTGCTTGCAAAAAGAAAGGAATGAAAATTAAATGTTGACTTGACAGTCCAGCCACTAATTTGTGGAGTAGCATAACCCAAGGTGTGAGTCAACATATAATGCATATTTTAGTTTGTGTTTTTGATAAACTCTTTATGCCTTATTTATTAGTGTCCTATGAAATCAGTTGACATAGATGCACTATGTACAAAACCTCTGCTTAAAGGGACATGCTGTAATGTGTAATTTTTTCAGATATTGCTTTGGAAAATTTAAAATGTTTGGGCATCTGTCATGACCAACATTCCTACTCTAAGAGTCTGTGTATTTTTGGTCTGCTAATGCTATTTACAGCATTGACATGCAGCCCCAGTAGCCAATGCCTGCCCATGGATCTTTGAGGTCTGTGCAGAAGAAAAGAAAATTAGTGGGAATGCCGGTCACGATCCACTAGGAAAATACACTGATGCTTGAGTTTCACCAATTCCCCAAATTGTAACAATGCTAAAGATATAAGTTAATTACTGAAAGCTCCCAGTTTTCCTAACTGATGAACTTGGTTTAACAGAAAACATTGACCAGGTTTCTGTATGTAAAGATTATTTATTATAAATCAGTTCTAACCACAGGCAAGCCAATATCAATTAACTTTACTCATGTAAACACCAACTCTGCTTAAATCCCTACACACAAATGCAGGCAGTCACAGATAAACAAACACAGATGTTATGGGTGGAGAAATAAACATTAGTGGAACACATTTAATATCAACAGTCCACAGAATTTGTTGATATGGTTCTTTTTGTCCTTCCAAATCTTTTTAATCTTCGGTCATCTTATTTCCAAGTCCTTTCAGTTATTTACTGAAGATGCAGTTCTGTTGACACTCCAATTGTTCAGTCTGTCAGTCATTGGTTAGAGGTCACAATTTACAGCAAATGGTAGGACAGAATAGCTAGCAACTTTGAGTTCTTTTACTTTTCTATAAGGAAGGAGAGATGCTGTCTTTCTGTAGTGTGTTGGCCTTTTGCCTCTATATTGGTCATGAACAAGATGCCCACCTGAACACATGCCTATGGTGTTGCTGCATCTCAAACAACTTTTTTCCACTGCTTAAACAAAACACAGCGTAAATACAACTTGCAACGAGTTTCAGTAGCTAAATTGTATTTAAAAGTTCAACATGTACTTTCACATTTCCTTAGGTTAAAAACAGTCCTTTTCCCATTTTTGTCCACAATTCAAAATAAACTAAAATAGTGTGGTCTTTACAGGATGTTCCTGGTTTCACCCTGCTAAACTGGTATTGCTAATATAATTTGTATATCTTTAGTGGGGAGCAGAGCCCATGTTCAAATCTTTTGAATGAAGATCATTGACCATGCTTGGAATTCAAGTGCCTGGTAGCATGTGATGATATTACCTCCCTTTGATGTTCAAGGGGCTAAATAGCCTACTCCTGTTCCCAAATCCTGAAGTCTCAGCCTTCATTTACAGGGTAAGGTTTATAAATTGTCTGAATGGCTCCGGTACTTACGCAATTTAAAGTGGTGCTTAGTTACTCAAGAGTATTAAACTAAGATTATCATATGTAAGTTAGGATTGATTGGAATTACAATATTAATAACAACGATCTGACAACTTCCAATGGATTTTTCATGGGAAAAAAATTATTGTAAACTTTAAAATGGAATCAACAGCAGAAAATCTCAGCACATCTTTAAAACTTGAGAGAACAACTCTTGTGCTTCCATGCTATTTACTTTCATCTGTTTTCTATGGCTTATCTGAACTACTTTGCCAATGTGTTTCAAAATTAAGGGGTGGTGTTCTCAGCAATTGAGCATGGTTTGTGTGATACTTTGAGTGACAAGAAAGGATGGCTTCTACTGAAACAGTCTTGTTGGATCTGAGGCTTAAATATCATGGTGACAGGAAAGTGTATGATGTGAAACATTTTATAATTTTGCAATGGTAGCAAGTACCAGGTCATAACCTAGTGTAACCAAAGAAGAGGGAAAATCTTTAATTGTTCCATCTCTTGCATTAATAGTGTGAAACAACAAATTTCATCTGCAAGTTTGAAATGTATAAACTTGCTGTGTATTTAATGTCCAATGTTTTTCAAAAAAAAAGTCTAGTTGTGGATAGTAGGAACAAAATTGCACCATTGCATTCCTAATATCCGTTTCACCGTTCTATTAGATCATGGTTGATCTAATTTTCATTTACTTGTCTTTGATCTACATATCTCTGCCATGGTTTAAACAAAATTCTGCTAATTTCCTTTGATCCATTATCCGTAACTTTTTTGGTGGAAATATTCCAGATATCCTTTCTGTGGAAAGTGCAATTTGATTTTGCTCCTAGATGCCTCTTTTTGTTAAGGTTGTGCCCTCTGAGCTAGATTTAAAGGGCACCTGAGAAAATAACCAAATAACTGCAGTTACTATTTAAAATTGTTTTAAACCATTAATCAAGAAATATGCTCTCAACTTTCTAAACTCAGAATACAAGCTCTGTTTATGGAACAACGTCAAAAGTTTAACATTATGATGAATTGGTACTGAACGTTTTCCAAGGCTATTTTAGCTTTCCTGAGCTGCAGTGTGTTAACACTAAGTATTTCTGAAGAGGCTGATCTAACCCTATACAATTAGGATTCGACTGTCTCCCAATTTAAATTACAGCTGTCATAAGGTAATGATCAGTATTCATCAGTCATTTCAACTACTTTTTTTAACAAGAGGATTAGTTTTTAAGCATATGTAAATATTTGCATTAGAATTAATTTGTTCTTGCAATGCTGCAGATAAGGAACATTAAAAGAAACTTTCTTTTGGACCCTCTGATGGATATTCTGGGTCCATTTCTCTTGCAAGGATCAAAGAAAACATGGTATGGGGATTTAGTCTTCTATGGCCATTGGCAGCAACTCCAATTCATTAAAGCATACATGTTTCAGTAATGACAAGTCCGTAGCAGTACTATTGCCCCTTAACTATTCTGATTTGTCAGTGAGTGGCTTGGCACACATCCTTCCCATGTTCATGAGCGAAATGTGCTTTGAATTTTCTTAGTTGGTGTGTTTTTTTTTCAGAGGGTAAATACTCAGATGCCCACCCTGATGTTTGGGAGTAACACACTATTCGTTAGAACTTATGAGGTCATTGATCTTTTCTATAGATTCAGTGTTTTCTCCTGATTCCTCTTCCACTCGCAATAGCAATGATTTCTGTCCAGATCTCTGTTGTGGAACTCCTTACATACTCCCAGAAGTAAAGTCTGCCTTCCTTCCTTTTCCTTACTACTCCCAGTTCGATGTACAAAAGAGGAGCTATTGAGACCCGATTTGCAGTTCTTCACCTATCCTGAAATGGAAAATGCATTTCAGAGTTTGCTGCGTCTTCAATAGCCAATTTCAGTTCAGGCAACCACTAGCTCCTTTAGCTGCTGATTGGCTGCCAAACCCATTTCCACCACAATAAAGAGTGGCCCCTAATGTTTCATTAGCCACGTGGATGTTTTCCTGGTGGTGAAAAATATAGAATAAAGTTGCGCACAATGATGTCTTTTTAATGTGTCACTTTACATACACACAGCCCCAGGTAATTTGGGGAAAATATAAGCACAACTGCTGAGCCCCCTTTTGGGTAAAAGGCAAAAAGAGAGTTGTTCCTGTGGAATTCGAGATTTATTTCTGTTTTCCCAGCGAGTTCAAGACCCATAAGCTGTCCCAATTTGTGTTTCTGGCCCCCACTGTGAGAATCCAGAGCCCTGCCTTTGAAAGATTTTCAAAGTTTTTGCAAAATTAGTGTTGAACTCTTTTCACCCTCCTTTCCCTTCTTAAATAACTAAGTTAGGTTGACAATATTCCATTCCAAAACTGGAAATTTCTGGTTTTGGAATGGAATATTGTCAACCTAACTTAATTATTTAAGAAGAGAAAGGAGGGTGAAAGAGTTCAACACTAATTTTGCAAGGAATTTTATATAATTCCTGACTCTGGAAATTTCCAGAGTCAGGAATTATATAAAATTGCTTGCAAAGTTCAGAATGTAGTGTTTAGCATTAGCTGTGATTGGACATTACTTGCTAAACATCCCAGTTGTGCTAAGCATAATACGAGAGAGCAATTGAAGATGATCAGACAGGCTCATTTATGTGTGCTAGAGCCACATAGAGTCATACATCATGGAAGCAGACCCTTCAGTCCAACCAGTCCATGCCAAACATAATCCTGAACTAAACTAGTCCCACCTGCCTGCTCCTGGCCCACATCCCTCCAAACCTTTGCTCTTGATGTACTTCCCAAAGTATCTTTTAAATATTACTATGCCCACATCCACCACTCTTGAGGAGGCTCACCGTATCTTCATGTGCTGGGTCTTGCCTCTTGCAAATGGAAAGAACATATGGATATGTTTTCCCCCGAATCAACAGCACAAAGACTTGGTGAGACACAGTCATTCTCAGGTATGTTCCCCATGCCAGTACTATGAACAGTCAGAGTTGACTTTGTTAGTTTGAATTTAAACAAAAGCTTGATATCAGCTGTTCCCTGGTGCGTTCTTTAATGCTTCTACCAATCAGAATCCATTCATAAACCAGTGAGCACCCTCCTACCTTTTGAGATTTTGTATTCTTGTTTCTGCCCTAATGAGTGGAAGCTGAGAGTTTTAACAGCATGCTAATTTTTTTTTCAGCACCAGAACAGAATTAAATAGATATTTTGAAGTTTAACTGAATTAATTTGTCCTCTGCAGGTAGTGAAAATGGGGGTGAAGATACGGTAGTTGGGAATGTCAATAAGTTTCTCGTCATTCCCACTGGTTACACTGGACATCCTAAGAAGGGACATTTAATATTTGATGCCTGCTTTGAAAGCGGTAAGTCCAAAATTCTGAGAAATAATTCTTGCAAAACAAGAACGTGATTGTATCATTTTTATATTCAGCTTTTGGGTCAGGCAATGTGTTTAATAGGTTTCCCTGTTGGAATGGAAAATTAACCAAGTCTCATGTTAGACCAATTGAAAGACATTAATTTAAATCAAGGGATGTTTTTTAAAAATATCCTGCTTTAAACAAAGCCTGAAGCTAGCTCTCGTGTTAATGTTCACAATAAAATATCAGTTTTGGTAGTAATGTGTGAACCTGAGCCGATCTAGTTGACTAATAGAAAAAAAAATAACAATAGACTTGTCACTCAGTTTGGCCCAGTTGCCCCCATATGATCCACCAGGTAAGTGCCCTGAAAGAAAGGTTGTACTAGCTAAAGGCGGTAGTGGAAACTATCTGCACTTCAGTTTTGGTAGCTTGGTAAATTCCAAAAGTACCATTTTGCAACTGAGTACTGAGTTTTTATTTTTGCCAACTTGTGACAATGTGTTTAACCAATTACATGCATGCCCCAAGAATTCCTTATTAATTTAATGGTGATTACTGAATCAAAGAGATACTTCAGCAAAGCTGAGGTCATATTTATGTGATGTATATTGGTTTCCTGGGCTTCTTGGAAATAAAGCAAAGATGCAACTAATTGAGAGGGCAGTTTAGAAATGCAAATACTGTGTATTTGCAGTATAAATACTCATTATACACAGCTGCTTTCTTACTTAATTGTCATAAAAGTTTGTAGTACTTTGGCTTGGAGCTCACTATCTATATTCTGAAAGTTTTCTGAATCGCATCAGGATGTCTGACAAATGATTTGCCTAGGATTTGACCTTGGCTGAGGTGCAGAATGAACAGCAATAGGAGCAGAGATAACAAAGTGTGGAGCTGGATGAACACAGCAGGCCAAGCAGCACCTTAGGAGCACAAAAGCTGACGTTTCGGGCCTAGACCCTTCCTTAGAAAGGGGGGAATGGGGACAGGGTTCTGAAATGAATAGGGAGAGAGAGGGAAGCGGATTGAAGATGGATAGAGGAGAAGGTGGGTGGAGAGGAGACAGACATGTTAAAGGGGCGGGGATGGAGCCTGTAGAGGTGAGTGTAGGTGGGGAGGTAGGGAGGGGGTAGGTCAGTCGGGGGAGGACAGACAGGTCAAGGGGGCGGGAGGAGGTTAGTAGGTAGGAAATGGAGGTGTGGCTTGAGGTGGGAGGAGGGGTTGGGTGAGGGGAAGAACAGGCTAGGGAGGTGGGGACGAGCTGGGCTGGTTTTGGGATGCAGTGGGGGGAAGGGGAGATTTTGAAGCTTGTGCAACCCACATTGGTACCATTGGGCTGCAGGGTTCCCAAGTGGAATATGAGTTGCTGTTCCTGCAACTTTTGGTTGGCATCGTTGTGGCACTGCAGGAGGCCCAGGATAGAGAGGTTGAGGCGATTGATGTCTTGATGGCAGTTGGAGATGAAGAGGTCGAGGGAGGGTAGGAGGCCTGAGGGTGGTGTCCAGGAGGAGGACCTGTGTTGGAGGTGGGTGAAGAGGTCAGTGGAGGGAGGGTTAGGCCCACAGTTAGAGAAGTAAGCGTGAAGGCGAAGGTGGCCGAAAAACTGCTCGATGTCTAAACGTGACTGGTATTTGTTAATATGTGGGTGGAGGGGGACAAAGATGAGCCCCTTACTGAGGACTGACCATTTGTCCTCATTCAGGGGGAGGTCTGGGGGGGAATGGTGAAAGTCTGTCCTCCCTGGACTGACCTATCCCCTCCCTACCTCCCCACCTACACTCACCTCCACACGCTCCATCCCCGCCCCTTTAACTTGTTTGTCTCCTCTCCACCAACCTTCTCCTCTATCCATCTTCGATCCGCCTCCCCCTCTCTCCCTATTTATTTCAGAATTCCCCCCCCCCCCCCGTTTTTCTGATGAAGGGTCTAGGCCCGAAACATCGGCTTTTGTGCTTCTAAGATGCTGCTCGGCCTGCTGTGTTCATCCAGCTCCACACTTTGTTATCTCAGATTCTGCAGCATCTGCAGTTCTCATTATCTCTGATACAGCAATTTTAGCAGTCTCTTTTTCAAAAAAATACTGCAATTTGTCAGCAGAGAGTGGACTAGCAGTAGCCTACTGTTGAGAAACCTGTAGTTGAATAGTAGGGATGAGAGAACAGCAAAGGGGCACAGCTTGCAGCAGGCATTACCTATGCATATAGCAGAGGTCAAAATATTTTTTTCCGAGCACTCTCTGTGATTTCATCGAAGTCTACTTGATTTTTGGAGGTTACTGCTTGATATTTAGAGGCTCCTTTTTATTTTCACTGAATTTTTTGTTAGATGGTCCAGCCATGTCTTGACCTTTTTCTAATTGTGTTTAATCTTTGAAGTGTTTTCATCTTTAGATAGATGATAAAATTATCAAAAGTTGTATGTATTTTTTAAACTTGCAATTTTTCAACAAGATGTTTTTGCTTGCGTGTTATAAATAAAACTGCATACCCTGTTTCCATTCTGAAAATTCTAACTACTTGCTACAAAACATTTTATTGTTTGAGATTAAGGTCATCCTACTTTAAGTTGCAGCCCAAGAGAACATGGGAGGATGAAATTTGTTGTTGACATAAAATAGACTGAAAGAAAGCTGTATGCGGTAGTGTATAACCAGGTTCTGCATGTTAAATACATAGTCCTCAAGCTTGCACATGCTTATGTACCAAAAGTAGGAAATGTGCTAATTGGCACATGCTTGGAAAGCAGTGTAAGCGTCAGTGCTGCAAAGATCATGCTCATGGCAGCATCTGGGAAAGGAAAAAAACAGTCATGAAGGAATATTCCTCACCATGCGTAGGTGGCAGTAGGTAAGACTATCACCTAGATATGAGCACTTTGGTAAGGCTCCAAAGGGTGGAGTGACAGTATGAAGATCTTAAATAGAAAAAGCTATATCTCATGCTTTATATTTCTACAGAGATCATTGCCTCCTGCAGGATGTTTGGCCAGCAGCAGTATTATCTTATTTAAGATTAAGAAGATGGAGAATGAGAAAAAGGGAGAATAATGTCAACAGGACCTGAGGTACAAGACCTAATGAATGCACCCATAGATTGATTAACAATACTTGAAGAGGAGAAGGAGATCTTCAGCATAGTTGAAGAGTCTGCTGAGAGAGGGTGTACCAAAAGACTTGCAATTCCCTGCAGGTCAGTGTAAAGCAGTGGCAGAGGCATCTTAGGATGGCTAGGGAAGCTGTGACCTACATCTGCCACCTCCTCAGGCAAATCTCCATAATTGGGAAAGAGTGCTGCACTGAAGTGCCACTATGTTCTTCAGGGAAGCTGATGTCCTCATGGTATTATCACTGAGGAAAGGTCACTGGACCCCAAACATTAACTCTGTTTTCTCCTTCACAGATACTGACAGACCTGCTGAGCTTTTCCAGCAACTTTGCTTTTGTTTCTGCTATTATCACTGGACTGTTAACCCAGAGATCCAAATAATGTTCTGGGGAACCCAGTCTCAAATACCTCCATGGCAGATGGTGGAGTGTGAATTCAATAAAAATCTGGTATTAAGAGTGTCCTGATGACTATATCAGTTGTTGGAAAAACCCATCTGGCTCACTAATGTCCGTGAGAAAAGGACCTCGGTGGGATGCTCTGATCGACGGTGTGGACTTGTTGGGTGGAAGGGCCTGTTTCCACGCTGTAGGATTCTATGATTCTATGATATGAAACTGCCATTATTACCTGTTTTTAATGTGGGCAACGACATTTAAAACCACATGTAGACCAGAGGGTAATCATGGCAGTTTCCTTCTGTAAAGGACATTAGTGAACCAGATGGGTTTTTCCAATATTTGATATGGTCATCAGGAGATGCTTAATACCAGATTTTTATTGAATTCACATTCTGTGGTATTCAAAACTGGGTCCCCCAAACATTACATGGGTCTCTGGGCTAACAGTCCAGTGATGATACCACTAGGCCATCACCTTCCCTGAAGAACATATTGGTATTTAGGTATTTCCCGATCATGTAGATTTGCCTGAGTAGATGGCAGATATAGGTTCTCCAGGCATCCTAAGATGCTTCTGACACTGCTTTACACTGACCTGCAGGGAACTGCAAGTCTTTTGGTACACCCTCTCTCTTCAACTATGCTGAGGACCTCCTTCTCCTCTTCAAGTACTGTTTATCAATCTTTGGGTGCATCCATTGGCTCTTGTACCTCAGGTCCTGTTGACATTATTCTCCTTTTTTCTCATTCTCCATCTTCTTAATCTTAAATAAGGTAATACTGCTGCTGGCCAAACATCCTGCAAGAGGCAATGATCTCTGTAGAAATATAAAGCATGAGATGTAGCTTTTTCCATTTAAGATCTTCACACTCATACTATTGTCTGTGTACCGGTTGTATTTAGTAATGACAGACGTGTCGTCTACGTACCGGTTGTAATTATTAATCGCAACAAATTAGAAGAGACACACCACCTCATCAACAGCATATTTGAAGGGACTAAATTCACAAGGGAAGAAGAAAACAACAATCAGCTACTGTTTCTGGATGTTAAAGTGGAGCATGTGATCAACGGGGAGTTCAAAAACTTAGAATACAGAAAAGCAACCCACACTGATCAAATCCTCTACTTCCTTCCCAATGTCCACAAACAAAGTTGTATCAGGACACTATTTAAATGGACCAGGACACACCACAACAGTCCAGAACTACGCAGGAAAGCGGAAGAGCACCTATACAAAATCCTTGCTATAAACTGATAGCCCTGCAACTTTATCTGCAGATGCCTACTAAACAGACAACAGCAGGAGGTTACAATACACCCCAACACTTTGGCCACATTGTTTTACATCAAGAACATATCAGAACTGACAACAAGACTCCTAGGACTACTAGGAAGCATTATAGCCCACAAGCCCACAGCCACTCTACGACAAACACTCACAAGGATTAAAGACCCCATTCTCACAATATGCAGAACTAATATGGTTTACAAAATACCATGCAACGACTGCCACAAACATTACTTCGGACAGAGAGGAAGGAAACTAGCCATCAGAATACACTAACATCCACTAGCAGCAAAATGGCACGACAAACTCTCTTTAATATTGGTGCACTCAGACAATGAAGGCCATCAGTTTAACTGGGACAAGGTAACCATAGTAACCCAAGCCAAACATAGACATGCATGGGAATTCCCAGAGTCATGGTTCCCCACCCATAATACAATCAACAAACATATATAGAATTAGATCCCATATACAAAACTATACAGAACAAAACCAGAAATAACTACTCCATAACGGACCAGACAGTATAAATTCCAAGTGGAGTAGGATAACATCACTTCATTAGCGGCTCCACTGATTATGTCACCTAGCATGGTGACAAACAAGAACAAGACAGCTCGGTGAGCAAATCAACAAATTCATCCACAACCCTAACCGCCATTTTCTGTCCAAAGCCTTTAAAACATGTTATCATCTCTCAAATCACATCAGTCTTTCCTAGAACTCCATATTTGAATCACTCCAATGAGGCTTTTGCTTACAATATCAAGACATCCTATCAAAATCAGAAATGAAACATACATACCTCTGTAACTGTTACAAAAGTAAGCTTTCTTGACCAGCCTTCAGCCATAGACACTGTTGGTGTTGGATGGATTTCACTCGTCTGGTTCTGTCTTATCTATCCACTTAGAGCCAGAGTATCATCACAGAGAATTGGGTGGAATCTTAACATGCTCTGAATGAGGGCTCTGGCAAAATAAGTTTGGTGAGATACATTTTGATGTCAATATTGTCTCATCACATCTTGTTTGCTTTTCTTGAGAAATGTGGTGAGATTCCCAGTTGATGATCATTGCTTGTTAAACACGTTATTAATTGTCAAATTGGTTATTTAATCTAGCCACCAAGAAACTTGACGTGGAAGCCCGCTGCTTCCTTCATAAGATCTGCATATTGGACACTGAGCATCAACATCTGAATAGAATAGAATAGTCTTTATTGTCATGTGCACTCAAATGAGTGCAGTGACAATTTTGTAGTGTCATCTTTCGGCACCATCTTAGGTACAGAGGACCTAGGTACAAATACTCCTAAGTGTAGTTACAGAGTTTAAAAAAAACGATTCACATGGGAACAGTTGAAAAAGCCCAGAATGATTAAATTCCAGTATGTGCTCGCTAGCCAGAGCATGAGGCCATGCTGCCTCCATGTGCTAACCTCCATTCCAGGACTTGCTCCACCACCGTTCTGGGAATCGGCCCGTTCGCTGCGCCATTGGACTTGGCTCGCTCGCTCCATTGCTTCCGCAGGCCTCGGCCTATTTGCTCTGCTCCATCGCAGGACTTGGCCACACTTGTTCTGATGTGAGATTCAGCCCATTTGCTTCTTGAATCCAGTCTCCATGTAGGGAAGAGGATTTGGTGAGGTGTCGAGGTAGGAGAAAAGAAACGCTACGTAGTGGAGATAAACAAGAAGAAAAAGGAAAGGGACTCATTTTTGGAATGTTCCATGGGTACTGGTCACACTCATCTCACGTTCACAAACGTTGATATCCCACATGTGTAAGCCTGTATGAGCCTTCAAGGTATATGTCCAATTGATTTACAGGATGCTTCTGGACTTCAATGATGGATCTCAGTGGAGGACTTTCAAAGCAATTTTTCAAAGTGCTCAGCAAAAGCATATACCAGTGAAAAGGAAAGATTGTAGGAAAATGGGTAATCAGCCCTGGATCTCTACGGAAATAAGGGAGGCTATCAGATTGAAAGGTAAGGCATACAAAGTGGCAAAGACTAGTGGGGCAACTAGAAGAGAATGGGAAAACTTCATGGGTCAACAGAAAGCCACAATAAAGGCTATAAAGAAAAGAAGGATAGATTGAGACTAAATTAGCTCAGAATACAAAGACATATCGCAAATGTTTCTATGAATGTATAAAATGAAAAAGAGTGGCTAAGATAAACAGTGGTCTTTTAAAGGGTGAGAAGGTGGATTTAATAACAGGAAATGAGGACATTGAACAGGTATTTTGTATTGGTCTTCACAGTGGAGAATGCAAATAACTTGCCAGTAATTGATGATGAAGAGACTAAGGTAGGAAGATAGGACTAAGGTAGTGTTGAGGAAGCTAATAGAGCTAAAGATAGACAAGTGTCCTGGCCCTGATGGAATGTATCCCAAGGTACTAAATGAGATAGCGGGAGTAATAGCAAATACGTTCATGGTATTTTGCTAAAATTCACTGGACTGTGGGGTAGTTCCAGCAGATTGGAAAACAGCCAATATGACACCTCTGTTCAAAAAAGAAGGTGGACAAAAGAAGGGGAATTGTAGATAAAAACCAAAAGAACTGCAGATGCAAAAGAACTTGAGGTTCTGAGGAAGGGTCACTGGACCTGAAACATTAACTCTGTTTTCTCCTCCACAGATGCTGCCAGACCTGCTGAGCTTTTCCAGCATTTTTTTTTGTTGTTGATGGAGAACTGTAGGCTGGTTAGTTTAACTTGTGTAGCAGGGAAAAGTGCTTGAATCTATCATGAAGGAAAAAGCAGTAAGACACAGCGCTCCATTGGGCAGACGCAGCATGGATTCATGAAACGCAAGTCATGCTTGGCTAATTGCTGGAGTCCTTTGAAGGCGTTCTGAGTGCAGTGGACAGTGGGTCCCAGTAGATGTTGTGTGTCTGGATTTCCAAAAGGCATTTGACAAGGTACCGCACAAAAGCCTGCTGCATAAGATAAAGGTGCATACGTTACAGGCAACGTATTGGCATGGATCAAGGATTGGTTAACTAACAGGAAGCAAAGAGTGTGGATAAATGAGTATTTTTCTGGTTGGTGAGCAGTGACTAGTTGTGTGCCTCAGGCATTGGTGCCAGGATTGTAGTTGTTTATAATTTACATAGTCGATTTGCTGTGTAGTGTGTCAAAGTTTGTGGATGACACTAAGATGAATGATAGAGCAAAGTGTGAAGAGGAAACTCTGAAAGTTTGCAGAGGGATATAGATAGTTTGTGAGTGGATGAAGGTCTGGCAGATGAAATTTAATGTTGATAAACGTGATATCATTCATTTTGGTAGGAATAGCAGTAAAAGGGACTATTACTTGAATGGTTAAAAAATTGCAGCATGCTGCTGTGCACAGGGCCCTCGGTTTCCTTGTGCATAAATCGCAGAAGGTTGGTTTGCAGGTACAACAGATAACTAAGAGGGCAAATGGAATTTTGTCCTTTATTGCTCGAGGGATTGAGTTTAAAAGCAGGGAGGTTATGATACAGCTGTATAGGGTGCTGGTGAGTCCACATGTACAGCATGCAGGATTGGCCTTATTGCTTGAGAAAAGATGTACTGGCACTGGAGGGGGTGCAGCAGAGATTCACTTTGTTGATTCCAGACTTGAGGGTTGGTTTATGAGGAGAGGCTAAATAGACTGGGATTATATTAACTGGAATTTAGAAGAATGGTGGGGGTAGGATTCTTAAAGACGCATATAAAATTATGAAGGGAATAGGTAAGATACAAGCAGGGAGGTTGTTTCTATTGTCGGGTGAAACTAGAACAAGAGGGCATAGCCTCAAAATTAGGAGGACCATATTCAGGGCTGAATTGAGGAGAAACGTCTTCACCCAAAGTGTTGTGAAGCTGTGGAATTCCTTGCCCAATGAAGTAGCTGAAGCTTCATCATTGAATGTTTTTAAAGCAAAGATAGATAATTTTTTGAATAGAAAAGGAATTAAGGGTTTTGGTGAGAGGTTGGGTAAGTGGAATTGAGGTCATGAAAAGATCGGCCATGATCTTATTGAATGGCTCGAAGTGCCAGATGGCCTACTCCTGCCCCTGGGTCTTATGTTCTCATCTCGGGCTGCACTAGCAACTATCGTTGTAATGCTGCAGCAAGGACATGTGAGGCTTTGGGATCCATACACAGCTCATGGCCTGGATGAGGCCACATTTCCAGGCTGTTTGCTTGCTGTCTTAGGGCTTACTTACTCTGAGCTACCTGGATGCTGAGATACTAGGCTTGTACTACTACTACTGTCTTGTTGTGCCATTTAGTGCAGACATAAAGCCAGGAACCATGCTGTAGTTGGCAGCAGGCCTCCTTACAGTCAAGAGGGGTAGCTTTTGCTCAGGGGTTCCTGGCACAGCAAGTAAAGAGAAGCCTTTGGTACTAGTCCAGGCTGTGCATCTGGTGGTCGGAGTTAAGATCCTCCAAAAATAGAGGTGAGGAGCTGAAATGACTGGCATCACACTACCTGTCCTGACTCTTTCTGCCTAATGGTGGGCTGATTAGCTCCTGAAATGAAAGAGAGAGAGACTGATGAGAGTGGGTACCACATTTATTACTATTGGTATGGCTGGAGAGGTTTCCCAAGTGAGTGAGTAGGCCATGCAGAGGGTGTGCAGTGTGTGTAGTGTCACAGGTTGGGTGGGTGAAGGTGAAGGGATAGGAAGACGTTGTAGGTATAGGCTAGAGTAGTAGAACATGAGCCTTGGCAGGAGGTTGGTACAATAGCAGAGATAGAGTGGGTAGGAGATATCACAGACAAGTTTGTGGCTCTGACATTGGCAGAGTGGAGGAGGACATTCTTCCAGGTGGCTGTTTCATCCTGGTTGGCAACCTTGGAGCATTCAGGCATGGTCTGGTGTTGTGGCCTCTACTGTTCATCCTTTGAGAAGAGCAAGTTACTGCACTGAATCACCCCATTTGTAGGAGCTCCAGAACCATGCCTGCAGAGTGGGACACTGATTTTGCCTGACTGCCATGTTCTAGACCAATGTCTGGAACTGTGCAGGACATCTTTGGCATGATAGTGCTTGCCTGGGTGCATGACAGTCTTTTAAATATGGTGCCAGAGTTAGGAATGTTAAATTCTGGTGAATCGCAGCAGGACCAGTGCTGAAAAGACAGAGCAAAAATTATTCTCGTCTCAAGAGCTCAAATGCTAATTAATATGGAAGTTTGGTAAACTATGATAAGACACTTGGAAAGTGGGAGTCTTTTGAAAGGAGTGGAGTGAGAATTTAGAGTCAGCGTGTTCCTCTAAGAGTGAAGGGCAAGGGTGCAAGTCCAGGAACTCTGAATGTCAAAGGATATTGAGAGTTGAATAACGAAAAAGACAGAAGCCTATGTCAGGTACAACATATTAAAAATGGAAGGCTTTTCAAAAATATAGAGAGTGGAGGAGGTTGCTTGAAAAGAAATTAAGAGAAAAAGGAGGGGCCCTGAAATATTTCCAGCAGATGAGATCAAGGAAACCTTCAAGGTTTTATAAGGATTTTAAAAATAAGAGAAATACCAGGGAAAGAGAGCAATTTATTGGAGACCAAAGAGGCGATCTGTGCATTGAGCCACAGAGGAGAAAGACATTGTAGCTGGGAATATTATTTGTGATGGTGAGATCCGAGAACACGTTAAGAATAATAGGATGGATGTGTTAGATGTTTTAGTGGGCATACAGGTGCATAAGTCCCCAAGGCCTGTTGAGATGTATCCTAGGCTGCTATGGGAGGCAAAGGAAAAGATTTCTGGGGCCTTCGTGGACGTATGTAATACTAGTCGGCTACAGGTAAATTGCCAGGAGACTAGAAGAGAGCTTTTGTGGTTCCTTTGGGTCTAGTTATTATGGACTGGATAGTGTAACGTCAGGGTTAGGGAAATTACTGGAACAAATTTTGAAGTACAGGATTAGTCAATACTTTAAAAGTCAGGAATTGAACAGTGATAGTCAGCGCAGATTTGTTCAAGGAAGGTCTTATCTGACTAATTTAATTGTGTTTTCCTCAAAGTTGTTTATACTGAGGAAAGTAGTGCAGCAGATGTGGTTTACGCAGAATAAAAACCAAAAGAACTATGGATGATGTAAATCAGGAACAAATGCTCCTGAGATGCTGCTTGGCCTGCTGTATTCATCCAGCTTCGCACTTTGTTATGCTGGAAAAGTTCAGCAAGCCTGGCAGCATCTGTGCAGGCAAAACATCGAATTAGCTATTTGGGTCCGGTGACCCTTCCTCAGAACTGAAGGTGGCTGGGAAAATGTCATCTTACATGCAGAAAGCATGGAGGTGGGTGGAATAGAGGGTAAACAATAGAATAGAGCCCAAAGAGAGAGAGAGAGAGAGAGAGAGAGAGAGAGAGAGAGAGAGAGAGACAGTTGGACAGACAAAGGAGTTGCTAACCATTAGGCTGGGAGGGTGAATAGTTGTTAATGGGGACTGTTGGTGACTAGCAACAGGGGTTGTGTGGGGTAGGGGGCTGGGACATTGGAGAATTTAGGGCTTAAAATTATTGAACCCAGTATTGAGTCTGTAGGGTCCCCAAGTGGAAAATGAGGTGTTGTTCCTTCGGCTTGCATTGGGTTTTGCTGGGACACTGCAGCAAAGAGACGGAGATGTCAGCCAGAGAGCAGGGTGGTCTGCTAAAGTGGCAGGCAACAGGTAGTTCAGGGTCTTTTTTTCGAGCAGATTGTAGAGGCTCTGTGAAGTGGTAGCCAGGTCTATGCTTCATTTCCCCAGTGTCGAGGAGACCACATTGTGAGCAGTGAATGCAGTACCTTGGATCCTGGGAAGCACAGGTGAAGTGTTGCTTCACCTGGAAGGTATGTTTGGGTTCTTGGATACTGGGGAGGGAAGAGGTAAATGGGCAGGTGTTGCACCTTTGCCAGTTACAGGGGAAGCTGCCATAGGGCTGTGGGGAGGTATTGGGGGTGAACGTAGAGTGGACCAGAGTGTCCGGGATGGAATGGTCGCTGCGGTAGGAGGACAAAGGAGGGGAGGAGGAACAATGTGTCAGGTGGTGGCATCTTGCTGGAGGTGGCGGAAATGGTGTCTGATGATCTTCTGTATGTGGATGTTGATGGAATGGTAGGTGAGGATAAGGGGTTGCGGGATGGCAGAGAAGGGGTGAGGGCAGAAGTGCGGGAGATGGGTCAGACCTGGTTGAGGGCCCTGTTGACGACAGAGCTGGGGAATCCTTGGTTGAGGAAGAACGTGGACAATTCGGAGGTTCCATTGTTGAAGTTGGCCTCCTCTGAACATATGCGACAGAGACAGAGGAACTGACAGAATGGGATGGAGTCTTTGCAGGAAGTGGGGTGTGAGGATGTCTTGTCCAGGTAGCCGTGGGAGTCAGTGGGTTTGTAGTGGATGTTAGTGGCCAGTCAATCCCCAGAAATAGAAACAGAAATGTCGAGGGAGGCAAGGACGAGTCCGAGATAGTCCAGGTGAAAGTGAGTGCACTGTTGGAAGTTGGAGGCGAAATTGATGAAGTTTTCCAATTCCAGATGGCAGAGGGAAACAGCACCGATGATATCGTTGATGTATCGGAGAAAGAGTTATGGGTGGGAGCCGGAATAGGAGTGGAACGAAGAATGTTTCTTCATGGGGTACATGGAACAGTGTTCCAGTGAAGCCCAACACCTCATTTTCCATTTGGGGACCCTACAACCCTCCAGACTGTATATTGAGTTCAATAATTTTAGGGCCTAACCTTTCCCATGTCCCGTCGCCCTACCCCACACACCACACCTTGTTACCACACAGCCTGCCATTACACACCTCCTGTTGTTAGTCACCAACTGTCCCCAGTAACAACTACTCACCCTCCTAGCCTGATCATTAGCAACTTCTTTGTCAGTCCAACTGTCTTTCTCTCTCATTGAGCTCTATCCTATCATTTACTCCCTATCCCAACCACCTCCTTATTTCCTGCTTAGAAACTGACGTTTTCCCAGCCACCATCATTTCTGAGGAAGGGTCACCAAACATGAAATCTTATCTCTGTTTGTTGCCTTCACAGATGCTGCCGGACCTGGCTTTTGTGGACTTAAGTAAGACCTCTGACTGGTAGGCTGGTGAAAAAGTTAAGTGCTCATAGCATCCAAAACTGGTTTACAAATAGGAGGGAAAGGGTGATGGTGGAGGATTGATTTGTAATTGGAAGTCTGTGACTATGGTGTATCATAGGGTTTGGAGCTGGCACCCTAGCTGTTTGTTATTTGCATTGACAATATGAATGGATATGAATGCAGATAGAATAATTAATAAGTTTGCTGATGTCACAAAAATTGATGTTGGTAGCAAGGAGGATGGTCTCAAGATACAGCACGATATTGATAAACTTGCAGATTTGTAAGAGCAATGTCAGATGGACTTTAATCCCGATAAGTGCAAGCTGATGCAATATACTCAATAAATAGTAGGTCCCTAGTGAATACTAAGGAACAAGGAGACTTTAAAGTATGGGTCCATAGATCCCTGAAGCTGTCAGCATGTATGGATCAAGCTGCCTGACAGGGTGATGAAGACAAGCACTTTCACAACATGTAAGAAGCATCTGGATGGGTACTTAAAATGCCAGGGATAGTAGGCTATGGACCAATTGCAGGTAAATAGGATTAGTGTAGTTTGATGTTTGTTGGTTGGCATAAACATGGTGGACTGAATTGTCTGTTTCTGAGCTGTATGAATCTATAAAGATTTACTTGGCCTCAGTGCAAATCATTCTCTCAAACCTCAACACAATTTGCACTTTGATATAGCAAGAACTGCTGATGCAGGAGTCAAAGTCAATACAGTTTGGAGCTGGAAAAACACAGCAGGTCAGGCAGCATCAGAGGAGCAGGAGAATTGACATTTTGGGTTGGGACCCTTCATTAGGACCCCCATCCGAAACGTCAACTTTCCTGGTCCTCTGATGCTGCCAGACCTGCTGTGTTCCTCCAGCTCCATGCAATTTACACTTTGCCAGCAAACTGTAAGATTCATCTCTTTATCTCTACTGTGTAGTTTGTAATTCTTTTAACCCTTCTGTATCTGCCCAAATACTATTCATTTGTGACTTGTGTATTTTGGAGCCTTGAAAACCCAATGAAGACTGCTGCACCTATACTTGTGCAGGAACAGGCTGAACTGTTAGGTATCATTTTGGATACTGCCTAGAAAGGTTACAGCAGAAACAGGCAAGAATTGCGGTCACTGTTGGTCCAAATGCTCTCAAAGCTGATCCTCTGGAGACCTAGCCAATTCCATATGTATTGCCTCCTGCTTCCTTCCCCTAGGTGAGTACCTCTACACCCCTCTGCTCCAAAGTGCCATCTACAATCCTATACAGCTGATTCTTTCCACTGCTGAGTTAAGTTGAAAGCTTACATCTTCTAATACAGCCACAATCAAAGCCTCCTTAGATGCAGAAATAACCTGAAATGCTGCAATGCTCAAGATTAGCAAAAGTAAGTTTCTTTTCCTTTCCCTTCTTCATTGCTTGCATAATGTTCATAATATAAGGAATCTGACTTGTTCACTGGTAAGTCTGTAAGCTCTACTTCATATATTTCTCTTTTAATAAAAATATTTAGTTCCCGTCACTTGACTGTCACTGGCATCCAGCTGTCTCATCAGCTTGGTCGAGGTTCTAACACAGCGTGGAGCCTTTATCTGTTTGGAAAAATTGCATGAGATCAAATAGACTACTTAATTGGGTCAATAATGGGCTAGCTTAATGTTCCACTTCTTTCCTATGAGCAGGTTTCTCACTGAGAGGGTGGTCAAGAAAAATCATACAGAGGCAATAAGCACACCACTAGTCATGCATATTTTCCAGTTTAACAGCCTCTGCCTCCGTGGAAAAATCTAGCCTACACTTTCAGCCAAAGCTCAGGACATTAACTCTTACAATGCACAATTTCTCTAAGTACCTCCAGAAATAATGCCCATATTCTTAAAAAGTCTCTGGTGCCATGGAGATTATATGGATTATAGTCTTCATTCTGTCAGTAGCAATAAACTAAGACACTTCATTTAAAAAAAAGTCACCAAAGTAGGTTGAAGTGTGTGCCAATCTCAAAATGAAACATTTTTGAGGCATTTTTGTATTTTTTATGACATAGAGCTGCAAGCCTGTGTTGAACATTGAAATTGTCAACTGCATTTCAAGATCTGGATCATTTATATTAACAAGGAAAAGGAAGGATCCCAACACCAACTCTGGGGAAGTGCGGTACACACCTTGCTCCAGCCTATCATATATCTGTTAGCAAATGCTGTGTTTTCTGTTACTCAGCCAATTTTGTATTCACATTGCCACTGCCTTTTTTATTCCATGGGCTATAACTTTTGAACAAATGAAAAAGTATAGCACAGGAACAGGCCCTTTGGCCCTCCAAGCCTGTACCGACCATCATGCCCTAATTAATCTAAAAACAAACCTGCCATTTTTCGATCCGTATCCCTCTATTCCATGCCTATGAATATACCCATTTAGGTATCTTTTAAATGTCTTCAATGTGCCTGCTTCCACCATCTCTTCTGGTGGTGCATTCCAGGCTACTACCACTCTGCATGAAAAACATCCCTTGCATATCTCCTCTAAACTTACCCCTCTGACGTTGAACCTGTCCCCCTTTGTAATTGAAACTTCAAGCCTGGGAAAGAGCCGCTGACACTTCACACTATGCCTCTCATAATTTTGTAGACCCCTTTCAGGTCTCTTGGCCACCGTTGATCCAGTGAAAACAATCCTTGTCTGTTTAACCTTTTCCCATAGTCAGTGCCCTGGAGACCAGGCAACATCTTGGTGAACCTTCTCTGTACTCTTTCCAAAGCTTCCACATCCTTCTGTTAGTGTGATGACCAAAACTGCACGCAGTACTCCAAATGTGGCCGAACAAGGGTTTTATATAGCTGCAACATGTTTTGCCAACTCTTGTACTCCACGCCCTGGGCGATAAAGGCAGGCATGCCAGGTACCTTGGCTACCTTTGTGGCCACTTTCAGGGAAAATAATATATCTGATGGCACTTGTGTCGCTGTATTGATTGCCTTTTGTAAGTCATATTACATCAGCAATATTGCTCTCATCCACTCTGTTTTCTCTTTAAATAACTCCACAAAATACTTGTCTTCCCCTCTTTAAATAGCAAAACGAGTTAAACAAGTTACAATGTAGAATTTCACCAGACTCTGAATGACATGGACTGTGGCAAGATGAGTGGTAGAATCAGGAGAGTTAGTCATCTTGCTGCAGACAACATCTCACTGCAAATTCCCTGCTTTACCCAACGGTAATGAGATTCTTGACAGGGAGCAGTCAGTTTCCAATTGACATTCTTCATTATTTGTTAAATGACTTGTTAACAATCCAGCTTGACATGGGTTGCAATCTTACCAAAACCTGCCTGCCCTGGCCGACCCATTGTCGCAGTCTGTTCCTGCCCCACTAAACTCATCTCCACCTATCTGGACTCCATTTTCTCCCCTTTGGTCCAGGAACTCCCTACCTATGTCCGTGACACCACCCACGCCCTCCACCTCCTCCAGAACTTCCAATTCCCTGGCCCCCAACACCTCTTTCACCATGGACGTCCAGTCCCGATACACCTGTATTCGTCATGCTGATGGCCTCAAGGCCCTCCGCTTCTTCCTGTCCTGTAGGCCCGACCAATCCCCCTCTACCGACACCCTCATCCGCCTAGCTGAACCCGTCCTCACCCTCAACAACTTCTCTTTCGATTCCTCCCACTTCCTACAGACAAAGGGGGTGGCCATGGGTACCCGCATGGGCCCAAGCTATGCCTGCCTCTGTAGGTTACGTGGAACAGTCCCTCTTCCACACCTACACAGGCCCCAAACCCCACCTCTTCCTCCTTTACATTGATGACTGTATCGGCACCGCCTGTTGCTCCCCAGAGGAGCTTGAACAGTTCATCCACTTCACCAACACCTTCCACCCCAACCTCAAGTTCACCTGGGCCATCTCCAACACATCCCTCACCTTCCTGGACCTCTTGGTCTCCATCTCAAGTAACCAGCTAGAAACTGATGTCCATTTCAAGCCCACTCCTCCCACACACCCACCTGCAAAAATTCCATCCCCTATTCCCAATTCATCTGCCTCCGCTGCATCTGCTCCGAGGATGAGGCATTCCACTCCCGCACACCCCAGATGTCCAAGTTCTTCAAGGAACGCAACTTTAGCCTCGCAGTGGTCAAGAACGCCCTTGACCGCGTCTCCTGCATTTCCCATGACACATCCCTTACACCCTGCCCCCGCAATGACTGCCCTAAGAGAATCCCCCTCGTCCTCGCATACCACCCCACCAACCTCCGGATACAACGCAACATCCTCCGACACCTCCGCCATCTACAATCCGACCCCACCACCCAAGACATTTTTCCATCCCCACCCATTGCTGCCTTCCAGAGAGACCACTCTCTCCGTGACTCCCTTGTTCGCTCCACACTGCCCTCCAACCCCACCACACCTGGCACCTTCCCCTGCAACCGCAGGAAGTGCTACACTTGCCTCCACATCACCTCCCTCACCCCCATCCCAGGCCCCAAGATGACTTTCCACATTAAGCAGAGGTTCACCTGCACATCTGCCAATGTGGTATACTGTATCCATTGTACCCGGTGTGGCTTCCTCTACATTGGGGAAACCAAGCGGAGGCTTGGGGACCGCATTGCAGAACACCTCCGTTCGGTTCGCAAAAGACAACTGCACCTCCCAGTCGCGAACCATTTTAACTCCCCCTCTCATTCTTTAGACGACATGTCCATCCTGGGCCTCCTGCAGTTCCACAAGGATGCCACCCGAAGGTTGCAGGAACAGCAACTCATATTCCGCTTGTGAACCCTACAGCCCAATGGTATCAATGTGGACTTCACCAGCTTCAAAATCTCCCCTTACCCCACCGTATCCCAAAACCAGCCCAGTTCGTCCCCTCCCCCCACTGCATCACACAACCAGCCCAGCTCATCCCCTCCCCCGACTGATCCCAAAACCAGCCCAGCCTGTCTCCGCCTCCCGAATCTGTTTCTCCTCTTACCTATTCCTTCCTCCCACCTCAAGCCGCACCTCCGTTTCCTACCTACTAACCTCATCCCACCTCCTTGACCTGCCCGTCTTCCCTGGACTGACTTATCCCCTCCCTACCTCCTCACCTATACTCTCCTCTCTACCTATCTTCTTTTCTCTCCATCTTCGGTCTGCCTCCCCCTCACTATTTATTCCAGAACCCTCTCCCCATCCCCCTCTCTGATGAAGGGTCTAGGCCCGAAATGTCAGCTTTTGTGCTCCTGAGATGCTGCTTGGCCTGCTGTGTTCATCCAGCTTCACACTTTATTATCACCATTCAAACTAGCCATTGGGAAAACTCAACGTGGAAAGCAGAGTGGATTTTTGGTGAAACAAGTTGCAGAGCTGGATGAGCATAGCAGGCCAAGCGGCATCAGAAGAGCAGGAAGGCTGACGTTTCGGGTCTAGACCATTCTTCAGAAATGATTTCTGAAGAAGGGTCTAGGCCGGAAACATCAACCTTCCTGCTCCTCTGATGCTGCTTGGCTTGCTGTGTTCGTCCAGCTCCATACCTTGTTATCTCATATTCTCTGGCATCTGCAGTTCCTTCTTTCTTTGGATTTTCGGTGAATTCAACTTGCTGCTTCCTCAAAGATCTCTATATCGGACAGAGGGCACCAGCATCTCAGGCATGCTCCATGAATATCTGTATATGCATCCCATATTCATGGAAACTGGGATCCAACATGTGCCAGCGTCTAAGAGCCCTCATAGCCTGCATCTCCGATCCATTTAGAGGACACCGTTACACTTCAACGCTGCACCCCAGGCTGCAGCAGCAACTGCAATTGCAGTGCTGAAGCATGAACACTACATCCGATTCAAGGACTGGACCAGGCTACATCTCTGAGCTGTTTGCTCACTGTCCTAGTGCTCACTGTCTCTGAGCCTAGCTAGATAATCATGGCATTCCAACCTTCCTTTTTTTGTAATTCTTGGGAAGATTCATTTGACAGCATTTGCCAAACCTGTGACCTCTATTACCTAGAACAACAAATATAGCAGATGTAAATTGCTGTTTCATCACTTTTACTGTCAACATCCTGGAGCTTTTTACCTAATAGCAGTTCCCAACACTCCAAGGACTCCCGCAGTTCAAGAAAGCAGCTCAGCAGCACCACCATCTTCCCAAGGGCAGTTAGGGATGGGCAATAAATGCTGGTCTAGCCAGCTATGCCCAAATCCCATGAATGATTTCAAACAAAAACTGCACTTATCAAAGATAGCAGGAACTGCAGATGCTGGAGCACCTCCCAGTCGCGAACCATTTCAACTCCTCCCACCTATTCCTCGGACGACATGTCCATCCTGGGCCTCCTGCAGTGCCACAATGATGCCACCCGAAGGTTGTCGGAATAGCACTTCATATTTGGCTTGGGAACCCTGCAGCCCAATGGTATTAATGTGGACTTCACAAGCTTCAAAATCCTACCCCAACCCAAAACCTGCCCAGCTTGCCCCCGCCTCCTTAAACTGTCCTTTCTCCCACCTATTCCCCTCCTCCCACCTCAAGCCCCATCCCCATCTCTTACCTGTCAACCTCATCCTGTCCCCTTGACCTGTCTATCCTCCCTGGACTGACCTATCGCCTCCCTAACTCCCCACCTACACTCACCTTTATTGGCTCCATCCCTGCCTCTTTGACTTGTCTGTCTCCTCTCCACCGATCTTCTCCTTTATCCATCTTCTGTCCGCCTCCCCCTCTCTCCCTATTTATTTCAGAACGCCCTTACCCCACCTCCCCCCCCCCCAATTTCTGAAGAAGGATCTAGGGGTCAGCTTTCCTTCACCTCTGATGCTGCTTGGCCTGCTGTGTTCATCCACCTCTACATCATGTACTTATCAAAGATCTTATCAGGGTTTGTCCTGCATGATTGATATGAGATCGGAATGAATTTATCAGACTGAGTTGTCCTTGCTGCTGAGTTATTATTCTAACTATAAGCTTTTTTGCTAGGGACCAAAATATATGAATATGAATCTTGCTTGTCAAGTAAGTCAGATTGTTTCTTTACAATTTTCAGGGAATGTTGTGACTTCTGCATTACAATTATTTGTTATGGTTTCTGGCCATATGGTAAATGGAATTTGATTTATGGTTTTGATGCTTTAGGTGTTAATCGGTTTTTGCTCTTCTAGGGTAAGAGAGAGTCTAATTACATAAGTGTCACTGTGAGTTGTAGCCTTTCATATTATAAGTTTGTTGAGTGACAAAAAAAGTACCTTAACTGAAAATGACATAAACAATGTTTATGCATGCATGTGATATATTTACACCACCATTGATAGATCTTGCTGAAAATAAACTCTTTTGATCTTCTAAACACATTTCTTGATAAGATCTGCAATGATTCTTTTGTTACAGTGAGTCAAATATGTCATGAACTGTTGAAAATGATGACCTTTTCTATCTCTAGCTGTCTAATTTTGAAGGTTATCCATCTTCTATCTTCTGAGGAAAGGGATGGGTTGTTTTGCTATTTCTTGCAATGCCGAATCATTTACAAATATGCCACTACTTTTTATATACTCTGTACATCTTGTCCAAGACCAATTTCGCAGAACTGGACCAGAAAAATATTAGAATATTCTTGTCACACCAGGGTAACCACTGTATGATATGTGATTCTGTGTTCATTTGCATATATATTGACATTATAGCAAATCTATTTTTATAATGTACGAATGTAAAATATCTCAAATGCTGAAAATCTGAAATAAAAACTGGAATAGTCCAGTCATTCCAGTCAATGATTTATACCCCTGATCAGGATTAATACGTATCCACTTATCTTTAGATGTCTTCTGTGCTGGAGATTCCTCAACAAGGGCATCTAGTTACACATCAGTCCAGGAATCTACCAATCCAACAGTGAGGAGAATCGGCATTGGAACCTACGCCTGGGACTTTTGCCGTATTGTGCTATGTTCTCTGATTGACTTATTTGTCCAGCTGTATAGTCAGACAGCTTGACAGCTGCTACAAAAGTGTAATTTTCATGTGGGGTTAGAGTGACAGTTGGTTATGTGGATAGGGTGCCAGATCGGTAGGGTGTCAGGCCACCTGATAGTGTATGTTTGGTCTGAAGTTGGTTGTCTGGTCAGAGGAGTGCTTGTTAGGCTGGTGGCAGAAGCTGTTTGATCCACAGGGTCAGGCTTGTGAAAGTATGTTGGATCCAGAGGTTCACCATTAAGTGGAGAGCAGTGACAGATCCTAGAGTGGTCATGCTCGAGGCTGGAGTATCAGATCTGAGTTTGGTCAGTGCTGTTGGATCTGGTGTAAGTCCATTGGAGGAGAAGTCTTGGGATCCAGGGAGAATCAGGGGAGGCTGGCACTGTTGGGACCAGGACTGTCTGCTCCGGCAGAGTCAGTGTGGAGTGTGGTCTCGTCAGGGTGTCATTGTCACGAGTTTGGGGATGTGGAGCTTGGGGCTTTGGTGGTGACGTTTGGGTTATTTTAATAATTACCCAGGAATTGGAGTCGCTTTTTAATCTTTAAATATTTCTTTGATAACTGTTAAACATAAATGAGTTGGAAGCCTTTGAATAGTTTAACTTCAATGGATTCTTTTGGTGGATTTCAGATGTAGGGGAATTCTGATGAAAAATTCAGTTACCTAGAGAATTCCAACAGCATGAACTACATCTGTAATTCTGGCTGGTTTTGATGTGCAAACTCTTGCCTCTGCTGCTCTAACGACTGTCTGCCCGTTGGTATATCTGTGTTGCTTATCACAGAGGCTGCCTGACTTTTTGAGAATTTCCAACATTTTCTGTGTTTATAATAATATAATCTTGCTAAAAAGTAAGACACGATCTTATGAAAAATGTTTCATGGGAAAGTGAATTTGTAAAATAATGGGATTGTATGCAGTTTTTATTGAAATGTCTTTTCTTACTGGTTCAGATTACTTTCTCTAAATGATGTTAATTAATCTGTCAGCTAATTTTTAAAATCTAGGACCTCTGTAGTCACTATAAGGTTAGCTATTTGCCACTAGTGAACAAACCAGCTGAATAACCATGGATATTTCGGTAAATTTATGTTTTCGTTTTGCATAATTTACCTTCCCTTTATGGATAAACAAATGAATTCTGAAAGCCTACGTGCAAAGAGCAGTACATTGTGAAAAATAGCTGCTTCTTCCATTTTCTCACAAAATAGTGCTGACACTGATTATTTAATAGTGTTCTTTCTCTGTGGCCAGTAAGAGTAAATAAGCATGTCCGCGGGCGTAAGATGGATTTCTGATAAAGGTTTTTTAAGAGGAGTTCTACCTTTTTTATTTTGCTTTAAATTTTCCAGTAACTCTAGAAATATTTATTTTATTGTTGAAAATATTTTCAAATAAATCCTTACTTAGAGGCATTTTAAATATTTTCGATTAAAATTTACAGTTGTCCTGAAATGCCTTCAAGTAAAATTAGCACCTCGGTAATGACAACTTATCTCTTTTTTTACTAAGAACATTATCACATATATTTATTGATGAAAAACAATGATACTGTACAGCCTTCGCAAGATCATGACAAATAATTTTACCTCTGTAAAATCCGTATGGAATTGGGATCAGGAGTGAGTGGAAAGGGTGGCTGGACTCTCATACAGCTGTGGGCAACAGGAAACGAGGTAAGCAAGTACATATTGTTGTACGGGAGGCAAAATATCAACTTTCCAATGGCATGATGGTAGTACAGAAGTAATGTTTGGTGGGTTGAAGGCAAATGGAGCTACTCAATGGGAGAGTAATAAGAACCTAATTTTAATGTATTAGTAAGTCGTACACATTCGTTAAAACACCATTTTTGCTAAATGAAGTGTCACCTTTGCAGTGATGGAGAAAATGACAAATACATCCCTTCAGATTCAGCATTGGTTAGGCATGCAGCTGAAATAGTCTTCCTGGTTGATTTGGACTAAATAAGATCTACTCCTGTTTTTTTGGGAACCTTGTAGAAACGCAGGAGAGTAGGTGCTGATACATTGGGATTTGGTGGTGAGCAAGGGTAACACAATGAACGTTGAGGCTATTGACATATTGGAGGATGCATGGTGATGGTTTAAAGTTTCAGGGTCTATGTGGGATTGTGTAAGGACATAACTGCATACAAAGAGATCTCTGGATGACTGGTCAAGGCTGGAGATGGCCATTGTGAGGTGGGTGGAGACCTGTGTGTAGCTGATGCAAAGTACAGGGTTTCTCCACTGGCTAGAAGTTCTCACGTCACAGAAAAATATTTCCTCCTTCCATTTCTGGCCTTTGCCTGAATTACTGGACGAGAACCTGCATGGAGATATAGCTGAGTCATTGAGTCATATGTCATCTGCTGTGAGACAACATTGAATAGCACATGATAACAGCTGTTATCAGGGGAGGGTTGAGTAGTTGGTGATGTCTTTTTGTTGGCAGTTGGATATGAGTGGTGTTCAGAAGCTCCGTCGGAAAATGAGGTCTCTTTGCACACTAATGCTGATGCTGTTAGATTGCAAGAAATGAAATGGACCTGGGCCTTCAATCCTTTGTGTTTTATGGTGGGTTTATCAGCTTCCCATCTGGCCCTGCCATATTATTAGCTGGGCACTACTTCCATGAATATCGAATTGACAGGTCAGCAGACAAATTATGTAGTCTGCTATCCTGTCTATGAATGGAGGTCAGTGTTTCTTTCATTCCATTCCCTTAATATCAGGACAATATTCAGGCCAGAATGTGTCCTGTGGCTCTAGTCATGAAGCGTCAGAGGATGCACCATATTATGGCAGTCAGTTTGGTGAAGCACTGAAAACAAAAAATGCTAGAGATCACAGTGGGTCAGGCAGCATCCACGGAGAGACAGCAAGCTAATGTTTTGAGTCTAGATGACTCCTCATCAGAGCTGATGTGAAGTGGAGGGGGCAGCGTTTATGCCCATCCCATGGAACTGACTGTTCTTTCAAGTCTGGTAGTTTCCCACACCATTGTTCTATTCTCTCATTCTGATCACTTAATCTGAATTATGAATATGCTTTCTCCCCCAGTGCTCCAACATACTCCTCCAGCAATTGCATAAATGCTGCCCCTCCACACTTAACATCAGCTCTGATGCAGAGTTATCTAGACTCAAAATACTATCTTGTCTCTCCATGGATCTGTGATCTCCAGCATTTTTTGTTTTCAGTCCAGGTTCCAGCATCTGCAGTAATTTGCTTCAACAGTTGTCTATGCATATCGGGGAAGTCTGGGGCAATTGAACTTATCAGGTCTGAAAATGTCAAATTTTGACCATTTTAACGTTTTGGAGATTGGATTTAAACAATTCAATTAATGAGATAGGCTGCAAAGTGGAATTGAGGTAGAGATGGCATCAGCCATAATTGTATTAAATGGCCGAATGTGCTGCAGGGGCTGGACTGCCTCCTCTTGCTCCTAGGTTTTATGTTTTCAATCCTTTTTCAGAGAATATCCATCCAAGTGATATGTGTGCCATATCAGTTGATGTTACATATCTAGTGCAATATTTAGCTGTTCCTCAGTCCTGGGAATTTCTAATAATGTATGGATATAAACCCAGAAATTTTACAATTTTGAGAGTTCACTTCAGGGGTATGTCCAGTGTGGAATGCTGCTATTTAGGGAAAAATATGCACTTGTCATTCCATTTCATTGATAAATTTGCAGCAAGGTGAACTTACTTTGCTTTTTTTACTTACAAGGTACTTAATTAAGCAACTTTGGGAGTTGGCCTGTAGTGCTCATTTGTAGTGATTATTATTCTATCATAAGTGACCTTTTTATGGGTTCACTGCACAAGTAAATTTTCATTCCAGAGTTATTTAAGGCCTCAGTTCTAAGTGGTCCAATGGAATGGCCTTCTGCAGAGCAATTACAAAATTTCTGCTTTTCTTATCGTCTTTGACCTGATTTAGTTTCCTCTTTCAGAGATTTTATACTGTTTTAAGCTTTGCTACCTCCATACTTGGGTGCCACTTCCTGCAGTTCGAAATGATAGATGCCATTGACAGCACCAGAAACTGATGTCTGTTTTGGTAAATTGCTTTTAGCTCGTTAGCCTCCAATATTTCTGCACTAAAAGACTTATTTACCTACTTCTAAACTTTCTGGGCTTAAGTACATGGAGTATATCCCTATGGGGAGAGAGTACACATTACATACTTGATTCAAAGTTTCTTCATGATGATAGATTCTTTTTATGGCTGACAGTTGGCAGATCAAATAAACTCCCTGGTAGGATCAGTTTTGTTTTCTAAGATGCCTTTGGGTGTTTGTTCTTATTTGTTCATTGGTTGCAAATGTTACTGATTAGGCCAGCATTCATTACCGGCAATTATTTGTCCTTGAGAAGATGGTGGTAAGGAACTTTCTTGAGCCATTGAAGTCCATGTGATACAGATACATGCACGTAAGGATGTTCCACTTTTGACTTAACTACAGCGAAGCGGCTGGAATAGTTCCAGCTCAGGTTGGTGCATGGCTTTGAGGGGAACTCGAAAGTGGTCTTTCTCCCATGCCTTTTTTTGCTGTTGTTCTTCTGGATAGTGGAGGTTGCTGGTTTGGAAGATTCTGTCAAAGAAGGCTTTGCAAGTTGCTTTACTGGTTCTCTCAGATGGTATATTCCACTGCTGCTGAGTGCCTGTGGTAGAAGGATTGAAATTTTGCTTGGGGGTATTGAAGCCTGATTTGACATCTAAGAGCCTAGGCTAACTTAATTGAACTGTTAGAACTATCATTAATTATTTATTATCTATTTTTAAACAGTTTTGAATTATGAGCTGGAAATGAATGGAAAATAACAGGTTGAACAGTGAGGCCTGGCCTGGAGACTAGTTGCAGGATAAATTTTAATTAGAAAGGTTCTAACAGACACAGTGAACCCTGGGAAGAGCACTATGTTTAAACAGGTTGTGGAAGTTGGCTATTAACAAGATGAGTACTTGTGATTTGACCTTGTAAGTCTAGGAAGATCCTATGTACAAGCAGATTGCAGTTGTTGAATAGTAGCTGAGGCATCAGAGGAGCTCATCAGTCTTTCAGGATGGAACCAGAGTTAAAGTTTTATTTTGAACTATGTTCTCTGAGAAATGGTTCTGGGATGCTGCTAAGGCAGCATAAAGATTTGAAAGCTCTCTTCCCCTAATCTGACAAACAGCTTGCAGAAGCCAAAAAGAATAAAATGCTGAATTAAGAATATTGCTGCCTTGTCTGGGTGAACCATGCCTGTACCATGCCTGTGATGCATTGCAAGATGACGGACATTTAATTAATCTAGCCAGTTTTTTTTTTATTTATCCCTTAACCGTGTTTGTCTTTTGTATGATGAGGGGCTGAGAACAATTGTGTCAGGTTCAAAGCATCATTTTGTTTAATTTCCTCTATGCTAGGTTATCTAATTAATAAATTAAGTCTTTTGTTTAAGATAAAAACCCATATATGTAAATTAATTATTCACAAAGTCTGAGATTGATTATTTGAACGTCTCAGAACCATGGGAGTGACTACTTAAGGGGCTGCAGTTTCATTTTGCTGTGTTGCAAACACAGAGGTAGAAAGGCTGATTTGATTTGGCTGTCTATGTGTTGTAATAGAGCCCATAGCCAGAATTCATCTTGAAGGCAGCAAACTTTGCAGAACTACAAAAAATTGGCAAAGTGAAACAATTAAATACAAACTGGATTCTACTTCCTAATTGTGCATTAATGCACTGGCTCATTCGCCAGCACTTTACAACACAGAGCTGCAAGCCTATTGCAAAGTCCATTTGGCTTTTTCTACTAGTAAGCCAGCATCAGAATTGCAGCCTGTAGGTAAAAATTACCATCAGTTGTTCTATAATCACAATTTTCCTTTGATTAAGGATTAGTTTTAAGGCAGCTTGTTAGATTTATTGACTAGGCTAGTGGGGCGTAATTTTGAATCCTGTACCACCACGAATCACAATCAAATTAGTGAGAAACATATATTTTTGCAAACAAGTATGTGAATAAACAGAAACTTTAAAATTGCATTTGCATTAGACACAAAGGTTAAATATTCTTTTGGGAAATATCTGCTTTGTCTATACACTCAAACCAAGTCAAATCAATAGGGGCTTTCATGGCAGACATTTTGTTTCAAAGCAGTTCTACTTCTCTGACACCGTTCACTCCTTTCACTCGCGTTTCACCCCATTCTGAGAGAAAGTTACTTCCCATGAATACTGTATGGAAATGGTCAACTGGGCTGAGCTTTTATTATTGTCATTTGGATACTTAAGTAGGATCACAGCATTCACCAGCCTGTTAGGAGGACCATTGCATAGGGCAAGGCTTAGACTAGGAGTTACCCAACTCCATCTCTGAAAGGAATGCAATATAACCCAGTGTAGAAGGATTTCCACATGATGCTTTCAATTTTCACCTGACAACCTATGCCTTGATCTATTAAAGGAAAAGCTATTTTAGTTACTTTTTATTTCTTGAACTCTCCGAATATAATTAATTTAAGGGCTGGAATTTAATTTTCAATGCAATAAGAACAGGGGTCATGGGATAAAGCCATGAAGGGAGTGATCCGGAATACAAAGACTAAATATCCATTCCAGAGTTCTGGAAGTGAGTGAAGCGCCTCGATCAGTGGCCTTTTTCTTTTGTCGCTCATGTTATGTAGGTGTTGCTGGCTTTACCCGAATTTACTGCCAATCTGTGATTGCCTTTGCGGAAGTGGTGCGGACCACCTTACTGAAAGTGTTGGGAATCTGTAGAATTCTGTAAAATCCATGGAAGTAGATGCAGACCCAGTGCCATTAGGGAAGGAAGGAAAACTTTTTGTCTTAACCACAGTATTAGTATATTATTTCTGTAATTCTTGACTAATTAGGATAATTGAGGTGATGATGATTTGCACGATGCAATTTCAATTACAGTATTTAAAAGTACACCATAAATACGCAAGCCAAAGCAATTGTAGCATAAGCTCATAAGAAATAGGATCAAGAGCAGACTTCATAACCTGTTGAGCTTCTCTTTACCACAATCATGGCTGATCATCAGCCTTAATTTTACTTCTCCATCCACTCCCCATAACTCTTAATCCTTGATAGGCCAAATATCTGTCTATCTAAGTCTAAATACATTCAATAATGGCATGCTGTCAACTTCTTTGGGTGGAGAATTCCAAAGATGCACAATCCTTTTTGAGTAAAGAAATTTCTCCTCGTCAATTTTCTAAATGATCACCCTCTTATGAGACCATGCTCCTTTCCTGTCAATTTCCTATGCAAGATAAAGTACCTCTCTGTGTTTATCCTATCAAGTCACTTCAGAACCTTGTATCTTCTAATCAGATCTGCACTCATTCTTTTAAATTCTAGACAGTGTAGGCCCAACCTATTCAGGCTATCATTTTGGAGAACCTTCTCATCCAGGAATCTATCTGGTGGACAATTCACTGCATTGTTTCCAAGGCAAGTATATCCTTTGTTAAGTAATGGAGTATTGCTTGCTGGAAATCAGAAACAAAATATAAACTCAGCAGATCTGGCAGCGTCTGTGGAGAGAGAAATGGAGTTAATGTTTTGAGCCCTGCATGACTCTTCAGAATTTTTCTAGAAGTCCATGTATTTGCGTGCTAAGTTTTTTTGCTTCCATTTACCATCAATATTACTGTATTACTATGAGAAGGGATTAAATCAGAAACACCAGAAGTAAGTGGAAAAGTGTGAAAGTAATATAAGCCAAAGTAGGTTAAGGGAATAAAAGTGACTTAACATAAGGGATGCAAATTTAAGATTGATTAGGCGTGGCACTGGAGTTCAATCCCATGTTTTGCATGGCCTACATGTGTGAAATCTTAGATGTCCCTGGCAGTTTGAATGACTGCAGAAAATGTAACCAGTTTGATTAGCTTGAGTGTTGGCTTTTGGAGCTTGAGCATTGGCTGGCTGCACTGGATGTGTTCATGAGGGTGATAGTTACGTTTTTCGGCATGGCCCCCCTGCGGCTTCAGGAAGAGCGTCAGAGAGAGAATGTGTGACTACCAATCATAAGACTGGAGGTAAGCGATTAGTCAGAATATCCTAATGTGCTTCTGACTCAAACAGATTTTCTATGTTGGTAAATGATGAAAGTCATTGTTCCTCTGGGGAGTGCAGCCAAAGCTCAGCTGCGCAGGCAAGGAACAAAAAGAAAGGGAGAATGATACTGATAGGAGACTCAAAAATGAGAGGTACAGACAGGCGTTTGTATGACCACAGGCATAACTGCAGGATGGTATGTTGCCTCCCCAGGTCTAAGCTCAAGGATGTCACTGGCTGCAGCACATTCTAAAGAGGCCAACAGAGATTGCGGTTCTCATTGGTTCTGGTGACATATATAGAAAGTGGGATGAGGTTCCTTTCACAAGACGTTTGAGAGCTGAGTAGCAGCTTAAAGAAGCAGGACCTCAAAGGTTGTAATCTCTGGTTTACTCTTATTGTCACTTGCTAATGGATTCAGGTGAAGGTGAAGGTGGATGGAACAGCTGAATGCATGGCTGGAGAATTGGAGCAGGAGATTGAGTTTAGATTCCTGGATTACCAGGCCTATTTCTGGCAAAAGTGAGACCTGTACATTTCTGAAGGGTTGTAGTTGATCTGGGAAAAGACCAACAACCTATGGGGAGTGTGGGGGGGTGCGGTTTTGGTAGTGTAGTTGGTGGGGAATGTAAACAATTTAGTTTGGGATATTGAGTGCAGACAGTTATAGAAGAGGAACCAAGGCAATTAAGAAGTCAGTGAGAATATAGTGAAGTTAAGGTATAAGGAAGCATGGAGAAGCTAAATGGCATTTATGTTATTGCGAAGAATTTTGTGAACAAAGCAGATGAGTTGAGAACATGGGAATACGACTCATTAGTTTTGCCTCTAAAAGAAGAGGGGATGTCACAATATTGATGGAGGGAATTGCTGCTGTAACAAGGGTTTGATACCTTAGGTTCTTCAAATTAGGCCAGAAGAATGATAATAATGAAAGCAGAAAGTGCGTAATCAGTTTGTGGTTGTATTATAGACTACTAAATAGTCAGGAAGAGGTAAAAACACAGATGTGTGGCAAATCTCATAGGTATAAAAATAATATGATGTTGGGGTATTTCACTACTTCCGTATTAATTGCGATAGATGAAGCGTAAAAAGGCTCGGAAGGAGACAAATTCTTAAAATGCGTCTGAGATAACTTTTTAGCCAGTATGTAGAAAGTCCAACATGAGGTAGGGGTGGAATTGGTTTTAATTTTAGGGACTGAAACTGGGAAAATGGTAGATGTCAGGGTTGGGGGCGTTAGCATTTTGCTGATAGTGATCATAATCCAATAAGATTTATGATAATCCTGGATAAGGGCAAGAAAAGTGACTAAGGGACATGAGAAACACTGGAGTATAGCATTAAAGAAAATCCAAAGAGATCGTATAAGTATATTTAAGGGCAAGAGAATAACTACAAAAAGAGTATAGCCCATTAGGGACCAAAGGGACAATCTCTGCGTGAAATTGGAATATGTATTGAATGCCACTTCTCATCTAAGCTCAATTTAGGGAGGGATGATGTAGATGTAGAAATCCACAAGATGCACCACAAAAATTCTACCAAGACCCTTGGACAGCACCTTGCAAACCTGCACCCACTCCCATGTAGAAGAGCAAGGGCAGAAAATGCATGGAATACCACCCTCTGCAAGTTCCCTCCAAACCATTTACCTTCCTGACTTGGAAATACATCATTGTTCCTTCATGGTCACTGGGTCAAAATCTTGGAATTCTCTCCCTGTTGGCATTGTGGATCTGCCTACTGCATGTGGGCTGCGACGGCTCAAGAAGACAGCTCACCATCACCTTCTCAAGGGCAACGAACGATAATGTCTGTCATTCAGCAATACCATGTCCCATGAGACAATTTAAAAATGTATCAGGGATATACTTGAACAAATTAGCAATGAGAGGGAGGAAATAGTACTAGTTTTTGTAGGCTTGGAAGGGAATAAATGCCCAGGCCATGATGAGATATATCCCAGGCTGCTGTCGCAGACAAGGGTGGAGATTGCAGGAATCTGACATTCATTTTGAAATCCTCTGGCTATGTGAGAGGACTGGGACACCGCTAATGTGGTACAATTATTCAAGGAGGATGGGAGGGATAAACCAGCATTTTACAGATCAGTGTTTCTTACATCCACGGAGGGCAACGATTGGAAGGAATTCTGAGGGACAGAATCAATCTCCACTTGGACAGGGATGGATTAATCCAGGACAGAAGCAGGTTTTGTCAGGGGCAAGTCATGCCTAACAAATTTGACTGAATTTTGGGGAGATGATAGATGAGGGTACTGCAGTTCACGTAGTCTTCATGGACTTCATTAAGGTTTTTGACATGGTTTTGCATGGCTGAGTGGTTAAAAGTTTAAGTATCTATAGTCGATACAGTGTGGAGCTGGAGGAACAGAGCAGGTCTGGCTGTGTCAGAGGAGCAGGAGAGTTGATGTTTCGGACTTGATGAAGGGTCTAGGCCCAAAACGTCTGCTGCTCCTCTGATGCTGCCTGACTTGCTGTGTTCCTCCAGCTCCACACTGTATCGATTCTGACTCCGGCATCTGCAGTTCTTGCTATCTCTATGAGCCCATAATATCCAGGGCAATTTGGGAAATTGGATTCAAAATTGGTTTTGTGGTCGGAAGCAGAATGGGACGTTTGAAGGGTGTTCTTGTGACCAAAAGCCTATGTCCGGTGCATGCCACAAGGTTCAATATTAGGCCCTTTGCTGTTTGTAGCATATGTTAATCACCTAAACATGAATGTAGTAGGCATGGTTAGGAAGTTCGCAGATGATATGAAGACTGGTGGTGTGGTAAATAATGAGGAAGTCTTTAGACTACAGATGAGCTGAATTGTGACAAATGGAATTTATTCTAGGAAGTGCAGAGGACGAGAGGGACCTTGCAATAAATAGTCATTTTTAAGTGCAGTCACCTGGTCCGTACTTTCTGTTAACTCGAATGTGATTGTTAGGCAAATTGGGGAATTTAAAAAAAAATTTAAAAAATCTTTAACTTCTGTGACAACTTCAAGAATAGTAGAAGTTCTTGATTCCTAGCACACTACCCCAGTGAGGAATGACCATATTCTCCTCACAACATCTGTGTATTCTCCTCACAGCTTACATTTCTAGTAAACTTCATATCATCAGCGAACTTGGACAAAGACACTGAGTAATGTACCTAAGTCGCTTACACAGATTTGTAAATGTGCCTGACACCAGCATATATTTGTTCAGAAATCAATCAATTACAGTCTGCCAGCTTGAAAATGCCCCATTTAATCCCCATGTTTTGTTTGCTGTCCATTAACTAATCTTCTGTTTCTGATACCATGTACATTTGTTTTATGTATTAACCTTTTGTGTAGAACTTTATCAAATACCTTTTTGAAGTCAAGTATAATGTGTCTACTGTTTCTCCTACATCTACTTTGCTGGTTCCATCCCAAAAAAATGATAAATGCCATGCTGGGCCAATATTAGTACCCAGTGCAGGCCTTGAACCCATGACCCTTTGATGACAAGTCTTGTGCTCTTCAGACCGTATAAGCCAGGAAGGCCAAGGTTGCGGATGACACAGAAATAGGTGGTAAGACCAGCGGTGAAATAGCCTGAAGGGTTTGTTTAGGGAAATAGAAAGGTTAAGTGAATGGGTAAAAACTTGGGAGTTGGAATATAATGTGCTAACGCGTGAGGTTATGCACTTTGTCAGGAAGAATAGAGAAGCTGAAAGTTATTGAATTTGAGAAAGTTCCAGAACAGAAGATTTGGGGGTCCTCATCCATGAATGACAAAGTTAGCATCTAAGCTCAGTGGCTAATAGGGAAGGTGAGTAGAATTTTGAGAGACAGTAGGAACTGCAGATGCTGAAGAATCAGAGATAACAAGATAGAGCTGGATGAACACAGCAGGCCAAGCAGCATCGGAGGAGCAGGAACGCTGACGTTTTGGGCCTAGACCCTTCTTCAGGTCGAGGGAGGGTAGGAGGCCTTGGGTTGGTGCCCAGGAGGAGGGAGTGTGTTGGAGGTGGGAGAAGGGAGCAGTAGAGGAACGGTTGGGCTCACGTTTGAAGAAGTAATCATGGAGGTGGAGGCGATGGCAGTACTGCTGTATGTCAAAATGTGACCGGTATTCGTTGATGTGTGGGTGGAGGGGGACAAAGGTGAGCTCTTTACTGAGGACTGACCATTCGTCCTCAGTAAGGGGGAGGTCTGGGAGGATGGTGACGACTCGGCAAGGCTGGGTGCTGCTGTCTCCTCTGGAGCTGCTGGCTGTGGAGGTTGTGGGCAGAGTTGCATTGGTGGCGGTGGGTGGGATTGCATCAGCGGTGGATGGGGTTGTGTTGACGTCAGTAGTGGGCGGGGTAGGAGGCGCCAGCGGTGGTGACGATAGGTGCCTCCTCAGTGACTACGGTGTTGGCCTTGGAAATGGAGGCGGTGGCATCAGCAATGGTGTCGATGGCTTTCGCTGTCCCGGCAGTGGTGTACCCGGCGGCAGAGGATGTGATGTCATCTGGGGGTGGCCAAAGCTCTGACAGTGGTCACAAGGTCAGTGGTGGTGGGCACATTGTGGGTAAGGTCCTCGGTAGGGTTGGGGTTTTGGGAGGTGGAGGAAGCCCATTTTGGGTGGTAGACACCAGTAAGTTTACCATACTTACGGTTTTTTTGTGTCCAATAAAGCCGAGTAGAATTGTGAATTCAGGGTGTGGACCCTGAATGAGTACGTCGCGACTGTGACAGTCTTCATCAGTAAGTGTTTGGACGATTGCGTGCCAAAGAACCCACTCCAAGTGTTTGCCAACCAGAAAGCATGGATGAACCTGAAGATCCACTTCCTACTGAAGTCCAGGCCTGATGCGTTCAAGCTGGCTGACTGTGACCTTTACAGGAAGTCTGGGTACAATCTTCGTAAAGCCATCAGGGACACCAAGAGACAATACTGTATTAAACTAGAGTCCCATTCTAACTACACCAACACATGTCAACTGTGGTAAGGCTTACACGATATAACAGGCTACAAAGTGACGTTGAGTAAAATCGTTGATAAACAATACATCACTCCTGATGAGCTCAATGTATTCTATGCTCATTTTAAACAGCAAGTCAGTGAAATGACATCACCTGCCCCAATAGCCTCCAGGTTCATTCACAGATGTCACTGCCACAGACTTCAGATCGATCTCCTTGAAAGTAAACCCATGGAAGGCGACTGGCCTGGATGGAGTCCTTGGCTGTGCACTCAGATCCTGTGTGGATCAGCTGGTGTGAGTATTTAATGTGAGTTTCACACCTGCTTCAAGAAGATCACAATCATCCCGGTTCCAAAGTAAAGTCAGGCAACGTGCCTTAATGAATATTGCCTGGTGGCTCTGAAATCGACCATTATGAAGCGTTTTAAGAGGTTAGTAATGGTGCACATCAACTCTAGCCTCTCTGATTTCCTTGATCCTTTACAATTCTCCTACCATTACAATATTTCCACAGCAGATGCTATTTCCCTGGCCTACACTCATCCCTGGAACATCTGGATAATAAGGATGCCTACATCAGACTCCTACTCTTTGATTTTTAGCTCCACCTTCAACACCATAATTCCAACCAAACTCGTCTCCAAATTCTGACACCCTGCTCCCCCATGCAATTGGATCCTTGACTTCCTGACCCACAAACTGCAATCAGTAAGGACAGACATTAACACCTCCTCCACGATAATCCTCAATACCTGTGCTCTGCAAGGCTGCGTACTCAGCCCCTTTCTGCCCTTCTTATGCACTCTCAGCCAAATTCAGCTCCAACCCCATTTACAAATTTACTATTGACACCACCATAGCAGGTCAGATCTCAAGCAACAACAAGACAGGGTACAGGAAATAGATAGTGAGTTTAATGTCATAGTGAAAAGACAACAATCTCTCCCTCAAAGTGAGCAAAATGAAGGAGCTGGTCATCGACTTCCAGAATTGGAGTGGAGGACAAGCTCTGTCTGTATCAGTGGTGCTGAGCTGGAGATGGCTGAGACCATCAAGTTCTTAGAAGTAAATATTACTAACAATCTGTCCTGGTCCATCCACGTCATGCGACAGTTATGAATGAGAGCACACCATCGCCTCTACTTCCTCCAGAAGGAAATTTGGCATGCCCACAATGACACTGAACAATTTTTCCAGATGCACCATAAAAAGTATCCTATATGAATGAAGCACAGCTCAGTATGGCAACTGCTGTGCCCAAGACTGCAAGAAATTAGAGAGTTGTGAACGTAGCCCAGCCAATCACGCAAATCAGTGTTCCTTCCATTAACTCCATCAATACTTCCTGCTGTCTCGCGAAAGCAGCCAACATAATCGAAGACTCCTCCCACCATTTTGCTGTCTTCCACTCTCTTCCGTTGGGCAGTAGATACACACATATCAACAGATTCAAGAGCAACTTCTACCCTGCTGTTATCAGAATTATGAATGAATCTCTGTTATTTCGAGTTGATCTTACTCTGCACCTGGAAAAACTATATTCTATATTCTCCATTCTGCTCTATTATCCTGATGTACTTATGTAAGATCTGATTTCTCTAGCTAGCAGACAAAACGGTACTGTGTCTCTGTACATGTCACAACATTGTCACACATCAATTTCATTCTATAAAAGTGGTCACCTTGGTCAAGAAGATAAATGTTGTGAAACGAGAATGAGCACGCTTGAAATTGATGCAGCAAAGTGTGGAATCGACGAACTTAAGCAAAATAGAAGTCAATAGAAACTGGGGGAAAATGCTGCACTGGCTGGAATACCACAAGCAAAGAAAGGTGGTATGCATCTTTGCAGGAGGTCTTCAGGATAATGCCCTCGGCCCAACCATGTTTAGTGGCTACATCAAAAACGTTCTCTCCACAAGGTCAACATTAGGAATGACCTCTAATGATTGAATAGTGCTACAGCCAAGGTTGGCTGCTTGAGGATCTCTAGATCAAAATTGATGAGTTGGAATCTGAACTCCAAACGCTGCGGCACATCCAGGAGGGGGAGAGATACATGGATGCTGTGATCTAGGAGGCATGCACACCTAGTATTAACAAATGTTAATTCGATCAGTGGCCAGGGACAGCAGTGTGTGACTGTGAGTAAGGCAGGTAGAGGGATCCTGCCGACAGGACCACAAGCGCTGTCGCCCTTGTCCCACAGGTATGAGGCACATGCTCCCAGCATGGATAAGGAACAGGGCTGCAGAAAGGATGGGTCAACTGACCATGGCGCCTTGGTCCAGGAGGCCATTCAATAGAGGGGTGCTAAAAGACAGATTGTAGTTGTACGGTGATTCCAACATCAGAGGGATAGACAGTATCCTTTGCAAGTCAGATAGAGAATCCCGCATGGTTTGTTGCATGCCCGGTGCCAGGGTGCTAGACATCTCTGACCGGCTTGAGAGGAGACTAGAGAGGGAGGGGGAGGATCCAGTGGTTGTGGTCCACGTAGGTAACAACAACCTAGACAGGACGAGGAAAAAAGACCTGTTTTGGGATTATGAAAAGCTAGGAACAAAATTTAAAAAAACAGGTCTTCAAGGATCATAATCTCTGGATTGCTGCCCAAGCCATGTGCAAATTGGCATAGGGAGGCGAAGATCAGTGAAATAAACACGTGGCTCAAAGGGTGGTGTGGGAAAGACTGTTCCCTTTTCATCGGGCACTGGCATCAGTTCTGAGACAGGAGGGATCTATACCGCTGGGATGGACTCCACATGAACAGGGCCGGGACCAGTGTTCTGGTGAAAAGGGTAAATAGGGTGGTCAATAGGACTTCAAACTAGTAAGTAAGGGGGAAGGGAGAAGTGAACGTAGAGGGAGAATAACAATTAATGTAAGGCAAAGCTGCAGGTTAGCAGGTGACGAGGAAGCTTCAACTCCATTGAAAATTTGGAAAAAAGTTAAAGGGAAGGAGAACTCAAGAGTTGTTAGTAATGGAGGTGATAGGACCCAAAAAGAAGGTGCAAAAACTAGCTTAAGGACACTTTATCTAAATGCTTGGAGCATTTGAAATAAAGTGGATGAGTTGACGGTTCATATCATGGCAAATGGGTATGATTTAGTGGCCGTAACAGAGACATGGTTGAAGGATGGCCATGACTAGGAGTTAAATATCCAGGGTGTCAAACTGTTCGGAAGGACAGACAGGAAGGTAAGGGATGTGGTGTCACTCTGATTTTTAAGGATGATATCAGGATGGTAGTGAGAGATGATATGGGTTCTACTGAACAAAAGGTTGAATCTATTTGGGTAGAAATTAGGAATAGCAAGGAGAAGAAGTCCCTGATAGGTGTGGTCTATAGGCCACCAAATAGTGACATCATGGTTGGGCAGGCAATAAACAGAGAAATAGTTAATCCACGTAGAAATGGTACAGCAATTATTGTGGGGGATTTTAATCTACATATCGATTGATCAAACTAGGTCGGTCGTGGCAGCCTTGAGGAGGGGTTCAAAGAATGCATCTGTGCTAATTTACTTGAACAATATGTAATGGAACCTATGATGGAGCAAGCTATCCCAGATCTAGTCCTGTGCAATGAGACAGGAATAATTAATGATCTCACAGTTAGGGATCCTCGCGGGAAGAACGATCACAGTATGGTTGAATTTAAAATGTACATGGGGCGTGAGAAGTTTAAATCCAGTACCAATGTCCTGTGCTTAAACAAAGGAGACTATGATGGGATGAGGGAGGAGTTAGCCAAGGTAAAATGGCAGAAAAAACTTTATGGTGGGTCAATTAGTATAAGGTAGGGGTGGGGGTTAGATAGACCTTTGGCTTAGGGTAAAAGTTCGGCACAACGTTGTGAATCGAAGGGCCTGTACTGTCCTATATTCTAAGGCAGGTGCAACAGCAACATTTAGAAAAAAACATTTGGATAGATACATGGATAAGAAGGGCTCAGGGGGATACGGACCAAAGGCAAACAATTGGAACTAGCTCAGTGAGCACCATGGGCAGCATGGACCAGTTTGGGCTGAAAGGCCTGTTTCGAAGCTGTAGTATTCTTATGAATCTAGTCTATGAATTGAAGAACAGTGGAGGACTTTCGAAGTGATTTTTCACTGTGCTCAGCAGAAGTATATTCCAGTGGTAAAGAAGAGCTGTAGGAAAAGAAATATTCAGCCATGGATATCTAAGGAAATAAAGGAAGCATCAGATTAAAACAAAAATACACACACAAAGGCAAAGATTAGAGGGAAACTGGTAGACTGGGAAATCTTTAAAGGCCGACAGAAATCTACAAAAATAGTTATAAAGAAAAGTTAAATAGAGTATGAGAGTAAACTAGCTCAGAATATAACAGCAGGCAGCAAAAGTTTGTAAAAATATGTAAATCGTAAAAGAGTGGTAAAGATAAACATTGGCCCTTGAGAGCATGAGAAGGCCAATTTAATAACTAGGAATGAGGAAATAGTGGAAACATTAAACAGTTGTTTGAGTCGGTCTTCACAGTGGAAGACATGCATAACATGCCGAAAACTAATGGCAAGAAGGTTATAGCAGGTGAGGACCTAGAAACTTTCATTACCACTAATGAGGCAGTGCTGGGCAAGTTAATGGGGCTAAAGGTAGACACGTCTCCTGACCATGATGAAATGCATCCCAGAATATTAAAAGAGGTGACGGGGGAAATAGCAAATGCACTAATAATTATTTGCAAAATTCAGTGGACTCTGGGGTGGTTCCTACAGATTGGAAAACAGCCAATGTGACACCACTGTTTAAAAAAGGAAGTAGACAAAAAGCAGGTAACTATAGGCCAGTTAGCTTAAGTTCGCTAGTGGGGACAATGTTTGAATCTATCATTAAGGAAGAAATAGCAAGACATCTGGATATAAATTGTCCTATTGGGAACATGCAGCATGGGTTCATGAAGGATAGGTCATGTTTAACTAATTTGATGAAATTCTTTGAGGACATTACTTTCATGGCAGACACTGGGGAACCTGTGGATGTTGTGTATCTGGATTTCCAGAAGGCATTTGACAAGGTGCCACACCAAATGCATGCTACATAAGATAAAGACGCATGGTATTACAGGTAATCTATTGGAATGGATAGAGGATTGGTTGACTAATCGTAAGCAAAGCATAGGGGTAAATGGGTGTTTTACTGGTTGGTGGTCAGTGGTTAGTGGTGTGCCTCTGGGATTAGTGTTGGGACTGCAATTGTTTATAATTTACATTGATGATTTGGAGTTGGAGACTAAGTGTGGTGTGTCAAAATTTGTGGATGACACGAAGGTGAGTGGTAGAGCAAAGTGTGCAGAAGACACTGAAAGCCTGCAGAGGAATCTCAATAGTCTAAGTGAGTGGGCAAAGGTCTGGCAGATGGAGTACAATGTTAAGTGTGAGGTCATCCATTTTGGTAGAAATAACAGCAAAATGGGCTATGTTTTAAATGGTAAAAAATTGCATCTTGCTGCTGTGCAGAGAGACTTGGGTGTCCTTGTGCATGAATCACTGAAGGTGGGATTGCAGGTGCAGCAGATAATTAAAAAGCCAAATGGAATTTTGTTTGTCATTGCTAGAGGGATGGAGTTTAAAAGCAGGGAGGCTATGCTGCAGCTGTATCTGGTCTTGGTGAGGCCACACCTGGAGTACTGTGTGCAGTTTTTGTCTCCTTACTTGAGAAGGGATATGCTAGCACTGGAGGGGGTGCAGAGGAGATTCACTTGGTTGATTCCAGAATTGAGAGGATTGGATTATGAGGACTGACTGAGTAGACTAGGATTATATTAATTGGAATTCAGAAGAATGAGGGGAGATCTTATAGAAACATATAAGATTATGAAGGGAGTAGATAAGGTGGAGGCAGGGAGGTTGTTTCCACTAGCAGGTGAAACTAGGACTAGGGGGCATAGCCTCAAAATAAAGGGAAGCAGACGTAGGACTGAGGTCAGGAGCAACTTCTTCACCCAAAGGGTTGTGAATCTGTGGAATTCCTTGCCCACTGAAGCGGTTGAAGCAGCCTCGCTGAATATGTTTAAGGCAAGGCAGGATAAATTTTTGAACAGTAAAGGAATTAAGGGATATGATGTATGGCTGGATAGGTGGAGCTGAGTCTCAAAGAGATCAGCCATGATTTTATTAAATGGCTGGGCAGGCTTGAGGGACCAGATGGCCTACACCTGCTCCTAGTTCTTATGTTCTTATGTTGCCAATCATCTAGATAGGCCTGAAACCTCCAGAAGTTGAATCTTCTGAACACTGCAGTGTGCGTTTCTTGAGAAAAGCCATAGGGACCTTTTAAAAAGGTTGTGCACTTTTTTTTGTCATTTTCTTTGGATCTTCCTTTATACTAGCTATTAAAATGTTGGAAAATGAACAAAACAGGCAGTTTGGCTGACGATTAAGCTACATCCAGTTGGATAATGTGCCCTTTAGAAAGGTGGCATGTGACAAGGATCTGTCAGCTGGCTGTTTGCTGGAGCCCAGGGCAATTAATATGATGAAACCTTCAGGAATACGTTTAAATTGGCAACCCTTGTTAGAACTCATATACTGCAGCTGTCTGTGCCTGCATGCAACATAATCTGGATAGCGTTTAGGCTTGGACTAATAAGTGGCAAATGATACTCGTGCTACGCAAGTACTAGGTAATGATGATCTCCAGTGGGAAGGAATCTGAGCTTCTCCCCTTGATATTCGCCAGCATTCCATATCTAAGTTCTCCATCATCAACATGTGAGAAGTTACTATCGACCAGAAACTTAACTGGACAAGCTGTATTAATATGGTGGTTACTACAGCAGATCAGATTCTACATTGAGAATTCCATCTGACTTCTCAAAGCCTGTCCACTTGTCTACAAATTGTCAATTTAGTAGTACAGACTTGGGTTTTGCTGCAAAAAAATAATGTTGAAACTTTTCATCTTGTATTTATTAGGACAGTTTCCACAAAATATAAATGTAAACAGCAAAGCAGCATTTATGCTGCATGAAAAGAGTGCTGATTGGCAAGTGGACTCTGGACTCTGGTAGAGGTGTGCCTTGGAGAATGCACCAGTTAGATGATGACTGATAGTTAACTGCCTAGCCCTGTTTTTTTACTTTACATTGGTATTTCTTGAGAATTGGTTAGATGAGTGTAACAAGAAATACTTTGACAAATTATGTCTTTTATCAGCATTACTTAAGTAATCTGCAAAGTGACACTCAGCAGTCTGAGCCACTTGCTGGAATTAATGCAGATCCATGGTAACTCATGTGCTTTGGCATAATCCAGAACAAATGAATTCACTTGATCAGTACTCCATTCACCATTTTAAACATTCATTCTCTGTACCACTGACACACTATGGTAGCATTATGTACAATCTACAAGATACATAACATTAACTCATCAATGCTCATTTGTCAGGACCAAACAAATTCATGACCTCCACCACCTAGAAGAACTGGGTTGCAGGCACACTCGGGAACACCATCAACCTGTTTGTTACCCTTCCACATCACATGCTGTCCTGACTTGTAACTATATTGCTGCTGTTACAATTAGAGCTCAACGAAATTCAGGAACTCCTTTTTAACAGCATTGTTAGCACACCTACACTAAGAGGACTTTAGAAAGGTGACTCAAACCACCTTCTCAAGTGCAAGAAAAACTGATCTATTCAGCTATCCCACACTCATGAATGAATTGAAGGAAAATATTTAGGCAATTGACCTAATATTTCAATTTCGTGGCTTAATGTCAGACTTGTGTAGTGCCTATTTGATGTGCTTGAGGATGCATTGCAACGTTAAATGTGTTATAAACAAATTATTATTGTATTGACAGAAAGTCAGAACAATAAGAGTATGGTTTTTTTTTAACAGGAAATCTAGGTCGTGTTGACTACATCTCAGAATTTGAATACGATTTGTTTATCAGGCCAGATACATGCAATCCTCGTTTTAGAGTCTGGTTTGACTTTACTGTGGAAAATATGAAGGAATATCAGGTAAGTACTTAATTGTTAAATCCTCAAAATCGGCATCATTGTCCTGTGCTTGGTTCAACACACTCAATCAAAGCTAAAATATGCCTGTTTTAAAATATAAGCAACAATTGAAACTTTTAAAATTTCCAGAATGTTTTTCTTGAGCTTTTGGGAGGTCAACAATCTGTACAGTTGATTTCAGTTTTAGGATAATGTTATGTTGCTCACTATTATTGAACATTGACAGATCTGATCTGTCTTATAGTTAGCAGAAGTTCAAAATAATTTTGCTTTTGGACACAAACTGGTTCTGATAAATTTCACAGATCAGATCATGTGGTCTAATATATTGCTGCATGATGCCTGACTGATGCATTACTGAATGATGTGGCATTCTAGATCTGCATGATGGTAGAAACGTATTTCATAACTTCCGTTGGATTGTTATAAAGTTTTGTGTGAGGGTAATGTCCATTTATTCTAATTTTTTTTGTGGTTGATTAAGTTCACACTGTGGCATTGAAACAGTGTTAGTAATGAAAGTTAATAGACATTGCTTATGACATGGTAGAGGACTTTTTACATAGCGTTTTTTTTATTTTGTGCTCTGATCAAAACAGGATGAGCCAAACCATGAAAGACATGTACGAGGTGCCACAGCTACAGCTACAACAGTCTCTCCCTTGGGGCTTTAGTGAACGTTTCAGGAGCTGTTTGAGGATTTGTCAGTAGATGGACAATGTGTTGGGGATGTGAAATTAAAAGGTCACATATCTTGAGCTGTGTGCTACAAAACTACCCTAGGTGCCCTTACTCCATGTAAAAAAGTTGGGGGGGGTGGTGGCGGTGCAGTGGCAGTCACACAAACAGGTAGTTGTTTCAAAGTGTTGCAAATGATTATTGCATTATGCTGAAATTTTTTATTGTTATATAACTTGTTTCTCTAATCACACTGTTCAGGGATGGTATTACACACCTCTGGAACAGGTGAGACTTGAACCTGGACCTTTCAGCCCAAGGATAGGTACATTACCACTGCACCACAGGAGGACCCATTAAGCATGGATAAGTACATGTTCTACGATTATGAACAGGTGGTCACAATTGGAATGTGCCCTTAAGTTTACTATTTGTACACAAAAAGAAGCTTCACATTTGGTGGTGAATTTATATAAGTAAGTTTTTCTTCCACTTCGAGGGGTTATCACCCTCGCTTATTTTGAGTTAGCTTTCTCACTTATTATCCCTGCCTTTTTCATTTTTGTTTTTGTTGTTGTGCTCTGGTGTTCACTACTTGTAATTTTTATTTGTTAAGTAGTTAATTGGGTAATTTGATCGTGGGAAGTTCTAAGTGGCAGGTCGGGAAACAAGTTTCTCAATGACACAGCTGGCATGGACATGTCATAATTCTTTTTTTCTTCTATTCATTTCGTGGGATGTGCATGTTGCAGGCTGTCCAGCATTTCATGTCCATGCCCATCCCTAGTTGCCTTGAGAAAGTGGTGGTGAGCTCCTTCTTGAACCTCTGCAATCGTCCTGCAGTGGGTTGACCCACAATGCTATTAGGGAGGGAAATCCAAGATTTTGACCCAGCGACAGTGAAGGAATGGTGATATATTTCCAAGTCAGGATGGTGTCTGACTTGGAAAGGAACTTGGAGGTGGTGGAGTTCCCGTATATCTGCTGTGCCCTTGTCCTTCTAGATGAAAGTAGTTGTAGGTTTGGAAGATGCTGTCTGAGGATTTTTGGTGAATTTCTGCAGTGCATCTTGCAGATAGTACACACTGCTGCTACTGAGCATTAGTGGTGGAGGGAGTGAATGTTTGTGGGTGTAGTTTCAATCAAGCGGGCTGCTTTGTCCTGGATGGTGTCAAGCTTCTTGAGTGTTGCTGGGGCTGCACTCATCCAGGCAAGTGGGGACTATTCCATCACACTCCTGACTTGTGCCTTGTAGATGGTGCACGGGCTTTCAGCAGTCAGGAGATGAGTTACTCACTGCAGTATTCCCAACTTCTGGCCTGCTCTTGTAGCCACCCTCTGTTAATGTGGCGACTCCAGTTGAGTTTCTAATCAATGGTAACCCCCAGCATGTTTATAGTGGGCATTCAATGATGGTAACACCATTGAATGGGAGGGGGAGGTGGTTAGAGTGTTTGTTTCTTTATTGGTGATGGTCGTAGCCTGGCATTGTGGGAATGTCACTTACCACTTGTCAGCCCAAGCCTGGATATTGTCCAGATTTTGTTGCATGTGAACGTGGACTGCTTTAGAAGGAGTGCTGAACATTGTGCAATCATCGGCAAACATCCCCACCTTTGACCTTTATGATGGAGGGAAGGTCATTGATGAAGCAGCTGAAGATGGTTGGGCCGAGGACACTAACCTGAGGGACTCCTGTAGAGATGACCTGGAGCTGAGATGATTAACCTCGCACAACCACGGCCATCGTCCAATGTGTCAGCTATGACGCCAACCACGAGAGCATTTTCCCCCGATACCCATTGATTCCACTTTTGCTAGGGCTCCTTGATGCCACACTCGGTTGAATGCAGCCTTGATATAAAGGGCTGTCACTCTCACCTCACCTCTGGAATTTAGCTCTTTTGTCCATGTTTGAAACAAGGCTGTAATGAGGTCAGGAGCTGAGTGGCCCTGACGCACTCCAAACCGGGCGTCACTGAGCAGGTTATTTCTGGGCAGCTGCTGCTTGATAGCACTGTTGATGACACCTTCCATCACTTTACTGATGATCAAGAGGAGACTGATGGGATGGTAATTGTCTGGGTTGTAGATTTGTCCTGCTTTTTTATGTACAGGACATACTTGGGCAACTTTCTGCATTGTCAGGTAGATACCAGTGTTGTAACTGTACTGGAACAGCTTGGCTAAGGGAGTGGCAAGTTCTGGAGCACAACTCTTCATAACTATAGCTGGAATGTTGTCAGGGCTGGTAGCCTTTGCAGTATCCAGTCTCCAGCTGTTTCTTGCTATCACGTGGAGTGAATCGATTTGGCTGAAGACTGGTATCTGTAATGCCGGGGACCACTGGAGGAGGTAGAAATGTATCGTCCACTTGGCACTTCTGGCTGAAGATAGCCGCAAATGCTTCAGCCTTACTGTTTGCACAGATGTACTGGGCCCTTCCATCATTGAGGATGGGGATATTTGTGGAGCCTCCTCCGCCAGTGAGTTGTTTAATTGTGCACCACCATTCATAAGTGGATATGGCAGGGCTGCAGAGCTTAGATCTGATCTGTTGGTTGTGGGATCGCTTAGCTCTGTCTATCACTTGCTGCTTTTGCTGTTTGTTGTGCAAGTAGTCCTGTTTGGTGGCTTCACCAGGTTGATACCTCAACTTCAGGTATGCCTGCTGCTGCTCCTGGCATGCCCTCCTGCACTCTTCTTTGAACCAGGGTTGATCCCCTTGCTTAATGGTAATGATTGGGTGGGGGATATGCCGGGCCATGAGGTTACAGATTGTGTTGGAGTACAATTCTGCTGCTGCGAATGGTCCACAGTGCCTCATAGATGCCTAGTTTCGAGTTGCGAGATCTGTGCAAAGTCTGTCCCATTTAGCACGGTGATAGTGCCACACAACATGATGGAGGTTGTTTTCAATGTGAAGGTGGGAACTTTGTCTCACCAAGGACTGTGTGATGGTCACCCTTAACGATACTGTCATGGACAGATGCAACTGCAGCAGACAGATTGGTAAAGATAAGGCCAAGTATGTTTTTCCCTCTTGGTTACCTCACCACCTGCTGCAGACCCAGTCTAACAGCAATGTCCATTAGGACCTGACCAGCTCAATCAGTAGTACTGCTGCTGAGCCACTTTTGCCGGTTGTCATTTGAAATCCCCCACCTAGAGTACATTTTGTGCCCTTGCCATCCTTAGTGCTTCCTCCAAATGTTGCTTAACATTGAGGAATAGTGATTCATCAGCTGAGGTAGGACAGTATGCGGTAATCAGCAGGAGGTTTCCTTGCCCATTTTTAACTTGAAGCCATGAGACTTCATGGGATCCGGAGTCAATTTTGAGGACTCCGAGAGCAACGCCCTCCCGACTGCATACTATAGTGTCGCCCCCTCTGCTGGGTCTGTCCTTCTGGTGAATCATATCCAGGGATGGTGATGGTGGTGTCTGGGACATTGTTTGTAAAGTATGATTCCATGAGTATGACTATGTCAGGCTGTTGCTTGACTAGTCTGTGAGACAGCTCTCCCAATTTTGGCACTAAACCCCAGATGTTTGTGAGGAGAACTTTGCATGTCAACAGGGCTGTTTCTGCTGTTGTTTTTTCCAGTGCCAGGGTCGATGTTGGGTGATCTGTCCAGTTTCATTTCTTTGAGTCTTTGTAGTGATTGGTATAACTGAGTGGCTTGCTAGGCCATTTCAGAGGGCAGTTGAGAGTCAACCACGTTGCTATGGGTCTGGAGTCACATGTAAGCGAGACCATGTGAGAGTGACAGATTTCCTCCCCAGCAGGACATTAGTGAACCAGATGAGGTTTTCCAATAATTGGCAATGATTTCATGGTGATCAGTAGATTCTTACTCCAGACTTTTAAAAAAAATTCCAATTTCATCATCCGCTGTGGTTGAACCATCAACTGGGTTTCTTGATTAATAGTTTAGCGATTATACCACTAGGTCTTCACCTGCCCTTTGCTTGCCTGTCTTCCACAGTTATGTTCATACCCAGGTGTCCTTGGTGATGTGCAAGCGTTGTCCACCAGCACCCTTGAAGCACTGAGAGGTGAATACTTTGAGAGCTGGAGTGCATTGTCTGCCTCTAATACCGTCTTGATTTATTTGCCTCACCTGTTTACCCCACCATTTTTGTTTCATACTTTTGTAATTTGCTCTTTGTTTAATTGGTAGAGTAAGTGATTTGGTAGTAGTCTTTCAAAAAAAACAGTTGGTTTCCCAGTAGTTTTGTAACCTAGTGTTGTGCCCCTATCTCTGGGCCAGAAGGCATGGATTCGAGACTCATTCCAACTGGTTCCGACCTGTGATTTCAAAAAAATTCCCAGGAGTGAAGGAGTGATCCGTCGAAGAATAGAGTATTGACATTTTTTTGCTAGGTTGTAGAATATGAATAAAGAATTGTGGCAGACAGACTGGCTCCTGCTTCCTACTTTACAGGATGGATATTTACTAGTTTAACAGAGTGGCAGAGGTCTGTTCAGGTTTGAAGCTACACAAGGAATTTTCTTTCTGAGAAAAGATTACTCTTGGAGGCCCTTCGGAAGAAAAGACTGAATCATATTGCAAATTCTCAAAGTATGATTATTCACTATTTTTATTTGAAGCATATGGACAGTGGAAGAAATTAGGTTGAAATGTTGTCCTGGTTTACTTCGTTACCCTAGAGGGGCTTTCTACGATTTCGTGACTTCCAGGAAGATTGAAAGTACTGTATTTTCAGAGCTAGATGTAAAGTACTCGGATACAGAACAGAGTCTGGCTCTTCCGTTTCAATTTATGATAAGATTTACAGGGAAGATGGCCTACTGGAAACCTATGAAGCATGATCAACTTGTCAGAACTTTAAGTAATGGGCAGTCAGCCCATGGAAAGGTGTATTATGAACTTTTATAGGTGTATAAGGGATTTATGAAAGATTTATAAGAGTTGTATTATGGCATAGATGCCACAGGCACTGTACCTTTTAAGGCAGTTACGTGTGCAAGTCTGTGATATTTTAGCTAAGCAAATAGAGCTATAAATTAACCTCAAGACATCCGTCTCACCAAGAATTCCCCATGTTACATGTCATCCGGACTAATGTAGAAGACTGCAAAACACGATATGATGGTAGTTTTGGGAACCAAAAGCTATTTGTGACATCTAGATAGTAGCAGTAAGTGGATGCTAAAGGCTGAAAATCTGTCAGCAGCATGAGCATTCTGGAAAGTCTTTTTGGAACATTTCATCCATCAATGTGGTGACATGTTCAAGCTATGATCTTAGGCTAAGAAGAAGTCCAATCATTCAGAGAAATCGCAAGTTCAATATAAGATTCCATAGAAACCTGTGAAGAAGAGCTAACCAAGGAGCAATATCCAAAAAACTTCCAAAGTTCTGTACATGGCATGCAGACATGTCAAAAAAATTCACGATGTAATCACAGCTCACAGACCCCAATCGGACAGTGCATGCGACAAGCATCGCACACCACATGGACGCCGTCAGAAATCTGAAGCCTAACCACCATTCAAGTGATATACCACAAAAAGAATGGAGATCGTCTACTATATCAACATTATTGCTATATCCACACTAGTGCTAATGCAGCTATCACCCGTTTATGTATTTTGTATGGGACATACTCTAGAAAGTGGTACAATTTGGTGTAGTCCACATATTTCATGTGTTGATATCATCTATCTTAAATGCCATTTAAGATTCCTTGAAATGGTCACTTGAAATTTTCAACATTGTTGATGGACCTTCTGTTCTTGGTCTTCGGGTATGCAAAAAAACACATTATTACAATACACAGGTAACAGATCCATTGGTTGTAGCATCAAGGATTCCAGGCCACAGCATCAATCTCATACATCTTTGTCACAGCAGAGAAGAGCAGATTCAGCAAACTAGGTCAGATGATGAGCAGCTCAACTGCTCAAGAAGATCATTAACAAGTGGCTTGAATGTATCAAACAAATCCTTGAGTTAGCTTGTTCATTCAGAAATGGACCAGATTCCTCTGAGAATGTAATCATCTGAAGCAGACAAGTCATAATTCTGCAAGGTCTACATTAATACATGTTAGACTATGTAACTGGCCACAGAGAAAACCACAGAATTAGAGTGTGAAATTCATATATTGGTTGGGCATTAATGAGGATGTCGATCAATGAATCCAGTTCTGTCACACATACTAATTTAATCAACCTCAAAAACTGAGGGATTCAGTCTTTCTTCTGACATTCCTTGTGAATTTTGGAACAAGATTGTGACTGACACTTTCCATGTTCAAGGACACCAGTTTGTTAGATTAATTCCAAAGGTGAAATGTTTGTCATATGAGGAGATATTGAGCAGTTTCGGCTTATACTTGCTAGATTGTAGAAGGACGAGAGAAGACGCAATTTCGGGCAATAAGATGCTAAAGGGGATTGACAAAGTAGACATAGAATGGATGTTTCCCTTTCTGGGACCATCCAAAATAAGATGTCATAATTTTAGCATAAAAAGTGACAGGTTGTAACCAAATTGTTTCTCTCAAAGGATCTTGAATCTGTAGAATTCACTACCCCATAGTCTGGTGGCTGCTTGGGCAGTGAATAAATTTTAGGACCATCTAGGCACGTTTTTTATTTGCAGTGGGTTAAGGGGTTATGGGCAAGAAAATGGAATTGGATCGAGATGAAATGCCAGTGCAGACTCTCATTGATGATTTGCCTCCGACTAAGTCATGATAACTATGTAAAAGACTAAATCTGTCATATGGTGTATCTGCCAAAGGGTCATCTGAATGAATAGAGTCAAAATATCTGTATGTATCTGAGTTATAACTCTGATTTCTCTCCACAGATGCTGCCAGACCTGCTGAGCTTTTCCAGCCGTTTCTGTTTTTGTTTCTTACTTTAGAGCATTTGCTGTTCTTTTGGTTTTTATCTCTGTGTATACCGTGCAAGTTACTGGAAAAAGTTTCCCATTCTTTAAGTGGGAAAGGGAGATGCGTTACGGCATAGATTCCAGACCATTCAGACATTTTATCATTTCAGGTGGTTGCATGACATGTGATGATCTGGCATAAAGATATGTGTTTTGCCTTTAATTATTCTGTCTATGTAATGGAGTCAGTGTAATGTCTTCAGTCAGCTATGACTCTACAATGTACAGTAACATCATGCAGCACAGAATCTATACTGTGTGTGTAAATCTCTGAGAATATTGCTATTTAACTTGTTAGTATTGCAAATAAACTTCAAGGCTTGTCTTGACAAGAACCTGAGTCTCTCTGTGGTTTATGTTCTGCGGACTAATGTAGAAGGCTACAAAGTGTGTCAGAGATTCCCGTGTCTGTGCTTGTGTCAAGTTAGTTGGTTGTGCAGAGACCTCACAGACACAGACTTCAGGTACCAATGGGAATATATTCTCTTTTAACTGCTGCCCTGTTGTCTTTTAGCAACATAATCATTTCCAGCTATCATCATGATATGAAGGAAACCCTGCAGTAATGCAAAAAGTGGAGGTTTAATAAAGCAAAGATTTTACCAAAAGTGGAAAATAGCAAAAAAAGACTTGTACATGTGAAAGCTGTGGATTTACATTTCACTGATTCATTTCACTATTTCACACCACTGAGGAAAACAAGTGTTTCCTTTTTAAGTTCGAGATGTGGCACAATGGCTCAGTGGTTAGCATGCTGTTTCACAGTGCCAGAGACTTGAGTTTGATTCCAAAATCAGTTGACTGTGTGGGATTTGCTCTGAGTGCTCCGGTTTCCTTCCACAGTTCAAAGATGTGCAAATTAGGTGGATTAGCCATGGGACATGCAGGGTTTTAGGGCAGTGGGTCTGCATGGGAAGATTGATGTGGACTCAATGGACTGATTGGCCTGCTTCCACATTGTAGGATTTCTATGATTTCTAAGGATTAGTGTTTTAAGTTGTTTGGAAGTTACGTAGACAATTTGTGCACATTTTGCCACAAATATTGGATTTTGCTGAATGATGCTGGAGGAGTCAATAAGGGATATGAAACTCTTTTCATGTCTGTTCTGTTACTATGGTTTTAAGAGCTGTATTTTGTCCTTTTTTTAAAATTAAGAATGGTTGAGAGAGAAGTGATAAGCAGTCTATTTAAAACTTTTAGAGTAAACAGTTTGTGAGTCCTTGGATTTTATCTTAAGTAAGAACAATAGAAGCAGTCTGAATGGGTGGGGTAAGCTCCCACAGACCCGGGACTTCTGGTTTTGGTTTTAGTTTACAGTAGCAGTTGTTGCTCCTTCTGCTATTCTCTCTGAGTTTTCTCTTGATGTTTTCCTCCTGAACTGGAGAATTGCCTATGAGATAATCTATTTTTTTGAATTTACATTTTGCCAAGGGTGTATTTATAGGATGTTACTATATTGGAATAGTTACTGTTTGGTAGTGAAATAATTTACTATTCTGTTAAGTTTTCCAATAGAGCTAAGTTATTCCAGTCTGTTCTTTCTTTTGTTGTATTTTAACTATATTGTATGAATAAAAAGTGCCATGCTTCAAGGCTGGTAGTTTGACCAATCGAATTGCATCTGAAAAGCAACACCTAGCACTTGCCTTTAAAATAAGAAAAAGTTAGGGTCTAGACGATCTTCTGAATAGTTTTAGTGGGTTTGGTCTGGTCCATAGCATGTCTCTGTGACATCTGTATCAAATAATAGAAAATATCAGCATGTATGGTTGTAAATGTTCCACTGGCTGGAATTTTTAGTGTCGCTGGACCTAAACGTATTGGATGAAATTAGAGGTATTTTTCTATGACATGTTATAGATATGGCAATGAGACACCATTTTACCTTGTTTTTACCATGAAAAATATCACGGATAGATGGAGCATGGCAGACAAGGTCATCAAAAAAATGGATAGATATGAGACTTGGAATTCCAACAAATTTCTAATGAATAAAAGAAGAGAATTTCAAATGATGAATTTTGAAATATGTCAAAATTTAAGTATTATAGTCTAGAAAACTGCTGCAGAAATGCCCCTTCAGCAATGGTGTATACGAGAGGAACCAGGCAATATTTGATGAGATATTGACTGATCAATCAAACTGCAAACTGTTAAAAAGCTCTGAGGTGTATAGTGCATGTTAAACATTATTTGCAAATGTTTGGACGAATAGTCTGTACCAATTGATACATGGGGGGCAAAAAAATCCAAAATTGTCTTCTGTGCTTTGTGATGATCCCAGAAAGAACTACTATTTGTTCAATTTTTTTGCCCACTTTAATGTATTACATACAAGTAGCAAAGGTTTTATCAAGATTGAAGCTTTGGCAAGAATTTGAAACCTGTCATGAAAGAGTTAGTTACTCCTTTGGCAGTCTGGTTGATTACATTGCGAAGGGGCATAGGAAGTAGAAAAGCTCAGGGGAAGTGATAGGAAATTTGTGAAAACAGGGGTCATTCAACATAGGAATCAAACCATCAAAGCTCATGGATGAATTACAATTGCAGTGAAAATGCAGTACAAAATAATGAACAAAAACAGAAATCGCTGGACAAACTCAGCAGGTCTGGCAGCATCTGTCAAGAGAATGAGGCATAAAGAGCATTGCATACCCATAATGCCAGTAGGTATACTGATGAACAAGATAAAGCAATCTTTACCTAAAGGTAAGCAACGCAATGTCACTTCTCAGGTGGTGCATGCGCAGAATGATTAGACAATTAAAAGAAGGCTACAACGGTGAAACAAACAGGAATTCTGGCAACATAATACAAAAATTGGTTGAATGTTCATGAATATGGACAAGTGGAAAGGGCCATGGCCTGCAGAATGGAGTACGAAAATGCAAATAAGAAAGCTCACATTCCAGAAAGGACTCTGCATTTTGATCCCCAGCTGAGGAAAAAGGTCTATGTAATGTGAAAATGACCTCTGACTGGTTGGACAGAGAATCTAACAATGGTAATCCAGAAAACCTTCAATGGGTGAGTGGAGTTCATATGCAATACAATGGGATGGAGAGCACAGAACTTTCTTGACACGACAATAAAAACAGATATCTCCACAACCAATAGTTTTTGTGGCCGTCAACAGATTAGGAAATTAAATTTATATGGTAAAACAAACAGAAATAATTAAAATGTTGCAGAGACTTTGGGGTATGTTCAGAGGTTCTGGATAGGAGTAACTTAACATTAGCACATGATGGGTCAGAAAAGGTCCAACTAGATAATAGTTGTACGGCCAAAGCTCAGTAATGGCCACGAGCTTTGAGATGAGCTTAATGGGTCAAGATCAGGGTAGAACACCCCCCACCCTCCCAGTCACTATAGCAGAAGTAGTTTGCAGTTATTTCTGTTTTGAAGATTTTAGTCACCTTTTTATGGAAGTGTAATTCAATAGATATAAATACAGACTTTCAGCAGGGTGATCAGTTTCAGAAGGAAATGTTTATTCAACTTCCAATGAAAGCATCAGACAAAAGGGGAACACTTTGGAAATTGAATGTGTGCTGATAGTTTGAATAATTCTTCCAGGATTTGGTATTTCTCAATGAGGGCATTTTGTTAAACTTTAATCTGTGTCCAACCGGAAGCAGACCTCACCATTTTTTATTGGTAGCATGTTGGAAAATATTTGAGCATTGTTATGATGCATGTGGGTGATTTTTATGGGGTGGCACTTAGGAGTTGGGGACAAATTTTGTTGATAGGATTGGAGCAGTATTTAAGATCGGGAGCCATGATTATGGACCTTTATAAGTATGATGGAATGGAGGTAAAGCAATCTGTCACTGAAGAAGGAACTCAGGAGGGTGAAAAGGCTCATGAGAGAGCTTTGGCTGAGAAGATTAGGGTGAATCCAAAGAGGTTCTTTAAGTATATTAAAGGAAAAGGAATAACTAGAGAGAATGGGACCCCTCAAGAGCCAAAGTGGACATGTATGTGTGGAACCATGGGACTAAGGTGAAGTTCTCAATGAATATTTCTCTTCTGTGTTTACCATGGAGAAAGACATGAAGATTTAGGAAGTGGGGAAGTTATTGGCGATATCTTGGGTTCACTACACATCACAGCAGAGGTCGTGTTGGAAGTATTAGAAGTATGAAGGTGGATAAATCTCCTGATCCTGACCAGATATATCCAAGAATCCTGCAAGAGGCCAGAGAAGAAATTATGGGTGCCCTGGCTGATATACTTGCATCATGGTTAGCCGTGGGTGAAGTCCTGGAAGAATGGAGGGTAGCGAATATTGTGTCGTTATTCAAGAATGGCTGAAAAGAAAAACCTGGGAATTATAGTCCAGTAAGCATGATGTCTGTGGTAGGTAAGTTATTTGAGAAGACTCCGAGGGATAAGATACACATACGCATACATGCAGAAAAACAGGGTTTGAGTTAGGAATAGTCATGATGGCTTTGTGCATGGGAGATCATGCCTCACAAATTTATTAGAATTCTTTTGAAGATTGATGAGGACAGGGTGGTAGACCTGGTCTGTATGATTCAGTAAGGCCTTTGGTAAGGTTCCACATGGTAGGCTGCTACGGAAGATTAGATCGCATGGAATCCAGGGAAAGGTGGCAAATTGGATACACAATTGGCTTGATGGTAGGAAGCAGAGAGTAATAGTGGAAGGATGCTTGTTGGACTGGAACCTTGTGCCTCAGGGGTTGGTGTTGGGCCCATGGTTGTTTGTTATCTGTATCGAAGATTAGTAAATTTGCTGATGACACTAAAATAGGTAGTATCATAAACAGTAAGGAAAGTTAGCAGATGTTGATCAGCTGGGGAAGGGGGCCGAGAAATGGCAAATGGAGTTTAATATAAGTGTGATTTGTTGCATTTTGGAAAGTCAAATCAAGGTAGGAGTTTCATGGTAAATGGTAGGCGTGTAGTGGACTGAGAGAGCCTTCGCAGTTCAGGTGCACGGTTCTCTGAAAGTGGCATCATAGGTGAACAGGGCAGTGAAGAAGGCTTTTGACACACTGGCCTTCATTAGTCAAGGCACTGAATATAGAAATTGGGAAGCTTTGGTGCAGTTGTACAGGACATTGGTGTATTATGTTCAGTTTTGGTCACCTTGCTATGGGAAGGATATTACTAAACTAGACAGAGCTGAAGAAATTTACATGGATGTTCCCAAGACTCAAGGGACTGAGTTATAGGGAGAAATTGGGCAAGTTGGGACACTTTTCCTTCAGAGCGTAGGAGACTGAGGGGGAATCTTAGGAGTGCATGAGATCATAAGAGGCATGGATAGGGTGAATGCACTCAGTCTTTTTCCTACGGTTAGGGAATCAAGGATTAGAGGACATCAGTTTAAGGTAAGAGGGGAAAGAATACATAGGAACCTGAGGGACAACTGTTTTTTAAACAGAGGCTAGTAAGCTTATGGAATGAGCTGCCAGTGGAAATGGTGGAGGCGAGTACATTAACAACATTTAAAAGGCATTTGGATGAATACATGAATAGGAAAGGTTTGAAAGGATATGTGCCAAGTGCAGGGAAATGGGGTTAGTATTTATGGACATTTTGGTTGGCATGGACCGTTTTGGCTATAGTACTTTAGAAGTTAAATGTTAGTTAACATCAACAATCCTGTTTGGGAAAATATTAAACCCATCGCAATTATTTGTGCTATGTCCACACCAAAAAGGTGCAACTACCTCAAAAGATGAAATGGAATAGCTATGGACTCTCACTGGACAGTTGAATTGGCTGAACGCACAAACAACACCAAATGCAAGTCTTTATAGGTTAGAAATTAACCTTTTCAGTGTTTCATTGAGGGTGATCAAAATATTAGAAATAATTAAAGATTAAAATTTAAAATTGTGCTGAAGCGTCTGTTTCTGTGCTGTATGACTCTATACATGTGCATTGACGTTTCTTTCTCTTTATCCCCCATCTCCAGTTGCCCTTGGATACGCCTGAGCTTGCTAGGCAATTTTTGAGGGTAGTTGAGTCCGACTCATTTTTGTGGATCTGAAGTCATATTTAGGTCAGACCTTGGTCGACCAAACATTACCTGGCCTCTGGATTACCAATATTCACTATATTTTTATGTAGTCCCTCTCTTGGCTTCCACCTTGTTTTTGTTTTTGTTACGCTGCCCCAGGTGATGGGTTTATCTAAAAGAAAGTTTCCCTAGGAGTGGAGGAGCTCATCTATAGAAGATTAGAGGGGGATACATTTTGCATTTGGCTGTTTTCTGTGAATAGAGAGATATGGCAAACAGGCATTCCCATTTTACTTGGTGAATATTCACCAGATTAACACATGAAAGATGGAACTTTGTATGCCTCTTATGATCTCATACACTCCCTTGTATGACTCAATAACTCTATAACCAAGAATGGAGTAAGGAAAAATAAGGTTGCCACTGTTTCAATTATGTTAAAGGACCTCATTTACCAGCACCATCCACGGGTAGTATTGAGGGTTTCAAATAAACATGATGGATTCACACCATTAAGACTACCAAAGCAGAGTTGAGGAGGCTCTGCATTCGTGTGCCCCTTTGGTGAAGACCATGCTCGTGGAACTTGGGTTGAAGAGAATGGCTGTCAGATGAGAATTAATGGCTAAATACTTGAAGAAAACAGGCCTAAATTCTTCTGAAGGAAGAGCTATCTGAGAAAGTGTTTGGAAGGACTTTGTGGCTAATATCAGTGCCATATTTGTTGGGTGGACTGTTAAGTACATCTGTAAGATCGGTCTTTTTTTAACCTGCTTTTTCATCTGTGACTTAAATTTATATTACTGCAGTTTGTCCATTCTGGTTTAATTTGCGTTGAGTTTGAATAGCTTGTTGAAATAAAAATTATAAAATTAAATTTTATCCATTGTTTTTCTCAGAAGATCATGCAATAAATTAAGTTCTTTTAGTTAATAAAATGTGAGGCTGGATGAACACAGCAGGCCAAGCAGCATCTCAGGAGCACAAAAGCTGATGTTTCGGGCCTAGACCCTTCATCAGAGAGGGGGATGGGGAGAGGGAACTGGAATAAATAGGGAGAGAGGGGGAGGCGGACCGAAGATGGAGAGTAAAGAAGATAGGTGGAGAGAGTATAGGTGGGGAGGTAGGGAGGGGATAGGTCAGTCCAGGGAAGACGGACAGGTCAAGGAGGTGGGAAGAGGTTAGTAGGTAGACGGGGGTGCGGCTTGGGGTGGGAGGAAGGGATGGGTGAGAGGAAGAACCGGTTAGGGAGGCAGAGACAGGTTGGACTGGTTTTGGGATGCAGTGGGTGGGGGGGAAGAGCTGGGCTGGTTGTGTGGTGCAGTGGGGGGAGGGGACGAACTGGGCTGGTTTAGGGATGCAGTAGGGGAAGGGGAGATTTTGAAACTGGTGAAGTCCACATTGATACCGTATGGCTGCAGGGTTCCCAGGCGGAATATGAGTTGCTGTTCCTGCAACCTTCGGGTGGCATCATTGTGGCAGTGCAGGAGGCCCATGATGGACATGTCATCAAGAGAATGGGAGGGGGAGTGGAAATGGTTTGCGACTGGGAGGTGCAGTTGTTTGTTGCGAACTGAGCGGAGGTGTTCTGCAAAGCGGTCCCCAAGCCTCCGCTTGGGGAAACCTCTAACATCACTGGTATCGGGCTCAGTGGCCTTATTTTTCCTTATTACCTTTCTTAAATAATGGCACCGCAGTAGCCAACTTCCAGTCTTCAGGCACCTCACCTGTGGCTATCGATGATAATTCTGGACATCAAACTTTAAGAAGAATGTGAATACGGTAGAGAGATTGCAAAATGATTTGAGTGAATGATTCCAAGGAAGAGGAGCATCAGTTTCTTGGATGGATTGGAGAAGATTGATGTTCTCACCTTGAGGAATAGATTGAGAAGCAATTGAGGTGTCCAAAATGATGAATAGTCTGGACAGACTAAGTAGAGAGAAACTGTTTTCATTGGTGGAAGTTACCAGAACCAAAAGACACTAATATTAGATGACAGGCAAAAGAATTAATAGTGCTTTCAGGAACACTTTTTTCACATTCTTGTTCCCTGCACAGAATTGCAATAGTTATTCGGACATGTAGCAATGAAGTTCAGACAAAATATTCCAGACATTTTCCAGTAACCTTTATTGGCTATATTGCAGACATAAGCATCAAGTCTAATCTTATTCCAAATCTGTCCCCAGTGGCAAATGCCTGATCTAACTTGCCGAAATGGCTGTCTCTAAGAACAATGTTGGGAAGCTAGCATTGCCACCCAGACCCACAGGCCTTGTTCATTTCACTGGAGCCCAAAACAATCAGCTCAAGCAGTCACATAATTTAGAAAATCCCATTAACACACCCTGAAGCCCAATGGTATCAATGCGGACTCCACGAGCTTCCAAATCTCCCCTCCCCCTACTGCATCCCAAAACCACCCCAGCTCGTTCCCACCTCCTTAACCTGTTCTTCCTCCCACCTTAAGTCCCACCCCCATCTCCTACCTACTAACCTCATTCCCCGTCCCCCGACCTGTCTGTCCTCCCTGCCTCCCCATGTACTGGCTCAATCCCCACCTCTTTGACCTGTCTGTCTCCTCTCCATCTATCTTCTCCTCAATCCATCTTCTATTTCCCTCTCCCAATTTATTTCAGAACCCCTTTGCCCTCCCCCATTTCTGGAGAAGGGTCTAGGCCCAAAACGTCAGCCTTCCTGCTCCTCTGATGCTGCTTGGCCTGCTGTGTTCATCCAGCTCTACACCTTGTTATCTCAGATTCCAGCATCTGCGGTTCCTACTATCTCTCAAACTAATTTAATTCAGCATTTGGCAGTTTAAATATTGTTATTTTTGTGCATCTGTCAGAGTTTCACCAAAACTGTCTAATTCAGTTTCTTTTTCCCAAATCTTCTTTCAAGTTTCACTTTCTTTCCTGGTTTCTATTATTTAAAAGGGTAATTTTATCAGACTTTATCCCTGACAATTCTCTTTTGAAAGCCTGTTTCGCACAGGATCATATTCAGTCTTTTTTTAAAACAAATTTCTATGTTGCTTTTAGTCTTTTAAAATAAAAATCAAATCTCTTTGTTTCAAGTTATCAAGCCAAATTCCTGTTATCCAGCCTGTGTGCTCAATTTTTCCTCAATTCTGTTAAATATGAATCACCTCATTATTTCCTTGACACTGAATATGAACAGTACCATTTACTTCCCTTTCTGTATTTCATTTTAAGTATCATCTAAGACCATATGATCCATGGCCTAAGACTTTGGAGCAGAATTAGGCCATTCGGTGCACTGAGTCTACTTCATTCATTCATTGCTGACTTGTTTCTCAACCCCATTCTCCCACAACCCTTGATCCTGGTACTAATCAAGAACTTATCTATGTCCTTACTAATCAAGAATCTATCTATTTCTGCCTTAAATGCGCTCAATGACTTTGGTCTCCACTTCCTTCTGCGCTAATGAGGTTCCACAGATTCACCTCCCTCTCGTTGAAAAAAATGCTTCTCATATCTATTACAAAGGGTCATTCCGAGTCTGTGCCCTTGGGTCCTAGTCTCTCCTACTAGTGGAAACATCTTCTCCACGTCCTTTTAATCCAGGCCTCTCATTATTCTGTAAGTTTCAAAGCGATTCCCCTTCATCCTTCTAAATTCCAACTACGAAGTCCTCAACTGCTTCTCATATGACAAGCTTTTCAACCCTGGAACCATTCTCGTAAACCTCCTATGGACTTCCTCTAAAGCCAGCACAATCTTCTTTAGCTATGGGGCCTGAAACTGCTTGCAATATTCCAAATGTGGTTTGACCAGAGCCTTATACAGCCTCACCAGTATGTCTCTGCCTTGTTGCATTCTAGCCCTATTGAAATTAATGCTAACATTGCATTTTTCTTAACTGCCACCTGAAGCTGTATGTCAACCTTAAGAGAATCTTGAACTAATACTCCTAAGTCCCTTTTGCTCTTCAGATCTCCAAAAATGTTCTCCATTTAGAAAATAGTCTCTGCCTCAATTCTTCCTATGAAAGTGCATAACCTCACACTTTCCCACATTGTATTCCACTTGCAAATTCTTTTCCCACTGCCCTAGCCTGTCTAAGTCCTTCTGTAGCTGCCCTACTTCACAACACTAACTGCCTTTCTGCCTGTCTTTGTCTCATCTGCAAACCCAGCAATAATACCCTAAGTTCCTTTGTCTAGACCATTAATGTATGATAGTCCACTTGTCACTGGCAGTCATCTTGAAAAAGATCCCTTTATCCCAACTCCCTGCTTTCTGCCATTCAGATAATTCCCGATCCATGCCAGTATCTTGCCCCTGACACACTGAATTCTTATTTGATTTTGCAGTGTCCTGTGCATCATGTAGCCAGCGGGTCCTTTTTGCAGCGGAGTGCTATTTAAGTAGGTGTGTTCTCAGCCCCAGTTCCTACACGGTAGGGCCTCCCTCCCACCCTCCTCCTCTAACCTAATTAAGAGTCCACAGACTCACAGCAAACACACAAGGGCTGAGGGAAGTGCCTGGTGAGTAAAGTGCGAGTTTTCAGTGAAGAGGCTCAGTGAGGTGATTACGCCACTGTTGAAGAGGGTGAAGACATGACTGCCAAGCTGATTCAGTGTGCTGCATGCATGATGTGGGAGGTCAGGGACGCTGACGATGTTTCTGGCTCCTATAGCTGTGGTAAGTGTGTACACATTCAGCTTCTGAAGGAGGTTGTTGCAGCACTGAAGAAAGAACTAGAAGACCTCAGGTTTATCCGAGAGAATGAGAATTTTCTGGACAGGACCTTCAGCAAGGTCACTACACCGAGGATACCTGAAGAGATAAGGGGGATGTCGATGACAAAGGAAGACATGAATGAAGTACAAGAGACCCCAGGGGAAGCACCTATTGTAAACAGGCTGACTGTCTTGGAAACTGCCGAGACAGACGACACTGCCAGTCCGAGAGGTGGACAGGTCTGCAAGTCAAAAATTGCTGTAGAGGCAGAGCCGAGAAGTCAGACACCACAGAGAGCTGTGGTAATAGGGGACTCCATTGTGAGAGGGACTGACAGGGGTTTCTGCGGCAACAGGCGAGATTTGAGGATGGTGTGTTGCCTTCCTGGTGCCAGGATCCAGGATGTTACTGATAGAGTGCAGAGAATCCTCGAGGGTGAAGGTGAAGACCCAGAGGTGCTGGTGCATGTCGGCACTAATGACGTCGGGAAGAAAAGGAGGAGCATTCTATAGCGGGCCTTCAGAGAACTCGGAAGAAGGCTGAAAAGCAGGACTTCCAGGGTGGTTATCTCTGATTTGCTTCCAGTTCCTCGGGCTGGAGAGGGCAGGAACAGAGAGATAACGGACCTGAACGTGTGGCTGAGGGACTGGTGTCGGAAGCAAGGATTTAAATTCTTGGATCACTGGGCTATGTTTTGGGGTAAGAATAAGTTGTACAGGAGGGACGGTTTGCATCTTAATAATCAGGGAACCAGCTTTCTGGCAGGCAGGTTTGCCACTGGGTGAGGGGAGAAACAAATTAAAAATATTATATATGAATGCATGAAGCATAAGAAATAAGGTGGATGAGCTTGAGGCTCAGTTGGAAGTTGGCAAGTATGATGTTGTGGGGATAACTGAAACATGGCTTCAAGTGGACAGGGCCTGGGAAATGAATATTCAAGGCTAGATGTGCTATTGAAAGGACAGACTGATGGGCAGAGGGGGTGGGGGAGCCCTGTTGGTGAGGAATGATATTCGGTCCCTTGCGAGGGGGGCATAGAGCCAGGAGATGTAGAGTCAGTATGGATAGAGCTGAGAAATTCTAACGGTAGAAGGACCCTAATGGGAGTTATCTACAGGCTCCCAAACAGTAGTCAGGAGGTAGGGTGCAGGTTGAATCAAGAGTTGAAATTGGCCTGTCACAAAGGTATCACTACAGTTGTTATGGGGGATTTCAACATGCGGGTAGACTGGGAGAATCAGGATGGTACTGGACCCCAAGAAAGGGAGTTTGTAGAGTCCCTCTGAGATAGATTCTTAGAACAGCTTGTACTGGAGCCTACCAGGGAGGAGGCAATTCTGGATCTGGTGTTGTGCAATGAACTGGATTTGATCAGGGACCTCAAAGTAAAGGAACCATTAGGAGGTAGTGACCATAATATGATAAGTTTTAATCTGCAGTTTGAGAGGGAGAAGGGAGAATCGGAAGTGTCAGTATTGCAGTTGAATAAAGGGAACTATGGAGCTATGAGGGAGGAGCTGGTCAAAGTTCAATGGTACAAGACCCTCACAGGGATGGCAGTGGAACAACAATGGCAGGTATTTCTGGATATAATGCAGAAGGTTCAGGATCAGTTCATTCCAAAGAGGAAGAAAGATCCTAAGGGGAGGCGGGGGCAGCCATGGCTGATGAGGGAAGTTAAGGACTGTATAAAGATAAAAGAGAAGAAGTATAACATAGCAAAGATGAGTGGGAAGCCGGAGGACTGGGAAGCTTTTAAAGAGCAACAGCGGATAACTAAAAAGGCAATACACAGAGAAAAAATGAGCTATGAAGGAAAACGGCCCAAAAATATAAATGAGGATAGTAAAAGCTTTTTTAGGTATGTGAAAAGCAAAAAAAATGGTTAAGACTAAAATTGGGCCCTTGAAGTCAGAAACGGGTGAATTTATTATGGGGAACACGGAAATGGCAGATGAGTTGAATAGGTACTTTGGATCTGTCTTCACTAGGGAAGACACAAGCAATCTCCCAGATGCAGTAGTGGCTGAAGGACCGAGGGTAATGGATGAAATGAAGGATATTTATATTAGGCAGGAAATGGTGTTGGATAGACTGTTAGGTCTGAAGGCTGATAAGTCCCTGGGACCCGATGGTCTGCATCCCAGGGTACTTAAGGAGATGGCTCTAGAAATTGTGGACGCATTGGTAATTATTTTCCAATGTTCTAAAGATTCAGGATCAGTTCCTGCGGATTGGGGGGTGGCAAATGTTGTCCCACTTTTCAAGAAAGGAGGGAGAGAGAAAACAGGAAATTACAGACCGGTTAGCCTGATGTCAGTGGTGGGAAAGATGCTGGAGTCAATTATAAAAGATGAAATTACGACTCATTTGGATAGCAGTAACAGAATAGGTCAGTGTCAGCATGGATTTACGAAGATGAAATCGTGCTTGACTAATCTTCTGGAATTTTTTGTGGATGTATCTATGAAGGTGGATAAGGAAGAGCCAGTGGATGTAGTGTACCTGGACTTTTAGGAAGCCTTTGATAAAGTCCTGCATAGGAGATTGGTGAACAAAATTAGGGCACATGGTATTGGAGGCAAAACACTGAGTTGGATTGAAAATTGGCTGGCTGACAGGAAGCAAAGAGTAGTGATAAATGGGTCCCTTTAGGAATGGCAGGCAGTGACCAGTGGGGTACCACAAGGTTCAGTGCTGGGACCGCAGCTGTTTACGATATATATTAATGATATAGACGATGGCATTAGAAGTAATATTAGCAAATTTGCTGATGACGCAAAGTTGGGTGGCAGTGTGAAATGTGAGGAGGATGTTATTAGAATACAGGGTGACTTGGACAGGCTAGGTGAGTGGACGGATGCATGGCAGATGTAGTTTAATGTGGATAAATGTGTGGTTATACACTTTGGTGGCAAGAACAAGAAGGCAGATTACTATCTCAATGGAGTCAAGTTAGGTAAAGGGGAAGCACAACGAGATCTAGGTGTTCTTGTACATCAGTCAATGAAAGCAAGCATGCAGGTACAGCAGGCAGTGAAGAAAGCTAATGGCATGCTGGCCTTCATCACAAGAGGAATTGAGTATAGGAGCAAAGAGGTCCTTCTGCAGCTGTACAGGGCCCTGGTGAGACCGCACCTGGAGTATTGTGTGCAGTTTTGGTCTCCCAATTTGAGGAAGGACATTCTTGCTATTGAGGGAGTGCAGCGTAGGTTCACAAGGTCAATTCCCGGAATGGTGGGACTATCATATGTTGAAAGATTGGAGCGACTGGGCTTGTATACTCTTGAGTTTAGAAGGATGAGAGGGGATCTGATTGTGATGTATAAGATTATTAAGGGATTGGACACTGTGGAGGCAGGAAGCATGTTTCCGCTGATGGGTGAGTCCAGGACCAAAGGACACAGTTTAAAAATAAGGGGTAGGCCATTTAGAACAGAGTTGAGGAAAGACTTCTTCACCCAGAGAGTGGTGGATATATGGAATGCTCTGCCCCAGAAGGCAGTGGAGGCCAAGTCTCTGGATTCTTTCAAGAAAGAGATAGACAGAGCTCTTAAAGATAGTGGAATCAAGGGTTATGGGGATTAGGCAGGAACAGGATACTGATTATGGATGATCAGCCATGATCATAATGAATGGTGGTGCTGGCTCGAAGGGCTGAATGGCTACTCCAGCACCTATTGTCTATTGTCAAAGGCAGAGTTTGGTGGAGTGGACTGGGAAAGGAGTTTAGCAGCAAATATGGTTGAGAAACAGTAGCAGACATTTTAAAAAAATAGCCTATGACTTTTATAGCAAAGATATATTCTAGTGAGAAAGAAGGATTCTGGGAAGGGGATAAGCCAACCATGGTTAATCAGGGGTGTTAAGCATTACATTAAAATAAAAATGATACAATGTGGCAAAGACCAGAGGTAATCCAGAGGATTGGGAATGTTTTTAAAAACCAGCAAAAGATGACCCAAAAAAGGAAAAAACAAACCTTAAGGGTAAATTTGAAAGACAGATGACATGAGCTTCTTCAGATATATTAAAAGGAGCAGAGAGGCTGACATGAACGTAGAATCCTTAGAGAATGAAGCTGGGGAAATAATGACAAATCAGGAAAAGGCAGTGGAGTTTAATAAATACGGTGCATCATTTTTCACAGTAGATAACACTAATGTCTAGACCCTAACTTTTTCTTACTTTAAAGACAAGTGAATACATTGTGTTCTAGATGCAATTTGATTAGTCAGACTACCAGGCTTGAACCAAAACACACTTCATTCACGCACTATAATTAAAATACAGGCAAGATAAAAGAAAAGAATTAACTTGATTATAACTCTATCGAATGCTTAATGACATAATACATATTAACTATCACTAATTAACTATTCTACTGTAGTAACATCCCAATAACACACCCTTGGCAAAGGCAAATTTAGTAAAGTACATTATACTGCATGCAATTCTAGCAGCAGGAAGAGAACCGCAGTGTTGATCTGTAATAGAGAGTGGAAAAAGCTTCCACATCAGCTTCAGGATTCCAGCAACTGCTTCTGAAGGCTAAAACTATAACAAAATCAGGTTCTCTGGGAGCTTGATCCCACCCATTCAGGCTGCTTCTATTGTTATAACTTTAAAAGAAAATCCAGGGCCTTACAAGCTGTTTACTTTATTACCTTTGTAGCAGACTGCTCAGAATCTCTGTCTCAACCTTTATTCATTGAAAAAAGGACAAAATATACCTCTTCGAGCCACAATATTGTCACAGACGACATCTAGAACATTGTGAACAGTTTTGGTCCCTTTATCTGAAGAAAGATGCACTAGCATTGGACACAGTCTTGAGGAAATTCACTGGGTTAACCTAAGGTATGGAGGGAGTGTCTTACGTGGAGAGGTTGAGTAAATTGGGCTTGTAGTATTTGGAGTTTAGAAGAGTGAGAGGTAACCTTATTGAATCATGTAAGATTCTTCAGAGGTGGAAGCAGAGATGTTGTTTCTCCTTGTGGGAGAGATTAGTACGAGAGGGCTTAATTTCAGGGTAAGGAGTCACCCAGTTATGAGTTAAGGCAGATTTCCTTTGCTGAGGGTTAAAATCAGTGGAATTATTTGTCGCAGAGAGCAATAGAGGTTATATCGTTAACTCTATTCAAGCTGAGATAGACAGAAGTAAAAGAAGGATATGAAGAAAAGCAGCAGTGTGGAGTTGAAGATTATTGGTTAGCCATGATCTCATTGAATGGCAGAGCAGTTTCAATGGTAGCATGGCCTACTTCTGTTCCTATGACTCACAGTTTCCAGCAGTACAATGGTGTGAGATGGTCTTTGTTTAAAAAAAAATCAAGATTTAGAATCGTTATGGATGGAGATAAGAAACAACAATGTGAAGAAATCAATGGTAGGAGTATTCTGGATACGATTTTCTCCTCCACAGTCAGACTGAATCTACAACAAAAAAAATGAGGGCTTGCCAGAAGTACTTTGCAATAATCCTGTGTAACTTCAATCTTCACATTGATTGGACAAATTAAATTGGTGGCAGTAGCCTGGAGGATGAATGAATAAGTGCGTGTTTAGGATAGTTTTTCAGCGTAATGTGTTGTGGAATCTATCAGGGAATCGGTTCTTTTAGACCTGGCGTTGTGTAATATGACAGGATTAATTAAAGACTTTCTAGTCAAGACCATCTCTAGGCAACATGCTCATAGCATGAGACTATTTGACAATCAATTTGAAAGCAAGAAATATGAATTCATAACCAAATGACCTAAATGAATACAATTAAAAGGGTGTGAAGATAGAGCTCACTAAAATGGACTTAGTAAACAGTTTAAAGTGGAAGTTGGTGGAGAAGCAGTGGTAAGCACCTAAAAGAAAATTAAAACCATCACTATGTCTGAAGAAAAGTAACAACAAAATGAATGAAAAGCCCCATAGACTTGATGGCCCACATCCTTAGAGAGGTAGCTGTGATGATAGTTGATGTAAACTTCACAAGTTCCCTAGATTTTGGAAAGTCTCAGCAGATTGGGAAATGGCAAATATAACATCTCTGTTCTAAAAAGGAAGGAGACAGAAAGTTGAAAGTTGTTTGCCAGTTAGCCTAAAATTTGTCATTAAGCGCTGAATGGATGATACTTCATTGTAACTCGAATGTCAGATGTTGAAACATGTTAGCACTTTAAATCGTTACATATCTGATTGACTGTCATGGCAGTTCGAGCTACAAAAATGAAGCTACAGAAACTACTGTCCTTGGTGTTACTCCCCATTCTCTGATGCCATCATAGCGTAACATCTTGTCATGTTAAATGCGGGAGCAGCTTAAGTTGTAAAACCCTTAAGTAGTTGCTAAAGTTAAAGTTTAATGTTAACAACATCAAAAGCATAGAAAGTACGAACGAAAAGAACTGCATTTGGCTCTAAGTAGGGACACATTGTCTTTTGAGCAATGACAAATTTAAAGATAACGATTGATGACTTTGCCCCACTCAGTCCTATTTGAAGCAGGTATCAGTTAAATCCTCTGTGGTTCATTGCGCTTGACACTGCTTTGCTATATCATGGTGAATGTCTTCCTGTAGAACAGAAAATGCTGGAGCAACTTACAAAGGCAAGGCAAAGATGCTGTGAGTACTCAGGTAGACTCCGAGTAAGTGTACACTATAACAGTGAGAAAAAAAGCCTGGAGACAACAACCTCATCCAATGCATGAGCAGGGTATATGCCCTTGACTGTACAATGTCCTTGCAGCAACATTAGAATGGCAGTTGGCGGTGTAACCCGAGGTACAGAATTGAAGTACAGAAGTAGATTTATCATGAGGGTTCTTAGAGGCTGACATATAGCAAATGCCAGTGTCCATGGGTGTCAGAGATAATGGGAACTGCAGATGCTGGAGATTCCAAGATAATAAAATGTGAGGCTGGATGAACACAGCAGGCCAAGCAGCATCTCAGGAGCACAAAAGCTGACGTTTCGGGCCTAGACCCTTCATCAGAAGGGTCTAGGCCCGAAACGTCAGCTTTTGTGCTCCTGAGATGCTGCTTGGCCTGCTGTGTTCATCCAGCCTCACATTTTATTATCCAGTGTCCATGGGTGTGGGTTGCAAATGGCCAGTGCTCATGGGACATGTTGTGAGATATTGCTGTCCTGTATCCAACGTGGAGGCCATTTGGTGATCTGAAATTTGACAGGTATTTGCTTTATTTCCATGTCAGGTTTTTCTAGACTTTTGGCTTGTTTGGTGTATTTCGTAAGATGGTAGCCTGAATTTTAATGACATGAGTTGGACTGTCAACAAGGTGTTTAAAAAGCAAGAGTCCACCTTAATTATCAGCTTGCCACACTCTCATGCGAAACTTATCAGGTTGCTTGTTAAAAGAAAAATAGATGGAGGGAGTTGCTTCAACTATCTCGATTGACCTCTGTGGGCTTCTTGCCCACTTCTGCCATAATCCATACCACTCCGAGCCCTATTAAATTCCACTCAATGTTTTGAATCTGGCATGACACCTCTTCAGATGATTCGGCCACTTTTGTAAAGCACCCAGACCTTGAAATGAAGCAGAAACCTAAGATTTCTAAGATTATAGGTGTTTTTGCAGTTTCCGTGTTATTTGGCACAGACCTTTAAGACTGACGATCAGACGAAGAACAGTTATATTAGACTTGAAATATTAATTCTGTTTCTTTCTCTGCTGCCAGCTCTGCAGAGTTTCTTCAGCATTTTCTGTTATTTAAGATTTCCAGTATCTGCGGCATTTTATTTGAGTGTTCTTCCTCCTGTTCAGTATTCTCATTATCTTAGTTGAAAGACTGCTGCTGCTCTCCCAGCTTGTCAACATCCATTACATCTCTCTTTGCCATCTGCAGTTGTACAGTGCACAGCGTGCAAGGATTTTCAACATACTCTGTCTGGACTGTATTGCCTGGAAATCCCAGACCAATCAAAACAATAGAACCTCATTTTTTTTTGCAAGCCGGTTGTTTGCTCTATGATAACCTGGGTGGAAAAATGGGCTGCTTTAAGTTTTTATCAGCCATGGAGCAGAAGGTAGTCCCTGTTTCCTAGCAGCCATCTTTGTAAGGCATCCAGCCCTTGAGATGAAGCAGGAATGTGATGTGCGTGCAGTCTATGGTGGCCTGCATCTGGGGAAAGGCAGCTTTATTATTGAAGCCTACTGTCTGAGTTGCACTGCTTATCCTGGGGAAATAAGATGAGCAGGGTGATCTTGCACAAATTTAATTGGTAATGGCCTTGAAACATTTGTGGGTTGAAGATTGAAAGATTACAAGCAAATCACCAGTGGATCCTTCAAAGCAGCCAGTCGCATAAGAATTTGGCACTGCTGACACCTTGATAACCACCAGAAAAGAATGGCTGCTTATTCCTTCAGTTCACAAGCTCTGGTCCAGCAGATGACACAGTTCTGTGACAAGTCTAGTATATCTTTCCATCATGGACATGCCCCTGTTCACCTGGGGTATTACATCAATAATAATAGATTCTGAGCCTCCTGCACTTCCTCCATGACTTGAGGAGACCTTCTATTGTGATTTACTCATGGAAGCAGCCCTTGGAGGTTGCTGCTTGTCCTGGGCATGGTGACTGCCATTTTAATTTCCATTACGCGTTTGTGATTTGTGTAGGATGTATTACAGCAGAAATGGCACTTCACAGAATGAGTTGCAGATTTGGCCTGTCAATCTAAGTGAGACCCCCTTCCCCTGCAAACTGTAATTCTCCTTTCTTCCTTGATGTTCCTGTCAATCCCAACAGGCTTGAGCTTCTAATCATTCACACCATTGCCATTCATTTAAGGGGTTTGACGAGATAGATGTTGGTAAGATATTATTCTTTTGGGAAATTTAGAATTGGAAATATATTTTCCAAATTAGGTGCCCACAGAGATAAGGACCAATTTTTTTCAAAAGAAAATCATTTATATTTGAAATAATCTTTTCCAGCAAAAAATGGAGGCGGTATCATCGAATATATTCAAGGCTGAGTTAGGTAGATTTTTGACAGTCAGGCAAGAAAGTGGATTTAAGACCACAATCAGATCAGCAAGCTGGAGAGGCTGAATGACTACTCCTCCTATTCTTTATGTTCTTATGTTTATGGAAGTCCCACCCAACCAGATTTGTTAGGTGTGCACTGATATATCATATTTACAAACCCTTCTGTGCATTTTGCACTACCAAAGATGGTATAACTAAGCTGAGCATTCATTCAAAGGACTCACTGATTTTTAGAGTAACTGCATTTTATGCAGGTGATGGTGCCTTAAAATCACTGAATTATGGCAATACTAGATGCAATACATAAATATTTCATTTGGATATTTTATTTCTGTGTGTCATTAAAATATCATTTGTATTTAATTGGTTTGTTTTCTTGTCATTTGACTTTAATATAAAACGATCTACGACAAAGAAGCAAGCAGTCAAGTGCCCCCAAGTAAATATACACTGTAAATATACTGTTTAATTAATAATTTAGAAAGTTGTGTGACAGTATTTTCCAAATAATGATATATTACGTATTGGATGTCAAAATTTGAAGAGCCTCTAGCTGCACATGATTAATAGAACAAAAAATATTTCCATACCCATAAAGGTTTTAAGAAATTATGTGGGCTTATTCCCACTGCATGCCACACAGATGGGATGATTGTCCAGGGATTGTATTGTGGGGGAATGATTGCCTCGTATTTACAATGTTTTTGGCTTCCATTTCTTTCCCAGGTGGACTGTCTTTAAGGTACATCCAAATCAGTGGAAGCCTGCTTATTTTCGTTTTCCATCGTTAGATAGAGTAACAACACATCTGTTTAAAGCAGTTATGATTTTTTTCTTGTCTTGTAAAATTGTTTTGGCTTTGTACCCTGTGTGTTTTACATAAAGGCATTAACTCTCAGATAAACACACTTTAGCTATAGATTCTAAAATGGTTCACTGTGTGAAGATACAAATTGTTCATTTGATTGGTTACTTCCAGCATTGAAAGTATGGTTTACAGAATTTTGAAGGTGTTTGATACAATACAGTAAATATGTTCTGTCTGCAAAATCAATATTTCCCTTCCTTTAGTGATTGGTAATAAACTCCTTATGGAAAGCATAATTTGTTGGAAGTAAAATACATATTTGAGCTAATATTTTTAGCTCTGAAGAAAATCTATTTTATATTACATAATTTGTAATTCATTAAAATAGGATTTTAATTTTTAATTGCATTTAATTTAATATTTGTTTCTATATGATAAGTGTTATATTAGGGAATGTCTCAGTTTATTTCCAAGAATAGGACTTGCTTCTTTAAGCTTTTGTAATCTATAATGTCGATTTTAGAGAGTTCGTGATTACACTTACTTATTATAGGCAGTCAATGTTTTATTGTAATTTTCTGACAGTTTATTGAGAAACAGCAGTTTAGATGTGGTCTATTAGTTAATTAGACAAGGAAGGAAGTAAATGACTTGTGACAGAACAGAATACATCACCACACCCAGAGCTATTCTGTAGAATGGAGGAGTAGAGGTAGTACAGTACCATATCCCAGTTGTCTTTTGTGGAGGTCTCTGGTAGTCATTGGTGGTTTCTGGCAGTCTTTAATGTCTTCTGGTAGCCTTGATGCCAGCAATCTTTCTTCATTCCTTGGGCTGATGTGGGAGTGATTACCTGGTCTTCCTCTGGGAGGTACTTTGGTTTGTCTCCCTGGTTCTTCTTGCCCCTCACCCCTCTCCTGCCCTTATTAAAAAAAAGAACGTTAATTTGGGAGCTATAAATGCGTACTCATTAGATCACCACTGTCCCCTTGCCCACATCTTTCTGAAGATTAGTTTTTCATTCCTTCTAGGACCAAAAGCCGCCTTATTTTTGATGTACAGCATTGATAATGGAGTAGAATAAACCTTTGACGTAAGTTAAAACATTGAATAATTCTTATGAGCTCTGTTTTCATGTGGAGATTTGTTTACATTTACAGGCTAGTTTCTAATGTGAAACAATTAGATGATATCTCGTGCTACACAGAAAATACCAAATATGGGAATAGAGAATTAATACAGGTTTGGCAGGGTGGGAGATAGGGGGAGATCACTGGATGAAATGAGATTAGTTACTGTAGTGGATACAGTGAGCTGATGTGCCATGGTGATGTCATGGTCCACGGGAAGGTAGAAGGAGGTATCTGAGAGTTGGTGGTCATCCTCTGCAAGATTGAGGTCAGTACGCCAGACGACAACAGCACCACCCTTATTGGCAGGCTTAATGACAAAGTCAGGGTTAGATCTGAGTGCACGGAGTGCAGTCAGTTCGGAGGGAGATAGGTTGGACTTTTGTGAGAGGTGCAGAGAAATTGCGGTAACTAATGTCATGTCGACAGTTCTCAATGAAAAGATCGAGTGCCAGTAAAAGGCCGGAGGGAGGCATCCAGGTGGAGGGAGAGCGTTGGAGTTGGGCAAAGGACCATGACCCCACCATGGCACATCAGGCCACTGTATCCACTATGGTTACTGATCTCATTTCATCCGGTGATCCCCCCCCACCCCGTCTCTGCTTCCATGCTAATAGTCCTCCAACCCCGCACAGCTCGTTTCTACCTCCTGCCAAAAATCTACATACAGGACTGTCCGGGCAGACCCATTGTTTCAGCCTGCATCTGCCCCACAGAACTCATCTCTTCTTACCTTGACTCAGTCTTCTTTCCCCTGATCTGATCCCTACCCACATACATCCATGATTCATCTGATGCCTTACGCCGGTTTCAAAACTTTTAAATTTACCGGCTCCAGTCACGTCCTCTTTACCATGCATGTGCAATCCCTTTACACATCTGTTCCCCACCAGGAGGGTCTTAGGGCTCTCCGCTTCTTCAAGGAGCAAAGACCTGAACCATCCCCTCCCACCACCACCCTCCTCTGCGTGGCCGAGCTCCTCCTCATCCTGAACAACTTCTCTTTCAACTGCTCTCATTTTCTTCAGGTAAGGGGGGTTGCCACGTGAACCCGCATGGGCCCCAGTTATGCCTGTCTCTTTGTGGGGTACGTGGAACATTCCTTGTTCCAGTCCTATTCTGGTCCCTATCCACAGCACTTTTTTTCAATACATCGATGATATCATTGGTGCTGCTCCCCTCGCTCGTCTGGAATTGGAAATCTTCATCAGTTTAGCCTCCAATTTCCACCTTGCCCTTACTTTCACCTGGTCTGTCTCTGTCTCCTCCCTTCTCTTCCTCAACATTTCTGTTTCCATTTCTGGGGATAGACTGGCCACTGATATCCATTACAAACCCACTGAGTCCCACAGCTACCTGGACTATACATCCTCACTCCCCACTTCCTGTAAAGACTCCATCCCACTCTCTTAGTTCCTCCATATCTCTCTCTCTCTCTGATATGTTCAGATGAGGCCATCTTCGACAAGGGAGCCTCTGAAATGCTCACCTTCTTCCTCAACCAAGGATTCCCCAGCTCCATTGTCGATAGGGCCCTCAACCAGGTCCGACCCATCTCCCGCTCTTCTGCCCTCACCCCTTTTCTTCCCTCCCACAACAGCGATAGGGTTCCCCTTATCCTCACCTACCCTCCAACCAGCATCCACATCCAGAAGATCATCAGACGCCATTTCTGCCACCTCCAGCGAGATGCCACCACCAGTCACACATTCCCCTCCCCACTCTTGTCTGCCTTCTGCAAGAACCGTTCCCTCTGGGACACCCTGGTCCACACTTCCTTCACCCCCACCATCTCCCCACAGCCCTAGGGGACCTTACCTTATAACGGGTGAAGTGCAACACCTGCCCATTTATCTGCTCCCTCTCCAGTATCCAAGAACCCAAACATAACTTCCAGGTGAAGCAACACTTCACCTGCACTTCCCAGAATCTAGTCTACTGCATTCACTGCTCACAATGTGGTTTCCTCTACTTGGGGAAACAAAACCTCGATTTGGCAACTGCTTTGCTGAACATCTATATTCTGCTCGCAAGAAATGACCCTGAACTACCTGTTGCCTGCCCCTTCAATGCACCACACTGCTCCCTGGCCAACATCTCTGTCTCTGGCTTGCTGCAGTGTTCCAGTGAAGCCCAATGCAAGCTGGAGGAACAACACCTCATTTTCCGCTTGGGGACCCTACAGCCCTCCAGGCTCAATATTGAGTTCAATAATTTTAGGGCCTAAACACTCCCATGTCCCAGCCCCTCCACCCCACACACTAGGCCTTGTTATCATATAGCTTGCCATTACTTACCCCATGTTATTAGTCACTAACAATCCCCATTAACAACTATTCACCTTCCCAGCCTGATTGTTAGCAACTCCTTTGTCTGTCCAACTGTCTTTCCCTCTCTTTGGGCTCTATCCTTTTGTTTACTCCCTACCCCACCCACCTCCCTATTTTCTGCATATAAACTGACATTTTCCAGGCCACTATTAGTTCTGAGGAAGGGTCAGTGGACCCAAAACATTAACTCTGCTTTTTTCTTTCACAGATGCTGCCAGACCTGCTGAGCTATTCCAGCAACTTTTTTTTTGCCCAAGAATTGCCAGCCAATCAAAGACCAGCATCACCAGAGGGGCATTGCTGAAGATGGTTATACACTCACTTGAGGCCCAGGATTGTTACTGAACCTAGGCAAGAGGTGACTGATGGCAGAAGTAGGATTGTGCAGCAGGGGCAAAGAATGGGTGTCATGAACTCCTCCTTGGTCTTCCCTCCCTCTTTTGTAATACTGCGTCACTTAATCAAGCACCAAATGCCATTGAATGAGGGCTGTCTCCTTCCAGAGCTTGTAATCATCCCTATAAGGATGCCCTTCAGGTTCTTTGTTGGTGAGTGCCCTGTCCATTTCGGTTGAATACCAGCATTGGCATACTTGACATCTTTAAGGAGGCAATAATTGACCCACTTAAAGGCCTCAATTAATGGTGAGTTTGGAAGGCCTTCCAGAGCTTTTCCACTGTGACTTACTCAGGACAGAAAAGTCACAGGACCCTTACCCATTAGAACCCCAACCAATGAAATACCCTTCTGTCACCAGACTTGCCAGAAGGAGGGCATTAAATTCAACCCCAAATTATGATGATATAACAAAGACCACTGCAGCAGTATGACAGTCTGATTAAACTTCAAGTTTTAAAAATTTATGCAACTGTTCTGAATTTTTTGATGCAGTTTTACTTAGTTGCACTTCAGATCATTTTATTGAATTAATACCTAAACAATAGAAAAGATGCAGTCTATGTGCAGAAAATACGAATTAGAATAATAAAAGAGGTTCTAGTACTAGGGCAGATGAATCAGCATCTGAATTGCGAAAAGAATGGTTGTGGTTCCTTCAGCAGAAGCTCTGAGAAAAGCTGCATATTTAACATTTTATATGACATGTCCTTTCTTTTACAGGTGATGATTGAATCTAGGGATGTTTCCAGCAATTTTTGCTATTTTTTTGTAATTAGTGTGTCTTATATAAGTTTATCCATCTTAGGTCTACATCCTTGACCTCTTTTCTGAATATGGAAGGGATTTAGTGCTGAAGTACACTCACACAATCTGTATTCACAATATGATCGTACAACCATAGAATATAGGAACAGAATTAGGCCATTTGGCCTGTCGGGTTGGCTCTACCATTGATTCTCGGCTGATGTATTTCACAATCCCATTTCCCTGCCTCTATCTGTAACCTTTGATCCCCTCAATAATCAAGAACCTATCTATTTCTGTCTTGAATACGCTCAATGACTTGGTCTCCACAGCCCTCTTGTGAGTTCCACAAATTAACCACACTCTGAGTGAAGAAATTCCTCCACATCTCAGTTCTAAAGAGTCGGCCCTTCACTCTTGGCCCTTGGGTCCTAGTCTCTCCTTCTGATGGAAGCATCTTCTCTACCCAGGCCCCTCAGTATTCTGTAAGTTTCAAACAGATTCTCCTCATCCTTTAAACTCCATTGAGTACAGACTCAGAGTCCTCAATCCCTCCTCATATGACAAGTCCTTCACCTCAGGATTATTCTTGTAAACTTCATCTGCACCCCCTCCTATGCCAGCACATCCTTCCTTCGATATAGGGTCCAAAACTGCTCACGACATTCCAAATGCCGTCTGACCAGTACCTCATAAAACCACAGAAGTATATTTCTGCTGTTGTATTCTAGCCCTCTTGAAATGAATGCTAACGCTGCATTTGCCTTCCTAACTGCCAACTGGACGTGCATGGTAACCTGTAGGGAATCCTGAACTAGGACTCCCAAGCCCATTGTGATTTGGATTTCAGAAAACCTTCTCCATTTAGAAAATAGACTACGTTTCTATTCTTCCAACCAAAGTGCATAACATCATTTTCCATCTGCTACTTCTTTGCCTTTCTCCTATCCTGTCCAAGTTCTTCTGAATCCCTGCTTCTTCAACACTACCTGTGCCTCTACCTATCTTTGTGTCATTTGCAAGCTTAGCAACAATGCCTTCAGTTCCTTTGCCCAGATTGTTAACATGTAATGTGAATAGCCTTCTCCCCATTTATTGCTTTCTTAGTTATCATCTGTTGGCTTTTAAAGGCTTCCCAAACCTCTGGCTTCCTATTAATCTTCACTACATTTTACATATTTGCTTTTATGCTGTCCCCGACTTCCATTATCATCCATGGTTGCTTCATCTTTCCCTTAGTATGTTACTTCTTTCTTAGGATTTCTACTTTGCCTCCTGAAATACCCCAGAAACTCCTGCCATTGCTTCTCCACTGTCTTCCCTGGTGGGCTGTCCTTCCAGTTAACCCTGCCAGCTCCTCCCTCACGTCTTTGTAGTTATCATTACTCAATTGTAATACCATTACATCTGATTCTAGCTTCTACCTCGTAAACTGCCAGGAGATTTGCTAACAGTTCCTTCACCTTAAGCTCCCTAATCAAGTCTACCTCATTACATTAATTCCCTGGCCCCAAACACCTCATTTTCACCATGGACGTCCAGTCCCTATACACCTGTATTCCGCATGCAGATGGCCTCAAGGCCCTCCGCTTCTTCCTGTCCCGCAGGCCTGACCATTCCCCCTCCACCGACACCCTCATCAGCCCAGCCAAACTCATCCTCACCCTCAACAACTTCTCTTTCGATTCCACCCACTTCCTACAGACAAAGGGGGTGGCCATGGGCACCCGCATGGGCCCCAGCTATGCCTGCCTCTTTGTAGGTTACGTGGAACAGTCCCTCTTCCGTACCTACACAGGCCCCAAACCCCACCTCTTCCTCCGGTACATTGATGACTGTATCGGCGCCGCCTCCTGCTCCCCAGAGGAGCTCGAACAGTTCATCCACTTCACCAATACCTTCCACCCCAACCTTCAGTTCACCTGGGCCATCTCCAGCACATCCCTCACCTTCCTGGACCTCTCAGTTTCCATCTCAGGCAACCAGCTTGTAACTGATGTCCATTTCAAGCCCACCGACTCCCACAGCTACCTAGAATACACCTCCTCCCACCCACCTTCCTGCAAAAATTCCATCCCCTATTCCCAATTCCTCCGCCTCCGCCGCATCTGCTCCCACGATGAGGCATTCCACTCCCGCACATCCCAGATGTCCAAGTTCTTCAAGGACCGCAACTTTACCCCCACAGTGGTCGAGAACGCCCTTGACCGCGTCTCCCGCATTTCCCGCAACACATCCCTCACACCCTGCCCCCGCCACACTGCCCAAAGAGGATCCCCCTTGTTCTCACACACCACCCCACCAACCTCCGGATACAACGCATCATCGTCCGACACTTCCACCATCTACAATCCGACCCCACCACCCAAGACATTTTTCCATCCCCACCCCTGTCTGCTTTCCGGAGAGACCACTCTCTCCGTGACTCCCTTGTTCGCTCCACACTGCCCTCCAACCCCACCACACCCGGCACCTTCCCCTGCAACCGCAGGAAATGCTACACTTGGCCCCACACCTCCTCCCTCACCTCTATCCCAGGCCCCAAGATGACTTTCCATATTAAGCAGAGGTTCACCTGCACATCTGCCAATGTGGTCTACTGCATCCGCTGTACCCGGTGTGGCTTCCTCTACATTGGGGAAACCAAGTGGAGGCTTGGGGACTGCTTTGCAGAACACCTCCGCTTGGTTCGCAATAAGCAACTGCACCTCCCAGTCGCAAACCATTTCCACTCCCCCTCCCATTCTTTAGATGACGTGTCCTTTATGGGCCTCCTGCAGTGCCACAATGATGCCACCCGAAGGTTGCAGGAACAGCAACTCATATTCCGCTTGGGAACCCTGCAGCCCAATGGTATCAATGTGGACTTCATCAGCTTCAAAATCTCCCCTTCCTCCACCGCATCCCTAAACCAGCCCAGTTGATCCCCTCCCCCCACTGCACTGCACAACCAGCCCAGCTCTTCCCCTCCACCCACTGCATCCCAAAACCAGTCCAACCTGTCTCTGCCTCCCTAACCTGTTCTTCCTCTCACCCATCCCTTCCTCCCACCCCAAGCCGCACCTCCATCTCCTACCTACTAACCTCATCCCACCTCCTTGACCTGTCCGTCCTCCCTGGACTGACCTATACCCTCCCTACCTCCCCACCTATACTCTCCTCTCCACCTATCTTCTTTTCTCTCCATCTTCGGTCCGCCTCCCCCTCTCTCCCTATTCATTCCAGAACCCTCACCCCATCCCCCTCTCTGATGAAGGGTCTAGGCTCGAAACGTCAGCTTTTGTGCTCCTGAGATGCTGCTGGGCCTGCTGTGTTCATCCAGCCTCACATTTTATTATCTACCTCATTACACTCTCAGAATCGAGAATTGCTGGTTCCCTAATGGGTTCTCACACAAGGCACTCCAAGAAACCATCTCATAGACATCCCATGAATTCCTTTTCTTGGGATCTGCTAGCAATCTGATTTTCCCAGTCCACCCACATAAAGTACCTCATGATTATTGCAATAGTACCTTTTTTGATAACAAAGTGTGAAGCTGGATGAACACAGCAGGCCAAGCAGCATATCAGGAGCACAAAAGCTGACGTTTCAGACCTGGACCCTTCATCGGAGAGGGGAATGGGGAGAGGGTTCTGATATAAATAGGGAGAGAGGGGGAGGCGGACTGAAGATGGAGAGAAAAGAAGATAGGTGGGGAGGTAGAGAGGGGATAGGTCAGTCCAGGGAGGGCGGACAAGTCAAGGAGGCGGGATGTAGCTAGTAGGTAGGGACTGGAGGTGCGGCTTGAGGTGGGAGCTTGGGAACCCTGCAGTCCATGGTATCAATGTGGACTTCACAAGCTTCAAAATCTCCCCTCCCCCCACTGCATCCCAAAACCTCCCAGCTCGTCCGCTTCCCCACTGCATCCCAAAACCAGCCCAGCTTGTCCCCGCCTCCCTAACCTGTTCTTCCTCTCACCTGTCCCCTCCTCCCACCACAAGCCACACCTCCATTCCCTACCTACTAACCTCATCCCGCCTGCTTGACATTCCACCCTCCCTGGACTGACCTATCCCCTCCCTACCTCCCCACCTATACTCCCCTCTCCATCTATCTTCTTTTCTCTCCATCTTCAGTCCACCTCCCCCTCTCTCCCTTTTTATTTCAGAACCCCCTTCTCATCCCCCTCTCTGATGAAGGGTCTAGGCCCGAAACGTCAGCTTTTGTGTTCCTGAGATGCTGCTTGGCCTGCTGTGTTCATCCAGCTTCACACTTTGTTATCTTGGATTCTCCAGCATCTGCAGCCCCCATTATCTCTGAGTACCTTTCTTGCATGTATTTTTAATTTTCTGAGTTATTTTCTTCCCACATCCTGACTACTGCTGGGACGCCTGTACACAACTTCCATCAGGGTCTTTTTCTCTCTGCAGCTCCTCGATTCTACCCACACAGATTCCTTGCCTTCCAATTCAATATCAATTTTTGCTATTAATTCCATTTCTGTCTAACAAAGTTACCCAGCCCCTCTGCCCAACTGCCTGTTCTTTCAATAGAATGCGTATCCTTGGATATTTAGTTCCCAGCCCCTGATCCCTTTGCAGCCACATGTCTTGATAGCCCCAACATAGTACCTGCTAATTTTGCTCTCACTACCAGATCATTTATCTGGTTTCATATGTTGCGTATATTTAAATACAACAACCTTAGTTCTGCATTGAGATGCAGATTAAGGAGCGTTTGAAATTCAGGATTTTATCATTATTTATTTAGAACTTGGAATAGTCTGGATACAGACTTATTCCAGGTTCTAAATAAATATCGATAATAACACAAAAGTTTGGAAAAAACCTCTGGTCTGACATCAAGAATGAAGAGAGAAAGAGAGTTATAGGTCATTGCCCTTTCAGTGGAACTGCCAATCAAGTGAAGGTCTCTACCAAAGTCCTGGCTTTCTTGAAATTAAAAACATGATAGCCCAATTCCTAATCACCTCTTAAGGGAGGGACTTTATCTCAGTGATGGTAATGCCACTGAATATGAAAGGGTGATGGTTAGATTCTCTCGTTTTGAGGATAGTCATTGCTTAACACTTTTGTGGTGCAAACGTTACTGGCCATTTATCAGTACAAAGTGGATGTCATTCAGATCTTGTTGCAGTTGGACATTGACTGCTTCATTTATGAGGAGTCGTGAATGGTGCTGAACATTGTGTAATCATCAACAAAAATCCCCACTTCTGGCCTTATTATGGAGGGCTGGTCGTTGACGAAGGAGCTGAATGTTGTTGTCCTAAGATCCTACACTGAAGAACTTCTGCAGAGATGTTTTAGAGCTGAGATGATTGGCCTTCAAGAACCTCAATCATCTTCCTTTGTTTTAGTTGTGACTGTTCGTAATTGGGCATTTCCTTGAGGTTCCATTGACTCAGCCACAGTCAGTAAATTGCGGCATTCATATCAAGAACAGTCAGTCTCACTTGCCCTCTGGAGATCAGCTTTTTGTCCATGTTTGAACCAAGTCTGTGATGAGGTCAGGGATTGACTAGCCATGGTGAACCCCAAACATGTGCAATTTTTTGCTAAGCAAGTGCTGACCATTCCCTTCATCAATTTACCGAGGATGGTGAGTAGACAGGTGGGGCAGTAATTCGCCAAGTTTGATTTTACCTGCTTTTTATGCACTCAATATACCTGAGCAGTTTTCCATGTTATTGGATAAATGCCAGTGTTATAGCTATACTGGAAGTTTCAGATGCAGGAGACGTTATGAGCAAAAGAATTCAATTTCCAGCGAATTCTCAGAGACAGTTTTTTAGGGTTACTGCCTAGTCTTCATGCATAACTTCAGTCTGTGTTGATCAAATAACCATCTGAATGTTAGAATATATGGACCAGTATTTTTAAATTTGAAGATTATGTCATATTGAGAAGGATTGTCAATATCACAAAGGATGATAAAAAGATTACTGGAGGACATTAAGAAATTTAGAAAATAGGCAAATTGGCAAATTAAAGTCAACACAGATAAAGTAAGGCAGTGTAGTACTGGAAAGGTAGGGAAGTCATTTATTACTTGAAGGGTGCAAGTCGAGGCTTGGTTAGGCAGAGGAACAAAGGGATGTCAGAGTACAAATGCACCAATTACTACAAGTTGCACTATAAGTTAGCAAGACCGTAAAGAAAATAAACCATCCAGCAGACCTTATTGCTAAACAGACAGAATATCTTCAGAATTACAAAACAATACCCACAGCATGGGCACACTAATGACATGAACCACGCTGGACCTTATGTAGTGTCCACAGGAGAAGCACGTAGATAAGGCAATTTTGATGTCAGTTGTTGTGGACATACCTGACAGCATTGCTATTTTGCAGCTCAATATTCCAACCAATGCCAGCTCTTAAACTCAAACTGCTAAATTGTGTTAAGGAGCAAGAACAGTGCTACTTTAAAGGCACCATAAATTACTTAACAAAACAAAACTTGCTGGAAAAAACTCATTAGTGGAGACAAAGCAGAGTTGAAGTATTGGGTCCAGTACAAAAAAACGGAACAAACCCAACCTGATCAATTACTGGACCATCAATTTACCTCAATCATTAGCAAAACGATGGAAGATGTCGATCGTGTTGTCAAGTCACACTCACTCAACAATAACCTGATGGTCAGTTTGGGCACTGCAACAACCGACTCAGTTGTTTTCTTATAGCCGACAAATGAGTTGAACTTGTGGTGAGATGAGAATGTTTTGCCTTGACAGTGAGAAAACATTTCACTGAGTACTGCAACAAGAGCATCAATAAAACTGAGCCAATGGTAAACAAGGAGAAATCTTTCCACTTTTGGAGAGTAGTCAGTCATCTCTGACTCTGAGTTCTTCATGTTGATGTTTTAGGCCCAGTTATCTTCAGTTGCTTCATCAATGCCCTTTGCTCCATTACACCGTCAAAATGCTAATGATTGCACAGTATCCAGACCCATTTGACATTCAGCAGGTGCTGGCAGTCTGTATCCTTATGCAGCAAGACCTGGACAACATTCACAAACAACACAGTGTGGAGCTGGAGGAAGACAGAAGGCCAAGCAGCGTCAGAGGACTTCGCAGTGGAGTTATAAATCACTCAGAGATAGCAAGAATTGTAGAGGCTTAGGAGTGGGATTATAAATTTCTGAAGAAGGATCCCCATCCGAAACATCAACTTTCCTGCTCCTCTGATGCTACCTGGCCTGTTGTGTTCCTCGAGCTCCACACTGTGTTGTCTCTGACTCCAGTATCTGCAGTTCTTGCTATCTCCTGGACAACGTTCAGCTTTGGGTGATAAATGGCAAATAACATTCATGCACACAAGTGCAAGACAATGGCCATCTCTAATATGAGGGAATCTGACCACATACCCTTGACATTAATTAACTTTACCATCACTGAATTCCCCATCCTGGGTTTTACCATTAGCCAAAAACAGCCATATAAATATACTGTGACGACAAGAGTGGGTCACAATCTGGAAATTCTACAACGAGCAACTCATCTCCAGACTCTCTTAAGTTTGTCAGCCATCTATAAGGCAGACATTATGAATGTGACAGAATGTTCAGCACTGATCGTTCCAACTGCAAGATGTACTGTAGCAACTTGCCTAGGCTGCTTTGACAACGCCTTCCAAACACACATCCACTGCACCTGAAAGGCCAGCAAATGGATGGAAACACCACTAGCTGTAAGATTCTCTTAAAGCCACACACCACCCTGATTTGGAGATATATTGCCGCCCCTTCATTGTTGCTGAGTCTAAGGTCTGGGACTCCCCTTCTAACAAGACCGTGGGTTTACCTCAACACATGAACAGCAGTGGCGCATCACCACATTCTTAAGGACAGTTGGGAATAGGAAATAAATACTTACCCACCCAATGCCACCCACATATGGTGAAATAATAATGAAAAAATTATTACAATAACAGATGATCAGATTTCTCTTGAGGCATTTAGCAGTTGACTTGCATCTGGAATTGTATCTTTTGTTGGTGAATATGTTAAATTGCCCTATTTACTTGGACTGATCTTTAAAATCCTTGTTTTGTGTGATCTTTGTATGTATGCTTGTTTATGTACAGTATATGATTTAGTTCTAGCAATTCTGAACAACATAGAATTTGCGATTGTAAGTTATGTGCTTTTTAAAGTGGAGATTAATCCTAGCATTTTTCATTTTCATTGCCTTTCTTCTGATGAAAGCTTAAAATTATGAAAACAACCAGTTAGGAGAACCTCAGTTCATGCAGCTCATTTGCTCCAGTGCAGATGGCTATCTGCCGCTATAAGTGGATTTAATGATAGCTAGATGTATACAAATCTCTGACACCCATGATCTGACCTTTATGTGCAAGTTGTAGATTTTAGTGTGATGCCAGTCTTAAAAATAAAATTGTTTAGGTGGTAAGGGCATTACCGGATAAGGAACACTTATTGCCTAACCCTAATTGCCCACGAGAAGTTGAACTGCTGTAGCCTGTGCAGAGTATGTACACCCAGTGTGCATTTAGAAAGGGAATTCCAGGATGTTGACCTATGGCTGTGATGAAATGGCAATACAGTTCCAAGTTAGAATGATGTGTAACTTGGAGGAGAACGTTTGCAGGCTTAAGGTGCTGTCAAAGGAGATATGATGAGGTTTTGTGGTGCATCTTTTAAATGATTGTTTGCTAAATGTTGACTTTAAAACATTTTGCTGTTTAGTCAAAACAAAATAATAGTAAGCTTTTCAATTTTGGAAGCATTATGAACTGCAAGTATAGTGAAGGACTCGAGGACACAGACAGCCTGGTGGAGTGGCAGACTTGTAACAAGAAATTTGAGAGTTGTTTGAAGTGATGATTTTGACAGGAAGAAAGAGGAACAATAATATAAAATAAGAGATTTGATTCTAAAGAGAGCACAGAAGCAATGGAACCCTTTGGATATATATATGCATAAATAATTATATGCATTTATTATAAGCATATAAATAACATATGCATAATAATGGCAAGGTAGATTAATTTGGTATAGGGGAGTCTGGGCATTATAAACTAGAAACATTAAAGCGGATTTTTCTTTCCTAACGTGTCCCCAAACTGAACCTGCGAGTGGTGGTTGAGACCCAATTCTAGAATTCCCGTCCCTGTTCTTGTTGCCCGCAATCTGCAGCAGAATTGGATAAGGGTGTATGTCACGAGACTACATAAAGCAGCCTTGGCATCGACTGCTGTATTGTGGCAGTAGTCATTTCAAGTGCAGGGCCATTTTGATGAAGTTGGGTCGCTTTCTGAGTGTGGATGTGGTCCGACTAGATCAGAGGAGTTTTGAACCATTGGGTAATCCTATGCTGGAGTAAGAAATCTTTTGACATGTTAGTTAGAAAAGGTGAATGTGATTAGTGAGTTACAAGCGAAGATGTCGTTTGGAAATGTGATGTTGGGGCTATATCAGGGACCTGGTACAAAGAAGGGCAGTACTGATTATTAAACTTTTTTGGTTACATGGTGTTCAGGAAAGATAAGAAAGGAAGAAAAGAGGAATCAAAAGTAGTGTTAATTAAGGAGTACGTTGCACTGATTGAGAAGGAAGGTGTCTCACAAAGGTTGTGGACAGAGTCTTTTGGCTAGAGTTAAGGAATAAAAGCAATATAAATAAATTGCTCATTGTTGTCGTCAGACCAGGAGCTATTAGAAAGGATGTAGAGACAAGGATGTAAGTCTTTTTGCTGTTTTTGCCTGCCTTCCACTTTTTCCAACAGCAAGCTTTAAGGTGCTTGAAGCTTTCTTGTATGCTCTTCCTCCACGGCCTTGGGCCAGTGATTCCCAGGTGTCTGTGGGAATGCCTTGAGGGTATCCCTAAAACACTCCAACTGCCCACCTGGGGCTCGCCTGCCATTTCGAACCAAGGACGACATGCCCAGCTCAACGCAGCTGATCAAGGATGGTCAGTGCCTCAATGCCAGGAATGTTGGCCTGGTCAAGGACGCTGGTGTTGGTGCATATTTTTTCCTAGCGGATTCACAGGATCTGGCGCAGGCATTGTGAGGTATTTGTGAGAGACAATCCTCATCTCAGAACTGTACTAAAGGGCAGAAATCACCACAGTTCTGTAAACTACGATCTTGGTGTTAGATCTGATGTTGTTCTCAACACCCTTTTCCTCAGGTGGCTAAAGGCTGCAAGTTACAATTTGCCCAACAGGAGTACATAGTCTGCATTGTAGCACGCATAAGGGTTTTGTGTACCCCATGAGGACTTTGTTCAAACTGTCATTGCTGGATTTTCCAAGGAGCTGTTGCTTCAGTCAAAGGCTGCTTCTTTCTTGTGATCAGGAATGGAGCAATCTTTGACTGGAAGAATAGGGAGCAGGGCAATGTGATTGTTTTACCTCAGCTGAAGGCTTGGATTCACAGCAGTGAACAGTGAAATACAGATTGAGAGGGTTTCAGAAAGACGTTGGCTTACGAGGACAGAAATATGAGTTGGCCGTCGAAGGAGTGAAGTGAGATCTGGGCCATTAGTAGTAATAGGGAGGGGTGAGTGTTGGGTTTTCAGCAATCGATGGTTTGAGAGCGAAACAGTGGGTGGAGTTTGTGGTGCAGGAGTTAGTGTGCAGAGGGGTAAATGGAGTGGGAATTGGGTGTCAGATGTGGCTGGGTGAGAATCAAGCTGTGGGTGATTGTGGAGTGAATTTCAAGCTATTGTGTCGGGCAGAGAGGCAACCAGGGCTGTGGGAAGTGAGGCGAGAAGAGGACTACTAGGGTGGACAAGAGTTGCTGAGACAGTGCGGTATTGCAAGATGAGAATCAGGCTGTAATGTGTCGAGGAAAGTTGAGCCGTTGGTGAATTTTTTTTTATCCCCAAAAACCTGTTCTCTTCCTACCTTTAGCAACATTCAGACTTTTCCTATGCTAGTTGTTCTACTTTGGAGCACAAATCGGTAAACATGCTACAATTTGGCTAAATGGGGATTCTAAACCGGTATCACCAGTCCTGAAGAAGGGTAATAGCTGTAACATTGACTGCTCCATTCCTCCAGATGCTGCTTGGCCTGCTGTGTTCTTCCAGCCTTGTCTAAGGTTTGTCTACCTTATTCCAACATCTGCAGTTTTCTTGTCTCACCTTCAAAACCACAGGTATCACTCCTTGGCAAACTTTCCAGACCACTGGGTCAGGTGAGTGCCTGACTGACTAGAAGGATTGTTGGTTTGGTGAGTGAGTGAGAGAGTGAATGGATGGATGGGTAAGTAAGCAAGTAAGTGACTGAGTAGTATGGAGCAATGAGTGAGAGAATAGAGTGCATGGATGAGTAAGTGAGTGAGTGGAGTGACTGGGTGAATGACTAATTGAGAGGTGGGCGAATGACTGTGGAGGTGGTTAAGTGAGTGGGTGTAGAGTGGTGTGTGAGTGCATGATTGGAACAGTGTGTGGATGGAGACTCAGTTAGAAACTGGAGCTGTGAGTGAGTAGATGAGTGCATAAGTCACTGGAGTTGTAAGTAGGTGGCTAAGTGAGTAAATTACTTAGATGTGGGTGACTGGATGTGTAATTGATTGTAGTGGTAAGAAATGGGGTCTATGAGTCTGTGGCTGGATTGAGCAAATGGGTGGATGCGTGGGTGAGTGACTGACTGAAAAGATGAGTGGGTTAAATGCTTCCCAATTGACAGCATCAAAGGCTTTTGTAAGGTCAACGAAGGCCATTTGCAGGGGTAGGCATTTTTCTTTGCATTTCTCCTGCAGCTGACATGTGGTGATAATCTTATCCATTGTGCCCCTCCATGGCCGAAAGTCACTCTGAGATTCTGGGAGGTGTTCCTTAACCGCAGGGAGGAGACAATCAAGGACAATCTTGGTGATGACTTTTCCAACGGTTGGCAAGGAGGAAGATTTCCTTATAGTTACCATAGTCGTCCATCTCTGCTTTGGTTGCACCATGAACTTAACACCATTCTTCACCAGCTCCACAGCAACATGGAGGTCTTGGTAATGACAAATGGCTCCACTACTGACTCATTCCATGTTTGGTCTGGTGTCATGCAGGGCTGCGTGATCACCCCAGCACTGTTTTCGATGTACCTTGCTGCAGTGCTCCACCTCAGTGGAGTGGAGCTCTGGGTAATTATTCAACTTCTACTGCCTTTAAGCCAAAGTTAAAGTCACTCCGACCAATGTCATTGACCTGCAGTATGCAGGTGACACTTGCGTATCTGCAGTCTGAGAATGTACTCCAGATTGTCGCCAGCACCTTTATGGAGGCATATGAGAGCATGGATCTCACCCTGAATATCTGCAAGACGTAAGTCATCTACCATCAGACCTGGCATTGTGGAGCAAACCCCCCGATTATCAACGTCCACAGGGAGGCCTTCAAGACCGTTGACCAGTTCCAATACCTCAGGATTGTCCTGTTGGCCAGAGTAGCTGTTGACTAAGAGATCTAACACTGCCTCCAGTGTGCTAATGCAGCCTTTAGCCACCTGAGGAAAAGGGTGTTTGAGAACAACAACATCAGATCTGACACCAAGATCGTAGTTTACAGAACTGTGGTGATTTCTGCCCTCCAGTACAGTTCTGAGCTGTGGATTGTCTCCCACAGATACCTCACGATGCCTGCGCCAGATCCTGCGAATCCGCTGGGAAAAAATATGCACCAACACTAGCGTTCTCAACCAGGCCAACATGTCCAGCATTGAGGCAATGACCATCCTTGATCAGCTACGATGAGCTGGGCATGTCGCCCTTGGTTTGAAATGGCAGGCGAGCCCCAGGTGGACAGATGGAGTGCTTTAGTGATACCATCAAGGCATTCCCACAGACACCTGGGAATCACTGGCCCAAGACCATGGAGGAAGAGCATCCAAGAAAGCTTTGAGCACCTCAAGGCTTGCTGTTGGCAAAAGTGGAAGGCAGCAAAAAGAGCTCACTGCCACACCAATGCCCCACCCACCCCTTCAATGACCACCTTCTGTCCCAAGTGTAACAGAGCCTGTGGAAGCCGCATTGATTTGTACAACCACTTACAGACTCACCCTGAGAGTAGAAGAGAGTCATCCTTGTTTGCGAGGGACCGCCAATGAGAATGATGATGGGTGGATTAGTAAATGAATGAGTGACTGGTTGGATGAGTAAGTGCATAACGATACCTGAGTTGGTTAGTTGGTGAGCGAGTGACTAGAAATATGGGAGGATGGTTGAGTGAATGACTATTAAGGAACTGGGAGGGGAGGGTGGGTTGGCAAGTGAGTGAATTTGGGAGCAGAGTTAGTTGGTGTGTCGGTGTGGGGGAATATGCTACACGTTTCCAAACTACACCTCCCCCATCTGCAACTCACTTGGAATATTTCACCAGAGGCAAATGGTCAGTGTTAGTTAAACTCAACTCCTATCCTTGGTGCGCTTCATCTCCAACCTCTTCATCTCCAACTGCCGTCGAGACATTAACCGCCTCAACCTCTCCACCCCTCTCACCCACTCCAACCTCTCCCCCGCAGAACGGGCAGCCCTCCGCTCCAACCCCAACCTCACCATCAAACCCGCAGACAAGGGTGGCGCAGTGGTAGTATGGCGCACTGACCTCTACATCGCCGAGGCCAGACGCCAACTCTCCGACACCACCTCCTACCGCCCCCTCGATCATGACCCCACACCCGAGCACCAAACCATCATCTCCTACACCATTCATGACCTCATCACCTCAGGGGACCTCCCACCCACAGCCTCCAACCTCATTGTTCCCCAACCCCGCACGGCCCGTTTCTATCTCCTTCCCAAAATCCACAAACCTCCCTGCCCTGGTCGACCAATCGTCTCAGCCTGCTCCTGCCCCACCGAACTCATCTCCACCTATCTGGACTCCATCTTCTCCCCTTTGGTCCAGGAACTCCCTACCTACGTCCGTGACACCACCCACGCCCTCCACCTCCTCCAGGACTTCCAATTCCGTGGCCCCCAACACCTCATCTTCACCATGGATGTCCAGTCCCTATACACCTGCATTCCGCATGCAGATGGCCTCAAGGCCCTCCGCTTCTTCCTGTCCCGCAGGCCCGACCAGTCCCCCTCCACCGACACCCTCATCTGCCTAGCCGAACTCGTCCTCACCCTCAACAACTTCTCTTTTGACTCCTCCCACTTACTACAGACTAAGGAGGTGGCCATGGGCACCCGCATGGGCCCCAGCTATGCCTGCCTCTTTGTAGGTTACGTGGAACAGTCCCTCTTCCGTACCTACACAGGCCCCAAACCCCACCTCTTCCTCCGGTACATTGATGACTGTATCGGCGCCGCCTCTTGCTCCCCAGAGGAGCTCGAACAGTTCATCCACTTCACCAACACCTTCCACCCCAACCTTCAGTTCACCTGGGCCATCTCCAGCACATCCCTCACCTTCCTGGACCTCTCAGTCTCCATCTCAGGCAACCAGCTTGTAACTGATGTCCATTTCAAGCCCACCGACTCCCACAGCTACCTAGAGTACACCTCCTCCCACCCACCCTCCTGCAGAAATTCCATCCCCTATTCCCAATTCCTCCGTCTCCGCCGCATCTGCTCCCACGATGAGGCATTCCACTCCCGCACATCCCAGATGTCCAAGTTCTTCCAGGACTGCAACTTTCCCCCCACAGTGATCGAGAACGCCCTCGACCGCCTCTCCCGTATTTCCCGCAACATGTCCCTCACACCCCGCCCCCGCCACAACTGCCCAAAGAGGATCCCCCTCGTTCTCACACACCACCCCACCAACCTCCGGATACAACGCATCATCGTCCGACACTTCCACCATCCACAATCCGACCCCACCACCCAAGACATTTTTCCATCCCCACCCCTGTCTGCTTTCTGGAGAGACCACTCTCTCCGTGACTCCCTTGTTCGCTCCACACTGCTCTCCAACCCCACCACACCCGGCACCTTCCCCTGCAACTGCAGGAAATGCTACACTTGCCCCCACACCTCCCCCCTCACCCCCATCCCAGGCCCCAAGATGACATTCCACATTAAGCAGAGGTTCACCTGCACATCTGCCAATGTGGTCTACTGCATCCACTGTACCCGGTGTGGCTTCCTCTACATTGGGGAAACCAAGCGGAGGCTTGGAGACCGCTTTGCAGAACACCTCCACTCAGTTCGCAACAAACTACTGCACCTCCCAGTCGCAAATCATTTCCACTCCCCCTCCCATTCTTTAGATGACATGTCCATCATGGGCCTCCTGCACTGCCACAATGATGCCACTGAAGGTTGCAGGAACAGCAACTCATATTCCGCCTGGGAACTCTGCAGCCTAATGGTATCAATGTGGACTTCACCAGTTTCAAAATCTTCCCTTCCCCAACTGCATCCCTAAACCAGCCCAGTTCGTCCCCTCCACCCACTGCACCACACAACCAGCCCAGCTCTTCCCCTCCACCCACTGCATCCCAAAACCAGTCCAACCTGTCTCTGCCTCCCTAACCTGTTCTTCCTCTCACCCATCCCTTCCTCCCACTCCAAGCCGCACCCCCATCTACCTACTAACCTCATCCCACCTCCTTGACCTGTCCGTCTTCCCTGGACTGACCTATCCCCTCCCTACCTCCCCACCTATACTCTCTCCACCTATCTTCTTTTCTCTCCATCTTCGGTCCGCCTCCCCCTCTCTCCCTATTTATTCCAGAACCCTCACCCCATCCCCCTCTCTGATGAAGGGTCTCGGCCCGAAACGTCAGCTTTTGTGCTCCTGAGATGCTGCTTGGCCTGCTGTGTTCATCCAGCCTCACATTTTGTTGTCTCCTATCCTTGGTACCTGTTGGCGCCTGCTTCCTTGCCCTTGTGTGGTGATTAGAATTGGTCATTTTCTCCCTCTGGCTTTTCTCCACATCTGTACAGTGTTTTCTTAAAAATAATTCAATGATCAAGTGATTTCTTTGTAATTTATTATCCCTGACATAGTGTTATGAAAAACAGCATATTTCTGAAATTTGCTCACCTTGTGCCCCACTCCTACCTCCAAGTGAAAGATAATTTGAAATTTAAACTCAACTATAACTAGCAAGACAGTTTTACTTCAATGGTGGCAGAAAAGAAACTGGGACAAAATTTATAAATTGTTGTTTGGCAGTAAGAGCATTGACCTTTGACATTGGTAAGCCACTTCAGCAATGTACACCAACTTTGTTTTAACTGGCACCTTATCAACCGTCACTCTTGATAGACTAGCCAAAGTTAATTACCTCAAATACCATGATACACTGCAATGTCCAAGTATTTATGCTGTAAATTGGAACACAAAACCTGTCGGAAAAAGCTGAGAAAGCAAGCAAGACCCACACCACTGACACCACTGAGGCAGTGGAGAAGGAAGACTCAACTGAGCAACAGGAGAAGAAAGCTGATGAAACCACAGACCAAGTTGACCAGACAGTGGCCATGTTGGTAGATTTTTTTAGATTGCCCTCCAGACAATGAGGAGGTAAACGACATGGCGGCTTCAACCATACTGAGCCACAATACTGAGGGCATTCTCCTCCGTGGAGGAGAGATGGCTACGCTACTGGGGTGATTAGGGGGTCTAGTCACAATGCAGAGTGCATTGCTTGTGACTTAGTGAGTATGGTATATACAAATTCGTTTTGGTGCAACGTTCAGTGTGCATGTGTCTATGGGATGGTGTATGGAGGGTCTGTCTGTCTGGTTTTATCTGCAACCAGTTTGAGGTTTGCCTGGCTGGGTGCACAAGCTCTGAGTGTGCTCTATCTCCCTGTATTTTCTATGTCTTCATATATATGTGTGTGTATATATTATATAGGCATATGTACTAAAAAAATGTGAATACATCAATCAAGAACCTGAGCAATTAGTAAACAGAATTGACTGTTTGGAGCAGAGATAATGGGAACTGCAGATGCTGGAGAATCCAAGGTAATAAAGTGTGAAGCTGGATGAACACTGCAGGCCAAGCAGCATCTCAGGAGCACAAAAGCTGACGTTTCGGGCCTAGACCCTTCATCAGAGAGGGGGATGGGGTGAGGGTTCTGGAATAAATAGGGAGAGAGGGGGAGGCTGACCGAAGATGGAGAGAAAAGAAGATAGGTAGTGAGGAGGTGGGGAGGGGATAGGACAGTCCAGGGAACACGGACAGGTCAAGGAGGTGGGATGAGGTTAGCAGCTAGGAAATGGAGGTGCGGTTTGGGGTGGGAGGAAGAGATGGGTGAGAGGAAGAACAGGTTAGGGAGGCAGAGACGGGCTGGGCTGGTTTTGGGGTGCAGTCGGGGGGGAGGGGAAGAGCTGGGCTGGTTGTGTGATGCAGTGGGGGGAGGGGACGAACTGGGCTGATTTTGGGATGCGGTGGGGGAAGGGGAGATTTTGAAACTGGTGAAGTCCACATTGATACCATTGGGCTGCAGGGTTCCCAAGCAGAATATGAGTTGGTGTTCCTGCAACCTTCGGGTGGCATCATTGTGGCACTGCAGGAGGCTCATGATGGACATGTCATCTAAAGAATGGGAGGGGGAGTTGAAAAAGTCAGAGTGTTAACATCTCAGAACTGAGGAAGGGTCAGTGGACCCAAAACATTAACTGTGATTAAGGGTTGCTGGAGGCGTAATTTTCTTCAGGGGTGGCATGGACTCGTTGGGCCAAATGGCCTGTTTTCGTTCTGTCAGGATTCCATTATCCTACGACTAGTTCAAAAGCAGTGAAAGTATGATGCAACTTTATGAAATACTTTGAATCAAATTCAAGTATTCAGTCTAATTCTGGGTCACACGCTTTAGGAAGGGTGTGAGAAGATACAGAAAAGTTTATGAGAATAGATCATAACGTGAGTTACTTCAATCGATACAAGATTGGCAAAGCTGGGATTGTTCGTGAAGGTTGAGAAGATATTTATAGAGGTTTTCAAAATACAGGTTTGGACAGAGTAGATGTGGAAATGGACGTTTTGGGAACCAGAGGACATTAAAGTGATTGACAAAAGAACTGAAAACATCATGATGAGCAGTCTTTTTACTCAGTATGTCATTAAAATTTGGAATGAACAGTTTGTGTGTCTCATAGAGTCTTTTATGGTCATTACAGCACAGGAGGTGAATCAGATGTTTAAGCCTTTGCTATCTGAAGAATAATCCAATCACCCTTCTTCGGAAATGCACTTCTTGGTCTAGGCCCGAAACATCAGCCTTCCTGCTTCTCTGATGCTGCTTGGCCTGCTGTGTTCATCCAGCTCTACACCTTGTTATTTTTTTAGATTAGATTCCCTACAGTGTGGAAACAGGCCCTTCGGCTCAACAAGTCCACACCACCCCTTGAAGCATCCCACCCAGACCCATCCCCCTATAACCCACACACCCCCGAACACTACGGGCAATTTAGCATGGCCAATCCATCTAACCTGGACATAGTTGGACTGTGGGAGGAAACCGGAGCACCCGGAGGAAACCCACACAGACACGGGGAGAATGTGCAAACTCCACATAGACGCCTGAGGTGGGAATTGAACCTGGGTCCCTGGCGCTGTGAGGCTGCAGTGCTATCCACTGAGCCACCGTGCCGCCCGTTATCTCAGGTTCTCCAGCATCTGCAGTTCCTACTATCTCTGAAACAGTTTTAACCCCACTACGAAGCCTCTTCTAAGGATGCCTACCTTGAAGAAGTTACCCTCCGGTAAAACTTCAGGGGATCTCTCCCCCACTGCAAATGTCTTGTAATCTCTTTGGCCTTGAAACTGCTTGACCACATCCTGAAGCAAACCAGGTACTATAGCCACATTACCTTTCTTAGTACCTGCCTACGGAACCGAATCATCCCCATTGGACTACAATCCACCTTTAGGCCTCTGCAATTTGGTCCCAACAGTGACAATGTGTATGTTCAGAACGTTGAGACCCTTCAAAAACGTTCCTCCCTGTGACTCCTAAAACACACACTCGTAGCGATGCGCTGGCATCTCCTGGCACTACAATCAAGCCTACCCCAGCTCCCTCTCCCAGACCTGCAAAGGACCTCGCCTGTTTTTTATTCTTTGTAGGATCCACAACCTGAACTCACAATTCTACTCAGCTTTATTGGACACTGAAAACTGTAAGTACAATAAACTTACTGGTGCCTGCCACCAAAATGGGCTTCCTCCATCCCCCCAAATTCCCAACCCTACCCAGGACCTTCCCCATAATGTGCCTGCCGCCATTGTCCATGTGGCCACTTTCGGAGCACCCACAGATGACTTCACATCCGCTGCTGCCAGGTGCACCGCTTCCAGGACAGCAAACGCCATCGACACCACTGCTGATGCCACCGCCTCCATTTCCGAGGCCAACAGCGCAGAAACCAAGGATGCATCTGCCAACATCGGTGCTGTTGCCGCCTACCCTGCTCCGCCGACACTGACATTGCTCCACCCGCCACTGAGCAACCCAGCCCATGCAACTCCGCCCACCACCGAAGCCAATGTCATTCCACCTATCGCCTCCACAGCGAACAGCTCCAGAGGAGACAGTAGCACCTAGCCCTGCCAAGTTTTCACCATCCCCACCACCACCCCCCCCACCCCCCACCCCGACCTCCCCCTTACTGAGGACGAATGGTCAGTCCTCAGTGACGGGCTCACCTTTGTCTCCCTTCACCCACACATCAATGAATACCGCCCATGCTTGGACATTGATCAGTTTTTCCTCTGCCTCTGCCTCCGTGCTTACTTCTTTAACAGTGAGCTTAACCCTCCCTCCACTGACCCCTTCTCCCACCACCAACACACCCCCTCCTCCAACACACTCCCTCCTCCTGGACACCACCCCAAGGCCTCCTACCCCTCCCTCGACCTCTTCGTCTCCAACTGTCATCGTGACATCAATCGCCTCAACCTCTCCACTCCTCTCACCCACTCCAACCTCTTCCCCACAAAATGTGCAGCCCTTCGCTCCCTCCGCTGCAAACCCAACCTCACCATAAGACCCTTGGACAAGGGAGGCGCAGTTGTCGTACGGTGCAGTGATCTCTACATTACCAAGGCCAGGCGCCAACTCTCCAACACCACCTCCTACCGCCCCTTGATCATGACCCCACTCCCGACCACCAAACCATCATCTCCCTAACCATCCATAACCTTATCTCTTCAGGTGACCTCCCACCCACAGCCTCCAAACTCATCGTTCCCCAACCCCGCGCTGCCCGCTTCTATCGCCTTCCCAAAATCCACAAACGTGACTGCCCTGTTTGATCCATTGTCTCCACCTGCTCCTACTCCACCGAACTTACCTCCACCTATCTCGACTCCATTTTTTCCCCATTGGCCCAGGAACTCCCTACCTGCAGCCATGACACCACCCATGCCCTCCACCTCCAAAACTTTCACTTCCCCCGTCCTCAACACCTCATCTTTACAATGGACGTCCAGTCCCTATACACATGCATTCCCCATGCAGATGGCATAAAGGCCCTCCGCTTCTTCCTTGCCCGCGGGTCCGACCGGTCCCCCTCCGCTGACACCTTCATCCACTTAGCTGAACTCGTCCTCACCCTCAACAACTTCCCTTTCAATTTCTCTCACTTCCTACAGACAAAGGCCATGGCCCAAGCTATGCCTGCCTCTTTGTAGGTTACATGGAACAATCCCTCTTCTGTAGCTTTACAGGCCCTAAACCCCACCTCTTCCTCTGTTACAAATAGCATTTCTGAAGAAGGGTCTAGGCCCAAAACGTAGCTATCCTGCTCCTCTGATGTTGCTTGGCCTGCTGTGTTCATCCAGCTCTACACCTTGTCATCTCAGATTCTTTGTAGTTATAGTAGTGTGGGTTACAATCTTTCTTGAATAAAAATGCCATATTTGGCACCGTCCAATCCTTTCCATAATTATCTCAAAACCCCATTAATTGTTTGTTAGTTTGTTCCCCTTAGTATTACTCTGGAAGTTTATCCTGAACTGATATTAAGTTGACCAGCCTATAGTTGTAAGTAATGTCCTTGCAATCTTTCCGGAATAAAAATGGCATATTTGGCATTCTGTAACCCTCTGGTACCTAATGTTGTACCTAGGGAAAATTGGATAATTATTGTTAAGTCCTTCCACTACCTCTAGCCTCAAATTCATTACACAACCTGAGGTGCACACCATCTGAATCAGAAGACCAGTTCTCTATAAAAATAGCCTGCCATTCCAATACGTTCTGCTAAACAATTTTCACCACATCCATTATCACTACCATCTTTGCTTCTGCCATTATGGTCTTGTGGTAAAGACATATTCAATAGTAAACCTTCAGGGGATGAAACAGCTATCCTTTTCTAGTTTGGCCTATATGTAACTACAGACCCACAGCAATGATATTAACTCTTAACTGCATTCTTGACAATTAGGGATAGATAATAAATGTTGGCCAAGCCAGTGACGTCCACATTCCAGGAATGAATGAAAAAAACTTTTTAATAGTATAATGGCTTGTACGGTTTTAGCCTGTGACAAGGACGAGGATTGTTTGGAGACAGGAGAAAATCCATCTAATAGATGAAAATTAAAGTGAAATGTGCACTTATAAGTAAACAGTTTCATGTGGAATACAGATTTTTAACAAGCCTTAATTTTAGATACATACCAGCATGAGAAAATACTGATGTTGATAGGCAGGAAGTTGGAAACAGGGAACAGATTCAGGCACATGTGAAGTGAAAGCAAACACAGTGAGGAAGCACAAAATAGATTCTGTGGGCAAGTGACCAGACAGTATTACATGTCTTAGGGAACGGATATCAAAAGACAACATGCTTCAAGGAATCTGATGAAGAGACGTTATGTAATACTATCCCACAACTTCTGGATGGCCCAAAGATTGTAGGCCAACTTTAGCTCTGCCCACCTATTGGGAATGGTTTAATGGTTGACTAAAGCGCTGAAAAGGGGGGAAGGCCTGAAATATCAGCTTTCCTGCTCCTCTGATGCTGTTTGGCCTGCTGTGTTCATCCAGCTCTACACCCTGTTATCTCTGGAATATAAATCATACTTTGAGAAAACAGGAGCAGGTTCTGTTTTAGCCTAGGCCTAATAGAAGTCAATATCTCAGAGAAATTTATAGTCTGACAACTTTTACTGAAGATCACCAGAATTAGGTGTGGGAGTGATCCTTTGAACCCCTCGAGCCTACTCCACCATTCAACAGGATCATGGCTGATCCGCAATCCCTCATGTCCACTTTCCTGCTCTTTTCCCCATCACCAGCGATTCCCCTACTGATCAAGAATCCATCCATCTTTGCCTTAAGTATGCACAAAAACTCTGCCCCACAGCTCTTTATGGCAAGGAGTTCCAAAGACTCTCAACACTGTGAGAGAAGAAATTCTTGCTCATCTCAGCCTGAAATTATTCTGAAACTATGCTGTCTGGTCCTGGACATCCTCGGTATTTACCTTGTCAAACTCTTTAAGAGCTCCATATGTTTCAATGAGAATGAAGCTGAAAGATTCTGTAAGGCTATTCTTAGTATCTGTTGCAACCAGATAGCATGGCAAAAGTAGAATGAATTGCTAATCATCTTGAGTATTTTCTGTTTTGCTAAATTATTGCTGCTTGATGGATCATTTGATGTTCTCCTATTTATTCTTGCATCAAAAATTGAAGTTATTAGTTCAATGCCAGGAAATATACATCAAAACATTTTGTAATGTGTTAAATGAAAACTGCCTTATAAAATAGGTTTATTGATATAAAGATGTATATTATTTATGAATAGTAATATTAGTTAATTTAACAGGCAGTTGAAAAGAGGAGCAGAAATAACCTGGCATAGATATGATTGATATCGCAAACTATAGTAGATGGTGGTGGAATGCTTTTCAGACCAGAGGCTGTGACCAGTGGTGTGCCACAAGGATGGGTGCTGGATCTACTGCTTTTTGTCATTTATATAAATGATTTGCATGTGAACATAGGAGGTATGGTTAATAAGTTTGCAGATGACACCAAAACTGAAGATTTAGTGGACAGTAAAGAAGGTTGCCTCAGAGTGCTATGGGACCTTGATCAGATGGATCAATAGGCCAAGGGGTGGCAAATGGAGTTTAATTTAGATAAATGTGAAGTGCTACATTTTGCTAAGGCAAATCAGGGCAGGATTATACACTTAATCATAATGTCCTGGGGAGTGTTGCTGAAGAAAGAGACCTTGGAGTGCAGGTTCATAGATCCTTGACATTGGAGTCCTGGTTCCATAGGATAGTGAAGAAGGCATTTGGTACGCTTGCCTTTATTGGTCAGTGCATTGAGTACAGTAGTTTAGAGGTCATGTTGTTGCTGTACAGGACATTGGTTAGGCCACTATTGGAATACTGTGTTCAATTCTAGTCTCCCTGCTATAGGAAGGATGTTGTGAAACTTGAAATAATTCTGAAAAGATTGACAAGGATGTTGTCAGGGTTGGAGGGCTTGAGCTGTAGGGAGAGGCTGAATAGGTTGTGGCTATTCACCCTGGAGCTTCGGGTGGTGAGCAGTGTCCTCATGGAGATTTATAAAATCATGAGGGGCATCGATAGGGTGAGTAGCCACGGTGTTTTCCCTCAGGTGGGGGAATCCAAAACTAGAGGACATAGATTTAAAGTGAGAGAGGAAAGATTTAAAAGGGACCTGAGGGGCAACTCTTCCACGCAGATAGTGGTTCATGTATGGAATGAGCTACCAGAGGAAGTGGAGGCGGCTGGTACAATTACACCATTTAAAAGGCATCTGGATGGGTGTATGAAGAGGAAGGGTTTAGAGGGATATGATCCAAATGCTGGCAAATAGGACTAGATTAATTTAGGATATTTGGTTGGCATGGACGAGTTGGACCAAAGGGTCTGTTTCCATGCTGTACAGCTCTATGACTCTACAACCCTGTAAGCCTTGAATTATGATCATCGTAAAAGGCCATGCTGCTTAAAGATTTATATCAATAATTTTGTGCCAGTTATTTGATACTTTCGGACAATCTGTAATTTGCCCAGCCGTGAATAGAAAACTTGCTGCTCATTCTTAATCAGTTTTCTTCAATTTTGTGTAGTTCTTTATGAAGAGAACAAATTCATTCCTAGCATTTTCATTCAGTAATTGATTAATTGAGAAATATTCTACTTATATAGGTATCTTTTGAAATCCATTTCAGAAAATGTACCTGATTAAGCTTGTGATATGGGAATTAATTGTAGTTTTTGTCAGTATGTGCACTTAAAGAAGTCAAAATAAGGTAAACAATATGATAATAAATACATGTTTTGTCCTAAAAGGTTTAAATTCTCTCTGACATGATTACAGAGTGTTTACATAAGGTAGAATGCTGATGATTACATATAACTCACGCTGCAGGGAGGTCTGCATTTTACATATTCTTCTAAGCATCTTGTTTATCTTCAACAATTAAATTAAATACTGGTCAACTGCTGACTTAATTGGTAACACATAATTGGCTCCTAGATAAGTCTCCTGGTTTTTGACAGAAAGAAGTCTGAACTGTTTGAAACCTTAATTCAGAATTTTTAATGAAGAAAAGCATAAGTTACTGGAAAAGCTGAACAGGTCGACACTATCTGTAAAGAAAAAAAAGCAGAGTTAATGCTGATGGGTCACCGGACCTGAAACTTTAACTCTGACGTTTTCTTCACAGATGCTGCCAGACCTGCTGAGCTTTACCAGCCACTTCTGTTTTTGTTCCTGATTTATTTAGTGAAGTCTGAAAGTCCTGTCATCGACTAAGGAGCCTTATCTTTTAAATTTTAACACTTCGTTTGTTTGATCTGGTGGTGTAACTTTGTGGTCAGATTTGAAGCATCTTGACCTATTTCAATTTTATTGAGTTGGAGTGCAATGTTCTGTGTCCATGGAGTGCAAATTTCTTTCTTGTTTCAATGCATTTATGTCTGATCTTTGATTATATTTATGCTTCAACTGAGACAAAGTTCCTACCTGTTCTCTGATGAGATTCACAAGAAATTATGAAAGTTTCTCCATGTAAGCTGTAATCTTTTGAAGAAAAAGGTATAATGAAAATGCTTCAGAGCTGTCAAAAGATATCAGATCAGATTATTCATATTTAATATAGCGTGTTATATAAGGTAGTAGTTTTTGATCATAATTTAATCAAATAAGCAAAATAAGTCTTGTAATGTTTTAAAGTTAGAACCGTATGAATGAAGAGCAGAAGTAGACCATTCAGCCCCTAAAGCCTGCTCTGCCAATCAATAGATCATGGCTCATCTAATTGTAGCCCCGAGTCTGCATTCCTGTCAACCCTTGCCTAACAAGGGTTTGTCTACCTTTGTCTTAAAAATATTCATGAACTCTGTTTCCACCACCTATTTTGCAAAGTTGCAAAAACTCACAACCTTCTGAGAGAAAATATTTTGTCTCATCTCTTTCTAAGATTGGCAAATGGCATTTATTAAACAGCGACCATTACTTCTTAACAGAGAACATTCTCTGCATATTGGCTCTCAAGATTCCTCTGGATCTTGTGTGTTTCAATCAAGCTGCCTCTTATTCTTTTAAAGTTCAGGGTATTCAAGCCCAGCCTATCCAACCTTCCCTCATAAGACAATTTCAGCTATTGGCCTGGTAATCCTTTTGTGAACTACTTCCAATATGTGTACATCCTTTCTTAAATAAGGTGACCAATTTTGTGTGTAGTACTCCAGGAGTGGTTTCGCCAGTGCCCTCCATAACTGAAACATATTCTTCCTACTTTGTACTTGTTTTCCCATGCAATAAGTGTGAACGTTCTCTTGGCTTACCTAATTACTTGCTGAACCTGCGTACTGACCTGCTAAATTTTTGTGATGCATACACTAGACAGCCAGGCTCCTCCATATCGTCTCATCATTTAGATAATGTCCTTCTTTTCATTTTTCCTGCCAAAGTAGACAATATACAAAAAATACACCCGTAGAACCCTTATGTCCTATAAACGTACTATTTTCCTACTAATCTTTATGCAATCATCAAATTTGGCAGACGTACTTTCCTTATCTTCATCTAGGTATATTTACATAAATTATAAGTAGTCGAGGTCCTACCTCCAATCCCTTTGCACAACTGGTCACATGTTATAAACCTGAAAATGATCCCTGTATGCTTACACGGTGCCTCCTGTTAGTCAGCCAATCTTATATTGTTGCTAATATGCTGCCCTCTCCACCATGAGCTTTTATTTTCTGCAATAACTTTTTACGTGGCACTTTATCAAATATCTTCTGGAAAACTAAGTACATATCCGCTAGTTCGCCTTCATCTACAGCATGCAGATTATGAGTCCCTGGGCACAGTGAACTGCAGACAAACAACACTGTTTATGAGCCATCTCCCTGGAGAACGAGGTTGCAAATAAATACTGCTACAAAATACTCATATGATATCAACTGGGATGCTGACAGGAGAGTACTGATAGACATGCATACCAAAATGCTTAGTTCAATGAAAGGCCTGGCAGTCAACTTCCTTTCACTGTCAAGAAAAATGGAGATGGCCTGGCTGAAAGGTGGCATAAAGCTTCACACACAACTTGCAATTAATCAGGTCTAATGTGGAGGTGGTAGCAAATGTCATGAGAGCTTTTGTTGACCGAATTATGATGTTTTGCCTAATGACTGACATTTCAGCTTCCAGCAACCTAAGAAGAAGCTATTCAATGACCAGTGCTATGTGGGAGCCTCCGACTGAAGTCTGATATTGAAAGTAGATATTTGTAATCAACCTGCTCAGGCATATACCTGGGTCGGATGTGACTTGAACACAGACTTTCTGGCTCAGAGGTCAGGGCACTACCACTGTGGCACAAGAGCCCCTGACATTGTTGGTAACCGTGTATAAATCATTGAAGGTTTTAGGACAGTCCAGCCAGCCCATATGATTGTTTAGGTTTCAGTTGAACCTCCTCCTATCTTTTCTTGTTTAAATCTACCATAGTAACCTCTGTTTCCTTTCCCCTCAAATGCTTGTCTACCATCCTCCTTTATGGGTTTGATGTATTTGTTTCAACAATTCCTTGTGGTAACAAATTGAACATTTGTATAGTACGTTGGTTAAGGACTTTTCTTCTGAAGTGCCTTTTGAATTTCTTTGTGACTATTATGTGCATGGTGAATAGGACCAGCATTGCGACCCTATGCAGTGTTGAATTTCAATCACGGCAGCAGACAGCAATATCTATCCCACTAATTATATTGTCCCCCATTACTACGACATTCCTCTTCACACTTGCCCCTCAAAAAATGGTATAAAAGAATAGTAGCATAAAACTCATTCCTTGAAAACATTCCTGCTTTTTTTTGAAATTTGATTATGTGTAAATATCCATGTATTTATTTGATTTGAATGTTGCTTTTGAATGTGATCAAATGTTGCTTTTTTTAAGCACCAATATAATAGTACTACACCAGTCTGTGTATACATGTACATGAACTGTTTTTATTGTAGTGTGCAGAGATGTTTAGAGACTTGAGTCTTGATTGCTTAAAAAAGTACCTGATGCCACTTTGGTTGACAGAAAAAGTACCATAAATGAATCAATTACAATATCCTTTTGTTGCTCAGCACAAAGGAACAATGATTTAATTGTAACCTTTATACCTCAAATGCATATATTCAAATTCTGACATTGTTTCTTGTGTCATGGAACTATATATCCCATGATTTATGATGCCATAGTTCTACAATTTACCATCTAAATTTAAGTTTGAGGATTGTTCTATTACAGAGTATTGCAAAAGAGTTGCAGTACAGAAACAGATTTAATCCAGTAGGTCCCTGCCAGTGTTCATGATCAATGCAAATTTCCTCACACCCCCTTTTATCCCCCCTAATCCCACTAATATATCCATCAAACCCCATTCTGCTTTATCTGCTTGTTTAGCTTTTCCTTCATTGCTAATGTGCTATTTCAACACCTCCCTGTGGTGATGTGGTCCACATTCAAACCAATCTCTGGATAAAGAAATCACTCCTGAATACCCTGTTGACTTCTGTGGTGGCCCTTTACTCTGTACCCCAATATTGAAGCATGGAGGGAGAAAGGAGGCAAAGAACCAAAGATCAGTTAGCATGATAGAGTACTATTGGAGAAACATATAAATTTATTTTTCCCGACATGATAACAGGGCATATACTAGCAAAATATTTGCTTGCAGATGATACAATCACAACAAGATTAGCATTATAGCCACGCAGTTAATTCTAAATGCTTTCTCTGCAGCTGCAGAACAGACCCACAATTGTGGGTCATGATCAGCTTACAAAAGACAGTATCAGTAACTCAATCTGGTTAGCCCAAAGAAGAACTACGACTAAATATCACAACTGAAAAATGTAGAGAAATTCTGCTATCTGTGTTCACTGGTTTCAAGTGAAATGAACATGGTGAAAAGTTATTAGTAGTGTTCCTTTCGCCAGCAGTGTTGCTGTGGCATTCGGAAAGCTTCAGGTGGGAGCCTGGAAAAATCTTGAACTCACAATTGCCACACTACTACAACTCTATAATGCCTGCAAACTAAGTAGACTGCTGTATGTTGCTGAAACTAGACTTCATGCACAAGAATGAGAGCTGGCTTAATGGAAGCATAACATTTTCAAGGGGCTTGAGAGTGTGGACAATGGGAGAATACTTCCCCTAACTGGGGAATCTAGAACTAAGGGTCACAACAGTAAAATAAAGTATTGACCAGTAAAAACTGGAATGAGAAAAAATCGTTCAAAATACCCAGAAGATCAGTCATCTGAAAGTTGATGTTTCAAACATTACACCAGAAATTTCTCATGCAAGGTAGTTGACTTTAAGCATTGACTCTACCTCTCTCTGCAAATGCTACCTAATTGCTGAATATTTTCAGTATTTTGTGTTTTTGTAGTACAAACAAATGTTCTGAACAGGAACTAGGAGATCCAGGAAGAAAGTTAAAATGTTGTACCTCAAAGGTAGTTATTTCAGGATCACTACCAGTGCCATGAGCTAGTCAGAGTAGAAACAGCAGGATATATAGGATGAACATGTGGCTGAAAAGATGGTGTGAGGGGGAGGGTTTCAGATTCGTGGGGCATTGGAATCGGTTCTGGGGAAGGTGGGACCCATGCAAACAGGACGGGGTACACCTGGGCAGGACTGGTACTGATGTCTTTGGGGGGTTGCTTGTTGAGTGATTGGGGAGGGTTTAAACCAGTGTGGCAGGGTCAGGGAACCAGGGGAGTAGGGCATTAGATGCAGAAATTGAAGGTGAGGTAAAAACCAGGGAAAGCATAACTGAGAATAGGGAGGGAAATGCTGTTGAAAAGAGCAGGAAAGGTGGTCTGAAATGCATGTGTTTCAATGCAAGAAGTATAATTGGCAAGGTAGATGAACTCAGAGAATTTGTTCGTGTTTGAAACTATGACATTATTACAATTACAGAGACTTGACTGAAAGAGTTAGATGGCTGGCAGCTGAATGTCCCAAGATTTTGATGTTTCGGGTATGATAGATAGAGATGTAAAAGAGGTGAGGGAGTTGCATTACTGTTGAAGGAGTATCTTACAGCTATACTGAGGGAAGACACATCAGAGGACTCGTGCAGCAAGACAGTATGGATAGATTGAGGAATATGAAAGGTGAAATAACAATGCTGGGGATATACTACAGGCCTGTGAACAGCCAGTGTGAGATAGAGGTGAGAATATATAGACAGATTTTGGATAGAGCAGAATTTGTAAGGACCATTCAAGAGAATTTCTTGACACGATATGTAATCAGTCCAACCAGAGAAGGGGTTGTACGCGACCTAGTTTTGGGAAATGATCCCAGCTAAGTGAGTGAAGTTTCAGTGGGAGAGCATTTTAGGAGTTGTGACCATACTACTGAGAGTTTTAAGTGACTCATGGATAGAGATAACGGTAGTTCTCGGGTAAAGGTGTTAAATCGGGGGAAGGCAAACTACAACAATATTAGGCAGGAACTGGAAAGTGTTGATTGGAGGTGGCCATTTGAGGGTAAAGCCACATTGGACATGTAAGAGTATTTAAAATCGCAGTTGATAAGAACAAAAACAAAAGTTGCTGGAAAAGCTCAGCAGGTCTGGTAACATCTGCGAAGAAACCATCAGAGTTAATGTTTCAGGTCTGATGACTCTTCCTCAGAACAGATTTCAAATTCACATCATCCGCAGTTCTTTCGGGTTTTATTTAGGCAGTTGATAAAAGTTCAAGAGCAAGAGATTTTAGCAAGAATGAAGGATGGGATGGCAAATTATGTGAACCTTGGATGACCAGTGATGTTATGACCTTGGACAAAAAGGAAAAGGAAGCATGCATAAGGTCCAAGACGAAGGGTACTAACAAAGCCCAAGAAGTATATACGGAAAGAGCTTAAACAAAGAATTAGAAGGCTAAAAGGGGTCATGAAAAGTCATTAGCAAACAATATTAAGGAGAATCCTAAGGCTTTTTATACATATATAAAAAGCAAGAGGCGAGCCAGAGAAAGGATTGACCCACTCATGGACAAAGGAGGGAATCTATGTGAGGAGCCAAAAGAGGTAGGCGAGGTCTTAAACAGATATTTTGCATTGGTATTCACCAAACTGAAGGAAGCAGTGGAGGATAATCTTGGGGAAGGCAACATTGAATTTCTAAGCGAAGTTGCCATTAAAAAGGAAGAGGTGTTGTATGTGTTAAAAAGTATTAAAATAGGTAAGTCCTTGGATCCTGATTCATTCAATTCCAGAATATTATGGGAGACAAGAGAAAAAAACATTGCTGGACCATAGACAGACATCTTTGTATCCTCTTTAGACACAGGTGAGGTTCCAGAGGACTGGAGAATAGCTAATGTTACCCTTTTCAAACAATGGGACAATAGGGATAATCTAAGAAACTACGGGCCTGTGAGCTCCATGTTAGTGGTAGCAAAATTACTGGAAAAGATTCTCAGGGATGAGATCTATCAGCATTTGGAAGCAAATCAGTGATAAATAGCCTGGTTTTGTGCAGGGGAGGTTGTAACTTGATTGAGTTTTTTGAGAAGATGATTGATGTGAGAAAAGCAGTTGATACTGTCTGCAACTTCAATAAAGCCTTTCTCAAGATCCCTCATGGCAGAGTGGTGCAAAAGGTAGAATAACTTGGTATCAGGGGTGAGTTGGCGAGATGGATACAGAACTGGCTTAGTTTTAGATGACAGAGGATAATGGAAGGATGCTTTTTGGAATGGAGGGCTGTGACTAGTGGTGTTCCACAGGATTCAGTGCTAGGGCCTTTGCTGTTCATGATCTACATAAATGATTTGGAGGAAAACGTAGCTGGTCTAATTAGTAAGTTTGCGGATGATACAAAAATTGGTGGAGTTGCGGATAGTAAGTAGGATTGTCAGAGGATACAGCAGGATATAGATCCGTTGGAGGCAGGGGTAGAAAAATGACAGATGGAGTTTAATCTGGACAAATGTGAGGTGATTCATTTTGGAAGGTAAATACAAGTGGAAATTATACAGTGAATAGCAAAACCCTCAGGACTTTTGAGATGTAGAGAGATCTGGGTGTGCAGGTCCACAGATTACTGAAGGTAACAGTGCAGGTAGATGAGGTAGTAAAAATGGCCGAAGGCATGCTTGCCTTCATTAGAAGGGGCATTGAGTATGAGGGTAGACAACCTATGCTGCAGCTTTATAGAACTTTAGTTCGGCCACACTTGGAATATTGCCTACACTCTGGTCACCACACTACCTGAAGGATGTGGATGCTTTGGAGAGGGCACAGAAAAGGTTTACCAGGATGTTACCTGGAATGGGGGATTTTAGCTATGAAGAAAGGTTGGGTGGACTGGGTTGGTTTCCACTGGACGCAGGAGGTTGAGGTGCGACTTATAGAAGATTATAAGATTGTGAATGGCAATGATAGAGTGGAAAGTATGAGGCTCTTTCTCAGGATAGAGGGATCAATTACAAGGGGACACAGGTTCAATGTGCGAGTAGGTACAAAGAAACAAAGAAACCTACAGCACAGGAACGGGCCCTTCAGCCCTCCAAACCTCAAGATCCTCTGTCTAACCTGTCACCTATTTTCTAATGGTCTGTGTCCATTTGCTCCCTGCCCATCCATGTACCTGTCCAAATATATCTTAAAAGACGCTAACGTGTCTGCGTCTACCACCTCCGCTGGCAATGCGTTCCAGGCGCCCACCACCCTCTGTGTAAAGAACTTTCCACACATATCTCCCTTACACTTTCCTCCTCTCACTTTGAACTCATGACCCCTAGTAATTGAGTTCCCCACTCTGGGAAAAAGCTTTTTGCTATCCACCCTATCTATACCCCTCATGATTTTGTAGACCTCAATCAGGTACCCCCTCAATCTCCATCTTTCTAATGAAAATAATCCTAATCTACTCAACCTCTCTTCATAGCTAGCACCCTCCATACCAGGCAACATCCTGGTGAACCTCTGCACCCCCTCCAAAGCATCCACATCATTTTGGTAATGTGGCGACCAGAACTGTACACACTACTTCAAATGTGGCCGAACCAAAGTCCTATACACCTGCAACATGACCTGCCAACTCTTGTACTCAGTACCCTGCCCAATGAAGGAAAGCATGCCATATGCCTTCTTGACCACCCTATTGACCTGTGTTGTCACCTTCAGGGAACAATGGACCTGAACACCCAGATCTCTCTGTTCATCAATTTTCCCTAGGACTTTTCCATTTACTGTATAGTTCACCCTTGAATTTGATCTTCCAAAATGCATCACCTCGCATTGGCCGGGATTGAACTCGCATCTGCCATTTATCTGCCCAACTCTCCAGTCTATCTATATTCTGCTGTAATTTCTGACAGTCCCCTTCACTATCAGCTACACCACCAATCTTAGTGTCATCAGCAAACTTGCTGATCAGACCACCTACATCTTCCTCCAGATCATTTACATATATCACAAACAACAGTGGTCCCAGTACAGATCCCTGTGGAACACCACTGGTCACAGGTCTCCAATTTGAGAAACTCCCTTCTACTACTACCCTCTGTCTCCTGTCACCCAACCAGTTTTTTATCCTTCTAGCTAGCACACCCTGGACCCCATGTGACTTCACTTTCTCCATCAGCCTGCCATGGGGAACCTTATCAAACGCCTTACTGAAGTCCATGTATATGACATCTACAGCCTTTCCCTCATCAATCAACTTTGTCACGTCCTCAAAGAATTCTATTAAGTTGGTAAGACATGATCTTCCCTGTACAAAACCATGTTGCCTATCACTGATAAGCCCATTTTCTTCCAAATGGGAATAGATCCGATCCCTCAGTATCTTCTCCATTAGTCTCCCTACCACTGACGTCAGGCTCACCGGTTGATAATTACCTGGATTATCCTTGCTGCCCTTTTTAAACAAGGGGACAACATTAGCAAGTCTCCAGTCCTCTGGGACCTCATCCATGTCTAAGGACACTGCAAAGATATCTGTTAGGGCCCTGGCTATTTCTCCTCTCGCTTCCCTCAGTAACCTGGGATAGATTCCATCCGGACCTGGAGACTTGTCCACCTTAATGTATTTTAGGATACCTAACACTTCCTCCTTCCTTATGTCAACTTGACCTAGTCTAAGCAAACATCTATCCCTAACCTCAACATCTGTCATGTCCCCTTCCTTGGTGAATACTGATGCAAAGTACTCGTTAAGAATGTCACCCATTTTCTATGACTCAGCGCATAACTTTCCTTCTTTGTCCTTAAGTGGGCCAATCCTTTCTCTATGCATCCTCTTGCTCTTTACATATGAATAAAGGCTTTGGGATTTTCCTTAACCATGTTTGCCAGCAATATCGCATGTCCTGTCTTAGCCCTTTTAATCCCTCGTTTCAGATTCGCTCTACATTCCAGATATTCTTGCAAAGCTTCGTCTGTCTTCAGTCGCTGAGACCTCATGTATGTAGATGTAGGGTAAGTTTAAAAGAGGTTGTGTGAGGCATGCTTTTTGTACAAAGAGTGGTGAGTGCCTGGACTGCACTGCCAGAGGAGGTGTTGGAAGCCGACACAATAACAACATTCAAGAAACACCTGGACAAATACATGAATAGGAAGGGAATAGAGGCAGTAAGTGAAGACATTTTTCATATGGAAGGGTAAAATGTACTGATGCAGGCTTGGAGGGCCTAAGGGCCTTTTCCTGTGCATTGTTATTTGTTCTTAGGTGTAATATAACTTCTCTGCCTTTCAATTCCATTGTCTAGAAATGAAAGCAGTGTTTTTTTTTTGTTTTTATTTGGCCTAATGCTCTGTATTGTCAATTAATTCCGAATGTGGAATCAAATTAACAAACTGAATAAATATTTCTGTTTGAGGCTGAGAAGCCAGCAAATGTGAGTATTTTGTTATGAGTATGCTTATTTGATGTAAATTTAAGAATTATTTTTTATTTATTCAATCATGGGGTGAGGGTATCACTGGCTAGGCAGTATTCGTTGCCCATCCCACATTGCTGTGGGACTGGAATCACATGTGGACCAGACCAGGTCAGGATGGCGGCTTCTTATCTTAAAGGATGGATTGGTTTTTTGACAATCAAGCAATGGATTCATGTGAATTTGTTCATCATTAAACTCTTAATTCCAGATTTTTTTAATTGAATTCAAATTCCACCATCTGCTGTGGTGGTATTCAACCCCATGTGTCCAAAATATTATCTGACTCCCTGGATTAATAGCCCAAGTGATGATATCACTAGGCCATTGCCTCCCCCAGTGTCCAAGGATATTACTGCAATCTTGAGGCGTCTAAACTCTATCTTGAAGAGGTTCACCTCAAAGACCACAAATTGTTAATTTAAGGACGTGCTTGCAGTTTTTCCATGAACACTGACATTTTAAAATTCCTTTCAATACTCCCACATTCATTTATTATTCATATGGATACTAGTATTTTATTCACTGGCTGAACCAGAGTAAGAAGGACAGCATGCTGGTGAATGATTCATTTTAGATGTACAGACTCCCTACGGTGTGGAAACAGGCCATTCAGCCCAACATGTCGGTACCGATTCTCTGAAGAGCATCCCACCCAGATTCATCCCCTACTCTTTCCCTGCAAATCTGCACCTCCATGGATAATCCCTCCAGCCTACATATCCCTGGACATTACGGGCAATTTAGCATTGCCAGTCCACCTGACCTGCACATCTTTGGACTGTCATGGCAGCGAGCATTCTCCCCATTTTGTGCATTGGGCTAGTGGCGTAATGGATAATGCATCCAATTCTGATCAGACGATTGTAGATTCGAATTCTCACAAGGGTGGCATTATCGCTTAGTGGTTAGCACTGTTGCCACACAGCACTAGGGACTCAGGTTCTATTCCACCCTCTGGCGACTATCTGTGTGGAGTTTGCATGTTCTCCACGTGTCCACGTGGGTTTTCTCTGGGTGCTCCAGTCTCCTCCCACATCCAGAGATGTGTAGGGTAGGTGGATTGGCCAGCCTAAATTGCCCGTAGTGTTCAGGGATGTGTAGATTAGATGGGTTATAGGGGGGATAGGCTTGAGTGGGATGCTCTGAGGGTCAGTGTGGACTTGTTGGGCTGAAGGGCCTGCTTCCACACTGTAGAGATTCTATGATGCAACATACAATCATGCACCAATGATTTAAGGCCAGAGTTGGAAAAATGCTAACAAGATAAAATTAAAGGCTCTTTTTCTAACAGCAAGTAACATTTATAATTCATGGAACAAATTGGAAATAAATGGATATGATCATCATATAATTGCAGAAACATGGCTACAAAGTAACTAAGACTAGGAACTGAATATTCAGGGATACTCTTCATTTTGGAAGCCATGACATGGAGATGGTGGCGTTGGACTGGGGTTGACAAAGCTGGAAATCACACAACACCAGGTTATAGTCCAACAGGTTTATTTGAAATCACAACTTTCAAAGCGCTGCTCCTTCATCAGGTGAAGTGGTATCATGTGACTTCTGCCTTCATTTTGGAAGAATAGACAAAAAGGAAAATAAATTGGAGTAGCTGTATTAATTAAAAAATAAGACCTGCAGGATAGTGAAAAATGATCTTAGCTCAGAAGATAAAAGTGTAGCATCGGCTTGGGTGGAGATAAAAGATAGTAATAAGAATCACTGATAGCAGTATCCCATAGGACATATGACAAGATTATATTACAAATAAATAATGGGGCCTGGTAAGAAGGCACTGCAACTCACCCCCACCTTCTTGAGGATAACAAGGGTTGTGGCAGTACCTGCTGACCCAAGCTTTGATGCCCGCAATCTATAAATTAAAATTTGAAAATGTTGGTGGCTTCAGTAACATTTAGATTGATCCAAGACCAAGTCTGAAATAAGCGCACATTTCACTTGCTGTTAGGATACTTGAAGAATTCAGAAAGGTGGTCCTTTCATTCCTCCGTATCCATGAACTCTCAAGTTGTGACTTCGGGTGGTCATGCCAAAAAAAAGAAACCAATATTTCAAAATCCATGGACAAAACTTACCTATCCGTGACCATTTTCACTTATGAGGCCACTTCGCTCTCCAATGTGTTCTGGAACACAGCTCTTACCCTCAATCCTGTATGAGCAAGGGTGTAAGTGCTTGGGAGGATGAAGAGGTTGAGGACGTTTGTCAGATATAGATAGAAGAGAGCAGTGTGACATCAGGGGAGAGGGGCTGGGAGGGAGGCACGCCTGCAACGTCCTCGCCCAGCCGCACTCAGTAACTGCCCATAACCTCCCCTAGCAATGCCTGGCCCAGGAATGCTTTACTGGTAAGTTACGATACACTAGAATTGTTGTTAATATTTTATTCTATTGATATTAACTTTTATTTCAGATGTTTTAATATTCATTATTTTAACCCAAAAAGAATTGCTGAAAAGTCATAAGTTTGGGGTTCATGAACCTAACCCCTCGCGAATTTGTCATTCATGAATGTTTTCAGGAATGGAACTCTTGCAGAAATGCATGTACTCAAAACCCACATTTGAGAGTCCTTTTGGAATTAACACATCTTCCCTTAAATAATATTTGTTGTTAAAACTTGATTTGCTAATAATATGGTAATAGTATTTGACTTGAGTCTTTCTGTGAATACTAGATTTCTCACAGAAACAATGGAATGTCTTGTAATATGTAGCTTATCTTAAAGTGAATAAACTGTTATTCATAAACTTTACTGTCAAGGACAGTGCCATTGACAAGATTCCTGGAAGTGCTTTTCTCAGTTTTTTCCCCCACAGTCTATTCTTACATTACTCTTAAAATATATACAGTTCATAATTTAGACATTAATAAAAAATACAACCTTTATTCACCGCTATTAATTTTTTATTCTTCACATAATATCGTTGAGGTGCTTCTTCTAATTAATGGTTTGTGTGCCTGGCTGCTACTTATAATTTAGTATGTCTGTGTTCTGGGATTGTTAAATGTGGCTGTGTGCCAGCTCAACATGGCTCCTTTAATTTTATTTTTTTAACTATTTTTCAACCTGTCAGAATTGTTATTACGCACTTTTGAGCAGGTGGGACTTCAGCCATAAGATTCCATGTGTAGAATAAACAAAATGTTCTTTACGATATAAAGTTACAACAGTAAAATAAACTATGATGCTGTTCAGAGGGGTGGAGCAGACATGAGTGGCCAAATGGTCTACTTCCACACTAAAGACTTTATGATTCAATGATTCTATATGTATACAATGTTTACTCTGATATTGGAAACTGGTATGAGGTAAAAATTGCTAACAGAAATCTCTGGCCAGATATGCCACACCACAGACTAATCTTAGGCAATGTGGTCCAGATAGATCCCATGGATTTCTCAGCTAACCTCCTGCTGTTACTGACACTATGGATCACTGAATCTCATTAGAAGTTTGAATACTTTACAAGGGATTTCGATTTTTCTCTTTTGAAGATCTAATATTGGAATTCCTTTGGAAGCCTCTCTGACTTGAACAGCTTGTGCCCTGGTAGCTCAATCTCTTCTCCAAAGACTGCACTTGCCAGCATTCTTAAGACTGCTCTCCAGCACTAATTACTATTGCTGTTGCAGCCTTAATGAAACAGCTGTTGCTGTATTTGTCTAATCACCAATATTTTGTAGCTCCATCAAGGTATTATTGTGAGTGGGCTTCCCTTATCTTACTTCTAGCTACACAGAGCTTTCATGACTCGAAGGGCTTATTTTTAGGACCAACCTCTTTTTTATGACACAGAAACCACTGCAAGCTTTTCTTGAGCCTTACCTGCCTGGAGTTTGTTCACTGAAGCACTGGTGCTACTTGAAGCTACTCCTTTCCTTCAGCATTCTCCTATATTCAAACTGCAATGACCTGTCTTAACAAACACACGTTCAGATAAATTGACACCAGGGAATCTTCTTAAGTTCTACCCTTTGCCCTGACAATAATGCCTGCCCTGAGCTATACTGAATCTGACCTGTAGGGTTAAATGAATGCTTTTATGCTACCGTAGCTCTGACTGCCTCTGCTCTGCCCTTTCCTCAAGGTTTACACCACCTCTCCAACTTGCTGTTTTCATAGTGCCATTTTTTTAACTCTGATTCAACAAAATAATTATGCCTAATTTTCTGAGCTGCCATTTGTTTTCACAACCAGGAAATCTCAGCATTTTAATTAATCTTCCTGGCTGTTAGCCTCTTGAGGCAATGTGACCATTACCTTAAAGTGTATGAATTTTAGGGTGCTTCAATTGAGTTTATCACATTTTCTACCATAAACCTTTAATTTCTGAAACATATATGAAAAAAATACTAAAACACATGAACTGTAAACTAAACATTAACAACAGTATAGGCCCAGGGTTCTTCTGATCCAGCATTCACTTTGGAATTGTGCTCTTTATTTTAAAATTGCCCAATATGCCAAGGTCTAGATCATTAACATACAGAGTCATAGAGTTGTATAGCATGGAAATGGACCCTTTGGTCCAACTCGTCCATGCCAACCAGATATCCTAAATTGATCGAATCCCATTTGACAGCATTTGGCCCTATCCCTTTAATCCCATTCTATTCATATACCCATCCAGATGCCTTTTAAATGTTGCAATTGTATCAGCCTCAACTGCTTTCTCTGGTAGCTCTTTCAATACATGCACCATCTTCTGCATGAAAACGTTGCTCCTTAGGCCCTGTTTATACATTTTCCTTCTCATCTTACACCTATCCCCTCAAGTTTTGGATTCCCCTGCTGGTGTGGGAAAAAAAATGACCTTGGCTATTCGCTCTACCCATGCCCCTCATGATTTTATAAACCTTTATAAGGTCATCCCTCGACTTCCCATGTTCCAGGGAAAGTAGTCCTAGCCTATCAACCTCTCCATTTGGCTCAAACCCTCCAATCCTTGCAATATCCTTGTAAATCTTTTCTGAGTCCTTTCAAGCTTCACATCACTCTTTCTATAGCAGGGAGACAAGAATTGAATTTAGTATTCCAAAAGTAACCGAACTAGTATAATGTAAAACTGCAACATGACATCCCAACCCGTATACTCAATGTACTGACCAATAAAGGCAGATGAACGAAATGCCTTCTTCACTACCCCGTCTACTTGTGACTCCATCTTCAAGAAACTGTGAACCTGCTCCCCAAGGCGTCTTTGTTCAGTAACATACTCCAGGACCCTACCATTAAGTGTATTAAGTCCTGTCCTGATCTGCCTTAACAAAATGCAGCATGTCTCATTTATCTAAATTAAACTCCATCTGTCAGTCCTTGGCCCATCTGATCGAGGTCCTATTGTACTCTGAGGTAACCTTCTTCATTGTTCATGACACCACCAATTTTGGTGTAATCTGCAAACTTACTAACCATTCCTCTTATATTCACAATCAAGCCATTCATACAAATGACAAAAATCAGTTGACCCAGCACCGGTCTTTGTGGCACAGCGCTGGTCGCAGGCCTCCAATCTAAAAAACAACCATCTACCCTCTGCCTCCTACCTTTGTGCTAATTTTGTGTCCAAATTGCTCCCATGGGTTCCATGTGATCTAACTTTGTTAACCAGTTTACCATGTCTAAACTTGTCGAACGCCCTGCTGAAGTCCATAAAGACAACAATCACCACTTTGCCTTCATCAGGAAGAGCAAGTTTCCTAAAACTGACTCCTGGAAAATTCCACAGAAACTTTACTCCAGTCAAAAAACATCATAACTGTGATTCTCTGTTTCCTGTCAGTCAGCCAGTTTTATATCCATGTCATTTCTGTCCCTTTTATTTCATGAGTTATAACTTTGCTCACAAGTCTGTTCACTTTTGGGACATCAGTGTACACCACATGTATTACCCTCATCAATCCTCTGTTAGTTTGTCAAACAACTCTGGCAACGTTGTTCAATATAATTTATCCTTAATTTGTTCGTTTATTAACCTGTGTTTTTCCAAATGACTATTAATTTTGTCTTGATATTATCATTTATATAAGCTTCCCCTCCACAATTTACACTGCATGGCCTGCAGTTGCTGAGCTTACCTTTACAGATTTTTGTTGAACAAGGGTGAAAAATTTACAATTCTCAGGTCTTCTGGCACCACCCCTGAGGTTTAGGGAAGGTATTTGCCAGTGCACTGACAATTTCCTTTCACTTTCCTCAGTATTCTTTGAGGCATCTCATTCAGTCCTGTTACATTATCTGTTTTAATTAAAGGCATCCAATCCAATGCATTTTCCTTATTAATTTTAAACCTTTCAAGTGTTTGAATTACTTCCACTTTCACTGAGATCCTCCTGAAGAAAAAGCAAGGCTGGAAAGCTTGTGTTTTCAAATAAAGCTGTTGGACTAGAACATGGTGTTGTGTGATTTCGAACCTTGTCTATCCTAGTCCAACATCAGCACCTCCACATCATGGCCACCGTGATCTATGCAACAACTTCCTTGGTGAGTGCTATGCTTTTATTGTCCGCTTTTTCATTTCTTACCCTCTTCCATTTAGCCTAGTTCTGAATTGTTTTATTCAACTGACATCTATCACAAACACACTTTTTCTTCTTCATCTTAGTCTTATGGTGCAACGATCACTGTCCCTCTAGTGGTATTTAATCAACCTTATTCTCAAGAACCAGGGCTACCAGTGCCTCCTTTTAAGATGGACTGGAAACAAATTGATGTGAACGTTTTTCTGAACACATTTCAGGATCTCCAGCTCTCTTTGCTATTTATCCCACTACTATCTTAGTCTATCTTTGGATAATTAAAGTCCCCTGTCTTAAGTACTGCTTCATTCTTGCACCACTCTGTAATGCTCTTGAAAATTTCTTACTTTTATATCCTTTCTGCTCATTGGAGGCCTGCAGGTGACACCAAGAAATGTAATGGCACCTTTTGTGTTAACGCTAATCAGATAGAATCAATCCCAAATACCTATGGGATATCCTTTCTCTAACACGACAATATTCTCCTTCTTCCATGCTATCAGCCCTACTACACTCTTTCATTCGTATCTTTCCTGAACATCTTTTATCCAGAGTATATGCAGAGTAAACCTACTTTGCAGTTTTTTTTAAACTTCCATCCATACTGTGAACACATTTGATGCCATCTTATTTCCTAGTCTAATGAAATGTGTCTCTCCCAGTGTTCTGTGTGTCTTGGTATTCCTCTCTGATGTAATCTGTTGGTTCCCACTATCCTGCCAAGTTAGTTTAAATCCTGTCACCCTCTAAGTCACCCTGCAAAGAAATCAACTTCAGCTTTGTTAATGTGCGAATTGTCTGACCTATTCAGCCTCCATTTAACCATGCTCATCCCAATTTCTCAGGAATGTAAAGCCTTCCCTCTTGCATCACCTTTTCAGCCGTGTATTTAATTGTTTTATCCTGTTATGTCTATCCCCAGTAGGGAGTAGAATTTGGAGTACATCAGAGTACATCCTCACTTAAAGATGTGGCTTTGTCCCTGAAAATCAAGACTTCCAGTGACATAACTTTAAGTAAAACCTTGGACGGAATTGCACTTATTTTGGCTATTTATCACTTTCATTAAGATTCCTAGAATTTTTCTCCATGAAGCCTATTGAGATCTCTTGGCATAGCTTACCAAGCTTAGCTCATTAATTACCTACTCTGCCCCATTGGCACTCCTCTTGCTTGATTCTAGCCCCGTCTTACCACTTGGAATTCTCAGGTCAATCCATCACTCGGGAGATATCCACCAAAACAAAACAACATCTCTGGTGCCTGCACCACTGTTAAAAGGCTGCTGTACACCCAGACAAACATTGATGATCCAGCGTTACCCTGACTGATAATGTGATGACACAACAGTTACCGATCCATACTACCCAACTGCGCGTGGATTCCTCATACATGCATCTCATTCTCCCAGCATGGATGTAGTTTAAACACCATGTAACTTAGCTTACCTGCCCATGGCTAAATCTCACCTAACTACCCTCTTTAAGTTACCACTATTCTTTCCTGAATGCCTACTGTAGATCAGCATCCTTGTCATCACCCAGTAGGGGAAATCACATTCTGGCAAGCAATCAGACAATTCCAAAGACAAACATTTGTTTACAGCCAGCAAAAGCAAATACAAACAAAACAAAATAAATAAATGCTGCAGCTGGTCCCACTATGCAAATCAAAGGCCGATTGTAGTGACCAATTACTGTTTTAAATTCTATGATTGTCTTTTACACCATGTTCTGATCTATTGAAATTTTGTGTCAATCAGGTGCTGTTTGGCTTATAGCATCCGATGCAGCTAAGCTCTGTCATGGACAAGAACAGCATCCTCTTTCCCAATGCTCTCATCCTCCTCAGGGTCCTGGTCCAGTTCCCCTCAGCACCTAGCCCATCACTTCATTGCCACATTTTGTCCAGTGTAACAGTCACCTTCACAACTTCCCATTAAGGATGAGAGAGAACGGCCTCCCATTACTGAAGCCCTCAGGTTCCACTCTAGCATCTGTCACAGTGATTTACAACATACAGAGCTCGTGTTGATATTGTACCTTGCTCATCCCAAGGAAATGAAGTTGGGGACAACGATCTTTGTTCCACCAGTAGATCCAACACATCTGCAGTTGCACCTCTGCCTGACCTGCATGATCCTCGGCCTCCATAGCCCTTTGTCCTCCTGCATCTGCCTTCCCCTTCTCAGCAAGGCAGTCGGAACAACCCAGCACATAGCTGTTGCTGGAAATGGCCTATGTTGGAAACATAAAGAGCTAAACAAGTTCTTAGCTCTCAGAACTATCAATGGTAGCGTAACTTGCAGATGTGGGCTGCACATACTCCTCTATTCAGTGAGAAATGGTGCACCTCGATGAGAGCTATGTCTCCATCTTCATTCAGCTGCAGTCTCAGCATAAGCACCAACTTGGTGAAGGTGCCAACAACTAAGACCAACATATTTCATGAAAACATTAATGCCTACTGCACTCTGACTCACTTCCTGTTCCCAAACCCACATCAATTATGAAACGTTTCATTGCATTCAGTAGAGTCGATTGTAAAACTTACATGACAGGTGAGCATCCCACAACCGCCTGCACTGTGTTCAATTTGCATGGTCCATGGACCATTGACTTGGTGCAAATCACCTTTGATCATCAGCATTTGAACCCTTTGCATGTTTACTTTGCATGCATTGCAAAGGGATAATGAAATGATTGCAAATTAAATATAGTTGCAGTTTGTTAGTGCATGCTTCATTTATTTGTCAAGCCCCTAGACTGTGTGCTGACTCTGGCCATGACTGATGGTACCAGGATCCCCACCCAACAGCAGTACCACCTTGACTGGACTGAAGACTTGCCCCCACTCACTTCCTGGAATGGCTATTTGGTTGAATAAATGGGCAGTGTGTTTGCCGTGAAGGTATCTGGCTCATGTTGTAAATAAATAAAACAAAGAACTTTAGTTGCTGGAGAAATTAAATTAAGAAAACAGAAACTGCCGAAGAAACACAGCAGATCTGGCACCATCTATGGGGAGAAAACAGACTTAACATTTTGAGTCTAGTGATCCTTCATCATATTGTGGATGTTGAATTGATGTCTTCCTTGTCCACCAGACAGATCCCTACTAGTACAAGCATGACAAGCATCCTGCTCTGTGTCTCTGCAAAAGAGCACGTTAGTAGCCATTAGGTTCTGGCTGAAGAGGCATGTTTGGCTGTGCACAGCAAATCAAGCTGGTTTTGGCATGAATGCTGTGTGCATGCAGGTAGGAGCTAAGTGAATGATCACTAAAAGGGCGAGTGAGTAGGCCTGAATCGCAGTCAGGTTCATTCCATGAATTGTATGCCTGTCTGTCCACAAAATGTCCTTGCTGCAGCCTTTCAATGCTAATTGCTGGTGTGCCATGCGTTGTAGGTCTGTACTTCCTGGGCATTGGGCAAATGGATTGGAAGGGTGCTATGAGGACGCTGAGGAACAAAAAAATATTGGATGTCAATTTCTATAGGAATATTGCTGTAGGTGTGTGTTGCTGGTGCCCATGGGTCGTGCCCTGATGTACTGTTGTGTGGTGAGCAACATGGAGGCTCGTCACAGCAAGCAAGCTGAAGTTGCCAAGCGCTGTTCTGACTTCCACATCAAGAACTTTTGTCATCTGATTTGCTCACAGTGGAGTTTAGGGTAAGATGTTGCATATTATTAAAAGCAGACTGGACAGTTATGTGGTCATTAACAAGAAATACTCTCTCCTTTATTAGACAACTCACTGCAGCTGAGTAAGGATCTCATTTCAAAGTCTGGCAGAACTTATTTAAAAGATGCAGCAAGTTCCTTTTGGTGTCAGATTGACCCTGCTGACTTCTCTCGTGATCTTGCCACATTCAAGCCTGTAAGATTCTGTCCCAGGAAGTAATGTTAAAAATGTAGTTAGGTTCTATAAGACCTTCCTTATAAGCAAAAAGGCCAGTGTTAAAAGATTATCCTTTCTAAGATGAAATGTTTACATTTCTAAATTCCTACATTGATAAAAGTGTGATAATATGGACAAAGAGAATGTTGATTGCCACTGACAATACCTGTTTCACTCTGTTTCCCAAACCTCCTGCTCCCTTTTCCACCTGGTTTGTGCAGAACCTGCCAATCCACTGAAACCGAGAGAACTGCAGTTGCTAGAAATCAGACACACAAACAGAAGTTACTTGAAAAGCTCAACAGATCTGGCAGCATCTGCGGAGAGAGATCAAAGTTAATGTATCAGGTTCAGTGATCCTTAGAACTCTGATTTATCTCTACAAATACTGCTAGACCTGCTGAGCTTGTCCAAAAATTTCTGTTTTTCCCTCTGCAAATTTATTTATCCTTGAGTTGTGGCATCCAGATCCTCTCTGCCTACTTTCTCGCTGCTGCCCTCTCCTGGAATTACCTCCCAATCAAGATTCAGATTCAGTCTGATGCTGGAGCTCTCATTTTGTAGAAGTGCAAATCATGATGGTATAGAAGGGTTTCAAGGCTTTTAGAATGCATTTATTTTTAAAATGCTTTAAGTAGCTGCTTTTCTCTCCTAAATCCATGCTGTGATTGAGGACTTGAAAGATGTGCAGCAAGGCAAGAACATTTTTAAAAGTTAATGAAGAAAAAATATTGTTTTAAACTCTTCTAAACAATTAGAATTCACACCTTCATATGAACATTCAAGTTAGAAACTTGAAGTCGACCATTTACACCCTTGAGCCTGTTCTGCCATTTAAAAAGGTAATTACTGATCTGATTGTAGCCAGAAATCCACATTCCCAATAACATTACACTCGTTGCTTGCCAAGGTGTAAACACCTTTGCCTTAAATGTATTCAAAAACTCTGTTTCCACCCTTTTTGAGGTAGAGTTCTAAAAACATATTTATTGCAATTCCACATTAGCAGGATGCAAACTACAGAAAAGCAGGCCTACGTTGAATGGTTTACAGGCATTACTAATATTAAGTAATCAATTTTATGGTAAGTTTAATGATTTAATTTATTGGTTATGGCAAGAAATCAGCAGATACCCCCGAGACCTGTTGAGGCAGCTATCAACATGATTATGCAAAAGTCAAAAATTGAAGAAATGTAAAATGTCTTTGAGAAATATTTGGTTTCTCTTCAACCTGTTGTAACTCATGAGCTATCTCTCCATGTCTTTAATTTGAATTGTGGAAGTTTGCTTCATGATTTTGCACACCATACGTTTTAATGTAGGACCTGTAGTTCAGAGGCAGACTTGGAGATCTAATCACTATGCTAGACTATGGAAAATTGATTTAACATCATAACATGGGAGCCAGCTCGTAGGCGAGGACTCCTGGAATCTGAACTAAAAGGACAGCTTAGAGGCAACTCAGCATGAGGTTTTCAGGTAGCTGTTCAGCTATGATGCTGATTGTGTTAATAGCTTTTTAAAACTTCAGGCGTTTCATAGACTTTAAGCTTGCATGTCCTGAAGAAGGTTACATTGAATATATTTAACATTATGGTTATGATGCTCCCTACTGTGTTAAGATCATATTTATTGCAATTTAATCAAACTCAAACGTAATACTTTAGTCCATAATGTACATCCAGCTGATGTATTTATTTCCGAGTTGTCAAGATGAAATATTAATGGTGTACTCCTAGCAATTGTGACATTGCCTCTTTGCATCTCCAAGGTCATTTTGCTTAAATCCGAGTCATTTATTTCTTTAGATTTAGTATTTTCGGGGGGTGCATGCGAAGGTCCTGTTGCTTAATTTAAAACACTTTCCAAAGGTAATAAATAAAAGTCTTGGTTTCTAATTACTTGGCCAAATGTGCTCGGAAATTATTGATCGTAAAACATTTTTACTTTGCATATCTTGTATCCAGCCAAGTACTCTAATGCGCAGATGCTGGAAATTCCATTTTCATGGATCAGTTCTCATGCAAATAGTCTAACCTGATGTGAGGGAATTGCAAAAACCAATGTACTTGTTTTTGTCATAATGTTGACCAATTTTTGTTTTCAAATTGTTTAAGCATTAAAAATCCGACATAAAACACAGTGTTGAAAGAGATGATTTAGCACATCTTTTAAACATAAAAATCTAATTTCATCAGATATTACATAAATACGTTGTGAATTAAGATAAGAAAATGGTCAAATAGTTAATGACTAATAATGAATGAATATAGAAAAAAAGCACACACTGATTTTCTATTATGCTAGTATTATTTATTAAAAATATGGCTTCTGCAGGAGATCATACTGACAGCACACAGATATTAATAATGGGTTAATTCATTTCATAATTAGTAAGTATTTTTGTACAGATTGGATTTTTAAATTTTTTGGAGTAGAAGTCATAGCAATGGATCATTTGAAATCTTTGACTAAGGGCAAACTGAGAGACCCAGGAGAGACATTGAAGGTATAAATAAAAGAAAGGATACTTTAAGGTTGAGATACTCAAAGTGATTACCCAACAAATAGAATCAGATGGAGGGAAACCTGAAGTTGAAATAGCATATCTAAAGTTCAGTTATAAATGAAAAGATTTAAATTGGAAGAAAAAAAAGAGGAATGGAAAGGGAAGCAAAAGATAAACAAAGAGCAATGGGAAGGGAAGAGAGCAAGAAGAAAAGAATGATGAAAAGGAACAGAGTTAAAAAGACTTGCAGTGGAAAGAGTGGAGAAAGAAAAGGAAAGGAAAATAGAATTTGAAAGACATAAGCTGTAAAGAGATGAGGGCATCAGACAACAAGACTCAGCCAGAGAAAAAAATTAAAGGAAGAGTATAGTAGCTCAGAGGATGATTCTGATTCTAGTGAGAAGATGGATTTAAATAAAAATCTATGGTTCATGCTTGAATTTACTAAGGATGGAGTGAAAAGGTATTTGAAAAGATGGGTAGGCAGATGAAGTGGCCAAAAGATATTTGGACATTTATGTTACAGAGTGTTTTAACTGGTACAGTTATGAATGTGTGTGGCAGTTTGATTAACAAACTTGAAACTGTTACAAAAAAGTCACTAAATATTTATGAGCTTATCCCTGAACTAATCAATTAAAATTTAGTATTACAAGAAAGGAACCTAATTAGGCAGTTGTAGAATTTGCAAGCAAGAAGGAAATGCTACTTATTCAGTGGTTTCAATCACTGAAGTTAGACAAAAGTTTTGAGAACATGAGCAAAATCTTGATTATGGAAGAATTCCAAAATTCCATCCTTGTGAACCATAAAACTTATCTAGATGAACATCAAGTATTAAAAATGCGAGAAACAGAAGTTCTGGCAGATACCTATGATATCTCAAATGGGTTGTAATAGGTTGGGAGATGACCATATAGGAATGCCAATATACAAGCATATAAAATAGAAGCAGAAGTAGGTGTTTGGTTCCTTGAACCTACATCAACACTCAGTAAGATCATGGCTGATCTGTTGGTCTTGAATTCCACATTCCCACTGGAAGTCCCATTGCACTTCAGATTTCCAACTGTAGTCCTCTGTTTAAGTAATTATTTGCTGTTTCTTTCTTCCTGCAAAGTGAACAACTTCACATTTTCCTACATTAAATGCCATCTGCCAGGATTTTGCCAATTCACTCAACCTAATTATATCCTTGAAAACTCCTTATACCATCTTCACAACATGTTTCCTTACTATCATGGTGTTGTCCAGAAATTTAGCTACCATGCCTTCACTCCCCTCAGCTAAGTCAGTGATGAAAAAGTTGAGGCCCCAGCACAGATCCCTGTAGCATTCCCCTTGTCAATCTTCTATCCATACTACTCTGTTACCTTCTGCATCATGAACTTTTATTTTCCCTAATAACCTTTGATGTGACACCTTCACAAGTGAATTCTGGAAATCAAATTACTGTACGACACTATTGTATTATAGAGGAGAGGCGACAGCCTAGTTGTACTATCGCTGGACTGTTTATCCAGTGACTCAAGTGATTCTGTTCTGGGAACCTGGGTTTGAAATCCACCATGGTAAATGGTGGATTTGAATTCAATAAAAATCTGAAATTAGAAGTCTAAAGATGAACACAGATCTATTGTCCATTGTCAGAAAAACTCATCTGGTTCATTAATGTCCTTTCAAGGAGGAAACTGGCATCCTTACTTGGTTTGGCCTTCTTGTGACTCCAGACCGACAAAAATTGTGGCTGACTCTTAACTATCCTCTAGGTTTTAGGGATAGGCAATAGATGCTGCCCTAGCCAGTGATGCCCTGTTCCCTGGATAAATTAAAAAAGCCCATCACCTCCACTTTATCCACAGCACATGTTACTGCTTCAAAGAAGTCTAATGAACTGATTTAACATGATTTTCCTTAACAAAACCACGCTGACTTTTCCTACTTGAGTCTTTCTAGGCGTGCAGCTGTAATCACTTGAATGAGCAAACCTTCCCTACAACCAACCTAAAACCTTTGTTTCCTATATTCTGCTTCCCTTCCTTCATGAATTGAGGTGTTATGTTTACAACTTACCAGTTTGGTGGAATCTGTCCTGGAGCTGCGTTATTTTGGAAAATTAGCACCAATGATTCTACTACGCCATTAGCCATCTGTATTAAGTTCTTTGGATGAAATACATCTGCACGAGAGAATTGACAGTCTGCAGCTGTTAACTTAGTAATGGTGACCATAATTTTTGTAAGTTTCCAGGTTCCTTGCTCCCTTCCATAGTCTGATTTACAGCAATTACTGTAGGTTTATTTGTCTATTGTAAAGACTGTATCTTTTAGACTTCTATTTATTTGTAATTGTGGAGGAAATGGGAAAATAAATGTTTTAAAACCAAGGATTGGTGTATGTTTATGAAAGCAACTAACCTGACATTCACTGTAAACACTGATTTTTCTCCACAGATACTGCTAAACCTACTGAGCTTTTCCAGCAATTTCTGTTTTTGTTTCTGATTTACAGTATCTGCAGTTCTTTCAGTTTTTACCACATTTACCATGGCTAATCCACCTAGCCTACACATGCCTGAACATTACAGGGACGATTTAGCATAGCCAATCCACCTAACCTTTGAACTGTAGGTGGAATCCATTGCACCCAGTGGAAATCTACTCAGCCATTTGGAGAACATGCAGACTCCACACAGACAGTCACCTAAGGGTGGAATCAAACCAAGTCCCAAATTTTAGTTGCAGAAGAACTTAAATTGAAGGCTTTTATGTAAATGGAGCTTCAGTTGGCAAGAAGTAATTGATTTATTTGTTTCAATACTGATGTTCCAATCCTGATGCCAGCACCCCATGAAAAGGAGCCCCTCTTTTCCACCCCACTCTTTAGGCATGTGTTTACGTCCTTCATTCTTGTGCCCTTATGCCACTTTGCGTGTCGCTTGGGCAGTAATCCTGTGATTATAACCCTTGAGGACCTGCTCTTTCACTTTTTTCCTAGCTCCTGATAATCCCTGGACAGGATTTCCTCTTTCTTAGTCTTGCATATGTTGTTCCGACATGGACCATAACAACTGGCTCCACCTCCTCCCTCTCCAAAATCCTTTCAAGCCATTCAGAGATATCCCTTACTTTGGCACTGGTAGGCAACACGCCATGTGAGATTCTCGATCCTGCTTACAAAGGATAATAATTATTCCCCTGTTTATAGAGTCCCCTACAGCTACCACTTGTCTTTTTGCTCCCCCTTCTTGAATGGCCTTCCATGCCAAGGTGCAGTGATTAGTTGGCTCATCCTCACTGCAGCCCTTTTCCTCATCCATACAGGGAGCAATCAGTTCATATCTGTTGGGTAGGATCAAGAGCTGAGGCTCCTGTGTGTAGGATCCCTCTACCTGTCTCACTTGCAGCCCCCCCCCCCCCCCCCACCCCCCGCTGTCCCTCGCCACGGACCAAATTTGAAGTACTTAATCTACCAGGTGTGTGACTGCCTTCTGAAACACAGTGTCTAGGTACAGCTCCCTGTCCTGGATGTGCCGCAGTGTTTGAAGCTCAAATTCCAGGTCATCAACTCTGAACCAAAGGTCCTTGAGCAACCAACACTTGCTCCAGATGTGGTCCCTGTCATTCACAATGGGAACAGCCAGCTCGCACGTCATACAGCTACAACATATCACTTGTATGACCATTTCTACTTAGTTAATTACTTTATTGAGTTAATTAAATCTGTTGATACTTCTTGGCTGTGTTCTTTTTCAAATTTAATGCAGATTTAATGTTCCTTGATGACACTTCCTACTCAAACCCCTGTTTGGTAGTGGTGACTGCAGCAAAGCAAGTCTTCACCCTAACTGCCAGTCAGCATTGTTGCTGCCTTCTGCTGAACTTCAGGCTATTTTGAGGCCACGCACCCTAGTTCTGTTTCACCTGACAGTAGAAAGAACCTCCCTGATTCTATCTTATCTATTCCTGTCATAATTTTATATGTTTCTATAAGATCACCCCTCATTCTTCTAAATTACAATGTATATAGTCTCAGTCTACTTAATCTCTCCTCATTAGCCAACCCTCTCAACTCCAGAATCAACATAATGAACCTCCCGTGTGCCCCTCCAGTGCCAGTACATCCTTTTTCAGGTAAGGAGATGAGATAATAAGAAAAGTTGCATTCCTGTCTTTGATCCCTTATGTGAGATCATTAAACCCATTGTGACACTGCTGCACGGCCCTTGAATTAATGCAAACTCCTTGCATTAACTTCCAAATCAGCAGCTCATATTCTTTTTGATTCTCATCTTCCACAGAAACCTGAGCTCTTTCCTCTTGCCCACTTCCACTTTGATCTCCAGCATGCAAGGTTAAGAGACTTTTATCCGGTGCTTTATCTTGCAACTCCAACTTGCACCTTCAAACAACTTGTGGCATCTTCCTTCCACTGAGCGCAGCTCCTCTTTAAGAGGGAAAGGCTGCCTTTAAGAGGAGCAGGCTGGCTGTACAATGCTTTCAGCTTAGGCTACTTGACCCTAGCTAAATTTTCACATAACTGGCAGTGAGAGGCCTGATTGGAACACCAGTACAATTGGGTAAATGAGGTAGGACCAAGTTTGCATGCTGCCTGCTTCAGTTGAAGTCAGCACAGCTGGTTAACAGTTGCCACCACGTACCCAAAAAATAGCCAATATTTTGCTCAATGTATAAATCAACCATGACCCACAGTCCCTCACATTGTTATTCAAACAGGGTGGCACCATTTCCTTTCTCCGTACATTTTGCAACACCTTAACAGCCAGCTATAGCTGTCATTTGATGCCCCTTAAAATTTGGAAATAATACCTGTTTAGAGTTATAATGGGTTTGAACTCAGTAAAATGAAGGAGAGGAATAGAGTGTTTTTGTAGTCTAGAAATTTCCTTTTGCTTGCATTTACCTTGCTATAATATTCAAAAACATTTCATTCTTATTGGTATGGGCAAAGTCTCTCCGGTCATTGAAGAAAGCAGTAAGTGGAGTGAAAGAATATAAATTTAACAATCGTCTATGCTGTAGCATACACTCATTCCACTTGTTTAATGTCTGGCGACAATTTAAGTTTGAGCTTGCATTGTGGTTGTTTGTGCATTGTAAACATCTACACAAGTGTTTGATTTTACTACTCCCTTCTCTGTGTATACAATCTACGTTGATTGGTGTAGTAGCATTATCTCCAAACTCATTTATCTCCAGCAGAGCTCCCTGATGGGAATGCAGGGTCTATGCTGTTCTGCAAATACGAATATGCTGAACATTGAGTTAATAATTTTTCCAAGATTTTTAAAATCTCTCTGTTTCGTCCATTGTTTTTAAGTGTGTATTGCTTTGCACTTCAATTTCTTCAGTCAAAATTTGTTTCATATGTTTCATTTATCTCTGCTTCCTTCGCTGTGTCATCGGATTCAACTCTTGAGCAACCTAAATGATCCTTAATACATATTTGTAAGATCATTAAATACAAAGGGTTAGATAAGCTAGATATGGATATGGCATGAAAGCAGATATGTAAACTGTGACAAGATGCCATGGCTTGCAATCTTGTGCTGGCATGACCCTTGTTCTTCATAGATACAAATCATTTGAAAAAAGAAACAAATTTTTTCTGATTTTACCAAAATTCATGGCAAGCTATGAGGAAGAATGCAAAATAACCTCGATAATTTGGGGGACACAATCGAAAAACTAGTTGAGAATAGCAAATGTAACTGGTATATTTTAGGAAATTAAAAATAGAAACATACAGCTAATGTTAAATACTCAATAGAAACAAACAGGCAGAGGCAACTGTGGATGGTGATATATACAAAATTTAGAAACAAAATTGCAGATGGACAAGATCAAAAAAAGAGAAAAGTGATTTAGCATTTTCAGATGAATTGTGGATGTCTTGTCCTGTGCCAGTTACTATCCACCACATATAAAATGTCGATTTTGTAGGCAGGTTTCCGAACAATGTTTTGGCTGGGGAGTGGGAATCATAGCACATTGTAAATCCAGTCTATTATTTTATCTTCTACTTGATTGTTTCAACTTGACCTGATTGTACTCATTTAATCTTACATGAAATCTACGATAAGCTGAAGAATATAGGGAGGATTTTGGCTTTTCAGTATTTTTATTAAATCTAATCTATAGCTTAGAAGCTATGTTTAAGATGTTGATAGCAATGAAATGATAATGAATTATTTGATCTAAAATTAGTCTATTTGCTATTATTTTGCAAGTTGTAAAATTTGTACTTCCAACATCTTAAATCATATAGTTAATCAAATTAATATGTATTTATTGCTCAGTTAGGTATAACTTGGAAGGCAAACATTTCCCAAATAGATTCAACATATTGTACTATCTATTGTCCATATCTTATTTACAGTAACTTACCAAGTAGAAGTACATATTCTGGCAATTGGTGGAACTAATTATTTTCTATCAGTGTTTTTATCACTTTGATTTAAAAGCAATCTTTAAGTTGAAAAGGAAAAGGAAATTACTTGAGATGCCAGGGATAGCATCAAAACTAATACTTATTAGATAGGGCCAGCTTTTCCAGCAACTTTGTTTTTATACTTGTTAGATTTTATTTGCTTTTAGAAATTTTGCCAACTAATTTAGGGAATAAATTTAATCTGTACAAAGCTTGCCAATAATGAGTGACAAGAATTGGCTCTAATTTCACATTTATTAAGTATAAATTTGGTTTTTCTATAATTCAAATAAACAGAAAAATATATTTCCATGTTTTGGATAAGAAACCCTTGATGATATTTGGAGGATTTACAAATGTAAATTAGACTATTTTCACAATAGTGTAACGTCTATAATTTATAAGTTGAATATGCCCATCACAAAAGTCAATACGTGTAGCATTGTTATGTTCATCAAGTTTAATTTTGGTTCTCTCAGGGAAAAAATTTAAAGAAAGCATTGTTTTTTCATTTCTTTTAAGGAATTAAGTTTCTTTTCTACCTCCTGTTGTGTTAGGTGATATTGTGTGGAAGCCCCCTGTAATAAAACACATGGACAGAACCCTGAACTTGTGCTGAGCCTGCAAGGAATAAACAAAATCACTAGTAGACCTGGGAATATTGTTCAGCTGTGGAGCTGGAGGAACAAAGCAGGCCAGGCAGCATCAGAGGAGCATGAAAGCTGACATTTTGGGTGGGGTCCCGACCCAAAACATCAGCTTTCCTGCTCCTCTGATGCTGCCTGGCCAGCTGTGTTCCCCCAGCTCCACACTATATCATCTCTGATTCCAGCAATGACTGTTCTTACTATCTCTAACATTGTTCAGCTGGTATTTTTAATTCACACCTCCTCCCTGAAACGATCAACCTAAAACCAATGGACTCTAGCCCCAAGAAGGCGTTAACACCTGTAACTACAAAGCTCAGACTGTATGGAGTCTGAAAGGTGATGTGAAGGGCTTCACCTTCCAACATCAATTAAAGACCATTTTCACCTTGTTTAACAATCGGAAAGCCAATTATCGTCAAAGCGAACATCGACTGAACAATGAGACAACAGATTTACTGTGGAGAGAACAGGGCCCATAAAATGAACACTGGATAATCTGACAAATGAATTTAAGAGATAATAGGAACTACAGATGCTGGAGAATCTGAGATAACGAGGTGTAGAGCTGGATGAACACAGCAATCCAAGCAGCACCACAGGAGCAGGAAGGCTGACATTTTGGGCCTAGAGGTCTACCTTAAATGAATTTAAAACATCTTTTCCTAATACAGTGCATATATATAATAGCCACAATAATCCATCAGTATCTCACAATCTGACTCAACTGGAGTTTATGGACTCAATAGGAATGCACCTCATTTGTATTAAGTAATAAGGCACAAACTTTCCACTGGAGAGGCAAAGGAGCAGAAGGTTGCTCAGTGCCACCAATGTGGTAGCATCCTTTCAGCAATATTTCCATCTGATATAATTACAAACTGAAATATCACCCAAACTACCAGCTATTTACTTACCTATACTCAGAGCATGGTTGAGGACTTCAAGCTGCACAATCCTTTCACTTTGAGTTGTGTCCACTGATGTGGTTAGGTGCATATTGGATCTACTGGCAAGTACCCGGTTTTCTTTATTTTTTAAAAACCGAAAGTCACTCAACCCGAAACATTAACTTTTATTTCTCTCCACAGATTCTATCGGACCTGCTGAGCTCTTCCAGCTATTTCTTGCGTAGTTGCTTCTTTACTTTTTGCTGTTTAGATGAGCCTGGTTTTCACCTCAGGTTGTGTCTGAGGACTTGTGTTATCAGTTGAGTCGGTTGTTGCTTTGAGTCGTCAGTCTTTGGTTCTGTTGGTCATGGTCGGTTGTTGTCAGTAAAACTGTAAGGTCCAATCTCACCAGGGAGCTTCCGAACCAAGACCCAAGGGAAGCCAGATCGAGACGCTGAACAGGGAAGCTGAACCAAGAACATCATTGGAACAAAGGACACCCTTTGGAAAGGGGGAAACCACCCAAGACATCCACAAGAGAACAGGCTGAACCAACTATTGAACAAAGAGCTCATGAACATGGACTTTTCCAAGCCGAGAACACAGATGGCAAGAACCTCAACGACCGACCTCTAGGCCCAAAATGTCAGCCTTCCTGCTCCTGTGGTGCTGCTTGGATTGCTGTGTTCATCCAGCTCTACACCTCGTTATCTCAGATTCTCCAGCATCTGTAGTTCCTATTATCTCTTAAATTCATTTGTCAGATTATCCTGTGTTCATTTTATAGATAAATGTTTGACGGGAAAACAAGGATATTTTCACTTTAGCTTTAAAACGAGAGGTTAGAGAAATCATATTTTCAAATTGAGAGAGGTGTCAGCAGTAGTTATCAGCATTTCTTTACATCTTCTGAAATCTGTGAGGAAAAATACAGCAGGTAAGCAAAGGCTTGCTGTGAAATGCCACATTGCTCAGTGCACTTTGCTTTTCTGATGAAGTCCCAGCTGCCTTACAATATTGCATAAAATGGAAGAATAAAGTGAACAGAATGCAGAGATCACAGCCCTGTGAATTATAATGATCCTTTCCTCATTGTTTGAAGATAGTTTGAAAGAGTTGATAGCCTATTAATGTAAAATAAGCTGAAGGTGCAATAATGCTTTTATTCAAATGGTTATGCTGTCAGAAGATTTGTGTCAAATGAAAGCTGTAGCAATGGAACACCTTCCCAGTAGCTATGGTAACAAACGTTCAGCTCAACCTCAGGCTCTGCAATGCATTTCTGCTCTTTTTTATTTTGTGACAACGGTTTAATGTTGTTTTCAAATAACATTTTGAAGAAATGGAATTGTTTTGACTCAGAATTTTGGGATAGAGAAAAGGGGCATGGTTGAAAATATCAACACTGTCAGATTAAACAGTTTAATCACTTACAATTACAAAATTTTCCATTGTTGAATTTTTAAGTTATATAAGTCAGTATTCAATAAATTATTTTGCTACATTCCCAAACTGTTATAAGATTATTGGATCTGGTTTCATCTATTGTGTAAGTCAGATCCAAATGTTTAACAACTGGGACCAAGCCCTCCGGAACGTTAAATACAAGTAGTACTCAAATGTCCAAGGTCAGTTTAATTTCTGAAAGGATTTGGAAAGCCTCAAAAGGTATGTAAACCCTGAGCAGGTTTTGTAAAATTTAATGGAGCAAAAGATAAAGAAATGATAGAATGAAAGAAAGAAAACTGGGGATAATTTTTATCTTCATCATGTGAACAGTATTCTGGCAGACTGCATTGTCTACCCCTTATTGAACCTTTTCAGTTTTCATCCAGTTCACTTCATAGGTGCAGCCTCAAGTCTTATAAGCAAAAATTTAAGCAATTGAGCCCTGTTGGATGAGTGCTGGTTGCTGTGATATAATTAAATGCTATTGCATTGCACAAATCTTTGGATGCCCACATTGTACCACACATGGATTTACTCCTACAGCTGATTGGTGCTCTCATTGATTATGATATCCATATAAGATGCTAGGTAATGTGCATAGAGCACGTTTCATTCAGTCTGGCCCAACTGCTATTTGCTTAAATCTGTTTTTCTTCCAAACACCACCAACTGGGTCATACCTACTACCAGTGTCCACCTATCACCACCATTACACTACTCCCTCCCTCCCTCTGTATCTGCAGCTCCCTGTACCCCCACATCCGATCCTGAAAATGCATAAAACCCACAATATTAACCTCCTTTCCTCCAGATACTACCTCGCTTGCTGTGTTCTTCTCCAGCTTCCTGTTTGTCTATCTCACAGAGACCAGTTGCTGCAGAGAAACTTATTGATGCCAGTGATAGTGTTGGGAGGAAAGCTATATGGAAAGGATTGAGATCAAATGCCAAGAACAACATTGTAAAAGTATGAAAAATTTGCTGATGTAGCTTACTGGTCTCTGCAACAAAGTATCAAATGAATCTTCTTATTAGTTTTTGAAACTGCCCATTTATCCAATGATGCACATAGAAATCACAGACATGCATTTGCAGGGGTAATTATTTCATGGATCGTATGGATCTAATGAAATCCTTGAAAATGACTAGAATTCATCATTGCATCTCTGATACGTAAGTTTCATTTAATTTGAAACTTGATGCCTGCTGACCCATTGGAAATGTGTAGAGATGGACATGAACAAATGAATGAACAAATGGAAAAGTATAGCACAGGAACAGGCCCTTCGGCCCTTCAAGCCTGTGCTAACCATCATGCCCTAATTAATCTAAAAACAAACCTGCCTTTTTTGATCCTTATCCCTCTATTCCCTCCATATTCATATACCCATTTAGGTGCCTTTTAAATGTCTTCAATGTGCCCGCTTCCATCACCTCTTCTGGAAGTGCATTCCAGGCTGCTACCACTCATTGCTTGAAAAACTTCCCTTAAACTTTCCCGCTTTGACCTTGAACCTGTGCCCTCTTGTAACTGAAACTCCAATCCTAGGAAAATGCCTCTGACTATCCACCCTATCTATGCGTCTCATAAGTTTGTAGACCTCCTTCAGGTCTCCTGTCAGCTGCTGTCTCTCCAGTGTAAACAATCGTAGTCTTTTTAACCTCTCCTCATAGCCAATGCCCTCAAGACGAGGCAACATCCTTATGAACCTTCTCTGTACTCTCTCCAAATCTTCCACGTCCTTCTGGTAATGTGGCAACCAAAACTGCACACAATACTCCAAATGCGGCCTAACAAAAGTTTTATATAACTGCAACATATTTTGCCAACTCTTGGACTCCACGCTATGGGCGATGAAGGCAATCATGCCATATGCCTTCTTAATCACCATGGCTACCTGTGTCACCGCTTTGGGAGAACTGTGGACCTGCACACCCAAATCCATCTGATTGTTAATGCTTCTAAGGATTCTGCCATTTACAATATAATTTACATCTAAATTTGATTCTCCAAAATGCATCACCTCGCATTTGTTTGGATTAAACTCCATCTGCCATTTCTGTGCACCAATCTATCTATATCACATTGTATTCTTTCACAATTGTTGGCCCTATCAGCAACCTTCCCAATCTTTGTGTTATCAGCACATCTGCTTATCAGACAGCCTACATTTTCCTCCAGATCATTTATTGATACTGCAAACAACAAAGGACTTTAGACTGACCCCTGTTGAACACCGTTAGTTACCATTCTCCATTCTGAAAAACAACCTTCCACCACTATCCTCTGTCTTCTGTGACCAAACCAGTTTCCTATCCATGTAATAAAGTGTGAAGCTGGATGAACACAGCAGGCCAAGCAGCATCTCAGAGCACAAAAGCTGACGTTTCAGGCCTAGACCCTTCATCAGATGAAGGGTCTAGGCCCGAAACACCAACTTTTGTGCTCCTGAGATGCTGCTTGGCCTGCTGTGTTCATCCAGCTTCACACTTTATTATCGTGGATTCTCCAGCATCTGCAGTTCCCATTATCTCCTATCCATGTAGCCAGGCCACCCCGAATCCATTGTGATTTTAGCTTTTGACCCAACCAGTTGTACTTTATGAAATGCACTACTATAGTCATATAAACTACATCCACAGCCCTTCACTCATCAATTGTCCTCGTTAGCTCTTCACAAAATTCAGTCAGGTTGGTGAGACATGACCTTACCCGGACAAAACCATGCTGTCTGTCACTGACTAGTCCATTTTCCTCCAAATGCGCATATATCTTGTTCCTCAGTATCTTCTCCAAGAGCTTCCCTATCACAGATGTCAAGCTCACTGGCCTATAGTTTCCTGAATTATCCCTGCATCCTTTCTTAAACAAGGGAACAATATTTGCTAATCTCCAGTCTTCTGGAACTTCACCTGTAGTCAATGAGGATGTGAAGATACCTGCCAATGCTCCAGCTATTTCCTCCCTTGCCTCTCTGGCTAACTTGGGATAGATCCCATCTGGTCTTGGGGACTTATCTATCTTAATGCAATTTAGGATTCCCAAAACTTCCTCTTTTAATATGTTGACATTCTCTAGAGTATTCATGCACTCATCCCTGACCTCAACATTAGTCATGTCATTCTCCTTGGTGAAAACTGAATTAAAGTACTCATTCAGGATCTCCCCCACTTCCTGTGGGCTCTATGTATAACTTCCGTCTTTTGTCCTTGAGTGGGCCTATTCTTTCCCTTGTTACCCACTTTCTCCTAATATTTGCATAAAAAAGCCTTGGGAATCTCCTTGGCCCTGTTTGCTACAGACAGTTCATGGCCCCTTTTTACCTTCCTAAGTGCAGATTTAAGTTCCTTCCTAATTTCTCTGTACTCCTCCAGGGCTTTGTCAGTTTGTAGCTAACTAGACTTGTTGCATACTTCCCTTTTTTTTGATGTACCTTACTATTCCCCTTGTCATCCATGGTTCCTGAATCCTGCCATTCCTATCTTTTAGTTTTGCAGGGACATGCATGTCCAGTACTTTAATCAACTGGTCTTTAAAAGCATCCCACATGCCAGAGGTAGATTAACCCTCAAATAACTGTTGCCAATCCACATTCTACAGTTCCTGTCTAATTTGGGTGTAATTGGCTGTTGCCCAATTAAGCACCCTCACCCAAGGTCCACTTGTGTCCTTTTTCATGACTGCTCAATCTTATGGAGTTATAGTCACTAAGTCTGAAATGCTTTCCTATTGAAAGATCAATCATAAGTCTCATATGGCCTCCACTCTGGTTGGATTGTCAACATAGTGACTGAAAAGCCCTCCTGAACACAACTAATAAATTGCTCTCCATCCAAGCTCCTAGCTCTAAGGGATTCCCAGTCAATAAGAGGAAAGTTGAAGTCACAACCACAACTACCCTGCCCTTTTCACACATCTCCAGTTTCTGACTACAAATCTATTCCTCTGTCTCCCATGGGCTGTTGGGAGGTCTGCAGAAAACTCCCAACATTGTGATTTCACCCTTCCTATTCCTAAACTCCACCCATAATGCCTCAATGCAGGATACCGCCGATGTGACCTCCCTCAACACAGCTGTGATGTGGTGCCTAATCAGCAGTGAAACATCCCCAACCCTTATGTTTCCCTTCCGTCCCATCTAAAACAGCAATATCCAGGAATGATAAGCTGCCATCCTGTCCGTCCTTTAACCATGTCTCTGTAATGGCAATAACATCATAATTCCATGCAGTAATCCATGCTCTTAGTTCATCTTATTTACCTGCTATACTTCTTGCATTTAAGTAAATGCATTCCAGTCCTCCAGCCCCTCTGAGCCCTGTGACTTCTCTGTGCCTGTTCTTACTCTGTGCTATGCATAGCTCTATCACACTTTTGTCCCCAGTGCCTGAACTTACTGGTTTAGTATTCTGGTTCCTCCACCCCTGCCACACTAGTTTAAAACCTGCCGAAGAGTTCTAGCAAACCTCCCACCCAGGATATTGGTGTCTGTCTAGTTCAGGTGTAATCAGTCCTTCCTGTACAGGTCCCACTTTCCCCAGAAATCATCCCAATGATTCATATATCTAAAGCCCTCCCTGCTACACCAACTCTGTAGCCAAGTGTTCAGCTGCACTGTCTCTCTGTTCCTAGCCTCACTAATCCATGGCATAGTTAGTAATCTGCGATTACTACCGTGGTAGTCTGCCTTTTAACTCCCTATTTGCAATCTTATCGTCTCTTATTGCAAACATGATGTGTGAAATGGACCATCAGCCATATTTCCCATTTCTAATGATGTTTAATGTATAGTGGTCATGAAAGGAGCTATAAAAATCCATGCCTTTCTTTTCATTTCTTGTACATTTTTTTTTAGCCAGTAATCTGTAATTGGTGGATAAGAATCAGGGCTTTTGGAAGGTTCGCATTTATTCAGTCCCTTTAAAAACCTTAGGACACTTCAAAATTTAGTTACTGTTTTAAAGTAAGAAGGCAGCAGCAAAATTATGCATCTCGAGATTTCACAAGCAGCAATGAGATAGTGACCAGAGAATTCACTTCGGTGATTTTACTTGTCGGATAAATATTGTCCAGGACACAGCATTTGGAAAAAAACTTCTCTTCTTCTTCTTTCAATAATGTCATATGATCTTTCACATTCAACTGCAATCTTTTACATCTAACAGCTGGCGTGAGCCTTGTTTAATGGCTTATCCAAAATATGGCACTTCAGACAGTGCAACAATTCCTTAGTATAGTGGTTAAGTGGTAGCCTAAGTTATGTTCTCAATATTCTGGGGTCAAACTTAAATTCCCCTATTTGGAGATGGCAGGGCAGGAAAACTAGAAGTCCACTCTTGATGATGATTGATGAGGCTTAAACTGGTTGCAGTGTTGTGGAGGGCAATAGCTTGGGTGCCCTGTTTTTTGCCGGAGGCATGTAAATTAAGCAGATTGTGTTATCAGTCATCATATAATGTTGATTTGTGATGATTTGTAGGGGACTTCTGCATTGCAGTGGTAGCGTGCTTACCTCTGAGCCAGAAGACCCAGCTTCATGCCCCACTTGCTCCTGAACAGGTTGTTTGAAAATATACATCATACTGATTAGTTCCTAATGCTCCTATTAATGTAATCACTTAAAAATATTGAGTTGAATATACATTTCATTAAGGGTTCCTCATGACCCCACTGGCACTATTTAGAGACATTAGCATTGAATTTGCAGGTGAGATTCTTGACTGGCTACTTGCTTGAGCTGAATTAGTGGAAGTACTGTGTTAATGGAAAAAATTGAAAGAAGTCCTACAAGTCAGAGGAAGTGGTGCAGCATATTTGTAAGGCATTTTGCGTGATGAGTAAACCATTTGAACTCACACAAGGGAGAGGGGGCATTGTTGCAGCCTGCATTGAAATGCAACATCACAGGATCATAGAGAAGAGACAGTACCTTTCTTGCAAGAAGAGGAAAATTCTCAGCAAGAGACGATATCGACCTGAGGACTTCAAAGAACATATCTCCTACCTGTAGAGTAGGCAAGAACGGTAGTTTGATAGCTTGCTCAAGGACATTGGGGACAGATGTAACTGCAGAGGAGACGCAGGCAGTTAATTTAAATGATCTCCTTGACTGTCCACTGTGGAGTACATTAAAACCTTCTTGGTTAGGTTCAGGAGTAACCCAGTGGAGGGACCTCTAACCTGCCTGCCCTGCCCCACATGACTCAGATGTCGAAGATCAGGAGGATGAAGCTGAAGGTGTGCCTGTTCATTCAGGCACAAGTGGTTCCTGTGTTAATGCCTATAATTAAACACATCAATTAACAGACTTCCTGCTTTTTATATGCAAATAAAACTTGAAATAAAATAAATCAAAACTTCCATACTCCGTGCAGTGCATTATGTTGCAATACGTCCTTGCTGGGATCCAAACCCAGCATGCTTCAAATGAAACCTGTCCCAATGAAGAGTTCACTCTTTTCCCGGTACTGGTGCAACTCCTTTCATTATCTTTTAAAAATAATGAAAGAAATAGAGTATTCGAGCACATGAGCAAAAAATATAAAATGGTTTAAAAGCGGCTGTAAGTGCATAGAATGGAAACAAGTAGCTAAAGTGAACTTGGCCCTATAGAATGTGGGGAGTTAACAATAGGAAACAAAGAAATGCCAGTGACTTCGCAATGTATTTTGTACTTGTATTCACAGTGGAAAATACCAAAAAAATCACAAAAACAGCAGAAAATCAAGAGACAAAAGGGAGGGAAGAAATTAAAAGAATCAGTATCACGAGAGAAAAATACTGGGAAAATTAATTGAACTTAAAGTCGGTAAATCCCTGGAACCTAATGTGTGCATCCTACATTCTTAAAATAAGTGGCTGCAAAGGTAGTTGTTACATTGGTTGTAATCTTCCAAACTTCCCCAGACTCTGGAAAAAATCCTGGTAGATTTGAAAACCACAAATTTAGCACCTGTATTTAAGAAAAGAACAGTCAGAAAGTAGGACAATAGGGCATTTAATCTAACACCAGTGATTGTCAAAATTCTAGAATGCGATTTTAAAGAGCTCACAGCTGGACATTTGAAAAATCAAAGTACAGCCAGACAGAACCATAATGCTTCTATAAAACGAAAATGATATTTGACAAATGTTATAGATTTCTTGAGAATGGGATAAGCAGGATGCATAAAGCAGAGCCAGGAGTGTATTTGGATTTCCAAAAGTCATTTGAGTAAGCTCTACATAATTGGTTCCTGGACAAGATGACAGCTACTAGTGTTGGTGGTAACATATTAGCATGGATAGAGGTCTGGCTAAGTAATGAGAAACAAAGAGTTTGAAAAAATAGGTCATTTGCAGGATGGTGACATGTAACTAATGGACTGCCAGTAGCATCATTGTTGGAGATTCAACAATTAACCTTCTAAATTAATGACATGGTTGAAGGGATCAACTATACTGTTGCCGTATCAGCATTACATTTGCTGATGTTTTGAAGATAGACAGGAACAGATGCTGTGAGGATGCCAAGAGCTTGAAACAGGATCGAAATAGGGTCAGTGATTGGATAAAAATGTAATAGATGGAGCATAATATGGGAAAATGTAGTTGTCCAATTTGGCAGGAAAGTGGAATATTATTTCAACGGAAAGAGAGTAAATACTACAGTACAGAATCTAGGTGTCCTTGTAAAAAAGTCAGAATGCAGGTTTGACAAGTAAGTAGGAAGGAGAACAGAATGTTGCCCTTTGTTGCAAGAAGGATGGAATATAAAACTCAGGAAGTCATGCTACAATTGCACAGGGCATTGATAGTATCACATATAGAGTACTGTGTTTTGTTCATGTTATTTATCAAGGGTGTAGTTGTATTGGAATCAGTTCAGAGAGGTTGTACAAGGCTGATTCCTTGAATGAGGAATTCTCTTATGAGGAGCATTTGAAGAGGTTGGGCCTATATCAGTTGGAGCTTAGAAAAAGTGAAGTGACCCTATGAAAGATAAGATTCTGGAGGATTTGGCAGCATAGAAAAAATTTAGAAGTAGGCAACACAGTTCAAAATTAAAGGACCTCTCTCATTAAAAATGGAGACAAGAAAGAATTTCTTCTGTCAGAGGGTTATTGGTGTTTGGAATTTTCTTCTCCAGCAAGCAGTGAAGACTGGATTACTGAATAATTCAAAACTAAGTTGACATATTTTTGATTGACGAGAGAGTTCATACTTATGGCAGGGAGGCCGGAAAGTGAATTAAGGTTGCAGTGGGATTAGCCATAGTTTTATTGAATAGCAGAGCAGGCCAGAGGGGAAAAATGGCTTATTCCTGTTCCTATTTCTTATGTTCATGTTTGTATAGTTTCCCAAGCTTAGGGACATTATTTCCTATTTAAAAACCAGCTACACTAGCATACCTTTCATGAAGATTAATATGTAAAACATCAAACCAAATAATTGTTTGATGACCCTAGATTGATGCTTCTGGGATCATCTAACAATGGGAATCTGTGTATGCATTTCTCCAGATTTATGTCTTGATGTTGTTGATTTTATACTTTTTCATTGTTGCTCTGATAGATCAAAATTAGGATCCGATCTTGTCTGCATTCGATCAATTCAACTGACCAGTGAAGCTTTACAATTGCAGTGTATTCTATAGTTATGACATCATACTTAGTGAAGACCTGGTATAATTTTTCATGACGGCAGTAACTCTATATTGTATTTTTTTAAAGCTATTCCAAACATACTAGGATAAATATGTAATCCAATGAATGGAATGTAAAAATCTTTTAAGTGAATCTTCTAATTATAAGGTTTCTTTCTTTGTGGTTCTTCCAATACCAGTTTGTTTAATTTGACAAGATTATGAGATATTAAGAGGATTACTGCTTTAATCGCTGATACCATTGATTTTTCTGCTTAATTGTTACTTTTATGAGATTGTAACATCGGCAGTTTCTTTTCAAAGAGTGTCTTCAAAGCCTCTTTTCTTACTGTGTCAGAGTCAGGATCATGTCAAAGACTTGTCAGACTTTCCACTAGCTCAACAGGTCTGTACATATGCATGCCGGGTGAATAGATGTGGAGGACTCATGTCGGGTGTGGAGGTATGAAGGTGATAAAATTGGACTTGAAAGAGGCGTAGGTAATATGAATAAACATGGGAGATATAAGAGGGCATGGAAGATATGTGGGGACATGGCATGACAGACATAACAGATTGTTGTCAATAGCTTTATGTTCATTGTCAAAAGATTCCTGGTTCCTAAGCAACTTTCTCCTAAGGCTCAGGAGATGACCTCCCTGGTGGGGTTCCCACAGATTTTCATACCCCTCCTGTTGTGACAAAAAGTTGTCACCTCTCTTGTACTCAAATATTGATATGATAAAGCCTAAAATTTCATGTGCCCACCTAATAGCTTGCTACACCCACATATTAGACATCAGTGGCTTATCGACAAGGACTGCTAAGTGCTTTTCTATATCTTTACTTTTCACCCACTTATCGTTTAAGAAATACTCTGCATATATGTCCCTTCTACTAAAATGGATAACTCTCTCATTTTCCACCTTATATTTTATCTTCCATGTTCATCATTCTCTCCAATCCTGTCCAAATCCTCCTGAAGCCATTTTACATCTTCCTCACAACTCACATTCCTGCATCGCTTTCTATTATTTGCATTCTTGATAATATTAAGTTTGGTCGCCATATCCACATCACTGATAATATATTGTGAACATCTGGGGTCCAAGTACTAATCTTTTTGTTACTTCACCAGACAAAACTTTCCTTTTTCTATACAGTTCATTTGCATGTTTTTGTTTGATTGCATTAATATCCTATTTCCACCTCATACCTTCGTAATGTCCTGAATTCAATTTAAACATCCTTGCTTCAGATTTAACTTCAGATTCATTTTTAAACATTTTGTGAAATGCTATCGTATTATGGTTACTCATCCTAAGGGTCATTTTACAACAAAATTATTAATTAGCTATTCCTTAGTTTCATCCAAACAGATTCTATACATTGTTCTTCTGATTTGAGATCCTCCATGATTAATGTGCTTATCCTATCCTTTTTTTCGGCGTATCTTCAACTCCTTTTCCTTTTTCTTTGTTCTTCCTAGTACTTGCATTGCCTTGAATATTCAGTTTACAATTCCAGTCACCATGTAGCCACGTTTCAGTAATGGCAATTAGATCATAGCTATTTACCTCTATTTTTGAGTTTAGGTAATCTACTTTGTTGTGAATGGTGCATGCATTCAAATAGAGTTTCCTTACCTTTGTCTTTTTGACATCAATCATATTCAAAGCATACTGAATGCCTGGCTTTATTTTTCTTGGCTTCTAGTCTGCCGAGCAGCTTTTGTACTTACTAACTTTATTCGCTTTCAAACTGGGGTACCCCTCAGGTTCTTATCTTCCTGATAAGCTAGCTAAAGCTAGCTTCAAAAGCACGAGCAAATTGCCCTGTCAGAATATCAGTCCCAGTCCTATTAAGGTGTAACCCAACCAGCATGTACTAGTCCCACTTGCCCCACAACCAGCCCCAATGTCTCAGGAATCTGATGCCTCTCTCCCAAATCAGTTCTAAAGCCATGCCAATTAATAAATTCTCCTTGGAAATCATCGAAATCATAGAATCCCTATAGTGTGGAAGCAGGCCATTCAGCAAATTGAGGCCACATCGACCCTCCAAAGATCATCTCACCCAGACCCACCACTGTAGCCCAGCCCTGGAACCCTGTGTTTTGTTCTTATGCTCTTTTGCACTTCATACTGGAATAATCCTGAAATTGCTGTTCTTGCTTTTTAATTTGTTTCCTAACTTCTTGAACCTGCTTCCAGGACCTCATCCCTATTCCATGATTCCCTTGACTCTGGCACTAGAGATATAGTATATCATACAGCAGTCATATTTAAGGCCACAGAAATGCCTTTGGAATCTGACTATGGAATCCCACATCACTATTTCCTTTTCATTCTTGCTTCCCCCTACCATATACATGGTGTCAAGAGCATTGCAATGGCTACACTCCCTCAGGATCTAGCTCCCTCAACAGTTACTAAAATGGAACATCTATTAGCATGCAGGATAGATCAGGGAACTCCTGCCTTACCTACCCCATTGGACTGCCTGGCAGGATCCATTCCCAGTGTGCCTACCCACTTCTAAACTACTATGCGATTACCTCACATTATATGCTATCCATTTTGTCCTTTACCTCGCAGATGCACAACAGAGACTCCAGCTGATGCCCCAGTTCCAAATCCCAGAGATCAAGCCATTGACACTTCCTGCAGATGTGTTTGTCTGGTACACATAGTAGGTCCATGATGTACAGGATCTATATGCCACTTGGCCCAACTGACATGCTATGCTGTAACCATAAAAAAAAACACCTGTTACCCTTAAAATAAGTGCCAACTTACAATAAAAGTTACTAACTTTATTTCACTTACATTAACTTTGTTTTCGTTTGGTTTACTTCAATTATTTTGTTTTTCTTTGACTTGATACTTCCTCTTGGTAGCATTCCTTACTGAAGCCCAAGTAGCTACTTCCACTCAATTAATAGTTTTCTAAGTTTAAGGTATTCAGACTCACTTCCAGACAGCAACTTCAGACCAACAATGGAGTTACACCTTGCCTTGGACCCACGCTTGGATTTCTGACCACACTCAACCCTGCTGCCGAGTTGCTCCATGTAGAGGCATTTCCAGCTGACCCCAGTGCCAGAAGCCAAGTGAAGAAACAAGCGTCGCTGTCTCTTTATCCATTGATTGAGTAGAGGGCTTTCCCACAAACCTGGCCAATCCCACTCTTGGAAGGGTGAAGGCCTCGACCCTAATCCTTTATTTATCCACTACCCAACTAGAGGTGCCTCCTTGAGTGCTGGCTGCCTTTCTTTCTGGGAAGATCCTGATGGCTGGGTCCTCCTCTCTGCCATTCTTTTATCTCCTGTTGTCAGTGACTTCCGTTCTTCTGCACTTTTAGGTGCTAGTGACTGACTGTGGTCTTCCTGTCTCTCATGTATTTCAGTGCTGGGAAGTGTCTTGGTGTTTACTTCTCTCCCATGATTTTGATTTATAATTTTTGATCAGCAAACTGAGCTTAATATTTAATAAAAAGAATAATTGGTTCTACTTGGTGACAGCATACTGCAAAATTAGTTAAAATTTGTCAAACAATTTCTATCAATATTGAATCATATTTTCTGTTTTCATCAGATATCCACTGTGTTATCTAGCTTTCATTCTTACGTATGACAAGTTTAATTAAGACCCGGAAGCTATTAAATACTATCTCATTTCTCACAATTGAGTGCTACAACTGAAAATTGTAGTTTAATTGTATACAGTACCTCTAAGTCATAAATCAGTTGTAGCTTTTATTTATAATTATTTTCAGAATTGTTAGGCTTGAAGCCATATTTCAATACAAGTCATATTTAAAGATAATAAATTAAATAACACTCTTTCTAATAAAGTAATGTTAAAGGAAGCATTTTTATCACTTCAATGCATAATATCAATGCCCAGGGTTTGCTCAGTTTCACAAGTCAACTTTTGATGATTATGAAAGTCAGTTTAGCAGAATTGTAGTGTTAAAAGTCAACAGAGTAACTGAATAAAATTACGCTTTTCCTAACTTTAAGTTAATATGGCTGTCTTATAGTCAAAATCATCAGGATTTAGTACGTTTTCAAATTTTATTCATTATCTCTAGAAATAGTTTCAGAATAATGTTAAATGTTACCTTAAAAATAATTTCTTAATTAAGTAGCAAAGTTAGTGTTGAGAAAATTAAGCAATTTGATTGCAAGTATTGTGAATTGTCTGTGATGTTTGGACTTGATCATCTTCATTTGGCAGACTGGTTTCTCACGGTGGGATGTGGAGCCAAAGTAAGCTATGACTTTAAAAGTACAGTATGATAGAATCACGAATTTTTCTTTGTTTATGAATCCCTAAAATATTAGAATTAAGAGCAGGAGTAGGCAGTTAGCCCCTTGAGCCTGTTCTTCCATTTAATATGATCCAGGCTGATTGCATATCAACCTCAACTCCACTTTTGTGCCCATTCCCCATAACTCTTTAATCTGTTACTAATTGAAAATTTCCTCCTTTTTTTAATGTCCTGGCATCCACTCTGGGGAAATATATACCACACTTTACACTTTTTGAAATAAGTAATTCCTTCTCACCTCTATTTTAAATCTGCCGCCCCAAGCCAAGAATTATGACCTCTCATTCTAGATTGTCCCACAAGTGGAAATATCAGCTATATGTGTGCTTTGTTAATCTTTGGCATCTAAGGGCGGCACGATGGCTCAGTGGTTAGCACTGCTGCCTCACAACACCAGGAACCGGGGTTTGATTCCGCCCTCAGATATCTGCCTGTGTGGAGTTTGCACATTCTCCCTGTGTCTGTGTGGGTTTCCTCAGGGTTCTCTGGTTTCCTCCCACAGTCCAAGATGTGCGGGTTAGGTAGATTGACTATGCAAAATTGCCCATAGTGTCCAGGGATGTGTAGACTAGGTGGTTTGGACCTAGAAAATGTAGGTTTACAGGGATGGGGTGGGCCTGGGTGGGATGCTCTTCGGAAGATTAGTGTGGACTCAATAGGCCGAATGGCCTGCTTCCACAATCTAGGGATTCTATGTTTCAACGATCTTACATTCCTCAATTATTTCTCCCACCATTCTTCTAAACTCCAGCAAAAGTAGGCCTAAACTGCTCAAATTCTGCTCAAAAGGCAAGCCTTGCATCTGTGGAATTAATCTAGTGAGCCTTCTCTGATCTGCTTCCAATGCAATTATGTCCTTTCTCAACTAAGGGAACCAGAACTGCACATAGTACTCTAGATGCAGCTCACCAATGCCTTGGACAGTTGCAACAATACTTTCCTACTTTTCTACTCTATTCCTTTTGCAATAAATGCCAAAATTCTGTTTGCCTTCTAATACGTGCTATATCTGCATACTAGCTTTCTGTAGTTCATGCATGAGAACACCTAGATCTGTCTGCACCGAGATACTTTCCAGTTTTCCTCCATTTAGATAATAAGTTGCCTTTTTACTCTTTCAACTAAAATGGATAACCTCACACTTATCCGTACTGAAATCACCGTCCCTTTATTGAACTTCCAGATCAGTGTCATTTTGAGCAGTAATTATCTCCGTATCAACTCCATTCCTTCATAAATCAAACACCTGATAGATTTTGATAGCCAACCTGCCAATATCTACTTGAAGGAATAGATTGAGACAAACATGATGATTTGTTTCATTATATCTTATTCCTAAAATCTCATTATTAAAATCTCAATTTCACAGAAATGATCCTGATTTCCTCCTTTTTTTGTCAATTACGACCGGCAAGCATTAGCAAATAAGTTGTGGACTGTTGAATTCCTCTCCTAACTGGAACTATTTTTCTTTTGACTTTGATTTTTTTTTCTGATATTTTCTGCAATCATTAGATGTGTTACAGCATTTTAAGTTTTATTTGGGAAGACCACAGATTCAGTTTCAATTTGAATTCATTCAAAGCACTGATCATATGTGCTAACTCTCTGTCCTTTCCCTGCACTTCACAGTTCAACTTCTTCAGTTTTGACATTATGTCTGTACGGAACCTGAAGTCAAGCAAAAACGCATTAACAACTCAGTAGTTGTTTCATCCCTTGATTACAGAAAAGTGATGATGTCAGATATCAGGTCTAAAAATCTTTGCAGGTCCTTGTCTTAAGTTAAACACTACACATCAGCATGGAAAATTAGTTCACTGTAGACAACATCAAGTTCATCGAGTAGGATTTAAACTGAAGCACTCCTGCTGGAATCACATCTATAATGTGAACAACAAATTTTGTAATCTGAGTAAGTGCATAATTTTACTCACTAATGCTTGCTGGTGTATTTTACAGTGGTAATTGATAAAAAGAGGGGAAATCAGGATCATTTCAGCAAAGTGCAGCAAAGCCTACATTTGCAGCAAGCATGACTGGTGCACCGTCAGTTATAATGGAATCTAGCTGTTTGAGTGGAATATTTTCCCAAGCATGTACCTTTTGAATTTTGTTGCAGATGTCCACCCCTTTGTTCTTTCTTTAAGGTGGAAAAGGATGTGAGGGAGGTGAGGAATAGGGAGAGAGAGCAGTTGAGATCATGGCTACAGTGATGGTGCAGGATTCTGATATTTGGATAATTGGGGCTCATTCTGGGGTAGGTGGAACCTCTACAAACAGGATGGTCTACACCTGAACTAGAGGACTACCAATTTCCTCGGGGGGAAATTTGCTAATGCTCTTTGGGAAGGTTTAAACTAATTCAGCAGGGGGATGGGAACTTGAATTGTAGCTCGAGTGTACAGGAGATTGAGAGTAGTGAGGTCATGAATAAGGTTTCAAGGTCGCAGAAGTATACTGGCAGGCAGGAAGGTGGTTTGAAGTGTGTCTACTTCAAGGAGCATCCGGAATAAGGTGGGTGAACTTGCAGCATGTGTTTGCACCTGGGACTTCGATGTTGTGGCCATTTCGGAGACATGGATAGAATAGGGACAAGAATGGTTGTTGGAGATTCCGGTGTTTAGATGTTTCAGTAAGATCAGGGAAGGTGTGGCATTGTTGGTCAAGGACAGTATTACGTTGAAAAGAAAAGAAGTTTGATGAGGACTTGTCTACTGAGGTAGTATGGGCTGAGTTTAGAAACAGGAAAGGAGAGGTCACCCTGTTGGGAGTTTTCTACCAGCCTCCAAAAAGTTCCAGAGATGTAGAGGAAAGGATTGCAAAGATGATTCTGGGTAGCAGTGAAAGTAACAGGGTAGTTGTTATGGGGGCTTTAACTTTCCAAATATTGACTGGAAATGCCACAGTTTGAGTACTTTACATGGGTCAGCTGATGTCCAATGTGTGCAGGAGGGTTTCCTGACACAGTATGTAGATAGGCCAACAAGAGGCTTGGCTACATTGGATTTGGTCCTGGGTAATGAACCAGGCCAGATGTTAGATTTGGAGGTAGGTGAGCACTTTGGTGATAGTGACCACAGTTTGGTTACGTTTACTTTAGTGATGGAAAGGGATAGGTATATACCGCAGGGCAAGAGTTATAGCTGGGGGAAAGGCAATTATGAGGCGATTAGGCAAGATTTAGGATGCATAGGATGGGAAAGAAAACTGCAGGGGCTGGGCACAATTGAAATGTGGAGCTTGTACAAGGAACAGCTGCTGCGGGTCCTTGATAAGTATGTCAGGCAGGGAGGAAGTGGCCGAGCAAGGGAACCGTGGTTTACTAAATAAGTTGAATCTCTTGTCAAGAGGAAGAAGGAGGCTTATGTAAAGATGAGGCGTGAAGGCTCAGTTAGGACACTTGAGAGTTACAAGTTAGCTAGGAAAGACCTAATGAGAGAGCTAAGAAGAGCCAGGAAGGGACATGCAAAGTCTTTGGCAGGTAGGATCAAGGAAAACCCTAAAGCTTTCTATAGGTATATCAGGAATAAACGAATGACTAGACTAAGATTAGGGCCAGTCAAAGACAGTCGTGGGAAGTTGTGCGTGGAGTCTGAAGGGATGGGAGAGATGCTAAATGAATGTTTTTTGTTAGTATTCACACAGGAAAAAGACAATATTGTTGAGGCGAATACTGAGATACAGGCTATTGGACCAGACAGGACTGAGGTTCATAAGGAGGAGGTATTAGCAATTTTGGAAAGTATGAAAATAGATAAGTCCCCTGGGCCAGATGGGATTTAACATAGGATTCTCTGGGAAGCTAGGGAGGAGATTGCAGAGCCTTTGGCTTTGATCTTTATGTTGTCTTTGTCTACACGAATAGTGCCAGAAGACTGGAGGATAGCAAATGTTGTCCCCTTGTTCAAGAAGGGGAGTAGAGACAACCCTGGTAATTATAGACCAGTGAGCCTTACTTTGGTTGTGCGTAAAGTGTTGGAAAGGATTATAAGAGATAGGATTTATAATCATCTAGAAAGGAATAATTTGATGAGGGATAGTCAGCACGGTTTTGTGAAGGGAAGGTCGTGCCTCAGAAACCTTGTTGAGTTCTTTGAGAAGGTGATCAAACAGGTGGATGAAGGTAAAGCGGTTGATGTGCTGTATGTGGATTTTAGTAAAGCGTTTGATAAGGTTCCCTATGGTAGGCTATTGCAGAAAATATGGAGGCATGGGATTGAGGGTGATTTAGCGGTTTGGATCAGAAATTGGCTAGCTGTAAGAAGACAGAGTGTGGTGGTTGATGGGAAATGTTCATCCTGAATTTCAGTTACTAATGGTGTACCACAAGGATCTGTTCTGGGGCCACTGCTGTTTGTCATATTTATAAATGACCTGGATGAGGACATAGAAGGATGGGTTAATACATTTGCAGATGACACTGCAGTCAATGGAGTTGTGGATAGTACAGAAGGATGTTGCAAGTTACAGAGGGACATAGATAAGCTGCAGAGCTGGGCTGAGAGGTGGTAAGTGGAGTTTAATGCCAAAAAAGTGTGAGGTGATTCACTTTGAAAGGAGTAACAGGAATACAGAGCACTCGGCTAATGGTAAGATTCTTGGTAGTGTAGATGAGCAGAGAGATCTCGGTGTCCATGTGCATAGATCCCTGAAAGTTGCCACGCAGGTTGACAGGGCTGTTAAGAAGGCGTACGCTGTATTGGTTTTTATTGGTAGAGGGATTGAGTTTCGGAGCCATAAGGTCATGTGGCAGCTGTACAAAACTCTGATGCGACTGCACTTGGAGTATTGCGTATAGTTCTGGTTGCTGTTTTATAGGAAGGACGTGGAAGCATTGGAAAAGGTGCAGAGGAGATTTACCAGGATGTTGCCTGGTATGGAGGGAAGGCCTTATGAGGAAAGGCTGAGGGACTTGAGGCTGTTTTAATTACAGAGAAAAAGGTTAAGAGGTGACTTAATGGAGACATACAAGATGATCAGAGGATTAGATAGGGTGGACAGTGAGAGCCTTTTTCCTCAGATGGTGATGGCTAGCATGAGGGGACATTGCTTTCAATTGAGGGGTGATAGATATAGGACATAAGTCAGAGGTATGTTCTTTGCTCAGAGGGGATTAAGGGTGTGGAATGTTCTGCCTGCAACAGTAGTGGACTCGTCAACTTTAAGAGCATTTAAATGGTCATTGGATAAACATATGGATGATAATGGAATAGTGTAGGTTAGATGGTCTCCAGATTGGTTTCACCGGTCGGCGCAACATTGAGGGCCAAAGGGCCTGTACTGCGCTGCAATGTTCTGTGCTCTGTGTTCTAGTTCTGACTATATTTTTCATTATTTATTTGCATTGTCATCACAAAACTTACTTTATCCTACAATGATAGTCCATATGAGCCAAACCGAAGCATGATGCAACAAGCTGGCAAAGCCAAATCAAACTAAGCACTTTTCTACATAGCTCCTAGAAGAGCACATTGTGAAGGAATGAGGGTAGGCAATGAGGTCAGCTGTCAGAGTCTTACTTAGCAAGGAACCACAGATAACAAAGTGTAGAGCTGGATGAACACAGCAGGCCAAGCAGCATCTCAGGAGCATAAAAGCTGACGTTTCGGGCCTAGACCCTTCATCAGAGAGGGGGATGGGGAGAGGGTTTTGGAATAAATAGGGAGAGAGGGGGAGGTGGACCGAAGACGGAGAGAAAAGAAGATAGGTGGAGAGGAGAGTATAGGTGGGGAGGTAGGGAGGGGATAGGTCAGTCCAGGGAAGACGGACAGGTCAAGGAGGTGGGATGAGGTTAGTAGGTAGGAAATGGAGGTGCGGCTTGAGGTGGGAGGAAGGTATAGGTTAGGGAAGTGGGGACAGGATGGGCTGGTTTTGGTTTGCAGTCGCACATCCCAGATATCCACATTCTTCAAGGACCGCAACTTTCCCCCCGCAGTGGTCGAGAACACCCTTGACCGTGTCTCCCACATTTCCCGCAACACATCCCTCACACCCTGCCCCAGCCACAACCACCCCAATAGGATCCCCCTAGTTCAAAAAATTCCCCCACTGCATCCCAAAACCAGCCCAGCCAGTCCCCACCTCCCGAACCTGTTCTTCTTCTTGCCTATATCTTCCTCCCACCTCAAGCCGCACCTGCATTTCCTACCTACTAACATCATCCCACCTCCTTGACCTGTCCGTCTTCCCTGGACTGACCTATCCCCTCCCTACCTCCCCACCTATACTCTCATCTCCACCTATCTTCTTTTCTCCATCTTTGGTCCGCCTCCCCCTCTCTCCCTATTTATTCCAGAACCCTCTCCCCATCCCCCTCTCTGATGAAGGGTCTAGGCCCGAAACGTCAGCTTTTGTGCTCCTGAGATGCTGCTTGGCCTGCTGTGTTCATCCAGCTTCACACTTTGTTATCTTGGATTTTCCAGCATCTGCAGTTCCCATTATTTCTGTCAAGGAACCACAGTTGGGCAGTGAGATCTGTTGTCTTAGATGTGCACAGGGAAGAAACAGGCTGGCACTGACATTGACTGTCAGAGACTGTGCTCCCAATCTGTGTTGGAGCCAATGGCTCTATTCCCACTACTTCACAGCTCAGAACATCAAATAAAATTATTTTTGCAGTTACTGAGATGGTCAATTACATACCGTATCGATATAAGATTTTAAATGAAAGATCTATTAACGAGGTCTCATAATCAGCATCAAAACAATGCTCAATGAAAATTCAATAGTTGATTAACATAAAGTTGATAATATAGAAGTATAAATGCTTCTACATCTAAATATTCCCTAAACTCTCTCTCTCTCACAAACACACACACAACCTTTGAGAAAGAAAAGTAAATGGCCAATGGGTTATTCTTGCGAGCAAAACGATAAAGTTTCTGACATCTGCCATTTTGATAACCTGGCATATGTCATCAAATCAGTAATTGACAATGTTGTCCCTGGAATCTTTGTGGACAGGCCTTTACTCAAAAAATACAATATTCCTTCAATCATTATTTCATAAAAACACATAGTTTTCATCCTGAACTCAACCCAAGTGGGTTTATTTTTACACAGAAGTGGGAGAGATTTGCTTGACTGTCCTTCCTCAGAGGTCTCTCAGCCCTCAACTGAAGTCCACAAAAAATATTAAAAAAAGACTCTGCAAGCCAATTACTATTCAAACAGCCGCAGTAAGAGCTATTGCAAAATAAACAGTTATTCTCCGTCATTTGATTTCTAGGGAGCCTTGTTAAAAAGTCCCACAGTCCGTAGTGACATTTTGATAACCTCTTCTAAAGAATGACGGCGCTTCTAATACTTCTAAACTCCACAGAGTTTATACATCTAATTTACCTAGCCTCCCACCACAGAATAACCTTCTCATCCCAGGCATCTTCTAAAGAAATCACTCCAGGTATTTTCACAATATTTGGAATGAATCCATTTTTCCACAAATCTTCGAAACTTACTTCACTCTGGCAATATTAAATATGAAGCATGTCCATAATACCTGCATTTCTTAAAAAATCAAATGTTTGTCAATTCATTTCGTCACAAGATAATGAACAAAGGAAAATATATGAAAGAAATTAAGATACTTTTTCATGTTCATTCTGAGTTGCTGTTTGCATGTAACCTATGTAATTATCTCTAAAATCTTCTTTTTACTCAGATATTTCAAAGTTGCAATCTTGATAAAGCATTGCCAATTACATTATTTTCTGCAATAAGAACAATTTTTAAGATATAAAGCAGTAATAGCAAACTCCATCAAAATGTTGGTTTTTGAATTTTTCCTCAAAGGCTCGGAGGTTATAAAGATTTACCAATATATGTCTACAGGAATTGTAAACTATACTTTAATACTTCAAATTGTGTATGAGCTAATAGCAGGCCCATTCATTTCCTTTTCCCCTGTAGAGTAAGTCTTTTGGTATCAATTTACTTTTTTAGAAAAGTAGTGTACTGGCTCCTCTTTGCTTGGCCCATCTTCTTATGGCAGGAGCGCACACAATCCCAGATCACAAACATAGATTGTTACCTTGAACAACTTTGTGAAATTTGGTGTAGCCAACACTAGTTCAATGATCAAATGTCTTTCAGCTACTCAAAAAATACCTGTCAGTTGCCTGCCCACATTGCCAGAACTTTCTTTCGTGGTAGTGAAATTTGGTTCAGAGTATGATATCTGGGTAAAATATATATAGGCAACGACTTGGTTCGTCAGTATCTGGAAAGTCGGTGGAGCATTTTTAGCTCAATAACCATCACTCAACATTGAAAAAGACCATCAGGTGAGGCAAAGGCTGATATTTTTTTGAGGGATTATGGCTATAAAAGGAGCATGTCAGTACTCCATTCACAAAACTATTCTGGTAAGAAAAAGAAAACTAACACTGCCAACTCTATCAAGACTGTCTTCTACATGAGGAATTAGATAGGAATCTGCCTTCGTTGCTTGAGCTTTCTGCAGTCAATGAAAAATTTGTTTGAGCCATCAGGTGTAGGAACTAACACAATGAGGGAACTCCAGCTGATTTGGCAGTGTTTGATGAGGAGGATTTTCAATTACATTTCTGCTTTTACCTGGGCTGGACCTAAGTGATAAAGATACTGTTTTGTTTCTCACATCATGTGTGCAGAAGGTTTTAAACCCTGGTTTGACCCTGAAGACTCTTGTGAAATTTGGTAAGTAACCTCGTTAGATGTTTCTGTTCTTCTCCCTTTAAATATGAAAGCACAGTGTCACTAACAGTTCATGTGAACTAACTGGATAGTATGTGGTTCAACTTGGAATTGTTTAATTTTCCTTCTGCCCAAGTCCTTACTATCGGTACTTACTTATTCTCCTCCCAGCAGTGATAACTCCTCCAACATAGTTATGGATAGAGCTGATTATTTTTCAGGTGATTTGGGATGTCAGCCAGATAATTTACTTTATAATTTTTCTTGCTACCCTAGATACATCATTAAACTGTGCTTTTAACAGTCACCTTGTAAAAATAATAACATTAACAAATCAACCCCAGGCTTAAATTTTCAAGACTTGACATTCTTGTTGGCACGTTATTTCATAATTGTTTATAATGTTTCAAGATGTTTTTAAACAACTTTAAAAGCACTTAGGAGATGCTACCAGAACATTGATGCATAGTCCATATGGATGACTTGTGCTTCAGTCCTAAAATCTTTTACACAGTTAGATTTAGAGGTTCCCTTGCCTCATGACACTACTCTAATTCACACAGACAAAAGCACTGGATAGATTCATTAGATGGATCCCATTTGGTAAACAAAATAAGTCCCAGTTCTTGGTTCCAGTCATAAGGATATGCATGATAGTATGCTCTGATCATCATCTTAGGAGTTTGACAGTACTTTCCACAGGTCCTGTGTGTGTGGGTGGTGTACTGAAGATTTTAACTGCAAAATCATAAATTCTCGATAAAATTTAGAACTGATATTGGAATCAAAATTTTTTTAAATTTACTTGTGGGATGTGGGCGTCGCTAGCTGGCCAGCATTTATTACCTGTCCCTCGTTGCCCTTGAGAAGGTAGTGGTGAGCTGCCTTCATGAACCGTTGCTGCCCATATGCTGTAGATCGACCCACAATGCCCTTAGGGAAGGGATTGCAGGATTTTTACCCAGCAACAATGAAAGAAAAGTGATATATTTCCGATTTACGATGTTGAGTGGCTTGGCGGAAACTTGAAGGTGGTGGTGTTCCCATCTATGTGTTGCCTTGTCCTTCTGGATGGAAAACGTCACACGTTTGGAAGGTGATGTCTTTGGATCTTTGGTGAATCTGCATCTTGTAGATAGTACGTACTGATGCTACTGAGCATCAGTGGTGGAGTGAGTGGGCGCTTGTTGATGCCAAACGAGTGCATTGCTTTGTCCTGGATGGGGTTGTCAAGTTTCTTGAATGTTGTTGGAGCTGTAAGCATCCAAGCAAGTGAGGTGTATTCCATCACACACCTAACTTGTGCTGTCTAGATGACAGATTTTGGTGAGTCAGGACATGGGTTACTCACCACAGCACTCCCAGTCTCTGACCTGCTCTTGCAGCTACTGTGTTTATGTGGTGAATCCAGTTGAACTTATGGTCAATGGTAACCCCAAAGATTTTGATAGAGGAGGATTCAGCAACAATAACACCATTGAATATCAAGGGGTGGTGGTTAGATTGTCTCTAGTTGAAGATGGCATATGTGTGGCATGAATATTACTTGCTATTTATCAGCTGAAGCCTGAATATTGTCCAGTTGCACTTGAATATGGACTGCTTCAGTGTCTGAGGAGACGCGAATAGTGCTGAATATTGTGCAATCATCGTCAATATCCCCATATCTGGCCTTGTGACGAGTCTGGCAGTTATGTCTCTTAGGCCCTGATCAGCTCGATCGGCAGTACTGCTATTAAGCCACTCTTGGTGAAGGGCATTGAAGTCACCCTCCCAGTCCATTTTGTGCATTTGATACCTCAATGCCTCCTCCAAGTGTTGTTCAACATTGAGGAGGACTGATTCATCAGCTGAGTGAGGACAGTATGTGGTAATCAGCAGGAGGTTTTCTTACCCATGTTTAACCTGAAGCCATGAAACTTCACAAGGTTCACAGTCAATGTTAATAACTTGCATGGCAACTCCTTCCGGACTGTTTAGCACTGTGCCGCTACCTTTACTTGGTCTGTCCTGCAGGTAAGGTAGGACATGTCCAGGGAAGGTGATGGTGGTGTCTGCAACATTGCCTGCAAGGCATGATTCTATGAATATGACAATGTAGGCCAGAGTGGACTGGATCTGTGCCACAACTTGTATGAAATGAAGAAATGGGTTATCCTCTTACTCATTATTGTATTGAATTGATTTGAATTAGCTAATTCAAATGAGTATAGTGAAAGGTTTACAAGCCGCCACTGACAGCACCATCTTAGCAGGTGAAACTAGCTATCTTAGTATGTTACTCAGTGAATACATAAGTATTTCTCTCCGCTAAGGATGCTGCCATCAAACCAAAAAACCATTTTGCCTGAACACTGATGAGTAAAGTTGTTTATGTACTATGTGCCAGTGTGATACCTGGTATGTTAGCCATACATTCCAATGATTGGTGATTTATATCAAGCAAAATTGACCCTTTGATCATCTGCTATGGGTATTTGCATATCATGCTAAACCAACCCATGCTTGCAAACCACAGAACACATGTTCCCAATATTAAATTAATCCTACTATTGTACAGACTTGACTGTATAGTCTTGTGTGTTAAGATTTACAGTGGAAACCAGTTTAAAGTGATCTATTGTGGTTGCAGAATGATGCATTTGTGCATGCTCAATGCACAGTACTCAACGCATGCTGGAAGCTACATTTATTAACAAGCGGAGTTAAGTAGGCAAATGTCAATATAGTGAATCAGGAAATAGAAGACTTTCAGTGATTTATAACAGTTTTATTGTCAAATGATTGCCCTCCCTAATCAGGAGACTTAGAAAGCTGGCAGAGAATTAAAGCATCTCTTTGTCCCAAAGACAACTGTCAGCATTCTCTGTATTCTTGTGACAAAGCAAGGGGTGGTTTCAGAGGAAACCGCTAGTACGACAACATGAAGGCATGCATCTGGTTTATGACCAACCCTTACACCCTGTAGAATGTCAATCGGAGCAGTCTTGTCCAGTGCCCTAGGTGAACAGTAACTCTGGCTTCCAACTTGTGCCAGTTTGTTGGCCAGAATTCCTCGCCTGGGTTATGGTAGATGGCAGATAGATTAGATGGGTGGTGCTTCAGGCAAGCACCTTTAACTGTTCTGGCAGGGAGTCTACCTTCCACTGATTGTCTAAGCGTCCAGAATACCTTGCTCAGTTGATCCTGGCAGAGAACACTTATTGGGACATCCTATACAGGTCAGCCAGTTTGGTGAACATGGGCACATCATTGGCACAAGCTAAAGCAATCATCCTCAAACCCAGCACACAGAGAGCCATTGCCGTCAATCTCCTCTGCAAGAATCACAGGATAGGGCCGATGCAAAAGGAATACAACTAGCCAGACAGGATGCAGCCCAGTCTTGGAGTGAATGGACGCCATCAGGAACCTGTTAATCTTTATTAGACGCTTTGCAGTGGAGTACATAAGTTAGATGTCGGTGACAAACTGCACCTTGAACCTGTGTCCTGAATGCTTGCAGAGTCCCACATAGATGCTCACAATCCACTTTCAGAGAATGCCTCCTCCTGATTGAAATACTAAAAGGTGATTTACAGACTTGTCCACTGGGAAAAATGGATCAGGTCCCAGATCAAACGGATATTGTCATGCAATCCAGAATGAACCACCATGAGGTGAGAGGAACTGAAAACTCAGTTGTTTTTTATACAAAACCAAGTTGACAAGAATAGCAAGAGCCCATTAGGGGCATTGCAACAAGAAGGAAACATCAAAGAACAACTAAGAGATGTAATTCAAAATGGTGTGAGGGCAAGAAATAATACATCTCAGCCTGAAAAGCTTCAGTGGTGCCAGTGAATACTGCTTGTTCTGTCTCTGAGGACACCAGGGCACAGGTGTAGCTGTGGAAGAAAAACATCCAGTTGAGAATTAAGACCCCTCCATGGCATTATGCCTGGGCCTGCTGATGGATACTGCAGCCAAGCCTGGAAGCAGACCAATGAAGAGGTCTTGTGATCTTCCTACTTCCTTCCCTGTTGGGTGGTCAAACATCAGCAGCATGGGCTGATTTTTTTTCCTTCATTCATTCGTGGGATGAGGGTGTTGTTGACCAGGCAGTGTTTATTGACCATCCCTAATTTCTCAGAGAGCAGTTAAAAGTCAACCACATTGCTGTGCATCTGGAGTCACATGTAGGCCAGACCAGGTAAGGATGGCAGTTGCCTTCCCTAAAGGACATTAGTGAACCTGATGATTTTTCCTGACAATCAACAATGGATTCTTAGTCATCATTAGACCTTAATTCCAGGTATTTATTGAATTCCAAACCATCTGCCATGGCAGGATTCAAACCCAGGTCCCCAGAACACAACCTGAGTCTCTGGATTAACAGCCCAAGTGACAATGCCAATAACTCATCACCTCCTCTGCAACAAAAAGAGCCATTCAGTCTTTTAAAAATAATAAAACAGAAGGTGCAATCACGCACAAACTTTGAAAATCTGGTCCACAGATTCCACAGCACTGCAAAAAGATATGGTCAGCATGGCATAAAGTGCAGTTTTTAAAAAAAAATATAGATCCTCCACCAAATGAACCAAAACACCCAACTAAGACGTTGTAAACCCCACCCACCAGGGGAAGTGTAACAATAACAAAACCAAAAGAGTGGGGGCAAACAATGGAGGGGACTCAATGAAAATATGTTCTTGGCAGAAATAATGCACCCAAACCTGTGGTGCCTAATAATGTTGAAAAACTTTGAGGCTTCTATTGGGTCCTGTGATTTCCCTCTCCAAGGATACCTTGGTATAGATACAAAGGTGAGGCAGAAGTTGGAAATGATGACCCCTCCACGGCCCTGATAAAGGACCTTACGGAATGCATCCAACCTGCCTGCACCTGCTCTGTGCAGGGTGCCAGAAGTTCAGAACTATTGGGCTACAGTGCAATCAAAAGAATGATAACAGTTTTTTAAAAAAATAATAAAAGAGGGGTTGCACCACCCCATAAACATGCACAGACATGGCAGCACCACAGAATAAACAGATAGCTTGGGAGAAAACACCGTATTTCTAAAACTAACATAAACCCACCATCAAATTGACAAAAACATCCAATAACAAATTACAAACAATGCTAATTAAAGGTAGTTTAATAACAATGAAGCCAAAAGTGGTGGGAGGTGGGCGGCTTTTGGCAGGTTTGGAAGGGAACACAATGGACTAAGGACACAAATCAATATGGTGTCATTGGCGAAATAATACACTGCAGTCCAATCAGTGCCCACCCATTTCTGAAAACTCCAAGGCTGCTGGTGGACATCATGTGCTTCCTCAAGATACACTCAGGCATTGATGTAGCTGTGGAAGTGAAGAAGGCGTTGCCTGCTGTTGATGGCTGCTTTAGCTACGCCCAGATGCAGACCCACGAGGAAGACCTCTGAGATACCCACCACCCCTCTGCACCAGATGCTCAAAGATCAGGAGTGTGGAGCTGATGTGCAAACAAAAAAAAAAGTTTTTTAAGAAAATGGAACTGGGTGTAACTGCCCACAATCTAGTCAGTGTGCTCCGATGGACACCACAGAATAACCTGTGGCCTGGAAAAAACAACAGCTTTCTTTTTATATTTTCCATTTATCCAATTAACAAATTGCTACAAGTATTGCCCAGCGGGGACAGTATGACAACATCAAACAAAAGATTACAAACAGGGAAGGCAAGGCAGAAGACTAAATCAAAATAGTTTTGGAGAAGTCACATCACTTCAGTCCTAATAATGCTTTAATGCACTGCCCAATTAACAAATTATCCAATCATTAAATTACAGTAAACACTGCTGAGCAGGGCAGGGTAGCAATAATAAAATATAAAAAAAGAGGAAATAAGGGAAGAATTACATGAAAACAGTTTTAAAGGATGAGATAATGTATTCCTGGGGTGCCAAGAAAAAAAAAGTTTTCTTTGCCAACTCACCATAAAATCACCCGAATCCTCCCCCACTTCTTTTTTCCTTAGAGCTGTACAGCACAGAAACAAACCCTTCAGTACAACTTTTCCATGCCAACCAAATATCCTAAATTAATCTAGTCCCATTTGCCAGCATTTGGCAAATTTTGGCAAATCCCTCAAAACCCTTCCTATTCATATGCCGATCCAAATATCTTTTAAATGTTGTAATTGTACCAGCGTCTCCACTATTCCTGTGGCAGTTCATTCCATTCATGCACTCTGCATGTAAATGTTGCCTCTTAGGTCCCTTTTAAATATTTTCCCTCTCACCTTAAGCCTATGCCGTCTAGTTTAGGACTCTCCTACCCTGGGGAAAAGATCTTGACTCTTCACCCTATCTATGTCCCTCCTGATTTCATAAACGTCTATACGGTTACCCCTCAGCCTCTGATGCTCCGGGGAATGTAGCCCCAGCCTATTTGGCTTTTCCATGCAGTTCAAACCCTTCAGCTTGGCAACATCTTTGTAAATCTTTTCTGAATCCTGTCAAGTTTCACAACATCTTTCTTATAGGAGGGAGCCCAAACCAACCACCAAATCACCAATCAGACAAGTATCAGGCACTTCTCTTGTTGGGCTTGTATTCAACCATAATATCAACATCAGGGAATAGCAGAGCAGGGATTAAACCCATGCTGTTCCATCCTTTGAGCTAACTGACTGCTAAGCCCTGGATGTTTGTTTTTATAGTCCACCTGCAAATCACCCAAATAATCAATAAAACAAACAGATTATTGGTACTACAACAGTAACAAAAATAAAGGGACAGACGGGGAGCCCCATATGCTTTTTTGAAGAGTTTAACAATTAACAAGCATGGCAGAACCCCCAGCTGTTGATCTTTCCAATCAGCCTGCTCAGGCATGTGGTAGCACGCTTCTGGAGCAAGTGGAACTTGAATCGGGTCTTCTGGCCAAAGCCCTCAGCTGTTCTTTTCTCTTTTCTCTTTGCTTCCTTTTCTTTACACCCAGAAGCATTATCATGCACAACTAAACAGCTATTTTTCCCACTTCTAAATCATCCATGGTATTTTTCATCTACTAACTACAACCAATAAATCACCCATGTTTAAATTAATTAATTAATGTGCAAAGCCTGTTAAGGACATTGCGATAACCCCAAAAGATGAGAGAGAGAGAAGTAGGGAGAAAGGAAGGGATTCCCCCCAGCCATTCCTATTTTCCCATTTTGATATTCAGAAGTACTTTTACATACAGACATCAACCCTAGCAATTAAGTACAAACTCCGGTGAGCATCCACTGTTGTCACTTAACTCTGAAGCTATCCTGGTTTACCTGCAGTTTAAAAAAACCGCCCAAACAAATAGCTCTTGTGGCACAGTGAAAGTGTCCCTGCTCCCCGGCCAGGATACTTGGGTTCAAATGTCACATGCTGCAGAGATGTACCACAAAATGTCTGAACAAGTTGATTAAAAAAAACTCTTCATTTACCCTTAAAGGGACTTGCATTTCTAAAATTGTCAAACTTGACCCATGCAGTAAGTCATTGGTACGTTGCAGATTTTTCCTGACAAAAATGTCATGGAGAATGCCAAGCACTGCTGCATTTCTCACAGCAACACTCTGAGTCTACCTGTCTGATCCGAGATTCTTCAGCTAGCCCACATTGATAGTTAACTGGCCTTACTGTATATTCTTGTGAGCCATGGTCCAAACAATCAACATTCCCCTCTGTACTATCTGAATTGAGTGCAAAATAAAAAGCTTTAACTTTGTATATCTGTTTAGGAATGTTTAATTTTAGTGTTACCTATAATTGATTACCTTACCTATTTCCTAATAGCTGATAGTGCTGAATTTTTAAGACGTTACATACTATTTTTTCACTGAGAAAGTGCTTTATTTATGATATGCTTTCCCTTGTGACTTTTGTGTTCTTTTTATGTCATTCAATCATTTCTTTCTGCGATCATCAAAGAAACATAAAATAGTAAAGCACAGAAGGAGGCCACCAATGGTGTCCATGCTGGTTCCCTAAAGGAACAATTCAGGCAAAACCTGACATTTATCTTTCTATAATTATTATTTAATTATCCAATTTCATTTCAAAAAACCTTGACTGAATCTGCCTTCATCATTCTTTCAGGAAGTGCATTTTAGATCCTGACTGCACATCGTACAAAAATGTTTCCTTAATATCATCTTTGGTTTTTCTGCAATTCACTTAAATCATTGTGTCTAGTGTTGGACCCTTCTGTCAATGGAAACAGTTTTCACCAGGTACTCTATGGAGAAAGCTCATAATTTTGAACACCTCTTTCAAAACTCCTTCCAACCTTGACATCTTTAAGGAAAATAACCAACATTTGCAGCTTGTCTCTGATCCCTGGAACCAGGCTTGAATATCTTTTCTGTACCCTTGAAAATGCCTTTGTATTATCAATAAAGATGATGTCCAGAGTTGTACAACATAGGCTGAATTTTCAGTGGCTAAGGATTGGGGATAAAGCTTCAATCCAGTTAAAACTGTTCCATGGCAATGTCATGTATTGGTGAAGTTGAGCAGAGCATGGCACTTCTTCCTTCCCAGGGAAGGAAAATACAGCCTTGAGAAATGCTGACCAATTTGGTTAGCTGTCAATTCATGCAATACCAGCGTTGTTATAATTCAGTAGTGGGCACCGCAAGAACTGCCAGCAGTCCCCAGGAAAAAGACAACATGAATCTGGAAAAAATGACCATCAGGGATTATTGAGCGTGGAATTTTGTGGAGAGGGGTGGGCTGGGGCTACCAACATAAATTTTATTTGCATACCTCTTAACCCTCCTCCCCCCACCTACTGAAAGCATGCCCACAGGGGCCCTGTAGATCATAATCCAGTTGCTGGTGAAACAGTGTTATGGAAGTTCACTGTAATCTCCTTGCTTTTGCAATGTAAGCCTCAATTTATAAAGCCTCAGATCCAATATGTCTTATTAATCAGGCTCTGAGCCAGCTCTGCCACATTTAATGATATGTACACATGCACCCCAGGTCATTTTCCTACTGCACCTGTTTAGACTTGCATGTTGTCATTAGCAAGAGGGAGAGGCAAACTGAATTATTTTTACTGTTCTCCCTCCTGTCTATTACATGTCTAATTTTCTTTGGTTATTTTGTTTTGTTTTTTAGAATAGGTGCTGGTGTGTTTTTCCCAATTCCCGTTAATTCTAATTTAAAGTGACCCATAGCAAATTATTCAGGGTCAAAACTAAGTAAGGTTAATCATTGCTTTCAAAACCCAGGAAGTGGTTCATGACAAATGTTCACAGTCACAATTACTTGAAAACAAAGATATAAAATTTAGTTCCTTTGTATTAGAAAATCCACTAAGTCACTGTAAAATTGAGGTTATTTCAGTTGTTTGTGCACAGTCTTTTTTGGAGGAGCACATTCATAATTGAATTACAGATGAAGGTCTGATGTAAGCTGGGAATTAGTTCTTTTTACAGGCTAAAATACAGGCTTCTTTTCAGAAATCAGACCTTTGCAAAATATTAAGATTAGAGGCAGACATTTAGCTAATCCTTGAGTTGCATGTGATGGGTTCTTTCCTGATGATACAGACAATAAAACTGGAAGCTGTTTTTATTTAAAGATGGTTGAAGCAGACCAGTCATTTAAGAATTTGACCAGGCTTCTGGTGGAAAGCTGAGTTCACAAGGTGAATTTATATTCCCTCTTCAGAAACCATCATGTTTTGTCGTAAATAACTGTGAATTCAGTGGTGTTAAGTCAATATATGATGAGTTTCAATTGTCTCCTTTGTTTAGAACTGCCCCAAACAGACATATGATATATTCATCTTTTATGTTTGGCTTGACTAGAACGTAAGAAGTGTCACGTACCAGGAGGTGATGAGTTTGTTTTTGTCTCAGTAATTGCCAGAAATTTCTGGGAAACAGTTCTCTTCCTCATTCTCTTTTCTATAGAAGTAATTTAAAAAAAAGTCAAGAGTCTATTTTAAAAAATATGCAAGATAATGTCATGTTTTAAAAAAACAACTTAGGAGCTCTCGCTTTCTGCCTCTGGGCATAAAACTTCCTAGTCTATAGTGCTTCTCATTGCTCCCACCTACCAAAATACATAATTCCATATTTATCTGTATTAAATTTCATGTGCCATGGGTCTGCTGATACTAGCTTGTTTATCTCTGCTTGATATCTGTTACACTGCTCAGAATCTAATGTATCACTGAGAATATCAATATTTCTCTGATGTTCTTAGGCAAAATGATGGAGAGGTTTTTTTTAATAAGCTGCCTGTTCTACTTTCTGAGGGATAGTTGTGCATTTTATTATTGTAGAGTTCATGAAAACAAATTTGATAATGATGGGAATAAACCGGACAATCACTGCTACAATGTTGTTTTCATTGGTTCTTTGTGATCAAAATTGCCTGTAAGTTAATAAATTGTCTCCAACAATTAATTGAATCAGCTTCCAACATGCTTGGGAAAAAGTAGATCTCAACCATTGTGGTTGGCTCAGAGAGAGCAGGAACTGCCATCTGAAGAAGGGTCCCGACCTGAAATGTCAACTTTCCCTCTTTGATGCTGCCTGGCTTATTATGGTTGGGTGGCAAGATTGGAAACCTACTGGATTGCATTTTAGAAATTCATTTCTGTTTTTGGTGCAGAATTAATGTAACTTGAGTAGCAGAGAGCAAATATTTTGTCCGTCATACCTGGCACCCAATTAAGATGCCACTTTTGCAGGTAGGATTTTTAGGATACCAGAATCTTCTGGACATATCCACCAATTCCACCAAGGGTGCAAGTGCAGCAAGTAATATAAGTGACCTCTCAATGTCATATCTAGGCTTTGTATACTTTGCCATTCCAACCTGCTTCTCTCCCCTTATAGAATGAACTGTTCAACATCTTTTTGATTCTGTAGTTTGAATAAACTCAGATGTGCAATTACTAAATACAAATCAGGATTAGGAATAGGCTATTGAGTCCGTAATTCCTGCTTTATCTGATTGTAACCTCAAATCCACATACTGCCTATCCCTGATAAACTTTAAAACCATCAAGAATCTATCTATTTGTACCCTTAAAATATTCAAAGACACTGCTTTCATTAGCTTTTCAGGAAGAGAGTTATAAAGACTCATGATCCATTTAGAGAAACACATTTCACCTAATCTCTATTTTAAATGGCTGAATCTTGATTTTTAACAGTGAACCTTCATTCTAGATACTTCCTTAAGAAGCAACATCCTGTGCAAAGTATCTTGTCAAGACCCATTAGGATTTTTCACCTCAATCAGGTCACGTCTTACTCTTCTAAACTCCAACAGCATGTCCAGACTTTCCTCATGAAACAACCTACCCATTCCACGTATTAGTCCATTAAAGCTTCTCTGAACTTCCAGTGACACAGTCATATCTTTCCTTAAATAAGGTGATGAAAATGGTGCATAGTGTTCCAGAAGTAGTCTCACCAGTTTTCTGTATAACTGATGCATAACTGCCCTTCTGTTGTATTCAATTCCAATTGCAATAAATTATAAAATACTATTAGCTTTCTTATTTATATCCTGTATCTGCATATTAATCTCTTGCGATTCATACACCACAGTTCCTCTGCACTTCAGAGCTGAATTCAATTCAATTAAATTATATTTATTGTCATGAGCACTCGAATGGTTGCAGTGAAAAGTTTGCAATGTCACTGCTAATGGTGCCATCTCAGGTACAAGATACCTAGGTAGAACATAGAACATAGAAAAGTACAGCACAGTACAGGCCCTTCGGCCCACGATGTTGTGCCATGGAATAATCCTAATCCAAAAATAAAATAAACTAACCTACCTTCCCCCCAATTCACTGCTGTCCATGTGCATGTCCAGCAGCCGCTTAAATGTCACTAATGACTCTACTTCCATGACTTTCACTGGCAAAGTATTCCATGCGCTCACAACTCTCTGGGTGAAGAACCTCCCTCTGACATCTCCTCTATACCTTCCTCCTAATACCTTAAAACTATGACCCCTTGTGGCAGTTAGTCCTGCCCTGGGAAAAAGTCTCTGGCTATCGACCCTATCCATGCCTCTCATTACCTTGTACACCTCGATCAGGTCACCTTTCTTGCTCCTTCTCTTCGGAGAGAAAAGTACGAGCTCAGTCAACCTCTCCTCGTAAGACAAGCCCTCCAGACCAGGCAGCATCCTGGTAAACCTCCTTTGCACCCTCTCCAAAGCCTCCACATCTTTTCTATAATAGGGCGAGCAGAACTGGACACAATATTCCAAGTGTTTTGTAGAGCTGCAGCATAACCTCATGGCTCTTAAACTCGATCCCCTTGTTAATGAAAGCCAAAACACCATATGCTTTCTTAACAACCTTATCCACTTGGGTGGCAATTTTGAGGGAGCTATGCACTTGAACACCAAGATCCCGCTGTTCCTCCACACTGCCGAGAACCCTGCCTTTAATCCTATATTCAGCATTTAAGTTCGACCTTCCAAAATGCATCACTTCGCATTTATCCAGGTTGAACTCCATCTGCCGTTTCTCAACCCAGCTCTGCATACTGTCAAAGTCTTGGTGAAGCCTGCAATAGCCCTCGATACTATCAACGGCACCTTCAACCTTTGTGTCATCAGCAAACATACTAACCCACCGCTCAACCTCTTCATCCAAGTCATTTATAAAAACTACAAAGAGCAGAGGCCCAAGAACAGAGCCCTGCAGGACACCACTCAGCACTGACCTCTAGGCAGAATACTTACCATCTACGACCACTCTTTGCCTCCTGTCAGCCAACCAATTCTTAACTATTTGGTACAAAATTGAAAGAATAATAAATAAAAGTCCAGCAGAAGAATAAAAGGGAAATAAAAAGTACTTAATTACAGTCCTTTCAACCAAATCCGTGCCAACACTGAGCCTCCAGACTGGACCAGGCCAAATCTCCAGTCCACACTGGGCTTCAAATCTCAAGGCGTCACCTGCAGTCCACAAGGGCCTCACCTCCCTGAGACTCTCCAGTCCAGGACTCTCTGCAATCTTTTATAATTTAGATAATGTCCTTTTTTATTCTTCCTGCCAAGATAGGTATTTTTACATTTTTCTACATTATACCCCATTTGTCATTTAAATTCATTACCTTCTAGGTGGTCCAACATCAATTCCTGTGCCATACCTCTTGTCAGCCTAGAATAGATCTATTTACACATGACTTCTGCTTCCTGTTAGCCAGCCAATCCTTAATCCATGCCAAAATTATACCTGCTACAACATGAGCTTTCATTTTCCACTATAACATTTGATGTTGTACCTTACAAAATATCTTATGGAAATCAAAGTACATATATTTTCTGGTTCCAGTCCATCCAGCAAAGCACCTGTGCTCCTGCCATTTGGTTCCCTTGCTTGTCTCACTCTCAGTCACAATCTCTACCCCCAAAGACTGAGCAAATCTGATGACCCAACCCCAAGAGATATGACTGCCTTCTGATACAAAGGTAGTTTTCCCCTTCTCTGATGCATCACCATTCTATAGTTTAGCCTCTGGCCTATAAAATCTTAACCAAATCTGCTCAAACTTCAAAACCTGTGTCGTAAATGTGCTTTTTTTTAAGACCAAGCTGATAGCTTACATGCTGCAACTGTGACACATCACTTTCCTGCAATCCTTGATGTGCTCTAAGAAAGTACTGATTATTGTATTCAACTTTATATTTAGTCATGTTTTTATACATCTTATAACATCAGCTGGTATGCAATTTTAATCTTTAGGAATAGAATAAACTTTATTCATTTACCAAATGCTCACTAGTCCATAGATATGTCAAGAGCAAAAGACTGGTGAAAACAAATGTAGGTCCCTTGCAGTTAGAATCAGATGAAATCATAATGGACAACAAAAGGATGGCAGACCAGTTGAACAAATACTTTGGATCTGTCTTCACTAAAGAGGACAGAAATAATCTTCAGGTAATGCTAGGGGACAGAAGGTCAAGTATGAAGGATGAACTAAAAAGGATCCTTATTAGTCAGGAAAGGGTATCTGGAAAATTGATGGGATTAAAACTTGATATGTGTCCAGGGCCTGATGCTCTTCATCCCAGAATAAGTAAGAATGTGGCCCTAGAAATAATGGATGCATTAGTGACCATTTTCCAGCATTCTGTAGACTCTGGAAGAGTTCTAGTGGACAGGAGGGTAGGTCATGTAACTCAACTCTTTAAAAAAGGACGGAGAGAAAAAATGGAGAAATCATGCTTGTCAGATCTTCTGGAATTTTTTGAGGATGTGACCCGTAGAACAGACAATGGTGAATCAATAGATGTTGTGTATCTGGACTTTCAAAAGGCTTTTGACAATCTTCGACACAAGAGATTAGAAAGGAAAATTAACACTCATGGTATTGGAGATGATGTAATGATGGGGATAGAGAAATGGTTGGCAGACAGGAAGCAGAGAGTTGGAATAAACGGATCCTTTTCAGAATGGCAGGCAGTGGCAAGTGGGGTGCTGCAGGGTTCAGTGCTGAGACCTCAGCTGCTCATAATATACATTAACCATTGGGATAAAGGAATTGAATGCTATATCTCCAAATTTGCAGATGACACTAAGCTGGGTGGCAGTGTGTGCTGTGAAGAGGTTGCAGGACTTGGATAGACTGGCTGAATGGGAAAATACTTGACAAATGAAATATAATGTGGAAAAATATGAGGTTATCTACATTGATCACAAAAACAGGAAGGCAGATTATTATCTGAATGGTGGCAGTTTAGGAGAAGTTGAGGTGCAATGAAACTTGAATGTCATGGTGCAACAGTCACTGAAGTTGGCATGCAGATGCAGCAGGCAGTGAGGAAAGCTATTAGCATTCTCTCCTTCATAGCTAGAGCATTTGAGTATCTGAGTGAGGATGTATTTGCTGCAGTTACACAGAGCCTCGATGAGGCCATACCTTGAGTATTGTGTGTAGTTTTGGTCTCCTAGGACATTCTTGCTATTGAGGGAGTCCAGCAAAAGTTCACCAGACTGTTTCCCAGGATGGCAGGACTGGCATTTGAGGAATGTCTGGATCGACTGGGCTTGTATTCGCTGGAATTTAGAAGAATGAGGGGTTATTTCATAGAAATGTATAAACTCCTGACGGGAATGGACAGGCTAGATGCGGGAAGAATGTTCGCCGTGTTGGGGAGCCCAGAACTAGGGGTCACAGACTATGAATAATGGGTAAGCCATTCAGGACTGAGATGAGGAAGAATTTTTTCACTCAAAGAGTTGTGAACCTGTGGAGTTCTCTCCTACAGGAAGCTATTGGGGCCAGTTCATTAGGTGTTTTAAGAAGGAGCTGGATATGACCCATATGGCTAACGGGATCAAGGGGTATGGGGAGAGGGTGGGAATGGGATACTGGGATTGCGTGATCAGCCATGTTCGTATTGAATGGTGGTGCAGGCTGGAAGGGTCAATTGGCCTTCTCCTGCACCAATTTTCTATGTTACTCAGTAACCTGCTCCTTTTCCTGTAGCAACATAAGTATCAATTCCTGGAGGTTGTGAAAGTTTAGACAAAGACAATGGTGTCAAAATGTCTCTTTCTGTTTCTCCGCTTAATTTCTTGAATCAGTTAATTGTAACAGTCTGATGGATGTTGCATTCAATTGCTGAGTCACACTAAGTTGATTAATTTTATATGCTTCGAACATAAAATATTGATCTGATACAGTTAATTCATGTTTAACTTGATTCTTAATTAAGTTACACTCCTTGAAAGGAAAAAAAACAAAGTTTGGCAACTACATAATTTGAAGGATAGTGTTCAGTTTGTACCATTTGCAAACTAAATTAAATTTATACAGAATAAAAATTTTGACATTCTCACCTAAAACAACAAACACTACTATTATAAATACATACCACGATTATTTACAGCACCATAAGCTTAACATTTGGGTAGAATAATGGCAAATGTAAGTGGATTCTTACTTCCATGCTGCAATCTTTGATGCCTAGTGACAATAAATCATTTGATAGTGGAAAAGTATGCCACTATATAACAGACCTGGAGAATTCCGGATCTTCAGATAGGTAGATTTAAATGAGCAACGCCAAGGATAAGGGAAAGGAAAGGCCAAAATAGTAAAGTACTATAAGTAATCCAAATAAGAATAAAGCTAACGTAAGGGAAGTATAGTTAAGGTGTGACAGTACAGTTCAGTCATGGAACACATGGCCTGTCAAGTGTGGAAATCACGGAGCCTAGTGATGTCATAAACCTTGTGTGCAGGAAGTGCTGCTGATTCAGAAACTCCAAATTTCAGAGCTCAGGCATCAAAAAGAATCATTATCATGCAACCATGAGGTTCAAACTTATGTGCTAACACATTCAGAGCGGTGGTCACACTGCAGCTCACAGTGAGAGGCAGAAAAGGAAAGGAGGAATCACCAGATACTCCAAAAGAACCTGCAAAGTAGTGCAGGAATCTTCTGGGATACCAATCAAAAATCAATTTTCCATTTTGGAAGCTAATGAGGGAACTGATTCCTCAAGAGACTGTAGTCAGAACCACGTTTGTGGCACTATGAACAGGAATGAAAGAAGAAGAAAGGAAGAGCAATCCGGATTGGGAAGTTACTAGTTAGGGGAGCAGATAGGCCTTTCTGTGGCTGTAGATGACCCCCGGATGGCATATTGTCTCACTGGTGTCATGATCAAGGACATTACGGAGCAGCTACAGGACTGTCTTCTGAGGAAGGATGAACAGCTAGAGGGCATGGCCTGTGTTGTAACTGATGACTTAGGCAGAAAGGAAGGTGTCGTCCTGCAATTAGAATTTAGGTAGAAAATTAGCAAGCAGGGTCTCTGGATTACTCCCAATCTCACATGCAAATGAGCCCAGAAACAGAAAGATTAGGCAGATGAATGTGGGGCCCCGAAAGATGGTGCAAACAGAGGTATATAGATTTCTGCGACCCTGGAAATTGGTGTAGGGAAAATGGGACTTACACAAGCCAGATGGATTGCCCCAGAAAAAAACTGGGACTGAACTTCGTATGAGGCATTTTGCTAATGCTATTAGAAGGGCTTTAAGCTACTTAAAGAGATACATAGCACCAGGTAGAGAATTGTAAGTTAAATGGTGGTCAGAGTAATCTAGGAAATAGTGAAATCAGAGTCAGGAGCACAGAATAGAATAAACTATCACTGGAGAGGTACAGGCGCAGGCAACCATGTGGAAAAATGATGTTTTAGTGATAACTGAGACCAGGCTTAATGAAGACAGGATCGAGTGTTAAATATTCCTCGATAAAAGGTGTATCAAAGATGGGAAAGGAAGGAAAGGAGGAGGTGTAGCAGTATTGGGTAAGGACAACATTGCAATGTTGGAGAAAGAGGGCTTTTCAGGGGGCACTCGGATAGAATCAATTTGGTGAGACTGTCTAAGAAAAAGAGCACAATTACACTGCTCACTGTAGCCTGTAGATCACCAACAAGTGGAAAGGATGCACTGGAATATATCTGCAGGAACATTACAGACAGATGGCAACATCACCAGTACTTTAATCACCTAGATATAGATTGTGATGCTGATAGTGTTAGGGGGTGAAAGGCACATATTCCTTGATTATGTTCAGGTGAATTTCCATCTGTAATATGTGTCCAGTTCAACAAGAAAGGATGTACTGTTGGATCTGGTTCTTAGAATTGAGGTGAATAAGTAGCTCAGGTATCAGTGGGGGAATATTGAGGGCATAGTGTTCATTATACAAAAAAGTGTAGGATGGTAGATATAGGAGCAGAATTAGGACATTTGGCTGATCGAGTCTGCTCCACCCTTTGAGCATGACTGATCTGTTTCTCAACCCCATTCTCTTGTTTTCTCCCTGTAACTCTTGATCCCTTATGAATAAAGAACCTGTCTCTCTCTGCCTTAAATATGCTCAATAACTTGGCTGGCACAGCCTGAGGAATTTGCCTACACAGTAAGTCAACGCCAGAATATTGTATGATTTCGAAGAGAAGTTGGATATAGCACTAGGGGCTAAAGGAATCAACAACATGAAGAGAAGGTGGGAACAAGTTCTTGATGATCAGCCATGATCATGATGAATAGTAGAGCAGCCTCGAAGGCTGAATGGCCTACTCCTGCTCTTATTTTCAATGTCTCTGTATTTTAAATACAATTCAAGACCAAGTGTAGAGGTGAGCAGCATGATGGCTCAGTGGTTAGCACTGCAGCCTCTCAGCGCCAGGGACCCGGGTTCGATTCCAGCCTCGGGCGACTGTCTGTGTGGAGTTTGCACATTCTCCCTGTGTCTGAATGGGTTTCCTCTGGGTGCTCCGGATTCCTCCCACAGTCCAAAGATGTGCACGATAGGTGGATTGGCCATGCTAAATTGCCTGTAGTGTTCAGAGGTGTGTGGGATGTTGCAAGGGACAGTGTGGACTTGTTGGGCCGAAGGGCCTGTTTCCATACTGTAGGGAATCTAATCTAATCTTAATCTTAAAACCAATGAGGAATTAGGAGGAAAGACTGCCATCAATATAAAGGTGAATTCCAAAATCTTCTATAGAAATATAAATAGTAAAATAATAGTGAAAAAAAGATTAGGAACCAAAAAGAAGATTAACAAATGAAGCAGTGAGCATGACTGAGGTAGTAAACAAAACTTTTAATCTATCTTCAACAAGGAGGTAGATAACACCTAGGCCATGACTTATGCTGCAGTTGATGCCATGACATCAGCTAATAGACTCTGTTGTAGTCCTGTGTTTGCTGACGCAAATTTGCCAGTTTCATACCAGGCATAGTTAACTGGACACATGTTCTCTTTATTTGAAGAGATGTCACAGAATTGAACAGCAGACAGATTTCTGAGAAATTCAGCATTGTTACAGGGAAAAGAAAAATTACATTTCATCACGTTAGAGATAGTCAGAACTGCAGATGCTAGAGTCAGAGATAACACAGTGTGGAGCTGGAGGAACACAGCAGGCCAGGCAGCATCAGAGGAGCAGGAAAGTTGATATTTTGGGTCAGGACCCTTACAAGCCTCAAACTCAACTGTGCAATGGCTGCTATCATATGGAACAAAACAAAGAGCAGCTTGTAGTCCATATGACCCATTGAGCCAGTTCTGCTATTCAATATGACCACAGCTGATCTTTTATCCCAATGCCATACTGAAATTCTTTCCCCATGTCCTTTTATGCCTCTAGTCTCTAGAAATCTGTTTCTTTCTTAAATACAGTCAGTACCTGGTCCTCTATCACCTTATGTGGTGAAGAATTCCACAGGGTCATCATCCTTTGAGGGAAGAAATTTCTCCTCATCTCAATTCTGAATGGTCTACCCTATATCTTGAGACTGTGACCCTTTGCTCAATACACCCAACCATGGGTAGCATCATTCACGCATCCAGTCTTTCCAGCCCATTTAGACTTTTATAAATTTCAATGAGATTCCTCCCTTATTATTTCTACTCCAGTAAATACAGACCTGGTTGATCCAATCGCTCCTCATGAGACATTTCTGTCATTTCCAGGAATCAGCCTGGTGAAACTTCGCTGAACTCCCTCTGTGACAAGTGTATCTTAGGTAAGGAGACCAAAACTGCACACAATACTCTAGGTGTGGTCTCACCAATGCCCTGCGAAGCTTTGGCAAGTTATTCTTTCTTGTGTACTCAAATCCCCTTCCAATTAAAGTCAACACACCATTTGCTTTCCTAACCATTTGCTTTCTTTCAGTGACTGGTATGCAAGGACATTTTTTATGCCCTTTGTATATCAACATCTCCCCAATCTGTTACTGTTTAAATTGTACGCTATTATTCATACCGAAGTAGGTAACCTCATACTTCTCCACATTATGCTGCATCTGCCATGAATATGCCCATTCACTCAACTTGTCTAAAGCTATTTGAAGCCCATTACTTCCACATCATCACTCACAGCCTCATTTAGTTTTGTGTTGTCAGCAAATTTAGAAATATTACATTTGATTCCCTCATCTTTGATATATGCTGTGAATAACTCGCAGCCAAACACAGCTCCCTGTGGCAGCCTACTAGTCTTTGCCTTCCAGTCTGAAAAACACCCGTTTTTCCCTACTCTGCTTCCTGTCGGCTAACCGATTTTCAATTCATGCCTATAATTATCCCCATCCCATGCACTTTAATCTTGCATACTAATCACTAATGTGGAACACAATCAAATAGTTTTTGAAAATACAAAAAATGCCACATTCAGTGGCTGTCCATTATCCATTTTACTCTTGAGCGTTGCTACTTTTTAAATTTTTGGCTATGAGGCCATACCATTTTAAATAGAAAAGTAATTTCCAGTTGTTTGAACTTGCTATAGATTGCATATTTAAAAAGGAATCTTATTTGATAAAATATGTATTTACATAGACAATAAATGTATTTTAAGGAAATACCTTTAGATTATAAATTTTTGGGTTTTAATCAACTTATTTTTATTTAATTATTTGCAGAGAGTAATTTTTAATATTGTCAACTTCAGCAAAACGAAGAGCCTGTACAGAGATGGAATGACACCAGTTGTGAAATCTACAAGCAGATCAAAATGGTAAAACAACTAATAGCTTATAAATTTTTGTGGAATGGAAAGCTGATTTCCTTTTGTTACGGATCAATTTAAACATGGACCTATAACTGACACAGCAAAAGTATGTTTTAATTAAAATGTCAACAATGTAGAGCTGTGGCATTGCTACTAAAGGATTGGGAGTAGAAACTGGTTTGTGTTGCAGTGTAAAATGAGTACACGCATAAGACCATAAGACATAGGAGTGGAAGTAAGGCCATTCGGCCCATCGAGTCCACTCCGCCATTTAAATCATGGCTGATGAGCATTTCAACTCCACTTCCCTGCACTCTCCCCGTAGCCCTTGATTCCTTGTGAGATCAAGAATTTGTCGATCTCTGCCTTGAAGGTATCTAACATCCCTGCCTCTGCTGCACTCTGTGGCAATGAATTCCACAACAATAAAATGTAGCATTGGGATGCCTGACTCAGAATTTGACTGAGATTGACCAACTGCTGAATTTGTGATAATAAAATGTGAGGCTGGATGAACACAGCAGGCCCAGCAGCATCTCAGGAGCACAAAAGCTGACATTTCGGGCCTAGGCCCTTCATCAGAGAGCCCTGAGATGCTGCTGGGCCTGCTGTGTTCATCCAGCCTCACATTTTATTATCTTGGATTCTCCAGCATCTGCAGTTCCCATTATCACTGCTGAATTTGTAGATGCTTTTAATCTTTTTGGATATATTATGACACACCTCTGGAGACAAGGATGGAACTTGAACGCAGACCTATTAGCCTGGGATGTGAACATTACCACTGTACTACAAGAGGCCTTAGTGGAATGTAACAATGACTTGGATCTATGACTCTGAGATTGCAAATCTCATGCTGTGCTGTCTGAGCTCATACAACATTGAGAACAGGCACTGGGCTTGTTCTATCGAGAATCTTGCCTCTGCAGCAATTATGAAAAGGCAGGCCTTCTCAAATGTTCGCATGGAAGCATGAACAAAAATGTTTCCTTGACCCCAATAACTGTGCTTTGTTGACTCCAATTCTTATGCTTCCCTGACTCCAGTTATTATGCTGAATTTGTGATAATAAAATGTGAGGCTGGATGAACACAGCAGGCCCAGCAGCATCTCAGGAGCACAAAAGCTGACATTTCGGGCCTAGGCCCTTCATCAGAGAGCCCTGAGATGCTGCTGGGCCTGCTGTGTTCATCCAGCCTCACATTTTATTATCTTGGATTCTCCAGCATCTGCAGTTCCCATTATCACTGCTGAATTTGTAGATGCTTTTAATCTTTTTGGATATATTATGACACACCTCTGGAGACAAGGATGGAACTTGAACGCAGACCTATTAGCCTGGGATGTGAACATTACCACTGTACTACAAGAGGCCTTAGTGGAATGTAACAATGACTTGGATCTATGACTCTGAGATTGCAAATCTCATGCTGTGCTGTCTGAGCTCACACAACATTGAGAACAGGCACTGGGCTTGTTCTATCGAGAATCTTGCCTCTGCAGCAATTATGAAAAGGCAGGCCTTCTCAAATGTTCGCATGGAAGCATGAACAAAAATGTTTCCTTGACCCCAATAACTGTGCTTTGTTGACTCCAATTCTTATGCTTCCCTGACTCCAGTTATTATGCATGTGTAACTCCAGTTGGCTGTGACTGTTGTGCAATAGTAGTGTTCCCTAACTCTGAGCCAGGACAACCTGGTTAGAGTCTAACCTGCTCTAGAGGCCTGTAATAACATCTCTGAATAGCTTGATTAGAAAATACCTAAAAGCATATTGCAGATGATGGAAATTTAAATTAAAAAACACAGGAGATTTTATAGAAATAAAGCAGGTCTGGCAGTACCTGTGGATAGAGAAACAGAGCTGTGTCCATTTGGTTGTGGATTTTATGGTGCGGGTGATAGTGTCCCTTCTTTTGAGCCATGAGGCCCTGGCTCAAGTCCCATCTGCTTCAATTGTGTGTAATAATATCTGTAACCAGACAGAAACTAACCACTCCAATTGACTTCCTTGCTCTAACATCATCTCCTGCCTCCCATCACAATGTCCTAGAGTGCCACAGCCAATAAGGCAACTGTTGCTGACTTGGTTTTCTTACCGTACCACCCATCCCAAATTGAGACAGGCGTGAATAGGCACTGAAATTCTGCTTAAATATGTGAATGGGGTCCCAGCCCTCTTTGTTAAGGAATGCATGTGCACCCATGAGGAAAGGGACCAAGATGAAAATCTGCTTCTTGTGTCCATTAAAATTGAGCTCAGTTGAAGCATTTGAAAATAAAAGCTTTATTTCATTAAATATTAGAATAATTTTAATGTAAATTTCAAGTACAATCTAGTTTTAGAAAAACAGTTAAGCATGAAAACTGAAATTAAGCATTGAATTATATATCTTAGCAGTTCTAAAGTCGAGTTCAAATGCAACTTATGTTGCTGATGGAACAAACTGCTTGAAAAATAGCTGATATAAGATATTTGAAGCCATCCCATAAAAATTGCTAAAATCAATTCTTATATTCAAAAGAAATACTAATTCAAAAGTAATTATTATGCAGAACAGTTGAAATGCATGATATTTTATTGCATCAGAAAGTAAGTGGTTATGATTTTGAGCTCCATAATATTTAGGAAGATGCCATGGCAAAGCGAGGCAAAATAGGTATCTTGGTCCCTTGGAATCATTGAATCCTCTACTTTGTGGGAGCAAGCCATTTGGCCCATTGAGTGCATACCAACATTCTGAAGAGCATCCCACCGAGACCCTCCTCCTTACTTTGTATTTCCCATGGCTAATCCACCTAGCCTGCACATCCCTGAACACTATGGACAATTTAGCATAGCTAGTCTACCTAAGCTACACGTCTTTGGATTGTGGGAGGAAACTAGAGCATCTGGAGGACACCCATGCAGCTAAGCGAAGAATGTGCAAACTCCACTCAGACAGTCACCCGAGGGTGGAATCAATCCCAGGCCCTGGCAGTGTGAGGCAGCAGCACTAACCACCCAGCCTACCATACCATCATCATCCGAAACAGCCAACACATACATACACATAACGTCTGCTTTTCATAACTGTTGTTTCCAGGACCAGACACCAGTTTGAAAACTCTTAATTTATATTACTCTGCTGCTGTATTCAACAGTGAGGGGTTATTAATATGCAGCCTGTGGCCCACCCAGATTATTGCCTCCAGGCCCCGAACTGCATCTCACTTTGCCAATGCTGACTTCGATGGACAGAGTGTGAGGGTGGTTGTTGTCCATGGAGCTTGTTCTGAGAAGTTGGGGAATGCACCCAGCGTGGAAGCCCATAGGAGATGCTGATGGTCTGCAGTCACCAGGTAACTGCACATCTAGTTTCTCACCAGTACTGGGAGTAGAGTGATCTACGTGAAAAATGAGGTGAGGTTAAGTAATAATATGTCAGTGCATTCAAGCAGACTGCTCACTGTTCACCAGCAAGTTTAACACCTAGTGGTTGAAACCTTGAAGGGACAAGCAGACTATTTTTTTTTTCGTCCTTGTTAAGAGTCCCATTTTTCGAGTTACGAGTGTACTCTCCCAACTTTGTTGCCATTTCTGACATCATTCAGATGCTGGGAAATTTCTGTCTATAGTTTGTTGTATGTCAGCACCTAGTAACAGGTTACATGGAAATGATATATACTGTTACAGATACATTGAGGCAGACCAAATGTTAGGTCATGCTTCTCAGAAGTCCTAAGCTGTTCTACCCTCAAGTCCAAATGACATCATCATAGCTGATAGTGTTTATGCCACTCCTCAGTTTTAACACTTTCAGACCCGTATTTAAAACTTTCCCTTTGTTTCTTTTTTAGTATTATTAATATTATGCACATATTATTATATTATGTAATTACACCTGCTATTACCCCATATCCCCTGAGTCTATGACTTCAGAAATTCAGGCAGCCTGCATGTTTCACTGTTCTCTCAGAGTGCGTTCTCTTCAGTCTCTGAAGACTTGTAATTTACTGGGTTAAAGATGGTAGACTTTGATTCTGTTCCTGATGTCCAAGCATTACAGGGGTCTTGCATTGTCAAGTCCCTCACTGGATTCGTCTCAGTCAAATAATGGTAGATGGTTAACACTTCGTGGAATAAGGTTTCTACGGTTTCCTTATACGACAATACTTATGATATATGATCTCTGCTGGTCTGTAACTCCTGGATTACTGTACCTTCTTAGTTCAGATCCCTGAATGCCTGTCCTAAATGTGATAACCATCTTGCATGCTCATGCCTATTGTAGTATATGCCTAACAAATTGCAGATGTTATAAGTCTGAAACGAAAATAAAAGTTGCTGGAAAAGCTCAGCAGATCTGGCAGCATCAGTGGAGAGAAATTAGAATTAATGTTTTGAGTTAACTGGTCCTTCCTCAGAACTGAGCAATTTCCATTTTTGTTATAGTAGTATGCCGCCTGTTGAGCATGATGGAAATGCTCCTGATTAAATATTTCTTGATAATTCTGTACAGGTAACTGGGAAGTCAACTTCTTTGGTGGGATTGGGAGCTGAATCTTCACCTTCCTGCCCACCAGCAACTTTGATGGTGTTAGACTACATTACACTGCAGCAATGTATAAAAGTTAATGTACAAATGTTTGTATTCTTCAAAAGCAACTTAACAGCTCTAACCACTATCCTTTGACTTTCCCGTTTAATGGGTTTCTTGGCAAGCTAGTATCATTCAAATCCAGAATTGGCTGCAAATTGGCTGAATCACTCATTAGCAAACTTGACTCATTGTCCAAAAGTGGAAATTGTACATGCTGTGACCATAATATTTCATTCCTCCCTAGCTACAGATGTGATGTGGGAGAATTAGAGGACTGGCTATGTTGTGCCAATGTTTAAAAAGGGAGGAAGGAATAATCCAAGTAACCATATCTGAGTTAGGCAGAACATTGAAGTCGATTTTGGATTTAACTGAAACACTTAGAGAGGGGCAGAATGACTTCCTAACACTAATAGTTATGGGGTTTCAGATGAGATAGAAAGGGGGATTAATAAAACAGTGAAATACCTCCAAGCGGTCAGAGTATCCACGCTGTGTAATCAGAAGTGATTAAGGGGAGGCAATGGCCCAGTGGCATTATTGCTGGGCTGTTAATCTAGAAACCCAGGTAATGTTCTGGGGACACTGGTTCAAATCTCGCCTTGGCAGATGGTGGAATTTGCATTCAATAAAATCTAGAATTAAGAACCTAATGATGACCATGAATCCATTGTCAATTGTTGGAAAAATCAATCTGGTTCACTAATGTGCTTCAGGGAGGCAAACTGCCATCCTTACCAGGTCTGGCCTACATGTGACTCCAGACCTACATTGCTGACTACTCTTAACTGCCCTTTAGGTATTTAGGGATGGGCAATAAATGGTGGCCTAGCCAGCAATGCCCTCATCCCATGAATTAAAAAAATAGAAATAAAAAACGGGTCAGTTTATTTAAGTCATTGACATTGACTCATCTTCAAGTAATTGTTTCCAGTCCACTTTTGCTGAATTGCTTCTCATTCCAAAAAAATTGGCCTTCCCCCAGTGTAGAACATTTACTCATTTTTATCTCTATCCTTTTCTATAACTATGTTAAATCTAATGAATTACTGCCGCAGAAGGGCTTTCCATCCATTTGCCTAGCTTCACCCCCTAAACTCAAATCTGAAACTGCAACCCTTCCACCTCCTGTTTGACATTCATTACCAAAAAAAGTACTTCTGACTATAATTTGGAATTATGTGGCCTCTGTAAATTTTACACTCAGTATGTCTCAGTTGATATTAGGGCAATTGAAATACCTCATGGCTACTGTCTTATTATTTTGTCTGGAATTTGCCTATGTATTTGCTCTTCGAACTTGCTCTGACCACTTGGAGGCATTTCACTGTTTAATTAATCCCCCTTTCTATCTCATCTGAAACCCCACAACTATTAGTGTTAGGAAGTCATTCTGCCCCTCTCTAAGTGCTTCAGTTAAATCCAAAATCGACTTCAATGTTCTGCCTAACAGTCTTGGATTTCTGCATCTTTAATTTATTTTTTGTTTCTCTACCACTTTGGAGAAAAATTAGTGATATTAAATGTTTCCATTTAGGTTATAACCACAAATTTATAAACAATTTAGGGCACAGAAACAAAAAGTTCAGCTCAGTTGGTATATACTGGTATTTGTGCACTATTTGTGCTCTTCAGTGTATCTTTTTATCCCTTATGTACTTTCCCAGCTTCCCCTTAATTATATCTATGCTATTATACATATATAATAACAACTTTCACATGCTAATTGCTGTGCAGCCAAAGATGTTTATTCTGAATTCTCTTCAGATTTACTGGTATATTTATCTACTAGTAATTTTCTTCCCTTTATTTGCTCACAGGATGTGGACAATTCTGGCTGGGCCAGCATTTATTGCCCAGCCTTAACTGTCCTTGAGAATGCAATGGTAAACTGTCTTCTTGAACCACTGCAGTCTATGTAGTGTAAGTACACCCACAGTGCTCTTAGGAAGAGAGTGGGAGGGTTATGGCCTTGCAACAGTGAAGGAATTACAATAAAGTTCATGGTTGGGATGATGTGAACCTTGGAGGGAGCTTGCAGATTCTGATGTTCTCGTGAATTTGCTGATCTTCCTTTTCAAAATGGCAGAGGTTGCATTTTGGAAGGTACTGTCGAAGGAACCATGATAAGTTGCTATGGGGCATCTTACAGCTGGCACACACTGCTGCCATTGTGGGACATTAGTGAAGAAATGAATTTTGAAGAAGATAGTCATTGGCTAAACAAGCAGGCTGCTTTGTCCTGGATGGTATCAAACCTCTGGAGTGTTGTTGGAAATACACTTATCTGTCTGTAATAATGGACAAAGTTGAAACCCTTATAACACATAAGGTGTGCACTTGCAGTGCCAAGCCATACAAGGCAATGGACCAAGTGCTAGAAAATAAGTTTAGAATAGTTATGTGGTTGTTTTTGAAAAGCATGGATGTGATTTGCTGAGAAACCTTTTTTTGTGCTGTAGATCTTTATGACTGTATGACTGAGTAGAAAGTCTTCCACTGCACACTTGATGTATGCCTAATAAATGTTCAATAGGTTTTGGGGAGGTAGGAAGTGAGTTACCCCAGAATTCCTACCCTCTAACTTGTTCTTGCAACCTCATTATTTGTATAGCTGGTACCATTTAGATTCCAGAATGTCAATAGTTCTGGATACAGTGATGTTAATGTATTGAATGTCAAGGTTTACATTCTCTCTTGTTAAAGTTAGTCACAGCTGATGCTTGTGTGGCACAAATGTTACTTGCTACTTACCAGCCTAAGGCTGGATGTTCTCCAGGTGTTGCTGCTTATGAGCACAGACTGTTTCGATATCTATGAATTGGTGAATGGCGCTGAATGTTGTGCAATTCTTCGTGATCTTTCTCACTTCTAATCTTGTGAAGGAAGCAAGGTCATTAATCTAGTAGTTAAAGATATATTGGTTAACACTAGTTTCAGATTTGTTCTTAAGTTGATCTTTTTTATATTTAACATTATCAGACTGCCTTATAATTTTAAGTATTTATATTAAGCCACCCTTTTCGAAAGAGAAGATTCTTAAGTCTATATAGAATCTTTATTCCAATATGATGCTTACAAAAGCTTATCTCCTTTGACTGATTTGTAGTTGCTCCTGAACCACTGATACTTTGTACTTTTGTTGCATAGTGAAATGAATGCAAAATATTCATTAAAGAAATCAGTTATTTCCTTATTATCCATTATATTTAGTTCTGCATTTACTTAAAAGGCATTTTAGCACCTTAGAATTCAAGGGTACAGAACCAGTTCTCACTTACTTCTACTCTCCAGTTCAAAGAAAATCAGCATATAGTTGAAAGGGCAGTGCCAGCATAGTCCAGTACTGATCTGTACAGTATCAGACCTAAACTTCACCTAATTCATTGATGTTTCCATATCTGACAGAGGTGCATGTCAAAACTGTAGTTGCTTTCAGTCACTTAAATGTTCATCCTTGTGTAGAAAATTCACTCTGTGACATTTCGACAAATGTTTTATATTTGGAAGCATCCAGGAATAGACCACTTAACTTGCAATGGCAGTAATTGACTTCTAATTTTCTGCCAGAACAAAATAGAAAATATGTAAGTTTTGAATATAAATGAATTTTCTCCCATGGACAAACACATTTCTGTATTTTTTTCTGTTCCCCCGATCCCTTTAGTTGTCAGCAAACCAAATGGCATATCATTGATTTGACAAATTAGTCTGTATTAGACTCACATGATATATATATGTAGCTCTGGAATATTTTTCTACTGGCCGGGAAATTTTCTGGCTGCGTGACAGAAAGGACCTATTTTTCTTATAATCAGTTCACATTCTGTGCAACAACCCAAAATAGTTTTAAGGAACTGCATCATACAGCAATGCTGTCTTCCATGGTATTAAGATCCTTTAATTTTTAACTTTCTCTCCTTAGGTTTATCTTGTCCACAGAAATCAATTCCCGCTGCCTTAATGCTATAATCATTAAACACCAACCACCAATGCTTTCTTTTTTGTCCCCATGCCAACTGATATGGTAAGTAGGAAGTAGTAGTTACTTTCTTTTAGACCTGCCATTATCATTCCCTCCTGAAGAGACCCAACTTTGGCCACTTCACTGCTGAACACCAAACTTTCTTTGACCCTTCTTTCCTGTCTATGAGTGTCCACAATAATTTTCTAGCAGTTCTATATTTAAACCTGTCAATCAGCTCTCCGCACATGTCATTGTATTAAAGTGCCCCTAATTAAAGTTATAAATTACTGATTGCTGTTACTGTGGTTCAGTTTTCCTCTTTACCCTTGTTGACTCACCTGTAGTCTTTGACAAGACTGACAAGAGTGGCAGTCCCCAGATTCTGTTCACAAGTCAATTTGTACTCCAGTCAGAACACAGTGCAGGACAATATAAAGCTGCCATTCATAAGTACAGGTAATGTTTGTGTGTTGGATGTTTAGAATTACACTCCTGTATGGGATCTCATTGTAATTGCAAGTGTTTGTAAGTCAGCCCTCAGTAAATCTGGGACCCGCTGTACCATATTCCTTCAACCCTTTTTATTAATTGTATATGTGAATGCCATTGCCTTCACCTGGTTCTACTCTTACCTATCTCGTCATAACAAGAAAAAAACTTCTGTAATTGCTTACTTCCCCATTCCTGATCCAAAAATCTAAGCATTATCCCTGTATTATCCCCTCTTTTATCCTTCCCCTCCATTTCGTAATGTTGTGCTGATTGTTGGTAACAACAATAAAAGACAAAGAGCAGATTCCAGATGTACAGAGAGAACTTCTCTCTCAATAAAATCTTACTATAAAACATAGAACATAGAACATTACAGCACAGTACAGGCCTTTTGGCCCTCGATGTTGTGCCGACCTATCATACCGATCTCAAGCCCATCTAACATACACTGTTCCATGTACGTCCATATGCTTATCCAATGACAACTTAAATGTATTTAAAGTTGGCGAATCTACTACGGTTGGAGGCAAAGCATTCCATTTCATTACTACTCTCTGAGTAAAGAAACTACCTCTGACATCTGTCCTATATCTTTCACCCCTCAATTTAAAGCTATGCCCCCTCGTGCATGCCGTCACCATCCCAGGAAAAAGGCTCTCCCTATCCACCCTATCTAACCCTCTGATTATTTTATACGTTTCAATTAAGTCACCTCTCAACCTTCTTCTCTCTAATTAAAACAGCCTCAAGTCCCTCAGCCTTTCCTCGTAAGACCTTCCCTCCATACCAGGCAACATCCTAGTAAATCTCCTCTGCACCCTTTCCAAAGCTTCCACATCCTTCTTATAATGCGGTGACCAGAACTGTACACAATTCTCCAAGTGCGGCCGCACCAGAGTTTTGTACAGCTTCACCATAACCTCTTGGTTCTGGAACTCGATCCCTCTATTAATAAAAGCTAAAACACTGTCTGCCTTCTTAACAGCCCTGTCAACCTGGGTGGCAACTTTCAAAGATCTATGTACATGGACACTGAGATCTGTCTGCTCATCTACACTACTAAGAATCTTACCATTAGCCCAGTACTTTGCCTTCCAGTTACTCCTACCAAAGTACATCACCTCACACTTGTCTGCTTTAAACTCCATTTGCCACCTCTCAGCCCAGCTCTGCAGCTTATCTATGTCTCTCTGCAACCTACAGCATCCTTCGTCACTATCCACAATTCCACCAACCTTAGATGAAGGGTCTAGGCTCGAAACGTCAGCTTTTGTGCTCCTGAGATGCTGCTTGGCCTGCTGTGTTCATCCAGCCTCACATTTTATTATCCACCGACCTTAGTGTTGTCTGCAAATTTACTAACCCATCCTTCTACGCCCCCATCCAGGTCATTTATAAAAATGACAAACAGCAGTGGACCCAACACCAACCCTTGTGGTACACCAATAGTAACTGGTCTCCAGGATGAACATTTCCCATCAACTACCACCCTCTGACTTCTTTCAGCAAGCCAATTTCCGATCCAAACTGCTATATCTCCCACAATTCCATTCCTCCGCATTTTGCACAGTAGCCTACTATGCCAGCACCTCCACTGCCTCTGAATTGTCAGCCTGTTTGCCTGACAGATAGTCATGAATTAGCTGTTATTTCCTTCAGTTAAGTATTGAAAAGACCAAGACCAATGTCATTAGTATCAATACAAGTTCTGTTCGCAGTTCTTCTGTGGCTCAGGCTGAATCAGATAAAGAACTGCATATGCTGTAGATCAGAAACAAAAACAGATACTTTTCTGCTTGCTCCTTCTCCACCCCCAACCCCTGTCATCAGCATGAATACCTAACATCAGTTTCGAAGAGGGGTCGCTAGAATCAAAATGTTAATTTTGTTTCCTCTCCACAGATGCTGTGAGACTTGCTGAATTTCTCCTATTTCAGTTTTAGGTTCAGTTTATTTGCAGCCTCTGTGTGCTATTTGACCCTGGAGTTTATCTGCTACTGAAACTTCATATTGGTCTTCCATCTTCATCTACATTAGCTGACATGCTTCAGCTCTCTGCAGTTCATACCTAACTTACACCAAATTCTACTGACCTTTCAAACATGTACTCACTAACTACATTGGCTTTCAGTCTGCAAACATTTTGATTTTAAAATTTTTTCCAAGTGTTCAAATTATTTGACAGCCTCATGTCTCCTTGACTTTCAACATAGCAAATATTTTGTGCTGGCATAGGCAACCAGGTCTTCAGTCACCTGAAACTGAACCTCTGAAAGCCTTTCCATAACCTACTGCAACCTACAGCATCCTTCGTCACTATCCACAACTCCACTTCTACTTTATAGTATAACATACCCTTTTAATCAAGCTTGTAGTCACATACTGTATCAACTAATCCTTTAGACTGGAGTCAGTATTGTCCATTTATGGTCCTGTGAAATGTCTTATCATATTATGTTATTGTAGTTGGTTCTTTTTTTAAAAAAATCTACACTATTAAGACTTATCAAACAAGTGGGAATCATTTTTCATTGACATATTAACCAAGCATTTCATATGGCTTCACTTTTATTTTAAATGTTGAATTGAAGCCCAGTTTTGTTTGAATTTATGTTGCCACTATTTTGGCCTTTCACAGAAATTTATACTCTAAATTAATTCATCTGTATCAAATTTCCTAAAAGCGATCCAAAAATTAAACCTTGGGTTACAAATTCAGATCTTAAATTTATTTCACAAAATTTACAAATACCCTAACTGAAGTAAGCAGATGATTTTCAATACATATCATGAAAAAAACTGTCTTACTGCCGGATATTAATTAGAACATTCAGAATCAATGAGTCATAGAGTCATACAGCACAGAAACAGACCTTTCGGTCCAATCACTTTATGCTGACAATAATCCCAAATTAAACTAGTTCCATCTGCCTGTATTTGCCTTAAAAGCCTCCAAACATTTCTTATTCATGTACTTATCTAAACGTCTTTTAAACATTGTAACTGTACCTGCATCCACTACTTTCTCTGCAAGTTCTTTCCACACATGAAACATTCCGTTGTAAAAAATTTGACCCTCATGTTGTTTTGAAGTCTTTCTCCTTTCACTTTAAAACCATGCCTCCTCTTGAAATCCCTCACTTGAGGGAAAAAACACTGCTATACTCCTTATCTTTACCCCTCATAATTTTATAAGCCTCTAAAAGTCACCCCTAAACCTCCTATGCTCCAGCCTCTCCTTATATCTCAAACCCTCAGGGAGGTGATGGCCTAGTGGTATTATTGCTGGACTGTTAATCCAGAGACCCACATACCATTCTGGGTACCTAGGTTTGAATCCCACTGTGGCAGATGGTGGAATTTGAGTATCTGGAATTAAGAATTTAAGGATGACCATGAATCCGTTGTCGATTGTTGGAAAAACACATCTGGTTCACTAATGCCCTTTAGTGGAGGAAACTGCCATCCTTATCAGGTCTGGCCTATATGTGACTCCAGAACCGCAGCAATGTGGTTGACTCTCAACTGCCTTCTGGGCAATTAGGGATTGGCAATAAATGCTGCCTAGCCAGTGATGCTCTCATCCCATTAATGAATAATAAAAAACATTCCTAGCAACATCCTGGTAATGCTCCTCTAAACCCTCTTCAGCTGAATAATATCCCTCCTATAACAGGGTGACCAGAACTAGACACAGTACTCCAAAAGAGACCTCACCAGCATCTTGTATAATGTCAAATAATATCCCAACTGCTATACCCAAAGGTCTGAGCAATGTAGGCCAACATGCTAAACTCCTTCTTAATCATTCTATCTATATGTGACACAAACTTCAAAGAATAATGCACCTGAGCGCTAGGGTCTCTCTGTTCTACAGTGCTACACAAGGCTCTATTTTTAATCATACAAGTCCTGTCCTTGTTTGTTTTACCAAAATGCAATACCTTGCATTTATCCAAATTAAACTCTGTCTGCCACTGGTTAGCCCATTGACCCATTTGATCAAGATTTCTTTGTAATCTTAAATAACCTCCTTCACTGTCCACTATACCACCAATTTTGGCCTCATCCACAAACTTACAGTTAGCATTCTGTATTCTCATCTCAATCATTTATATCAATGACAAACAAAAGTGGATCATCACTCTGTGTCTCCTGCCGTTAAACCAATTTTGTATCCAGTTGGCAAGCTCGCCCTGAATCCCACGTGATCTAACTTTACTAATTAGTCTACCAAGTGGCACCTTGTCGTGGGCCATTATTAAGGATTAATTATGTCTGCTCATTCACCTGATCAATGGCTGTTTAAACTCACCAAAATTTCTTTTCAGAAGTAGCCTCTTATTTTATTCAGCTGGGGAGAACATTATAGTTTCATGTTGTCCTCTACTTCACAATTCAAAATGTAACATTTGCTCATTTTTTCTGTTTCCTCAACTATTCCAGTGAGCTGCTGGCTGGTCTCCCACATTCTCCATAAATTTGATTGAGCTCATCAAATCTTTGCTGCTTTAACTTCAAACAAGTTTTATTTCCATATTACCTGTCTGGTCACTGACCTAAATTGGCTCTTGTCTATCATACCTGGATTAGAAAGTTCTCACCCTCGTTTTCAACCCATCCATGGCCTTGCTCCTCCCTACCTCCGTACCCATGTTCAACCCTCTTGGAGACATCTGTATATTTCTATTTCTGGCCTAAGTTGCATTCTCCTTTGTGGCCATGCTTTCAGTTGCATCGATCCCAAACTCAGGAATTCTCTCCTTACAACTTTCCACTTCTCTCCCTCACTTACCTCCTATAAGAGACTTCTTGAAACATATTTCTTTGACTAAGCTTTTGGCCATCTGGCCTTACATCTAACCTATCTCATTTGGTGTGAAATTTTGTTTCTTAATACTCCAGTGAAGAAGCATGGAATAATAATAAGTAGATCAATAAACGAAAAATATATAGCTAACGGTTAAATAGAACATATTCACCACTCTTGCATCCTATGAATTATAGAAAGATATAAACTGGTATCAGGAAAAGGACGCTCAGCCATTTGTGCCTGCACTGTCATTCAGTATGATCATGGCTGATCCTGGATCTCAATGCCATATTTCTGTTTTCTCCTCATGCCCCTTGATTCTTTTAACTCTAAAAGATTATTGGTATCTTCCTTGAATATATGCAGTATTGGTCTCTACAGCTTTCTGTAGTATAGAACGCCACGTGTTACAGCCGTTTCAGTGAAGAAATGTTTCCTCCTCATTTCTAAATGGCCTACCCCATGTACTGAGACTGTGACACCTGGTTTGAGATTCCCCAACCAGGGAAAATATCTCTCTGCATCCAGAAACTCACCAGGTCTGGCAGCATCTTTGGAGAAAGAAACAGAGTTAACGTTTCTGAAGAAGAGTCATACCAGCCTCTCTCCCCAGAGATGTTTCCAGATCTGTTGAGCATCTCCAGTATTCTCTGTTTTTATTTCAGATTTTCAGCATCCAAAGTGTCAAACTTTTACTCCCTGCATTTAGTCTGTCCAGCCCTGTTATAATTTTATACATTTCAACCAAAAACCCTTCCATCCTTCTAAATTCTGGTGAATAGAGGCCCAGTTGAGCCAATTTCTCCTCATAGGATAATCCTGCCATCCCTGGTATTAACTTAGTGAACCTGTGCTGCACTCCTTCTATGGCAAGTATATCCTTTTGTAGGTGAGGGGATAAAACTGCATTCAACACTTCAACTGTGGTCTCACCAAGACCCTGTATAACCTGCAGTAAGGCTGAACTTAGATCTCCTTGCAATGAAGGCCAACACAGCAGTTACCTTCCTAATTGCTTGTTGTATCTGCCTGTCTACCTTCATTGACTGGTGTACACCTACATCTCTTTTTACATTCCTATTTCTCAGCACCTCACCATTTAAATAATACTCTGCCATCCTGTTTTTCACTCTGAAGTGTGTGTCTTATTTCACCACATTGTATTGCATATGCCATATCTTTGCCCACTTAATGTGTCAAAATCACCTTGAAGCATGCTTATGTGCTCCTCATAATTCTTAATTCTGCTCACGTTTTTGTTGTCAGCCAACCTGGAAATGTTGCATTTGGTTTCCTCATCTAAGGCATTCATGTACATGATGAATAACTGGGGCCCAAACACTGATCCTTGAAGTACCTATTAGTCACAGCCTGTCACTTGGAAAAATATCCATTTATTGACACTCTTTGTTTCCTATCTGTCAACAATTTTCAATTCATGTCAATATATTACCCCTGTCCCATGTGCTTTAATTTTGCCCACTGATCTCTTATGTAGGACCTTATCAAATGCCTACTGAAAATCTAAGTATACCAATAAACCCGAAGGAATAACTTCATGCCAACTATTCAGTATCCTTATACCCAGCATCCCTGAAGTGTCTGCCAATATAATTTATTTTGAAGGACCAGATAAGAGAATGTCTTCACATTATGAGACAAAAATCACCGTATTGAGGAGGTTCTGAAAATCCTATGTTCAGCATATCTGTTTTCTTATTTGGTAATGAAACCTTTCTCTTACAGAAGTTTTATTATTTTGACATTAATCTGTTCTTTATGGAGAATGCAGAAAGGAGACAGAAAATATATTACCAATTTGTATAGGACTGTTTTAATTTTTGAGTGATGTGTTGTCCACACAGTTTCATTCCCTACCATGTCCAGACTCTGAAATTATAATTATGATATACAATCAAGCCAATTGTACGGAAAATATTTAGCCTTTTGTAACGTGTCAGTCAATCAATAGGACTAAGGACAAAATCACGTGTTGTGTGGCAAGTACTTTTCTATAAAAAAGAAGACACTGCCAAAGTGGCTGATCCACCTTATAGTATTGTCAGTTTAGGACAAATGGTGAGAGGTTCTTCATTGAGGTCATCAGCTATCAAAACTTTCTGAATCTCTTGAAGAAAGAAACTTATTTTTGTACACTGAGAACTGTATACTGTCAAAGTACCGTTCTTGTAAATGGTCATGTCTAATGATCTGCAAAAGTATTTACAGAGTGGGTAAGCAGTTATGCACTTGATATTTATAATGGCATTTGCTGATTAATTACAAGAAGAGAATTGCTGCATTGTTCATAACCAGTATATAAATGTTATTATAGTTTAGACTTGCAATTGTATAAATTGCCAGCTGAAAGACAACAAATATGTGCTTAGTCAACCACATAGCTATAATGCACAAAGTTTATCATGGATTTTTTTTTAAAGCTCAGCTACTTTTAATGCATTTATAATGAACCATTGTGATACAAAGACCTCAATGGCGATGTCCCTCCACGAAGGCCAAGAGAGGTTCATCCAGGTAAATGATAGTTGAAGAACTAAATAGGGGCCTTGATTTTCATCATGATAGAGAGCATCTCTAACACGGTGAAAATCCTGGAAGACATCGAAGATCACAAATCCTGTTCTGAAATCTGTAATTTCTCATTTTACTGGGGGTGAGGCATAGGCAGTTGTCAGACGTAAATGGCTATTTAAGTAATCAGCGACAACCACTGAAATAAGATTTGGAGTCTCTGGAACCTGGACAGCAGACATTAGCTCAGGTTACAGCAGATCTGATCTCAGTGCATTTCTTTTAACCAGCTAAGTTATTCCTTGGAAGAGCAGAGACACCCTTGCAGAGATAGTCCTAGGATATCTTGGACTTAGGGGTCAAGAGATCCTTAGCGGGGGTGTGGGTGCACTTTTCCCATATCCTTAGGGGATGAGAGTCAGGAATCCTTTGTGGCAGGGTTGGTGTCAAGTGCCATTTGGGATTGTTAACTGGAAATGATTGTGTGTAAATGGTGCATAACCCCTTAGAACAGTTCATTTTGTTAGGAGCCATCAAGACTGTTTGTAAGTGTCAAAATATGTATTGGTGAATGTGGGTGCTCTTCTCAACTGAATGGAATCTACAATGTAAAAATAAGGAATAGAGCTTTAGGTCTGAATCATAACGTTTTTTTGTTGGCCAAGTGCGAGTTGCTTGGTATTTCTGGAGTGATTCTCCCCACGTGGCCCAGTGAGATTTCTCGCCGAATCTTACCAAATGTGACTCGTTAACTCTACTCCACCCTTAATCCCTCAGGTCTAATTCTATCACCATCTTACCATGCATCATTCCCAGAAGGATGCTCCACTCACTGGATATTTGCTGAAAGACCAGGATTTTTGGTGCCTGTGCCATTTTTAAAAGGCCTCTGAGCACTCAGACAAGTACTTGCATTCCAAAGCTACTTTGCTGAATCAAAGGTTGAGTGGAATGTCAGACAAGGAGAAGATGGCACTGTGATTCTCCAATAGGGACCTGGTGGTCGTGTCAAAAGTAATAGATTCATGCAGCATTGAAGCACGCTCTTCAGCCCAACTCATCCATGCCAACCAAACTGAACCAGTCTCATTTGCCTGCATTTGGACCCACATTCCTCGAAACCTTTCCTATCCATGTAGCTGTCCAGATGTCTTTTAAATATTGTAATTGTACCCACCTCTACCATTTCCTCTGGCAGCCCTTCCATTATATGAAGAAAAAGTTGCCCCTCACGAATCTTCTAAATCTTTGCCCTCTCACCTTAGAAATATGACCTCTAGTTTTGGACTCTCCTACCCTAGGGAAAATACCTTGGCAATTCGCCTTATCTGTGTCTGTCATGATTTTATAAATCTCTGTAAGGTCACCCCTCAGCCTTCTATGCCCAGAGTAATGTTTCCCACCCTCTCCTTAGAACTCAAACCTTCCAGTCTCTGTGACATCCTTTTAAATCATTTTTTGCACCCTTTCCAGTTTAGATTGTAGAATCCCTACAGTGGGGGTTCAGGCCAATCAGCCCATCAAGTTCACATCGATCCTCTGAAGAGAATCCCACCCAGACCTAACCTCCTATCCTGTCCCTGGAATCCTGCATTTCCTGTGGCTAATCCACCTAACCTACACATCCCTAGACACTATGGGCAATTTAGCATGGCCAATCCACCTAACCTGCATGTCTTTGGATTGTGGGAGGAACCTGAGTACCCAAGGAAGTCCACGCAGGCATGGGGAGAATGTGCAAACTCCACACAGACCCTCACCTGAGGCTGGAATTGAACCTGGTTTCCTGGCGCTCTGAGGCAGCAGTGCTAACCACCGTGCCACCCCATAACATCCTTCCTAAAACAGGGTGACCAGACTTGCACGCAATACTCCAAATATAGCCTTACCAATGTCTTGTACAGCTGTAACATGACGTACCAACTCCTGTACTCAGTGCTCTGACCAATGAAGGCAAGCGAGCCAAACGCCTTCTTCACCACCTGTCAATCTGTGTCACCATGTTCAAGAACAATGTGCCTGCACCCCTAGACATCTCTGTTCGACAACACTCCCCAAGATCTTACCATTATTTGTGTAAGTCCTATCTTGGTTTGTCTTAGCAAAATGCAACACCTCTTATTTATCTGAATTAAATTCTATCTGCCATTTCCCAGCCCACTTGCTTAGTTGATCAAGGCCCTGTTGTACTCTTAGATAATCTTCTTCACTGTCCATTATACCACTAAGTTTGGTGTCGTCCGCAAATTTACTAACCATGCTTCCTATATTCTAATCCAAATTATTTATATAAATGACGAACACCCAGGGACCATGCACCGATCCTTGCAAAACACTGCTGGTCATAGGCCTCTGGTTCAAGCAACAAATCTTCAAGCAACAAATCTCTACCACCCGCCTCTGATCCAATATTGTATCCAGTTACATAGCTGTCTTTGGATCGCATGTGATCCAACCAGTCTACCATGCAGAGCCTTGTCGTAGGCCTTGCTGGAGTGGCACAGGAGGCCGTGCTGGCAAACGCTGGTAGCCTGGGTCAAGGCCACCACACGGGTCAGTGTCATTTTGATGCTGAGGAAGAACAGCAAATTACGCCACAAGAAGGTCAATGATCTTCTCACGTCCTCCAGGCTAAATATTACCTGATGTATGTTGCTTTTTGCACCCTCTCCCTATGTAAGGCTAGGTTGAAGCTGTACTGACTACATATAGTCAGTATGTGTCAAGTCGATAAGATGTATTCGATTAAGTTTTAATGTAGCGTACAAATTGTTGGTAAAGTTAATAAATATTAAAATTCAACATAGATTAATAATATAATGAAATATTTAACTAAAACTCATTAAGGATGGCATGACAGGTGATGTGTCAAGTCTGCAGCATTAGGGGGATCCTCGATACCATTGTCTTCCAGGTCAAACACATCTCCAGTAAGTGTTTCAAATTTGAGCAGCTTTATCTCTAAGTATATGCACTGTAGCCTGAACTACAGACACTGAAATACATCATGGAGAGGGTTAGGTACCTGAATTCTGTGTATTAGTTACAGCTGTTAGGATAGGGTCTTTTGAGTTGGTCAGAAGTGACGGACTGGATGGTGTAACTGAAGTTGAGGCAGCTAAGTGGACTCAGAGGGCAGGAGTGTAGTAGAGTCAGCCTCTGCAATTGTCCAAATGGTTTGAGGTGCTGTCAGCTTGTTTGGATGAGAGAGCAGGAGAGGTGAATGAACTGGTCATGGTACATGGCCTGGGAAGCAATTCAAGCCCCCCCCCCCATTGACTGGTAGCACCAAAGAATATAATGGTATTAAGAGTTAATGGTAGTGAGCAGGATTAATACAGTCCTGTGCAGCAAAGAGCAAGATTCAAGTGGTTGCGTTTCCTGTCCTGTGCCAGGATTAAGGGCATCTATTCACAGTTGGAAAGGAACTTGCAGCAGAACAGGTCAGATCTAGGAGTCGTGGTCTATGTAGCTAGCAACAACATAGTTAGAACTTGGGAAGAGGTTTTTATGGGGAGTATGAGGAGCTAGGCACTATATTGAAAAACAGAACCTCAAAGGTTATAATCTGTAGATTACTACATGAGCCATGTGCAAAATGGAGTAGAATATATGCAATTAAAGAGATAAATATGTGTCTTAAAGACTGATGTCAGAGAATTGGGTTTTGTTTCTCCACCACTAGCATCAGGCTATAACATTGGGTCAATCTAAACTTGAACTGTGCTGGGACCAGTGTTCTTGTGAACTGCATAATTAGAAAAATAAAGAAAGTTTCTAACTAAATAGTGGGAGCAATAAATCAAATGTGGAAAGACATAGTACATCAGAGTTGAGATAAGAGTGCAAAATAGTAGCATGGGAAATTTAAATCAAAGATCAGCAGAAAGGGACAGCACAAAATAAACTTAGTAATACATTATCAATCAAGACTTGATTTTACAAAGACATGTAAAAGACAAAACTAATGAATCTGAATCTGCGTAGCATTCAGAATAAAGTAAACAAATTAAGAGCACATTTAAGGAAATAAATATGAACTGGTAGCTATGACAGAGGCATATTTGCAGAATGGCAAGAATTGGTGCTGAATATTGAAGGATATCTGACATTCAAGAAAAATAGGAGTCTAGGTAAAGGTGAAGGGATTGCTCTGATAATCAAGGATGTCATTAGTGCCATAGATAATGGGAACTGCAGATGCTGGAGAATTTGAGATAACGAAGTGTGGAGCTGGATGAACACAGCAGGCCAAGCAGCATTTTACGAGCACAAAAGCTGATGTTCTGATGAAGGCTCTAGGCCTGAAACGTCAGCTTTTGTGCTCCTAAGATGCTGCTTGGCCTGCTGTGTTCATCCAGCTCCACACTTTGTTATCTGGCATTGGTGCCATGGTTGAAGATGAACTTAGTTCACTGGTGTCCTTTAGGGAATGTAACTGCCATCTTTACCCGGCCTGGCCTAGATGTGACTCTCAACCCACAGAAATGTGCTTAACTCTTAACTGCCATGTGGACAATTAGAGATGGGCAATAAATACTGCCTGGCCAGTGATGCCGTCATCCTGCGAATGAAAAAAAATATCAGAATGTGGTATCATTTTAGGTGGTGATGAGTAATAATATTGGAAATAAATCACAGGGGAAGTGGTCTGTGGGGCTCCCAACACAACATGGAAAAATAAAGTGTACTTGTGACTTTAGTCTACATATGAATGAGAAAAGCCAGATTTGCAATAGTAGCCTGGATAAGGAATTCATAGAATGCTTTTGAGACAGTTTTTCTTCAAAGCAACCTGTTCTGGGACCAATCAAAGAGCCAATTAGATTAGATTAGACCTGATATTGTCCTATGTGTCAGGTTGAATTAATAGCCTCCGAGTAAAAGCCACCCTAGGCAGAAGAAACTACAGTATAATTTAATTTAATATCAAGCTTGAATAGGGGAGGTTTGGATTTAAACTATTCTTTTCAACTTACAGAAGAGAACCATGTGTGCATGAAACCTGAGCGTGAAGTGAGCTGCCAGGCTACGAATAAATCAATAGAAACACAATGGCAGATATTTAATTTGATATTTAAGTAAGTCAGAATAAATATCTTCCTATTATCAAGAAAAAGAGGATCCACCGTCCATGGTTAATGAAAGAACTTGGGTCAAATGTCAAATTTAAGGAAAAAGCATTTAATTACAAAGGTAAATGGCAAATCAGATGATCATTGTTCAGAATATAAAGAATGACATAGAATGGTTAACAGGCTGGTCATGAAGATGAAATTAAAATATGAGTTAGAAGCTAGCTAGAAATATACAACAGATAGCAAGAGTTTCTGCAGGTACGTAAAAGAAAGGAAAAAGTAAGTAAAGTGAGAGTTGTTCATTTGGATTGAGAATGGAGGGTTAATAGCTTTTGTTTTATTATTAATTCATGGGATGTGGGCATCGTTGGACAACTTGAGACTCAGTATCTCTTTTATGTGGTTAGGTGTTATATTTTGTTTTAAAATGCTGTAGTGGAGTTCCTTGGAACATTTTATTGTGAAGTAGCTGATTTGACTGCCAGTAAGCTGTAACAACTCGCTAAAGTTACTTCATTCAAAAGCATCTTCTAAACTCACAATCTTTACAACCTAGGATAAAAGTAAGAAATGCATCAGAGCACCACCACCTGCAAGAACTCCTCTAAGCCACAATAAGTTTGTTTTGGAACTAAATGGCCACTCTTTCATTGTCTCTTGGCCAGAATCCATGAACAGCCTTACTAACAATACTCACACCAGATAGACTGCAGAGTTTCAAAAAGGCAGCTCAACACCATCATCTCAAGAGCAACCAAGGATGGACAAGCAATGTCCACTTTGCCAGTGATACTCACATCCCATGATGAAAGAAGAAAAACAACTCTATGGGCTCTGACCTTCTTGTTTCTTTGGCAGAGTGTCATTTCATTTGCGGTTTTGTTTACAGGGTTTCTAATCATGAGGCTTAATGAGATGTCTTATTGTATCTTACCAATCTCACCTCATTAACTACCTGCTTTGCCCATATGGTACCTCTCTTACCTAATTCTAGCCCCATCTCATCATTTGCCATTCCCAGAAGAGTTGACACAATGGATATCCAAATAGTCAAGTATCACTATTAGCCATGCCGTACTTAAGAGGATGCTATGCACCCATTTAAACTTTGGTAATCTGATACTGCTCTATACTGGCAATGTAATGGTATAGCAGCCACATAGCCAAACTGTTCATTCAACATTGCCAGCATGGCCAACTGTCCCTCACGGATATAACCTCATACTCTCACAGTAGTCACTTTTCAATCACTAGGCCACACAGTTACTTGTCCTTAACTACATCCTGTCTAAACAGCCTCTGTTGGTCACTGCTATTCTGCTTTCACTGTCCAATGTAGATCTGTATCATGTCATTGTCCAGTAGGGCAATATCACGTGCAGGCAAGCAATCCAAAAATGAGCTTTTGTTTACAGCCACCAAAAGTGAGTACAGATAAAATGAATAGAGCCTGCAGCTCGCCCCCATAATGCAAGCCAAATGTTGACATGATGACCAACAATTATTTTACTTTCCATGATGGTCTTTTGTACCGGGGCCTCATCTGCTGGAACTGGGTGTTAATCAGATCCTGTATGGCTTCTAGCACCTGACACAGCTGAGCTCTGTCATACATAAGGACAGCTTTCTCCTCCCCATGCCCTCATCCTCTTCCTCAGAAGACTGTTACCATTTCTCCAGTTCCTCAATATCTATAACATTACTTTCTCCAATTCTATACAGCACAGCATACTAGGACGATGCTGCACACTCTGTCTATATTAACAGTACCCTAAGACTGGTATAAACAATGGAACTACAACTTCAGCAACCTTATACTCTGCTGCTCCTTGGCCTTGGTCGAAACATGGTCACCATTACATCTGCAGTCCAGATTAATACTGGGGCTGTGCAATAATGTCATGAACCATGTTCGCTGTGGGTGGCCTTGTCCCCCAGTATCCAGCCTTGTATGACACCTGGACCATCAAATACATAAGGTACAAAAGGGTGCTCTCCCATAATGTGGGATTCATGGGCACAAATTCTCAGGTAGTTGAAATGATGATCATAGATCATCTGGGTATTAATCCAATGGAACGTCTTTCTATTGATGAATTCTACAGTCATATGATATGGCCTTCTCTCTGTCATATGTGTACAGTCTATGGCATCCTTTCTTGTGGTGGCTAGCTATGTTTCCAAATTCTCAAGCCCAGATTGCATTGACCTTGCCTTTGGAAAATGAAATGGTACTATTGTTTATGCTGTTCTTGACGGAGAAAATCAGTGGTGAGCTAGCTAATTCTTTTGGATTTCTGTTCTATCCTGAAAAGATTATTAAGGAAATTTATTTCTTATACCTACATCCTTTGAAGTTTAAAATAATGAGATGTGAGCTCATTGAAACATACAAGATTCTAATAGGGCTTGATAGGGTTGATGCTAAGAGATTGTTTCTGTTGATTTGGGAATTCAAAGCACAAGAACACAGTTTCAGCCTGGGGGAGCAGACATTTAGGAGATGAGGTGAAATTCCTTCATTCAAATCTTTGTGAATCTTTGGAATTGCCTGTCTCAGAAGGATATGGATGCTATTTCATTGAATATGTTTAAGGCTGGGTTGAAAGATTTTTGGTCTCTCAGGGAATAAAGGGATCTGAGGAATCGATGGAATGGTGGATTTGAAATCCAGAATCAGACACAATCATATTGAATGGCAGAGCAGGCTCGAAAGGGCAGGCTGCTTCTATTTCTTGTGTTGTTGTAGATTACAGACCTTATTTTCCAGAACTCTTATGTTCATGCAAGCAAAACTTCAGTGCTTCAGTGCTTTTTAGCTTTTTTGTTAACTTTATTAACACTTTCACTTTGTGTATATCCCACTATTAGAATAACATGTAACACTATTGTTAATTTTTTTTTGTGTTTTTGCTGTTATGCCTAAAGAGTTTGCTCCAATTGATATGTGTTTTAAACCTTTGTATCTAGTTTACATTCTCCCCACCCATTCTCTTTATCATACCTGTTAATACCTATTTAGCTGAAATTAAGCCAAATATGGATAAATTCAGCAGTATTTCATCAGTTAAGTGTTTTATGGGAGTCTATCAATTAGCTTCACCATATAGTAGTCAACAATAATGTTGCATTGCTTACAGCTCGTGGTAATAAATTTAAAAATCTGCAAAAAACTATTACATTGCATTCATAAAACATTTTAATATTCCTTTAAAAGTGAAAGAATATATAGCTGTCTAATATGATTATTTATTATTTCACATGCATCGTGTTACTTTATAAACTAAATTCAAGACAGTGGTTAAGCCTGACCAAATGGCCCATCAGCTTTGTAGCTTAATATCAAGTAGGAGAAACTAGTATTATACAGTGCTCTATTATAGTTGAATATAGTACAATGCTATTAGGATACAACATGATCTAGATTTCGATGTATCATACCTCCTTAAATTTTCATGCAGAAGTTCAGATTTCAGTTAAACATGTGCTTGTTTGGGAAGTTGACTTTTGTCAATAACGTGATTAAGGAAGTCTGCAACCAGGCCTAAATCATAACCCAATTTGTTCTATAAATCATTATTTTAAGAAATTACTACTTCGATCTGTTTACCTTAAAACTTTTTTCATTTGCTAAATAATACAATGATCTCTTGACATGGGTAATACAAAAACACTGAAGTTAAATTACATAGTTAGGTTGATATTAAATAAAGACCTTTGACAAACATTTGTATGCCCTTTAATTCCTAAGCAACTTGTTCCTATGAAGGTTTTTACTTTATTAAAGTTACTGGAGCAGAGATGCAAAAAAAAATGATCTTATGCTGTTATTAGCTGAATTGTTTTGACATTTAAAAATGTCAATGTACAGTTAGAAGTGTTATAGCCAACTATTCTAAACTATCAAGCTAACCATATTAGAGTGGAAATAAATAGTAGTGTTTACAGCATTGTGAATGGAAACAATGAAATTTAGGATAGTACTTGGTGCATGGTGTGAATGATGAAGTTCAAGTTCACAGCTGTGCAGCTGAAATATCAGTCCTGTTGTCTCAGCAATGCCTTCTGATACTTTTTTTGAATGGTTGATTTAGAAGACCACTGGACTCTTGGCCACAATTGATTTGGAACCTGTAGAGGTAAGTAGGATAAAATAGGACAACAAATTTACACTGCCACATACAGTCACTGTTTGAAATGCCTTGCCTTTTTGCTTTAAAGCAGAAATTATCCTAATAAAAGAGTATGGAATTCCAGCTGTAAGTTCTAAGACACAATACATTTTGGATTGAATTTTCCATTAGTGTGGCAGTCCTGCTGGCAGATGCTTTCTGGCTGGGAACTGAGAAAATTGACTGGTGAGCCAGCAGCACAATCTTCCAAGAAATGGCCAATTAAGAAACAGCTTGCAGAAATTCAGTCTAATTCAGAAAGAAGGGTGGGGACCAAGCATAAGAAGTCAAATCACAGCAGCAAAAAGGAAATACAACCAACAGCCCTGCAATGAATGACATGTGATGCTATGGTGAATGGAGAAAAGAGGGCATCGCAAGTTGGAGGCATATTACTAATTCTCAAATGGACAGACTAATTGTAATATCCAGGACTATCAGATAGCTACATCAGCAAGCATTCATTTATAAATGGAAAATGTGGTGTACTAGGCAAATTTAACTGAGGATATGTTCAATATCTGAATGATTTGCAGTTTTGTAAGGACTGGGAGAGAAAACAGGAACAGCAGCTTCTGAAATAGCACCGGAGAGAGCCAGGCATCAGTTTCATAAAGAGAAGAAGGGAATTGCATGAGTAGGTCAGCACTAATGGCAGATGCAACCTCTCAAGGCGAAGTGTGACATTGTAGGAAAACAGATAGATGATTGGAGGGTATCACTTCCCTGCCTCCTTTGATAGGCCAAGTGGTTTAAATCAGCATATATTATTGCAGCTGCAGAGTATGTTATGAAAGTTACCTTTAAAATATTTCACAGGCTAAAATATTTGATAAACTAATGGGACTAAATGCAGACAAATTCCAAGAACTTGATGTCTCAGCTTCAAGAGTTTAGGAGGAAGTGGAGTTGTTGCTCAAAATGTTCCTGAACTAACAATTAGAACTGAAAACTGCTGAGATTTTCTGGCATTTGTTTTTGTTTAAGATGTCCATCATCTGCAGTTCTTTGTTTTTTTTTGATGTTCTCTATCTCTGGTCTCCATCTTCACCTATCTTTCCTCTTCACCCATCATCAACTCCATCTTCACCATACATGCCTAGCTACAATCAAATTTGAAGAAAGGTCACTGGAATTTCTCTCCACATATGCTTCCAGACCTCCTGGGACTTTCTGGAAATTTCTGATTTTGTTTGTGAATTATAGACTGGTTAGCCTGACACTGATCGTGTGGAAAATGCTAGAGTTATGAAAGATTTAAGAGTAGACCATTTGTAAATCGTTGACAGGAGCGGACAGTGTAGGCATGGATTTATGAAAAGGAAATCATTCTTGACAAATCTAGTGGAATTATCTGAGAATGTAAGTAAAAGAGTTTGTAACGGGGCACTAGTGGTTGTGATATTAAAATGTGAGGCTGGATGAACACAGCAGGCCCAGCAGCATCTCAGGAGCACAAAAGCTGACGTTTCGGGCCGAGACCCTTCATCAGAGAGGGGGATGGGGTGAGGGAACTGGAATAAATAGGGAGAGAGGGGGAGGCGGACCGAAGATGGAGAGAAAAGAAGATAGGTGGAGAGGAGAGTATAGGTGGGGAGGTAGGGAGGGGATAGGTCAGTCCAGGGAAGACGGACAGGTCAAGGAGGTGGGATGAGGTTAGTAGGTAGGAGATGGAGATGCAGCTTGGGGTGGGAGGAAGGGATGGGTGAGAGGAAGAACAGGTTAGGGAGGCAGAGACAGGTTGGACTGGTTTTGGGATGCAGTGGGTGGAGGGGAAGAGCTGGGCTGGTTGTGTGGTGCAGTGGGGGGAGGGGACAAACTGGGCTGGTTTAGGGATGCGGTGGGGGAAGGGGAGATTTTGAAACTGGTGAAGTCCACATTGAGAGCATTGGGCTGCAGGGTTCCCAAGCGGAATATGAGTTGCTGTTCCTGCAACCTTCGGGTGGCATCATTGTGGCACTGCAGGAGGCCTATGATGGACGTGTCATCTAAAGAATGGGAGGGGGAGTGGAAATGGTTTGCGACTGGGAGGTGCAGTTGTTTATTGCGAACCGAGCGGAGGTGTTCTGCAAAGCAGGCCCCAAGCCTCCGCTTGGTTTCCCCAATGTAAAGGAAGCCACACCGGGTACAGTGGATGCAGTATACCGCATTGGCAGATGTGCAGGTGAACCTCTGCTTAATGTGGAAAGTCATCTTGGGGCCTGGGATAGGGGTGAGGGAGGAGGTGTGGGGGCAAGTGTAGCATTTCCTGCGGTTGCAGGGGAAGGTTCCGGGTGTGGTGGGGTTGGAGGGCAGTGTGGAGCGAACAAGGGAGTCACGGAGAGAGTGGTCTCTCCGGAAAGCAGACAGGGGTGGGGATGGAAAAATATCTTGGGTGGTGGGGTCGGATTGTAGATGGTGGAAGTGTCGGAGGATGATGCGTTGTAGCCGGAGGTTGGTGGGGTGGTGTGTGAGAATGAGGGGGATCCTCTTTGGGCAGTTGTGGCAGGGGCGGGGTGTGAAGGATGTGTTGCGGGAAATACGGGAGACGCGGTCAAGGGCGTTCTCGACCACTGTGGGGGTAAAGTTGCGGTCCTTGAAGAACTTGGACATCTGGGATGTGCGGGAGTGGAATGCTCATCGTGGGAGCAGATGCGGCGGAGGCGGAGGAATTGGGAATAGGGGATGGAATTTTTGCAGGAGGGTGGGTGGGAGGAGGTGTATTCTAGGTAGCTGTGGGAGTCGGTGGACTTGAAATGGACATCAGTTACAAGCTGGTTGCCTGAGATAGAGACTGAGAGGTCCAGGAAGGTGAGGGATGTGCTGGAGATGGCCCAGGTGAACTGAAGGTTGGGGTGGAAGGTGTTGGTGAAGTGGATGAACTGTTCGAGCTCCAGTCATCAATGTAACGGAGGAAGAGGTGGGGTTTGGGGCCTGTGTAGGTGCGGAAGAGGGACTGTTCCACGTAACCTCCAAAGAGGCAGGCATAGCTGGGGCCCATGCGGGTGCCCATGGCCACCCTCTTAGTCTGTAGGAAGTGGGAGGGGGTTACTTGGACTTTAAGAAGGCTTTTGATAAGGTCTACTTGAGAGATAAGCATTTAAAATTAAAAGCCATGATGTGGAGGTGCTGGTGTTGGACTGTGGTGTACAAGATCAGAACTCACATGACACCAAGTTATAATCCAGAAGGCTTATTTGAAATCATAAGCTTTCCCCAAGTATTGCTCCTTTGTCAGATGAAGTCCAAATTCAGCATCCACGGACCAGTCGAAAATTTCACCTGATGAAGGAGCAGCACTCTGAAAATTTGTGATTTTAAAATAAACCTGTTAGACTATAACCTAGTGTTGTGTGACTACTGACCTTGTAAAATTAAAACGTTTGGGATTGGGGGAGTGCACTGACATGGATAGAGAATGAGTTGGCTGACGTGTAACAAAGGGTAGGAAGAACCAGATCTTTTTTCTGAGTCAGGCAGTCACTGAAGAGGTACCAGAGTTTGTTGCTTTGACCGCAGCTATTCACAGTAAGCACATTCGCAATGACAGGAGAGTTGAGAATGTGGGGTCACAGTTTAAGGATTAGAGATAGGCCATTTAGGACTGAGATGAGGAGAAATTTCTTTCCTCAGAAAGTGATCAGCCTGTGGAATTGTCTACCACAATAGGGGTTGAGGCCAATACACTGGCTTTCAAGAATGAGTTAGATATAATGGGGCTAGTGGGATCAAAGGGTAGACAGAGAAAATGGGAACAGTGTACTGAGTTGGATAATCAGTCATGATCAGATTGATTGGTGGAGCAGCCTCAAAGGCTTGAAAGGCCTACTCCTATGTTTCTTTAACACGATGGCGTGGGATCAATATATCGTCCATTCACTCTCTACTCTTAAAATAACAAACTTTACTGGGTTTAACAGACCCCATGTGGGCACTGTAACAGAAGCAACAAATGTTTAAAGGAAATGTATGGAAAAGAAACATATCAAATTGAAAGAACATTGTTTGGTGTGATGATACACCCCAGTCCCTGCTCTGCTCTGCTCTTTGAATTCTAAAGGCCAATTCATTCCCTAAACAATCTGCATTACAATTCAGAGCGTTTGTTGCTGGTACTTTTATAACAAATTCTCGGCCTGCCTGTTTACCAAACATGACTTCCTTTTGCATTGTTTAACAACATTTCTGTTTCAATGTTCTTCATTAAAATTTCATAAGTTATCGTCTAGTATGAAAGTTTCTGCAGAGATTTGCATACTTGCATTGCATTCTCTTCAGTGGCTGTAAGTCAGTTTTTTGAGTCAGATTTTCATACTCAACTCGGTTGGCAGGAGTCAGGAAAGTTCTGGCTTTATCTGCCTGTCTCAGGTAACACTGCATCTGGGGAAATGATCTTCATTACCCGGGGTGAGAACCCAGGTGAAGTTGGGTCAATCCCAGAAAAACTTTGGTCACAACAGGGCTTACTGGCAAGAGAGGCTGTTGTTTAAAAGATCCAAGTCAGAGCAGACTTCATACAAGCTACATAAAAAAACAGACTGGATGTGTGATAGACATGGTCTGCTGCCAAGAGTATAAGATGACAAAACAACAACAGAAGCCAGTTTGTTAAAAGAGAAAGCATTATGCAGCACACAGAGCCGACAAGCAGAGGATGAATTTCCAAGGTGTGGTATCTGCACAATCTCCATCTCCCAGAAAACAATGATGTTCCTGTGTGACCTGCTAGCGAATGATTTTAGTTCTAATTGCATAGACGGGTGCCCAATCTTTCTGGTTCTGAAGGTAATGGTGGCTTAGAATTTTTATACTTCAGGGTCTTTTCAGGCATAAGCCAGAGATCTTTTCAGGATTTCACAAACTTCTGCACACCATTGCATAAAGGTGGTGATGAGTGCAATGTTTAGGCCTGTAATGTAATTGATCATCTTCATCAAGGATGAGGTTGGTCAGGCAGAGAGAGCCAGAGGGAGCATTGCTGGATTGCCAAAAATGTAAGGTGTCATAGGTTGCATGCTTGTTGCTGTTGTGGCTTCAGACAGCCTACACATGACATTTGTAGTTAGAAATGGGTTTCAGTCACTAAACGAGATACAGAAAGGTATTGACAAATTAGACACAAAAAGGGTATTTCCTTATAGGGGGCAATGTAGAATGAGAAGTCTTAGTTCTGGTTTAAGGGGTAGTAGACTTAAAACAGAATTGAGGAGAAATTACCTCTCTTAAAGTTCGTGAATCTGTGGAATTCACCATCCTAGAGTGTGATGGATGCTGAGAAATTGAACAAATTTAAGACTGTAAGACATTAAGACATAGGAGCAGAAATTGGGCCATTCGGCCCATCGAGTCTGCTCCGCCATTCAATCATGGCTGATAAGCTCATCAACCCCATTCTCCTGTTTTCTCCCCATAACCGTGGGCAGCACGGTGGTGTTCAGGGATATGTAGATTAGGGGGGTTATAAGGGAGATGGGTCTGGGTGGGATGCTCTGAGGTTTGGCGCAGACGTGTTAAGCCGAAGGGCCTGTTTCCACATTGTAGGGGTTTTATGAAATCTTCTATGAAACCCTTGATCCCCATGATAATCAAGAACCTATCCATCTCAGTCTTAAAAGTACTCAATGATCTGGCCTCCACATCCTTCTGTGGCAGACAATTCCATAGATTCACCACGCTCTGGCTGAAGAAGTTTCTCCTTTACTCTAAGGCTGTCCCATTGGCATCTTCCCAATGTCCACTTTGTCCAGGCCCTTGAGTATTTTGAAAGTTTCAATTAGATAACCCCTCAGCCTTCTAAACTCCAATGAGTATAGCCCCACAGCCTCAAATGTCCCTTTTGTGTTAAGCTTTCCATTCTTGGGACCATTCTCGTGAACCCACTCCAGGACCAGTACACCCTTCCTGTGAAAAGGGGCCCACATCTGCACACAATACTCCAAATGTGGCCTGATCAGCGCCTTACAAAGCCTCAGTAATACATTTCTGCTTGTATATTCATATCTTCTCAAAATAAATGCCAACATTGCATTCGCCTTCCTGACGACTGACTCAACCTGCAAGTTTACCTTGAGACAATCCTGAACTAGAACTCCCAAGTCTCTTTGCACTTCAGACTTCTGAATTTTCTTCCCATGTAGAAAATAGTCCATGCTTTTATTCTTCTTACCAAAGTGCTTGACCTTACACTTTCCCACGTTGTACTCCATCTGCCACTTCTTTGCCCACCCTCCTAACCTGTCCAAATCCTTTTGCAGCCTCGCCACCTCCTCAATACTACCTGTCCCTCCACCAATCTTTGTATCATCTGCAAACTTATCCAGAATGCCCACAGTTCCTTCATTTGATCATTAATGTACAAAATGAAGAGTTGTGGTCCCAGCACCAACCCTTGCAGGATACTACTCATCACTGGCTGCCATCCCGAGAAAGACCCCTTTGTCCCTACTGTCTGCTTTCTCCCAGGGAGCCAAACTTCTATCCATGCTAGCAGCTTGCCTCTAACACCATGCCCCCTTATCTTACTCAACAGTCGCCTGTGTGGCACCTTATCAAAGGCCTTCTTGAAATCCAGGTAGATAACATCCATTGGCTTTCCTTGGTCTAACCTGCTTGTTACTTCCTCAAAGAATTCTAGCAGATTTGTCAGACATGACCTCCCCTTGACAAAACCATGCTGACTTTGCTCTATTTTACTAGACACTTGCAAATATTCAGAAATTTCATCCTTTACAAAGGACTCCAAAATTTTGCCCACGACCGAAGTTTGGCTCACCTGTAATTTTTCTTTCAGGAAGAGGTAGACAGATATCTTATTAGCAATGGATTGGAGAGTAATGGAAAGTGGGAAGGAAAGTAGAGTTGAGGCTGAGATGAGATCAGCCAGGATTTCATCAAATGGTGGAGCAGGTTTGAGTGACTGAATTACCTATTCATGCTCCATATTCTTATGTCTGAGTTCCTGTTATGGCTATAAAGGCAGGGAGGTTGATTAGCTCAGGTGGCTTGATGGCTGGTTTGCAATGCAGAGTGATGCCAACACTATGAGTTCCATGAAGGATTCTCCTTATCATCCTCTCTCATAACCTGAGGAGTGGTGACCCTCAGGTTAAACCAGCACGAGTTGTCTCTGTCTAATGAGAGAACTGTTGTATGGGCTGGCAAGGCTTTGATGCATTCACTTACTTATAAAAGCATGTGGACCTATAGAGTTGTGTGGTGCCAAGGGTAATAGGATGGATAGTTCACCACAGTCACCAACGATTTCATTCCATTAAGTCAATTTCAGTGCTTTAGAAAGATTCAAATAGGTTTATGGAAACATAGGTTTGGATTTGAGAGGCAACAGGCTTAAAGCAGGAACGTTGGAAATGGAGCACCAACTTGCAAGGACAGAAGGGTTGAGGAGAAGTCACTTCAGTGAAGAGTAATGCAGGTAGTTGCAGTTTTGAAAGGATCGTCAGTCATTTGGAACAAGAGCCAGAAAGAGAAGTCAGACAATCAGCAACTTAATGGGAATAAGGTCAAAAGAAGTGGAGGCACGCCTCTTGTTCAAGATGATCTTTAGAAGGGAATATGGAAAGACAAAAAATGTGGGAAAGATGTGAATTCATTCTTAGGGCTGGATGAACTTTGGAGAAGGTTTAGTTTGGTGCATTGGTAGAAAGTAGATCACAGTGAGAGACAAGCAGCTCAATGGATAATTTCAATCTTAATGAAGAACTACACAAGATAAATAACACAGGCCAGAGCCCAATGAACCTGAGTCCACTTCTCCCATACCAGTCTTTGAGCCTTGGTATTCATCACTCTAATTCATTGTAACTTTGATCCCAGCTTATATTAGTCCAGATATAATATCCTTTGAAGTTCTCCTTTTCAGTTTAGTGTCTTGCTGCTCATAATTTCAACAGAATGTCTTTCCTGGTTCTACCCATGTTGTTGGTACTTGTACCATGATGACATGGTCAGTTTACACATTCACCCTGCAGACCCCTTTCAAATTCAAACAGGCTGATAGAACTTAAACATTTTTAGACAATTGGACAGGTTGGCATCCAGCTGTCTGGGCCACCTTCTTGCCTTCCCACAGATATACCATCCAGTCCTTGACCACTCAAAAAATCGATTTTTCTAGCAGTTTCCATTTTTTTGTTTCAGAACCCATCCTAAACACTGTTACAACTCCTGGTATAAAGATCCAGATCTCTTGCCCCCTCCTTGATGTATCATAGTGCTTCTAGTTCAGTCTGAGGCTCATAAACTCTGAGCTGAGGCTGCTCAAACTTCAAACACATTGTAGGTATGTTTGCCCTGGAACACAGTCACATCCATGAGCTTCCACAGACTTCAGCCCAATACATCACTTATCTTCCCATCATAAATGAGTTTTAATTACTTAGTTACATTATTGACTTATATCTACTGTCTTATATCTTTTATTATCATTAAAAGTTGTATACTATGCCAAAATTTAGGAAAATCCATTTTTGTTGGAGTCTTCCATGTCCTGTTGTTTAGAAGACAATAATAAACTGTCATTTTTGTGTGAAGTAACTGACCACTGCTCACATTACTATGAACCTGATTTCTTTCTGATATTCCTCACATAAGTCCGTTGAATGATTGCCAACGGATCTCACCACAGAGGTGTTTATCATTGCTGTGACTGGTGCAAACAAAAACAGAGAGAAATTGAAAAGGAAGAAATGTATCAGTAAGCCTATGACACAAGGTACCTGCCAGTGCCTGCTGAAAAGCCTCCATAATCTCAGGAGAAGCTTCCCACAGGATATGAAGGGATACAGGAGGCTGAGAGTCTATCATCCTTGGTGCTGATTCCTCCAGATGAACAAGATGCAGTGACACCCTTGAATGAGGATGTTCTAGGAAACCATCACAAAGCTGTGTCTTCTGCTGCAGCAGGACTTGTGATGTGAAGGAGTAGGTGCCCAACCTATTCTGGTGTCCTTCAAGAAAGCTGAAGAACTTAATTTTTGTGTAAATGGCTGCTTCCAAGGATCCACTGGGAAACCTTGTGATATCTCTCAATCCTCAAAACACAAATATATTAAAGCTACTACTAATTTCCTGTGATGAGATCAGTGCTACAGTCCATACAATAGATGTTGCCAATATAGCTGCCTTTCCTAGGTGTAGAGCCCTATAGACCGTACACGTATTGCATTCAAAGTGCCATGTCAGAAAGCATTAGATTTCACCAATGGAAAGATGTTCCATTTATCAAGGTGCAAGTCATCTGTGGTCACCATGATCATAGCTTAGAAATCTGCGCCAGATACCTTGGAAGCTGCCGTTATGCCTATATCCTTTTATAACGCTAAAGCTCCTGCTTCATTTCAAGGGCTGGAAGCTTTACAAGGATGGCTGCTGGCTGACAAGGGATGGTTATTACAACCCCCGAGTGATGCTGAGTGTAGCCCATTTTTTCATCAGGGCTATCAAGGACCAAATTTTTGCCATGTTGAAGGTAAGGTTTAGATGCTTGAATCAGTTGGGGGCTGGTGGCTGACATTGCATTGTAGACAGAGTATGCCACATATTACTTGATGCAGTGCCCTGTACAAGTGTAATGGGCTAAGAGGGCATGTGATGAACAGTGCAGAGCTGGAAAGTGGCACCAGTGTTCTGTGGGGAAAGATATGCACACTGAGGGCACAGAGCACAATCTTCACCATGATAGTGTGGTGCAGCATTGGGTACATCGAGGTAGACCAGACTTAATGGAATCCATTATTAATAAATCTAATTGACTGTAAATATGATATTTGTCAAAAGGCAAGCAATCTCTGTTTAGTCCCAGAAACAAATGCAATTTGTTGTGGCTTTTTAAAAAAATTCCTGTTGTTAGTAAAAGTTGAAGTCAACTAGGGTTTGATGGATTTCCAAACTATGATGCTGCCACATTCAACAATGGCACAATGTTATTCCACAATGGGCTTTAGGAAAAGAGTAGTCTCACATTCAGAGAGTTATACAGCATTGAAACAGACATGTTGGTCCAACTTATCTACACTGACCAGATATCCTAAACTGATCTAGTCCCATTTGCCACCATTTGCCTCATATCTCTGCAAGCCCTTCCTAATTGTGTACCCATCAGGATGCCTTTTAAATGTACTAATTGTCCCCGCCTTCTCTGGCAACTTGTTTCATACACCACCCTTTGCGTGCAAAATTTCCCCCTCAGGTCCCTTTTAAATCTTATCCCTCTCATTTTAAACCTGCCACCTTTCTCACCTTAAACCTATGCCCTGTAGTTTTGGACTCACTTGCCGTGGGATAAAGATCTTGGCTAGCCACCCTATTGATGTCCCTAATGATTTGTAAACCACCACAGATTGGAGAGGAGCCAATGTGACCCCACTATTTATATACCAAAAAGGTAGAGAGAAAATATGCATGTAACAGAGTGAGTGAGTGATGCTATTCTGTAGCTTCATTCCTGTAGCTGTAACTACAATGATAGTCAATCAGGCAGGTGGTGATTTTAAGTGCAGCATAGCTATGAATATGATATTCTCTTTACAATGATATGCTATCATGTGTCTCAAAAGTCATTATTTCTTGATTTCCTCCTCCTACATTTACTGTGAAGACCAATCCTAACTGGCATTGTTTGACCTGGTGCATAGCTTGGCTTTAAATATGACACTGGCAGCAGGAAACCCTAAAAGTTCTAGTACAGTGTATGCCTCTGGTGCTGGGTGCACAAGCTGGCAGAAGAATGAGACAATGGATTCTTGGTGTATACTGAATGAGGTAAACATTGGACAATGCTCCGTGAATCTCCCAAAATTCACACTTTACCTTTAACCCATTTTTGAGAAAATTCAGCACATTTATTGGGATGAATAAATTGAGCAGATATCTACACAAAAACGTACGTCATTGCATATGTGTTTCGGCGATTGGAAATGAAATGTTTCAGAAATGAGGCTTCAATTCATCAAACTTAATGAAGGGAGGCTTGTTGCATTAAGTAATTTATCTGCCAATGCATTGAAATACATTGAAATCGAAAACATTATTTTATCATGTTCAAAATAACAGAAGATATATTAGAATACAAAATGTGCAAAAGATTAATGAGTGTTAAGACCTAAAAGTACTTTAAACTAAAAGTAGGCTAGAAGATAAAATTTGCATCAAATGTGGAAGTCCTATGCAAAACAGAGTATTTTACATGATAATCAATCAAAAGTCTGCAAGTAAACCATGGAAAGCTACTTGTGAAGTCACATTGAGCTAAAAAAATACAGAGAACCATGATACGAATAAAGACCATAAGATGAGAAGATTGGAAAGCTAAAGCCAAATAGAAATCCGGCAATACAGCAGGAATAAAGAAGATGCTGATCTTCTCAAAGTTGGATAAAATGTCATGGACAAGTAATTAGATCCAGGTTATACTGCCGTCTGATTAACAGGACTGTTCCCTGAAAACTGAACATTCCGTATTATTACTTTGATTAACCAAAACTAAATATTGCAGTTAGTTTATTCTTCATGCAATAAATTTGATTTGAAATCCAAGCTGTTTTTCCAGGATTAACCATTGTCACAATACCTGAGATCTGAATATTTCTGTGGATTCATATCTCAACATAAGATATCTATAATGTTCTGTTCCAAAATCCTTTACTTTGATAATAGTTTCCCACCAACAACTAAGGAAGTGCCAATAATTATTATGCTGACGACTTTCCCTGAAAGGCATTTGCTTCAACCAAGGGACAGAGAGTCCATTTCTCAGGTGTCAGGGAGTCTGGGCAGAAGCTAGATTTGTATATGTTTCTGGAGGAAAGAAAAGGCACCATTTGATAAGCTGCTGAGAAGTATAATATGGATTCTAAGACAATGTCTTTTGATAAATTAATTTAGCTTGCTTCAGAAACTTTTTCTCTTATCAAGCTCTTGGCATTACGTCAGTGAATATTGTATTTTGCAGATTTTAAACTGAGTTATCAAAAAAGGTGATAGAAATAATATTATATCAGATTTTACTGCATCATTATCATTACACCAATCTGTGTGAATAGAATTGTAGGACTTATTTTCCTCTGTTTAAATTTGAATACAAAATGATTATCACTGGCTTTTTGGTCCCCCTTAAAATGAAAAATATAATACTCCCACTACATACTATTCACTATTCTCATTATTTTCAGTCTCGACCATTGACTGTCTGGTTTGAATTATTATTTTCACATGTACCAACTAACAGTGAAAAGTAATGTTTTGTGTGTTAACCGGACAAACCACACCTTACATTAATACATCAGGGTAATAGAACATAGAATATGGTGTCACAGCTCCAGAGAAGGTGGGGAGAAAGCTCAACTCCAATGTATGAGAGGCACATTCATAAGTCTGATAACAGCAGGGCAGAAGCTGTTCTTTTCATATATTGTATTTTTATTTTACGTACTGTATTTTCATGCTTGAAATTGCCAATTTGAAAAATATGTACTTTTTAGTAATTATTGCAGGATTCTATGTAACAGAATTGAGACCTTTTTTGATGTTTGTCAGATTGATTGGAACATTTGGATGCTAATGAAAGCAGCTTGCAGATTTATATCTAGTGATGTTCATCGTCTGCGTAATATAGCATAATATAACAAAGGTTTTCTTGGTCTCTGCTTAAAGTCAATTGGCTGCATCTGTTGTTTGAAATGGTGAGGAGTGAGATTCCCTTGGCACCCAAGCTGTTTTTCCAGGATTAACCATTGTCACAATACCTGAGATCTGAATATTTCTGTGGATTCATATCTCAACATAAGATATCTATAATGTTCTGTTCCAAAATCCTTTACTTTGATAATAGTTTCCCACCAACAACTAAGGAAGTGCCAATAATTATTATGCTGACGACTTTCCCTGAAAGGCATTTGCTTCAGCCAAGGGACAGAGAGTCCATTTCTCAGGTGTCAGGGAGTCTGGGCAGAAGCTAGATTTGCATATGTTTCTGGAGGAAAGAAAAGTGATTAATATGTTTTACACTTAGGCTTAATTTCTCTCATAATAGCCCTTCCAGCAACTCTGCTCCCCTGTGGATCCACCTTGATCAGAGATAATGGAAGCAGATTAAAAGTTTGAAGCCTGAAGCTTCTCCTCAGAACTCTCATTACTCATAGACCAAATGAGATGCTGGAAAACTTCCATAAATGTAATGATTGGGATGCATATGAAAAGGGATTACTGTAAACATACAAAAAATAGTGTCATTGGAGAAACCAACACATTTTTAGTGGCTAATTATCACACTGAACTATTGCATGGCTTTTTGTGTACATTTGCCAAACCAATAAAATAAGTAAAAAACAGATGGTGTGAGTTGAAGAGAGAGATAACAAAGTGTGGAGCTGGATGAACACAGCAGGCCATGCAGCATTTTAGGAGCACAAAAGCTGACGTTTCGGGCCTAGACCCTTCATCAGAGTTGAAAGTCATTTTTACAGTCTGCCTCACCTCTTAATGGAAGAACGGCTGTTGCAGTCTGAATTTAAAAGAGAAAAGAAAGACTTGCATTTGTGTTGTGCTTTTTACTATATCCGAAAGTGCTTTATAGTCGATGAACTACTTTTGAAGTACAGTCATTGCTAAAATATCAGAAATTTAGAGATTAGATTGTAAAACATAATAACTAAGTGATGGGTCAATTGTGATGATTCTATGCCTTTAAGAGGTGTATTTTGTCCTTTTTATTATGAAGAAAAGTTGAAACAGAGGTATCGATCAATATACTCAGAGCTAATAAGGTAAGCAGTTTGTGAGGACTTTGGGTTTTTTAATATAAAGTTGGAACAATAGAAGTAGCCTTAATGGGTGGGATCAAGCTCTTACAGAATTGGGATTTTTAGTTTTAGGTTTTGAGTAGCAGTTTTTAAAAGCTGGAATCTTGAAGTTGGGTTTGGAAGCTGCAGTACGTCTCTCTCTGCTATTCTCTCTCTCTCTCAGAATTTTCTCTTGATGTTTTTCCTCATGGACTGGAGAATTGCACATAAAACAATCTCTTTTACTGAATTTGCCTTTGCCAAAGGTGTATTAATGGGATGTTACTGTATTAGAAAAATTACTGTTTAGTAATTCACAGTATCTACTGAATAAGAAAGGTTTGGAAAGATATGGGCTAGGAGGAGCCAGGTAGGGCCAGCTTAGTTTTGGATCATGTTTGGTATGAACTGTTTGGACCGAAGTTTCCATGCTGTGTGACTCTATGTGGCTCATATGCCACATTCATGCCCTCCCCCAACCTGACCTTCATCCCATTTTAGAGGAATTGATTGAGGTATTGGTGAACCATTCACCCTTGTGCTTGCTAAGATCTTATGTGGCCAGTTAATGGCCACAAGTGCTTGATTGCCATCCCCAGTATTTTACCTACGACAGATAAAGGTCTATGACAAAGTGGTCAGTTCAGCAGCTTTTACTGGGTGAACAGGTGTCCCCATTGGAGGCATCCTCCTCTCTTCCCCACAAGGTAATGCCATCCCTTTGACGCTTCCCGTCTGAACTTTCTTACTAGTTCCCGGCCACACACCAGCTGTCCAGAAACTAAGTTTCACTTCTGCTGGGGGTGGTAGTTTTGCCTTGAGCCAATTAACATCCTGCCTAGTGCAAAATGGCTGTGGGACAAACTGATTTCATGAGCAGCAATCTAATGAATCTTTGGGTTGTGAGAACATGCCACCCTCTGTGATCCAACCCAATTTTCTACTGGGTCAGACATGCATGCCTAAGAAATCAGGGGCTGGCATTATTGATGAGGGCCACTTACTTGGCCAAATAAACTATCAGTTGCAATAGTTCCTACTGGGTTTGGTGCTTCTGGGAGCTACCTTCACACAGCTGGAGGCCTCCCCAGCAAAATGCTGGTGGCCCTGGAAAATGTCCCTGAGTTGTGCCATTAATTACTCAAATTGCCCACTCACTTCTGGTCAAGCTGACCCATTCCTGTCAATTGTCAATGCCAATTGATTTTCCAGTTTGTCTATATTTAACTTGGGCATGAACAACATACTTGATTCGAAATAACTGAACCTTATATTAAACAAAATAACATTTTATATTGCTAGTATCATGGTAGAATTATTGCATTGATTTTGAAGAATGAAATGTTGAAACGCTGACTGGATCACAGTAGTTAATGAATAATGATATATTAAACTCAACCATTAAGTGAAAAATTAGCAGATTATTGTTTACAGAAGTAGGAATGGAGTAATTTATCTGATGTTCAGTTGTGCCTAATACGTTGCTTTCTTTCACGGCTGTCAAAATCTTACAAGCCTTGCCTGCGGTTGCTATTTCTCTGGATAGAAGCATATGCCACTCATCATGCTTTCTTTATCAGTGCGCTATTCCATTGGCTGTTGAATATGACACCAGGTTACTTAAGCAAATGTTGCAGAGATATAGTCAACAATGGCTTCTTCCTATAAACTAAGATGTCATGAAAGGAGGACCACCCCTTGACCCTTTCACCACCTCCCATTACATTAGTCTTTGAGCAAAGCAAAGTGCAAAGAAAGGCATATTTGTCATGGTGTGAAGGAATTTTAAATTACATCTTACTTACTTTGGAATTCGTTATTATTTATGAAAATCGTAGTCATCTATGAAAGGGTGTACTTATTTTTGATGACATTTCAATCAGAAAAGTAATAAGCTCTTTGAAGCCATATCACTGTAAAAGGCAAAAACATCCACCCTTGTTCTAGGTTACAGAAACCTTTTTACATGCTAGGCTACATTTCAACTTTTCTCTCACTTGAGTGTTGCAGGTGGCAAGGTGGTAAGCAAATTTATAATAGGATTTATCACAACAATTAGGTGTCAACTTGATGAAGCTGCAATATAGGACCATTGCATGCCAAATAACATAAGCACTATGCGATAGATGTAAAACACTCACAATTAACACATCAGATCTAATTTGTGTCTTTCTGCCACTTTCAGTAATGAATGGTGGTGGACATTAAACAACTAACAGCAAAGGAGGCTCCATCCTCAATGATGGAGGAGCCCAGCACATCAGGGCAAAATATAAGGCTGAAACACTTACAACCATCTTCAGACAGAAGTGCCAAGAATCTTTCTGAGCTTTCCAACATCACATGTTAATATTCGACCAAATCAATTCATTCAACCTGATACCAAGGAATGTCTGACGACAGAATTAGAATTAGTTTTATTGTCACATGTACTCACATGAATACAGTGAAAAGTTTACAAGTTGCCATTTACAGCACCATCTTGGGTATAAAAGGACTCAGGTACACAAATTCGTAAGTACAAATTCTTAGAAAAAAAGTGGAAAAATAAGAAAATATGTTGTCAAACATTACATATCTTCACACCATCTTACGCATAAAAATACAAAATCATAGGAAGAAATTTTAAAAAAACAAATAAGCAATTTGGAATAGCAGTCCTTACAACCCTGTCCCTGCCAGCACATAGCCTACAGACTGTGCCAGGTTTTGCACCTAGTCTATGCTGGCAGTCATCCCCAGCCCGCACCGAACTTCAGCAGAAGCTCTTGAGGATATGAGTGCCAGGAATCCACTGTAGATTTACCTTGAGACCAGGGGTCCGCACTGAGGCCAGGAGTCCCACTAAGTCTTGTAATCCACAATGACTTCACTCGAGAATCAAGGATGGACGTTGAAAAGAAAGAAGGCAAAAAAGGCACAAAAGAAGAGAAAAAGGAAAAGAAATGGATGGAGCAGACAAGCTCTGCTGAGGGGTCCTACTGTATCGCCATCTTGGAAAACAATTATAAATGGAAAGAAGTACTAGAAGTACAAGGACTTTAGCCCTGACAACACACCAGTAATCGTATTGAGATGCTCCAGAACCACCTGCAGCCCTAGCTGAGCAGTTCCAGTACAGCTATGATGACAATATGGAAAATTACTCAGGTATGCCTTTGCACAAAGCATCAGAAAAATCCAACTTGGCTAAATAATGACCATGGGTGTACTCTTGATCATCAAGGTTGCTGATAGTATGATCAAGTGTCACTTTATCAGCATATGGATAATGATGGGATAGTGTAGTGGGAGGGACTTAGATTAGTTCACAGGTCGGCGCAACATTGAGGGCTGGAGGGCCTGTTCTGCGCTGTATTGTTCTATGTTCTATATAATGTGTAACTGATACTCAGCTTGGGATCTGTTCCTGATTTTATTACAACCTTGGTTGCAACATTGATAAAAGAGCTGAACTGAAGAGGTCAGGTGAGAATGACTGCCCTTAACCCCAAAGCAAATTTGAAAAAAATGTGTAATCAAGGAGTTCTATGAAAACTGGAGTCAGTGGGAATTAGGAGAAAATTATCCATACTTTGAGTTAGGCTAACCACAAAGGAATATTGTAGCAGTTATCAGTTCATTCATCTCAATTCTGGGACATCACTGCAGGAGATCCATAGAGTCTGCTGTAGGCCCAACATTTTCTGCTACCTCTCAATGACCTACTTTCTGTTGTTAGGTCAGAAGTGGGGATGTTTGCCAATAATTACATAATTTTTGGTGCCATTCACAACTTCACAGAAGCTGAGGCAGTCCATGTCCATGTGTAGAAAGATCTGGCTTAGCTTGATTAGTGCCAAGTAACTTTGATTATTTGCAATGACCATCTGCGACGAGAGAGAATCTAACCATCTCCCTTCGATATGAAATGGCAATGACTGTCAACATCTTGAAGGGTTACCATCGACAACAAACTGAATGGATCAATCATGTAAATACTATGGCTACAACAGCAAGTACCTGTCAAGTACTTTGCCTTCTATCTGTCTACTGTCTGCCTGCCCGCTACAAGGCACAAGTCAGGAGGGTGAAGAATACATTCTATTTGCCTGATTGGCTGTACCTCTCACATCATTCAAGAACCTTAAGACTAACCAGAACAAAGCAGCCTGCTTGACAGGCTACCTATCCACTATCACCATTCACATTCACTCACTTCAACACAGTGCTCACTATGGCTCCTCTGAAGGCACTATATATATAAAACACTTAAAAGGTCAACAGCAATAGATGCATGGAATCTACAAGTTCTTCTCTAAGCCACACAAACTTATGTGGAGCAGCGTTCCTATACCTTCTCTGTCACTCAGTCAATATTCTAAAATTTGCTCCCTAACAGCACCGTGAATGTACCTGCATTCAAACAACTGTGATGGTCCAAGAGGCAGCTCAACACTATTTTCTCAAGGGATGGGCAATAAATTCTGCCTTAGCTAGCAACATCATAACCCCTGAACAAATGTTTTAAAAATTATAATCAGGTATGACAGGTACTTTTCCACTAATTATTGTCCAGGAATCAGGATTCAATGACCCTTGAAGGGCTTTTGTCATGTGTGGTAGCATCCTATCTCTGGGCCAAAAGGTCTGGGATCAAGTCTGACTTGCGTCAGAAGTATGTTGCAACATGACCAAACAAATTGATTCAAAATACTTATAATAACTGTTGCCTACCTGCATATACCTTCATCATGTAAATTATGCCACAGTGTTATAAGGATGTAAGTGGAACATCCAGCAGTACAATTAGCTGAGCCTTGGTGCCTTTTTGGTGCTTTCAAATCAGCTTTTTTTAGGAGTGGACATTTTGCATATGTAAGTCGTCAGCCACTCTAAGTCTTTTCAATTCTGTCTGCAGTGAGGGTATCAGCTGGTGGAGAAAAGAGCTGGACATCTTTTCATCAGTTTTCCTCTTCTTCCAATTGCTGAGGGAATTGTTTTGAAAACCGGTTGGTGCCAACTATGGAACTGGTTGCAACAAAAGCAAACAAGGACTGATGGCACATAGACATGAGAACCTATGTGCCAACAGAGAAAAATCAGTATAACTGAAATACTGTGGAGCCATCGCTTACCTCTGCCCTGAAAATGAACTGGGGTAAGATGTGGACAAAGATGCTCAGGCCCTAAAATTACAAAAAGAGAAGCATGGTGGCTTTGGGGCACCACAGTGACCCATTGATTAGCAGTGCCAGGGACCTGGGTTCAATCCCAGCCTTGGGCAACTGTCAACGTGGAGTTTGCACGTTCTCCCTGTGTCTGTATGGGCTTCCTCCGGATGCCTCGGTTTTCTCCCAAAGTCCAAAGATAGTAGTTTAGGTGGATTGGTCATGCTAAATTGCACATAGTTTCCAAGGATGGAGAGGTTAGGTGGATTAGCCATGTGAAATGCAGCATTACAAGGATAGGGTAGGGGGGTGAGTCTGGGTGGCTCTTTTGGAGAGTCAGTGTGGACTTGTTGGGCTGAATGGCCTGTTCCCACACTGTTGGAATTCTGTTCTGTTCTTTTCTCACATTTATTAATGTTTTCAAGTTTTTTGGCATTATTACTTTTCAAAATCAAGGAAATATGCTGAATTCCCTTATATTCCTGGATGCTACATTTTTTGTGTCTGCATATTATTGGAAAAAAGGCATACTTAACATTTGCCAGTTCAACTGATATCCTAAAAACTATGCCATTTGTTTCCGGAAATCTATCTGTATATTTTGTTAAAAGTATAACTTCTTTTGTATCAAGCTATGATCGTTTTCATGTTATGGTGCTGTTTTTACTTGGTATCAAAATTCCCTGGTCTAGCGATGAGATTTTTGGTGAGTACCTACAGGGCTGAAACACAAGATAATTCATTTTTATGGACTGTACATTTGTGTGCAGATTTCTTTTATTGTCATGCACCATAGTTCATTAGTATTTTAGTGCAAACTGCCTGTGGGTAGGAATATTGTTTCTGTTCATAACCAGGAGGTATAATCAGCTACATTTCCTTGCTATAAAAGAGATAAAGTAATGAATTGCATTTTAATTTTTGTAATGGTTTTAAGTTAATAGTAGCAGCTAATTCTACAGTTTGTGGGGATGTTTGTCTCCAGAAGGCAGAGAACAAAAAAAAATTGTAAACAATGGAACATCTAGGGTGAAAAGGTTAATTCAGAAATCAAGGGATGTATATTCTTATCAAAGAATCGTTTGGGGATTTCTTGTTCTGTACTTTAACACTTAAAAAGATCCCGATCTCATTATTTATTTGAATGTAGCATTTCCTGTATTTGACAGGCACATAAAGCCAAATAGATTCACAGTGCTATTGCAGACAGGAGAAAATTAGCTGACAAAATGGTACAATTAATACTTTTACATATTGTCTGCACTAGATATATTTTTACAGTAGATTTGTTTGCCAAAGGGGCCAAGCAGATAATGCGATAAGATTTTGATCTCAGGATGCAGATTTGAACAAGAGACCTAGGGATCAATGGAAATTGGTACTCCAACCTTATCAGGATATTCAGTATGAGCTGCCAGTGCTCATCGGCTTATCTTATGCAAATAAAGTTTTCAATTTTGGATCACCTGCCTTGCAGGCAGTGTCTCTCAGATAAACAAATTGGAGATCTATTGGTGGAAAGCATTTTGAAGTAAAAACACAAAGATGCTGGAAACTCGCAGTGAGGTCTGGAAGTACCTGTGGAGAAAACAACAGAGATAATGTTTCAATTAGGTAACTTTGTACCAGATCTTGTGAAGCAAGAAAAATGGAGAAGGTGAGGAAAAGAACAAAGGGTGGATGGGATAAGTTAGAAACCAAGAGAGTATAAGAGGTATCAGAGACAGCGGGTGAGGGTTGTGCAATTGGTTTGTGCATGAATTTTCAATACCTGTTTGCGAAAGCACCAAATGTTAAGCTTAGCAACAAAATTGGAAACAACGTGGAATTTAAATTGGCTAAGGCATAAGTGGACAGGGCGTGGGAAATGAATATTCAAGGCTGTACGTGCTATTGAAAGGACAGACTGACGTGCAGAGGGGATGGGGTGGTCCTGTTGGTGAGGAATGATATTCAGTCCCTTGCGAGGGGGGACATAGAGTCAGGAGATATAGAGTCAGTATGGATAGAGCTGAGAAATTCTAACGGTAGAAAGACCCTACGGAAGTTATCTACAGGCCCCTAAACGGCAGTCTGGATGTAGGGTGCAGGTTGAATCAGGAGTTGAAATTGGCCTGTCGCAGAGGTATTACTACAGTTGTTACGGGAGATTTCAACATGCGGGTAGACTGGGAGAATCAGGATGGTACTGGACCCCAAGAAAGGGAGTTTGTGGAGTTCCTCCGAGATGGATTCTGAGAACAGCTTGTACTGGAGCTTATCAGGGAGGAGGCAATTCTGGATCTGGTGTTGTGCATCGAACTGGATTTGATCAGGGACTTCGAAGTAAAGGAGCCATTAGGAAGTAGTGACCATAATATGATAAGTTTTAATCTGCAATTTGAGAGAGAGAAAGGAGAATCGGAAGTGTCAGTATTGCAGTTGAGCAAAGAGAACTATGGAGCAATAAGGGAGGAGCTGGCCAAAGTTCAATGGTACAAGACCCGACCAGGGATGGCAGTGGAACAACAATGGCAGGTATTTCTGGATATAATGCAGAAGGTGCAGGATCAGTTTGGGCCCTTGAAGTCAGAAACAGTTGAATTTATTATGGGGAACAAGGAAATGGCAGAAGAGTTGAATAGATACTTTGGATCTGTCTTCACTAGGGAAGACACAAGCAATCTCCCAGATGTAACAGTGGCTGAAGGACTTCGGGTAATGGATGAACTGAAGGGAATTTATATTTGGCAGGAAATGGTGTTGGATAGACTGTTAGGTCTGAAGGCTGATAAGTCCCCAGGACCTGATGGTCTGCATCCCAGGGTACTTAAGGAGGTGGCTTTAGAAATCGTGGATGCATTGGTAATCATTTTCCAATGTTCTATAGATTCAGGATCAGTTCCTGCGGATTGGAGGGTGGCTAATGTTGTCTCACGTTTCAAGAAAGCAGGGAGAGAGAAAACAGAGAATTATAGACCGGATAGCCTGACGTCAGTGGTGGGAAAGATGCTGGAGTCAATTATAAAAGATGAAATTATGATACATTTGGATAGTAGTAACAGGATAGGTCAGAGTCAGCATGGATTTACGAAGGGGAAATCATGCTTGACTAATCTTCTGGAATTTTTTGAGGATGTAACCATGAAGATGGACGTGGGAGAGCCAGTGGATGTCATGTACCTGGACTTTCAGAAAGCCTTTGATAAAGTCCCTCATAGGAGATTAGTGAGCAAAATTAGGGCACATGGTATTGGGGGCAAAATACTGACTTGGATTGAAAATTGGCTGGCTGACAGGGTGCAAAGAGTAGTGACAAATGGTCCCTTTTGGAATGGCAGGCGGTGACCAGTGGGGTACCGCAAGGTTCGGTGCTGGGACAACAGCTGTTTACAGTATACATCAATGATATAGATGAAGGCATTAAAAGTAATATTAGCAAATTTGCTGATGACACAAACTGGGTGGCAGTGTGAAATGTGAGGAGGATGTTATGAGAATATAGCGTGACTTGGACAGGCTAGGTGAGTGGATGGATGCATGGCAGATGCAGTTTAATGTCGATAAATGTGAGGTTATCCACTTTGGTGGCAAGAACAGGAAGGCAGATTACTATCTCAATGGAGTCAAGTCAGGTAAAGGAGAAGTACAATGAGATCTAGGTGTTCTTGTACATCAGTCAATGAAAGCAAGCATGCAGGTACAGCAGGTAGTGAAGAAAGCTAATGGCATGCTGGTCTTCATTACAAGAGGAATTGAGTAAAGGAGCAAAGAGGTCCTTCTGCAGCTGTACATGGCCCTGGTGAGACCGCACCTGGAGTATTGTGTGCAGTTTTGGTCTCCATATTAGAGGAAGGACATTGTTGCTATTGAGGGAGTGCAGCGTAGATTCACGAATTCCCGGAATGGCGGGACTACTGTTGAAAGATTGGAGCGACTGGGCTTGTATTCCCTTGAATTTAGAAGGATGAGAGGGGATCCGATTGTGATGTAGAAGATTATTAAGGGATTGGACACTCTGGAGGCAGAAAGCATGTTCCACTGATGGGTGAGTCCAGAACCAGAGGACACAGTTTAAAAATAAGAGGTAGGCCATTTAGAACAGAGTTGAGGAAAAACTTCTTCACCCAGAGAGTGGTGGATATATGGAATGCTCTGCCCAAGAAGGCAGTGGAGGCCAAGTCTCTGGATACTTTCAAGAAAGAGATAGATAGAGCTCTTAAAGATAGTGGAATCAAGGGTTATGGGGATTAGGCAGGAACAGGATACTGATTATGGATGATCAGCAATGATCATAATGAATGGTGGTGCTGGCTTGAAGGGCTGAATGGCCTACTCCAGCACCTATTGTCTATTGTCAATAGATGATAGAGTTTTTGGTGAATGACATTTTATTAACCCCTTTGAAGGAAGTTAAAAACTGGTATTCCTCAGAGTTCAGTACTAAAACCATTACTGCTTTTGACTTTTTGATATTTTAATATTTTCAAGTAACATGAGCATATAAGATGAACAGTGAGGAAGTTATTTGATGGAATTCAAGAGATTGTAAATAGGCTGATGAATTTGGATCGCAAGACAGATAAAATTCAATGCAGGAACAATGAGAAAGGACAATCCATGCCAAACAGTTTAATTTTAAAGAGTCTTTAAAATTTTGGAAGAGCGACGTGAGAATGCTTGTGTACAAATCTTTGATTGTTGCAGGAGAAATTAACAAAGTAATTAATGACACAAATGGGCACTATGCTACATAAATAGGACCATATAGTACAATAGCCAATAATAAGCCAATACTAGCTAGACAGAGAAATGGGGTATTATCAATTTTTGGCCACACTTTAACAAAGATCTGAAGGATACAAACACAAGCAAGCTTATGGGGCAACTGGGGTTCAGCATCTAGAGTGGGAGAGTGGCCCTCAGTATGGCCATCCCTCTCCTGTTACCAAACATCAATCAGGCAATGAATGCATCTGTACAACGCCACCAATGCCATTTCTACTGTGCAAGCCCATATGGCACAGTGTCCAAAATGTACTGTATGATCTGCCTATGATTGGGTTAAAACCAGCAACATCTGTCAATTGTTAAGGAGGGTGCAAGGGGGTCTGTAGGGGCAGCAGAGGAAGATCACTGCCACAAGTGGTGGGGGAGTCAAGATTGGAGGGTAAACAGAGACATTTGTGGAGTTGAAAATAAAGATGGTGATGGGGTGACTTGAGATGTCTGATGAACAGCATCAGAAGGCAAGATTGACACACGGGAGAAGGGGTTATAGACTAGTGACCATTACTGACGTCTCCACAAGGGGAACATAAAGGAACAAAGTGTGTAATATCAGGGATTTGGGGGCAGGGAACGCAGTTGGAGACAAAATCAATGTGATCCCCACATGAGAGAATGGGTTGAAATGGGTTGTTGGGGGTAATGTGAGTGGTAAAGGACATGGACACACTGAGGAAGTATGTGGCAACCACATGGGGCCTGTTGTTGATAGTATCCACTGTAAGTTGCGTTCTCTGCCATCACTTGCTGTTCTCTAGATGCACAATGCAACTAAAGAATGACTGAAAGAACCCTGTGGTGGCATGGTCGCGGTCACTTTAATGGGTGAAAGAACGGAATCAATGTTTGCTGGATGCTAGGACTTTGTAGAGACAAATGTATGAAGCATACATTAGCAAACTCCAGCTACATTTCATTTGTAGATATTTCTCGGCATGTATGCAATACATGGAAAGTGAATACTTTAGCTTTCTAATGTTTGTCAAAGGCAGATTGCACTCTGCCACTGGTACTAGCCAAACCAACATTCTCATCTCAGTAGTGCAGAGTTAGTGGCAGTAACTTAAAAGAAGGCAAGCACCAGGAAAAGGAACCCCACTCTTTGTGGGACTTCCAAGGGTGCTGTGGACCAAGGAGAGCATTGCTGTGTTACAAATCATGTGAGTATGAAGATGGACTCAAATGAATGTAATGAAAATTGAAGTGTTTGAGGGGTGATTCTGAAATGAGAAGGGGGTCAGACCATATCAGGCACTCCCTTTTTGATGTAATGTGTTGGTCACAAATTCAGTGCATATCACAAATTGATGCACATGCTGCAATCAAGGCCGAGATGGAACAGAAATCAAGGCTGCTTAAGATGTGGTTCCACCACTTGGAATGGTCTGGGTTGAGGTCCTCCAGTATAATCTGGCCATGATAGGCTGCACCATCCTGGCATGGTGTACTTTCCACCATTTGAGCTGGCAAAGAAGCAATATGAGAGTTGGTCTAGAACGGAGGGTACAGGAGTAGTCATCTGAAGAGAAGAATGAAGACATTTTGCTGGAGGAAGCTCTCCCTATGGATAACAGAGCACAGCTACATTGCGCGTTACAAACAATCTGATTGGCATCCAGTTACAACACATGATATCACAGAAACGCATCACAGACTGCTGACATCAAGTTGATTCACATTATAGGTTGAGCCGCAGCCTGTTTTGTTCCCTTTTGCTGGTTGTCAATAAAAGCTCATGTTTGGACCTATCCAAATTCTTTCCTGAATGTGATGTTCCCCTACTGGACAATGATATGTTACGAGTGACCCTTGGGTATTGGGGTAAGAGTATCAGAGATTCAGGCTGATATCAGACGAGAGGTATCTAATAACAGGTAACCTATGTGATGTGGTGATTAAATGTGCCTCTCAAACATGCCTGGCACTGGCACTGGCACATGTGATGCCAGGTGGATGTCTGATGAAAGGTGAGTTTTTCTGGGAATGAACATACAGTGAATTGGGGATAAAATTGATGTGAGAGATGCCATTGGTTCAGGGTAGGTAGTTAGTGAGGTTCATTTTGCAAAATATGGCAAGAAATATTGCTAGGCCTCAAGGTAGGATTTTGTGCAAAAAATTCCGTGCAGCTTACATTGAAAAAAGGTGAGATTCAGCCTGATAGCTTGGTATAATGAATTAAGTGTTCGGACTTCTTTGCCCATGAAACTGATTTGTAGTGAATACCATGTTTGCCTGTGTTTGGTCAAAGTGAACAAATCTCAGATACCTCTTCAACACTGTCAGACGATCCTCGGATAATGGAGATAATAGGAACTGCAGATGCTGGTGAATATGAGATAACAAGGTGTGGAGCTGGAAGAACACAGCAGCCAAGCAGCATCTTTGCTGCTAAGATACTGCTTGGCCTGCTGTGTTCATCCAGCTCCACACCTTGTTATCTCGGATCCTTGAATAATGATCTTTTGCAATTCTTGCTCAGCTTTGGCAGTTGCCAGTTGGAACTGTTTACACTGGCTCCAAACAAAATGTAACAGATTGACCCTCAAAATGACTTCAGAGTCATAGTCAAGAGGAATAATGTCTGGATCAAAAGGAATATCTTTGTCTTTGTATGGGTTGGCTAATGTGCATTGCATATCAAACACAATCATCCTTGTACTTGCCTTAAAACTCACTTCAAATTAACATTCTTGGAGATTGTTGATTGACTCAGTTGAGTGATATGTGTTTTTTTCTATCAATGTGGGAGGTTTGAATTTTATGAATTGTGACTAAGCTAGATCTATGAATACTGGTGGTCCTGCCACTGCTGACTTGTTGGTATCTCAAAATTAGAAGATCTTGAGAAGCCAAGATGAACTTGTGTATCCATTCTGCAATGTAATTCTGCTAATATACGGACTTGGTGATCTATTATGCATGGTGAGATGCTGTCTTGAATGTAGTTCATATAGAGCCACTTGTTGACATACATGACTTTTAGGATGTGTGGTGGTAATACATTGGCACTATCTCCCATGTTAATTTTAGCTTATTGTGTATGATATCCTGCCTTCTCAGAAAATAAGAACACATGAATAAGGAGTAAGAGTAGGCCATTCAGCCCATCAAGTCTGCTCCACCATTTAATGATATGGATGATATGATTGTACCTTCAAATTTGTACTCCTGGCTATCCCTAATAACTATTCACCCCCTGCCTAACAAAAATCCATTGACTTCTGCCTTTAAAATATTCAAAGACTCGGTTTCCACAACCTTTTTGGGAAATGAGTTTCAAAGATTTAGCACAAATAACATACAAAATTATTAGTTGTAAAAGTTTTGATTGCATGTAATGTGAGACTGACAAAATAGAAAGCTTGGCCATCTTTTGAAATTTGTCTCCCACTTAGTTGACTCCAAATCTCCTTGATGTTTTTGTATTTGAGTGTCTGCTGGATTCCTTCTTCTTCACTTTCTGACTGGTTACATCAGTAGTGAAATGGATGTAAGTGACATTACATAGAGATGCACTTGTGCACAGCAGATGATGAGGCACTCTAGAGGTCACAAACAGATCTGGAGGTGAAGAAATCCAGGACTGTGATGAATTTGACCGTCACGGGTTATGTATGCCAACCTGGTCCACCTGACTTGAGGTCTTCTTCCAGGAGCTGCAAATTTCAGCAACATGAGTATCCTCCAGAGGGACTGGTGTTCAGTTATTTTCAGAAAACTCCTTGGTAAATTTATAGTCACACTAATGGTCTGAATCCATGTTTAAAGATGTAGTTGCTTTTGTTATATATTTGTAGTAATATAAACTGTTCCATGTGAGTTTCCTGCTCACGACCATTAAATGCAGAAATTAATGTGTTCCTGCTGGATTCTTGATGTGCCAGTACATTTTTGATACTTTAACCTCGCGCAGGCACCAGTATCCAAAACCCCACCTTTTCTGGCTAACTAAACATAGCATTTTCTTCATCTAGCTCATTTTTGAGTTCTATATTTGCTATTGACAAACTATATTATGTCAAAGTCTTATGAAGTGTTCCATTTTAGATGTGAAGTTTAGATGGCAGAGAAAGTGGTGGAGGTGGATACAGTTATGACATTTAAAAGGCATCTGGACGGATACATGAGCAAGATGGGTTTTGAGGGATATGGGCCAAACATTGACAAATGGGACTAAATCAGTTTAGGATATCTGGTTGGCGTGGGTGAATTGGACAGAAGGATCTGGTATCAATGCTATATAACTCTATGACTCTAAGTAAATGTACCAGCAAGCATCTATAGGAATGTTTGTTTAAAGGTATCAAGGTGAAGTTATACCTTTGGAAACCTTTTTGTAACTCAATGAAATAGATTTTACATGTAACAAGCAAGGGTGCTATAGAATGATTTGATAATCTTTGAAGTAGTAGTAGTTAATTTTTGTCCAATGCTTGTAGTTCTTAACAAAATAGCTTGTTGATATTGACTGTGAACAGTGCAAACTCCTGGGAAAGTCAAAACTGATTTTATTAAAGTTTTTTTTTATTACAGTGTTATATTTAGATTGCAAAGGCTCATTTGAGAGTAGTGAAAAGGTTATTTTACCCAAAGGCTTACAGAAATGTTTTCGTTCAAAAAAGGTTACATGGTAATCTACATTTATAATTTAATAAATGATGTTACTGTCTTGCTGAGATAAAGAGAATCTCCAATTCCGAAAACTAAAATAAAAAACAGAAACCACAAAAATACAACAACTAAAACAGTTCTGCCAACGTTTAAAGAACAATAAATGATTGGTGTACTTTTAGGTAAAAATCCTTCCTAAGCCTTTATCGCAAGGAATTGGAAAAGTAAGGAAATCCTGCTGGAATTAAATGCTGCTTTGATAATACCGTACATGGTGCACTGCACGCAACCTTAGACACCCAATTTTCAACAAATGGAGGGTGAGCATTTCTTATGAGAAAAGCTTGACACACTGAGCTTGTATCCAATGAAAGAGGTAACTTGTTTGTAACATATAACATCTTGAGAGGTCTTGACAAGGTTCTTTGATAGAAGAATCTAGAACTAAGAGTCCATCTTTGAAAATCAGAGATGCCCATTTAAAACAGAGATCAGGCAGTTTTTTTTTCTCTGAGTGTCATGACTCTTTGGACCTGACTTCCTCAAAACGTTATGAAAGCTGAGTCCTGGACTACCTTTAAGGCAGAGGTGGATAGATTTTTGTAAAGCAAAAAGATGAAAGGTTATCAGGATCAGAGGGAATGCAGTTTTAATGTTACAATCAGATCCTGTCGAATGGTAGAAAGTGCTGGAGAGCTTGACTGACCTACTCCTGCTCCAAACTCATATATTTGTATGTTAATACATCCAGCAAGAAACTAGACAGTACAAATTCCCACTGTGTAACCAAGTGCTGGTACCTGATGGTTGCAGCTTGCTGAATGCTTCTCCCTGTCATTATGCATCTGTTTCTTATCTGCACGCTGTATGGCCACTAACTCCATGACCTTTTGTCTGTGCAAGTTGGCATTTGAAAACCACCAGCCTTACCAGAGCATTGCACTTTCTCTCAGATCAACTCAGATACCACTTCAACTCTTCAACACACTGCTTTGCAACTTAAGGATACATATGAATTTTATGCTTCTGCCAGGTTGTTTGCATGCAGAGACATATATGCGTCAACACAGAATGATTTTGAGCTCACAAGGAAACATATACCTTATGGATCTTAGTTTTCTTTCTTAATACTCACTCACTTTGCACTTCTAAGGAGGTTGCCAACTTCTGTATACTTCACATTCCTCATTGCCTCACACAGCTATTGACATCAACACTGACTTACGGATTGCCAGGTCACAGTGTGGCTCATATAGCTTGCTTAGCACACAGGGTCTTTAGTGCTGAGCTACAGGCTACCAGTCTCATCGTGGCTTGCATTTCCTTCTGAGAGCAGAAGGAAAGGGAGGCAGCTTGTTATAGTGGGAAGCACTGAACAGTCAAAGGAGAGTACACATCACCATGTGGCACCATGCTAAGTCAATGTTACGCAGCATGTGCTAGCAGTTCAGTCAGCAAGTATACCTCATGTGCTTAAAACAAATGGCCATATGTGAATGTCAAGAGGGAGCAGTCACAGTGGGGTCAAGAGGAAAGATGGCCAGTAGGGGTTACTGCCATTGTCAGTAAGGAGGCTCATCTGATTCTAGTCCAGGACGCTAGCTATAGACAGCCCTTCCAGTGTCTGGGAATCTCTAACTTTGGACTCCAGGTAATTGAGCCATGGTTAATCCAGTGGGTCAAGTGCAAGCAGTTTCATGATGACAGGGATGTCATTCAGACTACTATTAAAACATGAGTTAAGGAGTGAGCCATGATTATCGGGGCTGCCCTACCAAGTCAGTACAGGGTGGGTTGCAGTCACCCGTGGGGATTTGATTGATAATGCATAGCAGTCAAAGCAAGAGGCACTTTAAAGAGCCCTGGGCAAGTGCTACTACAAGTCTGAGAATGTTGTACTGGGTACCTGAGGGAATGGTGAAAGTGATGGGGGGAATTGTAGATGATAAGATGGTTGCTCATAGTGAATGTAAGGGGACTGGGAACTCTGAAAAGGGGAGTTCCAAAAGATCATGATAACTCTGGACTCTCCATAGGAAAGATAAGACCAACAAGAATGTGAGAATTTCCAAAGTCATGGGCTCTAAAGGTAAAATGAACATATGAATAATTATGTAAAGCAGCTAAATGGAAATGGTTGCAGGAGGCTGAAAGGTTATCAGAAATTAGAATATCCTGTATTGTCACATGGTCATAGGTGCAACAGAAGCACTAACATAAAACAAAACATGAAGGTTTGGGGAAAATTTGCATTTCAACCCAGAGACTCGGTGAACAAAAGTTGTTGCCTTGCATCTTGGATCAAAAGTCAATTGCACGTTTAATAGACAAAATGTTTGCTTATGGATGTGGAGTGTACGTAACTTTTTTTTGGGGGGAGTGTGGTGTGGGAGGTTTAAAATTCTTGGAATTGGAGGCCTTGTTGGGGGCAATGTCTACACTGACTCAGGAATGCCACCCTTCTGGCTTCAATTCGAACTTCTCTGGCAGGTCATTCATTACCTTAAGCTATCATGACCATTACGTTGTACCCGCTCATTACCTTCTTCACATGTCAGCTTAACTGTAATAAGAGAACAAAAACAGAAGTTGCTGGAAAAGCTCAGCAGATCTGACAACATCTGTGAAGAAAATTCAGAGTTAACGTTTCAGGCCCGGTGTCCCTTCCTCAGAACTGATGGTCGCGATGAAAATGTCAGTTTATAATAAGAGAAAGCCACTTAATAGCAGTACCTGACTTCTAATTACACAACACATTCCATAACAAATACTGGAGGACAACACTTCATTACTGCCAGATTTTCACACTGAACTGTAAGAATGCAATAACATGGTCTGTGAAATTGAAGAGACTCTATTGGGGGCTGGAGAAAGTTATCATATTGTTTATCAGCATAATTCTTCTCCCAATGGAGTGTAAATCTTTGGTTGTGTAATATGCAATTGGATATGTTGCCGTATGTCAGAGCTCCTCGTAAACATATGACAGTGACCTCCTTAGAAGGCCTCCATGTCACATGGACGGCATAACATGCTGGATGTGAGGGCATAGGAGTTCCTCAATAAAATTGTGACATCTTCCTTACATTCCCCACAGCTTATATACTTGTGAATCTCACAAGAGGATTGGAATGGTCACAGTGATTGTAGCATTAATGCAGCTCTGAAGACAATGTAGAAAGAGGTTTCTACTCCGTGAGCGAGCAAAAACAGGAAACGTCAGTGGCTCCTGTACAGCTTCCAGGTGGAGAAGCAGGAGGTCAAGATTTATAAACGGAAGTGGAGGAATATGTTGAGACCCCACATCAACAGGTCTTGCCACATCAACAGGCCTTGTTGATTTTTTCTTCAACTGTCTGAAGCACTGTGCAGGTGCGATTAAGAAATCCCAGGCTGTCATCACTGATCTGAATTGCTAGAGGAGGACTTGTGCTAAGAAAGAGACAAAAGAAAACTGCAAGTGCTGGAATCCAAGATAGGCAAACAGGAGGCTGGAAGAGCACAGCAAGCCAAGCATCAGCAGGATGAAGGGAGTAGTCAACATTTCAGATATTACCCTTCTTTCTGACTGGATGTGGGGATAGCGGAATGGTGATGGTAGGTGGGTGCTGGTGGTGGGTAAGCTCTAGTTGGTTGGTGGCTGGAAGAGAGGGTCAGAAGGTGGAATGGAAGAGAAGAGGTAGAGCTGGAAAGCAAGCTGGGGGATGGGTGGGAAGGCTATTTGAAATCGGAGAATTCGGTGTTGAGTCCTCTGTGCTGTAGGGTGCCCAGGCAGAAGATAAGGTGTTGTTCTTCAAATTTGCGTTCCAAGTCACTGCAATACTGGAGGAAGCTGAGGACGGACGTATCAGAAGGGGAGTGGGATGGGAAGTTGAAATGGGCAGTGACCAGGAGGTTAGGTTGCCCGTTACAGGCCAGGCAAAGATGCTCAGCAAAACAGTCACCAAGCCTATGTTTGGTCTCACTGAGGTAGAGAAGACCACATCGGGAGTACTGAATGCAGTAGGCTAGGTTGGAAGAGATGCAGGTGAAGCTCTATCTCACTTGGAAAGACTGTTTAGGGCTCAGAATGGAGTTGAAGGAGGTGCTATGTGGGCAGGTTTTGCATCTTTTCCGGTTATGGGGGAAGATACTGGGTGGATTGGAGTGGTTGGTGGGGAATGTGCCACACACTAAGGAGTGGTGAAGGAAATACTCCTTGTGGAAGACAGAGAGGGTTGAGGAGTGCAAGATGTTCTGGGTTGAGGGGTCTGATTGGAGTTGGCAGAAGTGTTTGAGGATGATACATTGGATGCTGATGCTGGTGGAGTGGAAAGTGAGGACAAGGGGGACCCTATTTTGATTATGTTTGGAGGTGGGCGGGGTGTGGTTAAAAGCTGTGGAGAGGGGAACGGAGGCAGCATGGTGTAGGGCTGTCTGGATGACAGGGGGGAAAAGAGCATTGTTTGAAAAAGATCATATCAGCTACCATTTGTCGACCTATCACCACCATTCTGCTACCACCCTTCCCCCCTCTTTATCTGTAGCTCACTCTTCCCCATATCCAGTTCTGAAGAAGGGTAGCACCCAAAACATTAACTGTTCCTTTTGTCCAGATGCTGCCTAGCTTGTTGTGTTGTTCCATCCTCCTTTTGTCTACCTCATGCTTAGAAAGACCAGCTGACATTCTAATCCTGTGAAGGTCACAGCTGGCCTAAAGTTTTATGCCAATTTCTTGTTTCAAGAATGAATTGGGGATCGATGTGGCATTTTTCAATCCTTGACCCATAACTGCATTCAGAATGTAGTGAAAGCCATTTCCTGCAGATCACAGCTGTTCATACATTTTCCTTGCGATAAGAAGAGTCATACAGCTTGGGCAGTGTGATTCTATGTCATTGTTGGCTTACCCCAGGTGCAAGGTACTATTGGCTACACACATGTTGAGAATGCCCTTTCAAAAACTTGCAGAGTTCAACAGAAAACACTTCTGCCACATCAATGTTTATAAATGCCATATTCCGCCTGGGAACCCTGCAGCCATATGGTATCGATGTGGACTTCACCAGTTTCAAAATCTCCCCTTCCCCTACTGCATCCCTAAACCAGCCTAGTTCGTCCCCTCCCCCCACTGCACCACACAACCAGCCCAGCTCTTCTCCCCCACCCACTGTTCCCAAAACCAGTCCAACCTGTCTCTGCCTCCCTAACCGGTTCTTCCTCTCACCCATCCCTTCCTCCCACACCAAGCCGCACCCCCAGCTACCTACTAACCTCATCCCACCTCCTTGACCTGTCCGTCTTCCCTGGACTGACCTATCCCCTCCCTACCTCCCCATCTGTACTCTCTCCACCTATCTTCTTTACTCTCCATCTTCGGTCCGCCTCCCCCTCTCTCCCTATTTATTCCAGCTCCCTCTCCCCATCCCCCTCTCTGATGAAGGGTCTAGGCCCGAAACGTCAGCTTTTGTGGTCCTGAGATGCTGCTTGGCCTGCTGTGTTCATCCAGCCTCACATTTTATTATCTTGGAATTCTCCAGCATCTGCAGTTCCCATTATCTCTTAGAAAAGTTAGGTTCTTTTTTTTGACTAGCGCGGACTCAATTGGCCAAAGGAGTGCTCCAGATCACTACGGCGCTAAGTAAGGGTGGCAGACAAAGAACCTAAAGAGATTAAAAGCCAACAACTTCTAACAGCATGAAGACCTCTGTCCTAGTATTCTAAATGAAACAACAAAAGGGATGGTGAACACAGTGATCATGATTTTCCAACATTCCCTAGGGTCTTGAACAATTTCAAAAGATTGGAAGTCAACAATTATTCTTTATTAATGTAGACTAAGCTAGACCCAGTTGTCAGTATTCTATTACTTCACCTGAATTTCTACTTATTGCCACAGCAATTAATGTGCAAATACCAAAGCAGCCTCAGTTGCAGAAGTTCTGACAGTCATCTGATATTTTAAATTTGAACATGGAAAAAGGAAGATTAAATGTACAGAGAGCAAAACTGTGCTTTAATTGTGTACATAGAACATTACAGCACAGTACAGGCTCTTCGGCCCACGATGTTGTGCCGACCCGTCATACTGATCTCAAGCCCATCTAACCTACACTATTCCATCTACGTCCATACGCTTGTCCATTGACGACTTAAATGTACCTAAAGTTGGCGAATTTACTACCGTTGCAGGCAAAGCATTCCATTCCCTTACTACTCTCTGAGTAAAGAAACTACCTCTCACATCTGTCTTATATCTTTCACCCCTCAGTTTAAAGCTATGCCCCCTCGTGCTCGCCGTCACCATCCCAGGAAAAAGGCTCTCCCTATCCACCCTATCTAACCCTCTGATTATTTTATATGTCTCAATTAAGTCACTTGTCAACCTTCTTCTCTCTAATGAAAACAGCCTCAAGTCCCTCAGGCTTTCCTCGTAAGAACTTCCCTCCATACCAGGCAACATCCTAGTAAATCTCCTCTGCACCCTTTCCAAAGCTTCCACATCCTTCTTATAATGCGGTGACCAAAACTGTACACAATTCTCCAAGTGCAGCCGCACCAGAGTTTTGTACAGCTTCACCGTAACCTTTTGGTTTTGGAACTCGATCCCTCTATTAATAAAAGCTAAAACACTGTATGCCTTCTTAAACAGCCCTGTCAACCTGGGAGGCAACTTTCAAGGATCTGTGTACATGGACACCGAGATCTCTCTGCTCATCTACACTACTAAGAATCTTAACATTGGCCCTGTACTTTGCCTTCCGGTTACTCCTACCAAAGTGCATCACCTCACACTTGTCTGCATTAAACTCCATTTGCCACCACTCAGCCCAGCTCTGCAGCTTATCTATGTCTCTCTGCAACCTACAGCATCCTTCGTCACTATCCACAACTCCACCGACTTTAGTGTCGTCTGCAAATTTACTAACCCATCCTTCTATGCCCTCATCCAGGTCATTTGTAAAAATGACAAACAGCAGTGGACCCAACACCGACCCTTGCAGTACACCACTAGTAACTGGTCTCCAGGATGAACATTTCCCATCAACTACCACCCTCTGTCTTCTTTCTGCAAGCCAATTTCCGATCCAAACTGCTATATCTCCCACAATTCCATTCCTCCGCATTTTGTACAATAGCGTATTGTGGGGAACCTTATCGAACGCCTTGCTGAAATCCATATACACCACATCAACCAGTTTACTCTCATAGTACTGTAACTTTGAAAGTGATCTGAACTGAAAAAGTAATTGGTCAGAAATCTCAAGATATATTTATGAATATAAGTAAAGACACTCATTCCATAGCTGGAAAATATGGTAAGATCAAATATGCATTTATCTGTTAGAGAGTGAGGGAAGCAGTGGCATAGTGATTACATCACTGGTCGAGTAATCCAGAATTCCAGGGTAATATTTTGGGGGCATGAGTTTTAATCACATGGTGAAATTTGAATTCACTTAAAACTCTGGAATGAAGTTCTAGCGTAATGACAACCATATCACCACTGTTGATTGTCAGGACAAAAATATCAAGTCCACCAAAGTCCATTAGGAAAGGAAATCTGCCTCCTTACTCAGTCTGGCCTATATGTGATTCCCGGCACACAGAATTGTGTTTGACTCTTAACTGCCCTCTGGGCAATTGGGGATGAGCAATAAATGCTGGCCTAGCCAGTGGTGTTCATATCCCATGAATGCATTAAAAAAGCAACATTGGATGCACTTGGATTAATTACTGACTGATGCTTCAGATATAAATTTAAGGATATGAATCTACTTGCAGATTGTTACAATTACATAGAATATGCAAATATGTTAACATGTAAGCAATAATAAAATAATTCACTCCAGTTAGTGAAGAAATAAGATGGGCCTAACATAAATACATATATGAAATTAATTATTTTCTATTTCATAGAATGAAAACATGATTGAAATATTACACATTGAAATGAAGACATTTTCTTTTAACTCTTTGCAATATTTGAAGATTGAAGGGGAGCACTTATAATGCTGTGAAGGACTGAAGCATGACAAGAAGCTTTAACTAAACTGCCAATTATATCAGGAAAACATGTCCATTTATTTGACTAGATATGATTAGTCAGTCAACATGAAATTAGAGGAGTAGTGCTCAGTAAAACTTCTGGCTATTTTAGTAAAGGTCATAGTAAGTGAAATGGAAGGGTTTCAGCACACTGGGCAACTTTACAATGATTTCACAAAGCTGAATATCACTAAGAAAAATTAGCACTGGATGGAGTTAGAAACTCTAGAAGAATAAATCACACTTTTTTACCAGACTAGAACTTTTGAGTCTTTCGAGTACATAGATATGGACAAACAAAAAAGATGGATTCATTCTCAAATATTGTAACTGCTACATCTATAAGTACCAAGTAGAACAAAATTTAGTGTTAATTTGTAATAAATAGTGTTTAAAATCAAAGCCTCAGATAGTTCTTGACTTTACCTTCTCTGCTTACCTGGTTGTTGTCTAAAGGTAAAGGTAAAGTTTGGAGAGAGATGACTGGTGGTGATTTTAAATCTGAGGCCCACCATGCATCCAAAAATGGAAGAGATTGAGATGGAGAGATCTGTATGGTAGTCTGAGCTGGTGCTGAAATTGAACCCATACTGGAGGTATTATTCAGCATTGCAAACCACCCATTGGGCCAACTGACCTAACCATTCCCTAAAAAATTAGAAGATGCAACAAGGGATGACTAAAACCTTCATCAAAGAGTTACATTTTAATGAAGTCATAGACCAGCAAAGGTACTTAGAAATGTTGAATAGTTTAGGGAGGAAATAACAGAGCTTAGAGCCTAGACAATTATAGCTGTAGTTGTCAATCATGGGGAGGTCAGAACTGAAGGAAAATAGATATTTTAAGGCTTGTAGGACTCGGGGCACATTAAAAGTTGCCAGTTTATGGTCATGTAGTTTTTTTGTTTTATAGTTGTGTATTCATTTTGCACAGTTTTGTGATGTTTTGTTTCTCAATGTTGCAAAGTTAGGTAGAGTATTTGTGGATTGGAAGGCAATAGATTAGAATTTGGTGTTTGTAAAATGAGAAGGGGGAAGAGTGTGTGGTCCCTTTAAAAGATAATGTGTTTTCTTTAGGATTGGAGGTTTTAAAAATGAGTAGAGACAACATCAGATACACAGAGAATTCTTGAGATTATAACGTTGTCCCAAAAGGCTACACTATTAGCAGGCAAAGCAGCATTTTTACCAATTCAACAGGCTTTTGAATTTAGCCAATTCATTTAAACCTGGTACTAGATATCAAAACCCAATTAAATTTAAATCTAATAGTTTCGAAAACCTAGGACCAATCCTATTATAAGAAATTAATACTTCCATTGGCCTGGATCACATGAAGATGTGGTTGAATCATGTCATACCTGTTACACCTAACAGATGGCAGGAAAGCCAATGACAGTAATAAAACCAGTGCTTTTGATGTCAGTTCCTACATTTGAAGAACCTTTTATGTGGGTTATGATTGATTGTGTAGATTCCCTCCCTAAAACCAAAAGAGGGAAACAGTATTTGCTAACCATAATGAAAGTGTTTACCAGATTTCTGGAGGCAATTCTATTACGGAATGACAAGGCAAAAAGGAGGAGTTGCTTGCATTCTTTACCCATTATGGACTACCCAGGGAGATTCATTCAGACCAAAGGTCTGATTTTACTGCCATATTATTTAAGGAGGTCATGGACAATTTAAACATCCAACTCTTTAACTCAAGTGCATACCATTCTGAATCCCAGGGAGCATTGGAAATGTGGTGTCAGACCCTAAAGACCATGCTGAGGGTTTATTGCCAGGATTACCCAAGTGTTTGGGATAAAGGTATCCCATTTATATTACTTGCTATGAGAGATGCTCCGAATGAATCAACTCAGTTTACTCCATTTGAATTGAAATTTGGACGCACAGTAAGAGTGCCTTTAAAATTAATTAAGGAAAAGTTGATAGGTCCAAATCAGAGATCTCAAAGTTAAATTATGTATCTGACATGAGAGAAATAATAAACAGTCACTGAATTAGCTAGACAACATTTGAAGGTGGCACAGCATCTAATGAAGCAAAACGCCGATAAGAAATCTAAAATTTGTGCATTTTCCTGTCGGGATAAAGAATTGGCGCTGTTACCAATGGTAGGAGATCCTTACAAAGCAAGGTTTAATCATCCCTATCAGATTGAGAAGAAGTTAATTCAGGTAAATTATCTGATAAAGATGCCAGATAAGGAAAAACAAATTATTGGGTATATTGTACGAACATGCTCGAACCTTACTATGACAGGGAAAAGGAACCGGAGAAACTGGTATTAGTTACTGCCACTTCAGAGTGAGGAATCAAATCTAGACGATCTAGATTTATATGTGCCTCAGAATAAATTGAATAATGAGGAAATCCTTAAAGAATAGGATGGGATAGTAAGCTAACTGTCCCAGGAAGAGAGAACTGAATTGGAAGGCTTGTTGCAACACTATGAGAACATATGTAGAAATAGAATGGGTAAGACTAATACTGTAGAACACGAGGTGGATGTAGGGAATGTTGTTCTGATAAAACAACACCTCTACAGGCTTAATCCTCTCAAAGAAGAATAAGTACAGTAGGAAGTGGAAGCAATGCTCCAAGAAGACATTATCAGGCCAAGTCAAAGTGAGTCGAGTTCGGCAGTCATTGTTGGTTCCAAAACCTCATGGTACTCAATGACACTATGTAGATTATCTCAAAGTCAATGCTATGACTAAGTCAGACTCGTACCCAAATCCAAGGCTGGATGACTGTGTGGAAAAAGTTGGACAAGCCACTTACATCCCCAAGTTGGACTTACTTCATAGTTACTGGCAAGCATCTTTGTCACAGAGAGCGAAAGAAGTTTTGGCTTTTCTAACCCCAAATGGGCTGTATCAATTTTTTTTTTAAATGCCGTTTGTAATGAAGAATGCACCAGCTACATTTCAAAGACTTATGAACAGAGTTGTGGCAGGATTGACTAATTGTGTCATCTATATAGATGATTTAGTGATCTTTAGTCATTCATGGACAGATCACATAGTGCATTTGGCGGAGCTGTTTGAGAGACTACGGAAGGCAAAGTTGGTCATAAACTTGGCAAGAACCACAGAATTCGCAAAGGCAGAAGTGATATTCTTAGGACACAACATTGGACACAGGACAGATGACACTGAGAAACGTGAAGACAAAGGCCATCGAGGAATTTCCAAGCCCATCTTCAAAGAAGGAAGTTGACGATTTTTAGGACTGAGCAGATTCTATAGGAAGTTTGTAACAAACTTTAGTAGTGTGGTGGCACCACTGACAGATTGTTAAACAAGGACACAAAATTCTGGTGAACAGACAATGCTAGGAGGCATTTGAGAATTTAAAAGCAGTGTTAACAGTAGTTTTAGCCGCAACAAATGTCTTGAAACCCTTTAAAGTTGCCATTGATACAAGTGGAGTAGGGGTTGGAACTGTGTTATTACAGGAGGATGTTTGCAGAATTGAAGGGCCAGTTGGTTATTTTTCAAAGAAACTCAGAGAAAATATTCAACCGTTGAAAAAGAATTACTGAGTTTGCTACGGCCTTACAACATTTTAATGTTTAGGTTGCAAATAATGTCTCAAAGATTGTTGTGTACACTGATTATAACTCTTTGACATTTTTGGAAAGATTTAAAGATGAGCACCGGACTATTTCGTTGGAGTCTTATGTTACAAGCTTTTAATTTATAGATTGTACATGTTGCGGGTTGTGAAAATATTATTGTGGATGCGTTATCGCAGGATGAAAAGGAAAATGTTTATATAAGATAGAAACGATAGTATTCAATGTTTTATTCAATGTGTGGAATTAGTATGAAATGTGCAACTCTAGATTAATGACATATATCTAGAAATAATGGTGTTAAGATTTAGAGAAACAAATGAAGCAATCTTTTCATAACAATGGGTCATTTGTTCTTGAGGGGGAGATGTTTGCAAAGTTGAGTAGCATATTTGTGAATTGGAAAGCCGGACATTAGAATTTGATGTTTGTAAACTAAAGGGGGGAAGAGTGTGTAGTCCCTTTAAAAGACTTTTTTAGGCTTGGAGATTAAAAAAATGTCTTCAGTCAGCAGCAGATACACAGAGCTCTTAAAATTGAAACATTGTATCAAAAGGCTATACTGTTAGCAGGCAAAGCAACATTTTTACCAAGACAACAGATTTTTAAATTTAGCCAATTGGATTAAACTAGGCACTAGATAGCTAAACCCAGTTAAATTTCAATCTGATAATTTTGACAACCTAGGACCAATCCTGTTGTAAGCAATTAATGGTCGTCAGTGGTAAAAAAGAAGAAAGGCTCACTGGCTCTCTCAGAAATATCTAAGCTCTCAGATTAAGCACCATCTAAATAAAGGTACTATTCCACTTTTAGCTAACATTCCTGACACAAGAATTCAGTGGAGGTAGGTGTTCCTGACTGCAGGACAGTGGAGAAGGCATAGAACATTGTGGAAGCCTTATCTGACTATAATTTCAGGAGCTAGATAAATAGATTATTACTTGTTATTTGCAGAGTGACTGTCAGGAGTTCATTTTATTTCACCTCTCCTTTATAACAGATTAGGAGGTGAGAGGCAGGTTGTACTCTTTTTACATTTCCTGTAACAGATCATGAGGTGAGGTGAGCTTTTCTGAGTGTTTCGGTTTTAATTGTCAGAGAGGATTGGAGCTGCACTTCATAACACCAATCATTACATCTTTTAACCTAGTTAGAAATATTGTAACCTCTGCCACTATTTCTCTCCCCCCCGCTATGAAGGGTTGAACTTTTGATTTGACCTGAACTTGACCTTTATACTTCATATTCTCTTCCTTAAAAAGCTCACCAACTCTAACTGATTTTAACAACATCTACTTCTAACCTGCCTCAGCTAACTGTGATGCTGAAAACTCTCGTCTATTCCTTCCTCGCCTCAGACTCTAGTATTGCAGTGCACCACTGGCAGGTTTTGTATCCTGCATTGTCCGTAAAGCTCAATTAGTTTAAAAACTGCAATTTGATCACTCTTGATTCGTAACTTCTCTCGGCTCTGTTCCTCAATATCTAAAATGTCAAATCCTCATTCTCGTGCTTAAATCATAGTATGTCCTCATCCTTCTTTGTTTCTAATGTCAGAAGTCACATGACACCAGGTTATAGCCCATCAAGTTTATTTGAAATCACAAGCTTTCAGAGCACTGTTCCTTTTCAAGTGAAAGAGAAGTGCCCGGAAAGATTATGATCCCAATAAACCTGTTAGCCTATAACCTGATGTCATGTGGCTTCTGACATTGTTCACCCCACCGGTTCGTCTGTCTGTCCTGCAGTCCCACAACCCCACTGAATTTATTTCTACTATGACTCAGAGGTTTTGTACAACATTTTGCCTTTTCACATCCACTGGCAGGCACCTGTCCCTGATGCTCTCGGATTCTATCCCAAAACCCCTCCACAATTTCATTTTTCTCTAATTGTGTTCCTCCCAAAGTCCACATTTCTAACCAATTGTATGCTTCTGCCTTCTTTGTTTAATGTTCATTTTTCGTCTTCAACTCCTATGTAGTGGCTTTGATGCTTTTTCTACATTAGTATCTGTATAAATAGACAGGCACAAAACAATTGAATCTCCTGTTAAAGCTATCTTGTAGTTTTCTGATCAGTATTAAATAATTTTGAGCGCTCAGTTGTGTGATTTTACTTAATGTATTTGTTTCAATCATTATTATTTGGCAGGCAACGACTTCCTTCAAAAAATGTCTATTACTACCGCTGTCCAGATCATCGGAAAAATTACGTTATGTCATTCGCCTTTTGCTTCGATCGGGATAATGAGGTTTACCAGTTTGCTTACTGTTATCCTTACACCTATACTCGCCTGCAACATTACCTAGATAACCTGGAGAGAAGGAATATGGATTACTTCAAAAGAGATTTGCTTGGTCTAAGTGTGGTAAGCATTTTACAAATGCGCCAATATCAGAATTCAAACAAAGCTTGATGCTCTTTAATGCTTAGCTTTAGCCTTAAGTACTCCTTGTAATATAATTATGCATCTGAAGAAATAGGATAGTTCACATTTTTGATACTTTTTTGTGCTTTAACTTTTGTTTTTAATCCAACATTTGAAATACCCAATTGAAAATATTTATACTCTCTGTATTTTTATACTTTTTTAACTTCCTCACATTACCATGATATTGTTGACGATGGTCAACAGAAATCATTTCCTTAATTGGATACAAACAAATATCTACATATGATGCTGACAATGTTATGTAACAATTCCATGCATATACTTTAATTGAAAACAATCAGAGAGCAAGGAAACCAGTAACATGCACTTCTCTGAATATATGTGCATACCCTTTCCGATACATATGGAAATAAAGTCCAAATATCAGCACTCTTTGCTGTCATTTTGGATTGACAACTGATTATTTATTTATATCTTCATGTGCACATCAGGGTTGATTTTTGTCTAAATTTCTCAGAATGAATGAAGAAATAATGAGTTTGGAAGAAGAAATACAGGGCAGATGGATGTGTGTAAGATAAGTGATGCTGAAAGGAAAGTTTTATGTTGTTTGGAAACTGAGACAAGTTATGGGAGAGATTAAACCTACACGCACTGGAGACATTGCATCCAATATAACCCCCGTCAAATGTCTTTATAGGGTAATTTGCTGGTTCTGTTGGAGAAGATTTAAACTAATTTAGCAGATAATGTTGGTTGGAGTTAAGAAACAATAGATATGCAATTACAACAGTGAATAGATTTGGAGAACCAAATTTGCTAGGGGATTACAGAGCAGTGCAATAACTGTAGAGGAATGACAATAGAGTATTTTAATTCTCCTAATACTACTGTAAAGATTAGAGAAAGAAGAGTTTTTGAAGGATGTTCAGGGAAGGTTTCTGAATCAGGATGTTTCCAGCCCACTGAGCAAAGAGCATTTGCTGGATTTAAATCTGTGGATTGAGGTGGATCAGGTGAATCGAATAAGGTAGGAAAAATTTCAAAAACAGGATTATAGTGTCAGAAGGTTTAAACTGGCTATGAATGGGGTGAGAAAGTGTCTAAAATAACTTAATTAATTGGAGAAGGGTGAATTTTAGTGTGTTGAGACCAAATCTGTCTGGGGTATATTGGAAGTAAAGATCAGTGGACAAAACAGTACTGGACAATGGGCTGCTCATAAAGAGGATAACAAAATGTGAGGCTGGATGAACACAGCAGGCCCAGCAGCATCTCAGGAGCACAAAAGCTGACGTTTCGGGCCTAGACCCTTCATCAGAGAGGGCGATGGGGAGAGGGAACTGGAATAAATAGGGAGAGAGGGGGAGGCGGACCGAAGATGGAGAGTAAAGAAGATAGGTGGAGAGAGTATAGGTGGGGAGGTAGGGAGGGGATAGGTCAGTCCAGGGAAGACAGACAGGTCAAGGAGGTGGGATGAGGTTAGTAGGTAGGAAACGGAGGTGCGGTTTGGGGTGGGAGGAGGGGATGGGTGAGAGGAAGAACAGGTTAGCGAGGCGGGGACAAGCTGGGCTGGTTTTGGGATGCGATGGGGGAAGGGGAGATTTTGAAGCTTGTGAAGTCCACATTGATACCATTGGGCTGCAGGGTTCCCAGGCGGAATATGAGTTGCTGTTCCTGCAACCTTCGGGTGGCATCATTGTGGCACTGCAGGAAGCCCATGATGGACATGTCATCTAAGGAATGGGAAGGGGAGTTAAAATGGTTCGCGACTGGGAGATGCATTTGTTTATTGCGAACCGAGCTGAGGTGTTCTGCAAAGCAGTCCCCAAGCCTCCGCTTGATTTCCCCAATGTAGAGGAAGCCACACCGGGTACAGTGGATACAGTATACCACATTGGCAGAAGTGCAGGTGAACATCTGCTTAATATGGAAAGTCATCTTGGGGCCTGGGATGGGGGGTGAGGGAGGAGGTGTGGGGGCAAGTGTAGAACTTCCTGCGGTTGCAGGGCAAGGTACCGGGTGTGGTGGGCTTGGAGGGGAGTGTGGAGCAGACAAGGGAGTCACGGAGAGAGTGGTCTCTGCTCATAAAGAGGAGCTGGTTTGGGCAGAGTGAGGTACATCTCTAAACAGAAAAGCATTGATCCCTGTGGTATTCAACAAGTAATAGCCTACCAAGCTGAGAATGACCATTTTCTGAACTCTGCTATTAAGTAGCCAGTCATGGCGATGGCCTACTGGTAATATCGCTGGACTATTAATGCAGAAACCCACCTAATGTTCCGGGAATCTGGGTATGAATCCCACCGAAGCAGATGATAGAATTTGAATTCAATAATTTTAAAGAAGTTTGGAATGAAAGATCTACTTAAAACCATGAAATAATTGCTGATTGTCAGAAAAACCCACCTGGTTCTTGAAAACCCTTCAGGGGAGGAAATATGCCACCCTCACCTGATCTGGCCTACATGTGACTCCAGACCCACAGCGACATGGTTGACACTCAATTGCCCTCTGAAATGGCCTAGCAAATCACGCAGTTGTATCAATCGCTACAAGTCTCAAAGAAACGAAACTGGATGGATCACTTGGCATCGACCGAGGCACTGGAAAACAGCACTGTCGACCCTGCAAAGTTTCCCTCACTAACGTTTTGGGGGCTGGTGCCGAAATTGGGAGAGCTGTCTCACAGACTAGTTAAGCATCAACCTGACCAGTCATACTCACAGAATCATACCTGACAGACAATGTCCCAGACACCATCATCACTGTTCCTGGATATTTCCTGCCCCACCGGCAGGACAGATCCAGCAGAGGGGGCGGCACAGTGATATACAGTTGGGAGGGCGATGCTGTAGGAGTCCTCAACATTGTCTCCAGACACCATGAAGTCTCAAGGCTTCAGGTTAAACATGGGCAAGGAAACCTGCTGCTGATTGCCACATACCATCCTCCCTCAGCTAATGAAACAGTACTCCTCCATGTTGAACAACGCTTAGAGGAAGAGCACAAAATGTACTCTGGTTGGGGAATTTCAATGTCCACCACCACGATTGGCTCAGCAGCAATACCAGAGATTGAGCTAGTTGGGTCCTAAAGGACATATCAGTGAGACTAGGTCTGCGCCAGGTGGTGAGGGAACCAACTAGAGGGAAAAACGTACGTCACTTCATCCTAACTAATCTGCCAGCTGTAGTTGCATCTGTCCATGACAGTATCAGTAAGAGTGACCATCGCACAGTCCTTGTAGAGACAAATTCCCACCTTCATATTGAGAATAACTTCCATCATGTTATGTGGCACTATCACTGTGCTAAATGGGACAGACTTCATACAGATCTAGCAACTCAGGACTGGGCATCCATGAGGTGCTGTGGGCTATCAACAGCAGCAGTATTGTACGCCAGCACAATCTGTAACCTCATGGCCTGACACATTTCCCATTCAACCATAACCATCAAGCCAGGTGATCAACCCTGGTTCAATAGAGGGTGCAGGAGGGCATGCCAGGAGCGGCATACCTGAAGATGACATAGCAACCTGATGAAGCCACCAAACAGGACTACTTGCACACCAAACAGCGAGAGCAGCAAGTTATAGACAGAGCTAACTGATTCCACAAGCAATGGACCAGTTCTGAGCTGCGCAGTCCTAGCACATCTAGTTGTGAATGGTGGTGGACAATTAAAAAACTCACTGGATGGGGAGGCTCCACAAATATCCCCATCCTCAATGATGGAAGAGTCCAGTACTTCTGTGCAAAAGCTAAGGCTGAAGCATTTGCAGCTATTTTCATTGTGTGGCACTATCACCAGCATTACAGATACTGTCTTCAGCCAATTCAATTCACTCCACATGACATCAAGAAACAATTGGAGACACTAGATTCTCCAAAGGCTACGGGCCCTGACAACATTCCGGCAATAGTAATGATGACTTGTGCTCCGGAACTTGCCGCTCCCTTATCCAAGCTGTACCAGTACAGTAACAATACTGGTATTTACCTGGCAATGTGGAAAATTGTCCAGTTACATCCTGTACACAGAAAAACAGGATAAATCCAACCCAGCCAATTACTGCCCCATCAATCTACTCTCGATCATCAGTAACGTAATGGAAGGTGTCAACAACAGTGCAATCAAGTAGTATCTGCTCAAAAATAACCTGCTCAGTTTGGGTTCCACCAGGGCCACTCAGCTTCTGACCTCATTGCAGACTTGGCTCAAGCATGGACAAAAGAGCTGAATTCCAGAGGTGAAGTGATGGGATCCCCAGCAAAAGTAGAAACAAGAGGTATCGGGGGTTAACTCTCCAGTGTTTGGAGTCATTCCTGACACATTGGAAGATGGCCATGGTTGTTGGAGGTCAGTCATCTCAGCTCCAGGATATCTGCAGGTGTTCCTGAGGGTAATGTCTGCGGCCCAACTATCTTCAGCTGCTTCATCAATGATTTTCCCTCCATCATAAGGTCAAAGGTGGGGATGTTCGCTGATGATTGTGCAAAGTTCAGCACCATTCGTGACTCCTCAGATACTAAAGCAGCCCATGTTCACATGCAACAAGATCTGGGCAATATCCAGGCTTGGGCTGACAAGTGACATTCGCATCACACAAATGCCAGGCTATGACCACCAAAAATAAGAGTCAATCTGACCACTGCCCCTTGACATTCAATGGTGCTACCATCACTGAATCCCCCACTATCAACATCCTGGGGTTACCTTTGACCAGAAACTCAAGTGGACTCTCCACATAAACACAGTGACTACAAGAACAGGTCAGAAACTAGGAAAACTGCACCGAGTGACCCACCTCCTGACTCCCCAAAGCCTGTCCTCCTTCTACAAGGCACAAGTCAGGAGTGTGCAGCCCCAACAACACTCAAGAAGCTTGACACCAGCCAGGACAAAGCAGCCGCTTGATTAGCACCACATCCATAAGCATTCACTCCCTCCACCACCGTTGCTTATGTGCAACAGTGTGCACTATCTACAAAATGCACTGCAGAAATTCATCAAAGATCCCCAGATAGCATCTTCCAAACCCACAACCATTTCCATCTAGAAGGACAAGGGCAGCAGGCATATGGGAACACCACCACCTCCCAAGTTCCCCTCCAAGCCACTCACCATCCTGACTTGGAAATATATCGCCATTCCTTCATTGTCACTAGGTCAAAATCCTGAAATTCCCTCCCTAATCGTCAACCTACAGCAGGTGGTCTGCAGCAGTTCAAGAAGGCAACTCACCATCACCTACTCAAGGGCAACTAGGGATGGGCAAGGAATGCAGACCAGCCAGTGATGCCCACATCCCATGAGTGGATAGAGACAAAATAATATCTCTGCTAATATGAACCCCAACACCATGGGCTCTGAACAGGTAGTGCTGGAGTAACTCAGTGGGTTTGGTTGACTGTTTGGTGTCAAAACATGAACTCTGTTCACTCCTCACAAGTATTGCTATGGCTGCTAAATTTCTCCAGAATTTTCTGTTTTATTTCAGAATTCCAACTTTTGCAGTATTTTGCTTCTTTGTGTGCTCTTATTATCCACAGTAACCTTTTAGATGACACTGTTTGGAAATTCGATACATGCAGCAATCATACAATATTCCTTTGTTTTAAAACATTTCAATAAAAAGCATATGAGGAAGACAGCGTACATTCGTGGGGTTAAAGATGAAGAAGAGTGGGAGGAAGGATGGCCTGGGGCATGAAGAAAGTATAAGCCAGTTGTGCAGAATGGCTAATCTATGCAGCAAATATCTACCAACTGTGGAACAATCAGATGTTGCAATCAACTAAATTCTGTATCTTCTAATAGTGGAATAATATGTGGTTGGCTAGCTCAGTTATCTGGTTTGTGATGTAGAGTGATGTCAACAACACAGATTCAATTCAGTCACCAGCTTAGGTTACCATAAAGGTCTGGTCTTCTCAATGATATCCTTTGCGTGAAGTGTATTGACCCACAAGGTTACACTACCACCAGCCGTCTCTCTCTAATAAGATAGCAGCCCTATGGTGCTCTGGAACTATAGCAACCTTTCCTTGTTACATAACAAGGTACCAAGATATAAATCAAACATTTCTTCTGCTTTTTAGATTTTTAAAAATCTATTAACAGGATGATGCCATCTCTGGCTAGGTAGCATTTATTGCCCGTCCCTAATTACCCAGAGGGCAGTTCAGCGTCACGCACATTGCTGTTGGTCTAGAGTCACATGTAGGCCAGACCGGGTAAGGATGGCAGTTTCCTTCCCTAAAGGACATTAGTGAACCAGATAGGTTTTTCCGACAATCGACAATGGATTCCTGGTCATTATTAGACTCTTAATTCCAGATATTTATTGAATTCAAATTCTACTATCTGCCATGGTGGGATTCACACCGGGTCCCGAGAATGTTATCCGGGTCCCTGGATTAACAGTCCAACAATAATACAATGTCAGGCTGGAGGAACACAGCAGGTTAGGTGGCATTCAAGGAACAGGAAAGCTGACATTTTGAGTCGCGGCCTTTCTTTGGTCCCGACCCAAAACATCAGCTTTCCTGCTCCTGTGATGCTGCCTGGCCTGCTGTGTTCCTCCAGCTCCACACTGTGTTATCTCAGACCATAGCATTAGCAGTTCTTACGATCTCCAATGTTAATACCACTAGGTCATCGCCTCCCCCTTTAAGTGGTGTTTGAACTGATTGTTAATAGCTTTGTAATGTGTTCGTGCTTAGAATTTTGATTCCAAGATAATTTTACTGATAGCTTGCTTTGGCATTTACTTGGATCTTCAGTCAGGCTTGGCAAGAGGTAGAGTACAGCTCATCTGTTTTTTTTACAATGGCCTGTGATTACAGTTTATATATATGTAGGAAATTGAAGGTGATGAATCCTGCAGTATTCAGTGCTTTTTAAAGTTGGGCATAGCTTACAAGAGCAAGGAGTTTATGTTAAACTTGTATAAAACTCTGATTTGGCCTCAAGTGAAGTATTGCATGCAATTCTGAGCACTAAACTTTGGGACAGATATGAATGCATTGGAGAGCGAGCAGATAAGATTCATAAGGAATTGTTCCGAGGATGAGGAATTTCAGTAATGTAGATCAATCAGAAAAATTGGGGCTATTTTTCTTGGAGAAAAGAATATTGATAGGAAATTTGAATGAAGTATTCAAAATCATGAGGCACCTGGACAGAGTAGTTAGGAAAATAATATGCCCCACTGGTGCAAGACTGAAAAATGAGAGGCATTGATTGGACATAATTAGCAGAAGGGGCAACGGAAACATTAAAGATTTTTCATTCAGGCCTGTGAGGTTCAATTCAGTCATCCAAGAGGGAATTAGATCATCTTCTGAAAACAAAGAGGAGAAGTGGAGAAGGCAACGGAATGGCTGTAGATAAATTGTCATTTTGAATGTTAGTGTAGATATGACAGACCGAATAGCTTCTTTCTGTGCTGTAATAAATCGGCAATTCTGCGATATTTCAAAACGCTCCGCAATGAGTCAATTATTTTAAATTGCATGCAACCTAATTGTCAACTTGTGGATACCAGGAGCAGTTAAACAACAAATATCAATTGAGGAACAAGGATCAGGTATCCTTTTGCATTTCTTCCAGTTGTGATGTGAGGTTTTCATATCCTTATGAAACAGTGGAACAGTCAGTTTTATCATCTGAAAGTCAACGTCTCTAATGATGTAGCACTTTTTTTCTATGCTGTTGTCTTTAATTAAATGCCAAAATGGTGGAATATGTTTTTACTTGTGATGATTTGGAAGGGAATTTTCAGTATTATGGTAGAATAGCGATTTGAGGGAGGGATTTCTGCTTCACTTTTATTTATAACCACAAATTGATAGTGATCCCGACAACAGATCTTCCAAGGAATCATAAATGTTAAACTGAAGAATGTCTCCAGTGGTGACTTCATCAAATTTCTATCATGTCCTCAGGCAGGTTCTCTAGCTTATATCAATCTCAAAGGACATAAGCTCAATATTACAATGAAAATCATGCATTGGTCATAAAACTAATGCAGTCAATGTCTTTAAGGTTTTAATATTTATATCTCAAGCAGGTACATTCAGTGATATAACTATTGTGTTGAGTATAAATGATCAGGTCAGAAGTGCAGTCTTACCTGTGACCACTGTGTTAGCATTATAAGTTTATGACTGGAAAAGTAAACTGTGTCTTTATATAAGTTTTTAACAGCGATTGGACATTTCAAAGTACTTTCCATCCAATGAAATACACTTGAAGTGTAAATGTTGTTGTCATACAGGAAACACAGCAGCCAGTAAATAGTAATGCGTTTTTGTCAAGATATTATATCTTATTTGTGATGTGGAATAAGGAATAATATTAGCAAGTATACTGGGGAAAGCTCCTTCGCTCTTCTTTGAAATAGTTCCATAGGATCATTTACATCCAGTAAGGCTAATTAGGTCTTCGTTTAATATTACATCAAAAAATAGTATCTGTACCAGTGCAGCATGGAAATGTCATCAGTTGTGACTGTGCTCAAACCCTGGTTTGGGATTTGGACTTAAAACTTTATGCTTCTTAGGCAAGTATATTGCTAGCTAAGACAAGGAAGCAATATACTTGCTTTTTCTTTAGGAATAACCTCCAATACTTCATTTGGGTTTACAAAAACTCTTCTACCTCAAACTCACCTTCCTGCACTTGCTCACATCTCTTGATTCTCTTAGCATCCAAAAGTTAAGAAATCTTTTCTTTTACTATTTTCGTTGATGTTAGGTGTGTTGCAATATAAAATTGATTTTACTTTTATTGAAGGAACACGTTTTGGTTGATTTTGTCCACAGTAGCAGTCAGTCAAACAAGAATTGGACTTTTTGGTGGTGTAATTAATCATTCACTCTGAAGATACTCTGGGAGTCGTATGACTCAATATCAGTACTCACCCAAGTGAGCCATGGCAAAATTTGATTTGTACATACTCAACAACTGATATCCTGAGCATTCAGACCCCCTGTGGTAAATGATTATAAAGATTCTATTGTCAATTGCATATTCTCAAACTTTTGGATGAAGAGATTTCTCCATATCTCTGTCCTAAGTGGATAACCCTTTGTTCTCAGACTGTGATCTCTTGTTCTAGACTCCCATCTTCTCAGCATTTACCTCCCTTAAGAAATGCATATATTTCTTTGAAATCATCAGCCATTCATTTAATTATAGGGAATATAGGCCTAGTCTACACATTCTGTGCTCGTTGGACAACTCTTCAACCATAGTTGCACTTCTTCTGAAGCATGCATACATTTCATTAGGTAGACCAGAACTAAACACAGTTGTCTAGAAATGATCTTTTCAAGAGCCTAAACAACTGCAATCACACTTGTTTATTCTAATGCTTCATCTCCCTTTGCAATAAGAAAAAACATAGAATTTACCATCTAAAGTTCTTGCTCTGCTGGTATGTCCACTTCGTTATTCAGCTGATAAAATCATGTTCTCACTCCTACTTCTTTTGTGCAGTAGCTATCAAGGTATGCATTCAATAGCCTAGATTTTCTTTACAGCTAGAAAAAAATTGGAAAATGCCAGCCTACCAAAAGGGGCAATCACTGTTTCCAAGGTCAGCGTAATTAACATACTGTGAACACTGTGGGCAGAAACAAATTTTCATGTATTTGCTTGTCATTAATAACCCAACCTTTCTCACTTCCAAGCAGCTCCAGTTCTCATCTTCCCCAAGAAACTAGATGCCATTAGTTCCTAGCATGAAAGTCAAAATGGATATCTGGTGCTATCTGCATGATATTTGCTCCTCCAGGCGTTCATTCAATTTTGTCTTCACAAAACATCCCGTGATGCTGCTTGACACTGTTCTCCAGACTTTGTGCAAGCAAATCACCACCTTCACCACATCTTCATTCCTTCTTTCAGACAAATTCACACGCCACTTAATTACTTTGGGACTTGGTTGCTCAGGCACACAAATGCATCTCAAGTATCTACACGGGATGCATATTATGGGTCATAGTTTCAGATCTTAGTGCTCGTCCATCTTGTGCTCACCTGGAAATTACCAGCTTCTGTGGCTTGCATTGCTTTTAATTGCACAGGCTGTTCAGTGATAAGTTACAGATTGTCACTGTTTGTGTTTACATTGTGAATTGGTATAGAGGGAAAGGAAGGCAACAGTTCAGAGCACTGAACAGTCAAGGAAGTGAATATGTTGCTGAATGACAGTGCACCCTGTCAGTCTGTCATGAAGGCATGTACTAACAGCTTATGGGCAAACACACTGTACATGTTTCAACCAAATGGCCATGTCAGAAAGATGAAGAACACTTGCGGTCAAGGGAACTAAGGTTAAGATCATAGATCATAGAATTCCTACAGTATGGAAACAGGCCCTTCGGCTCAACAAGTCCATACTGACCCACAGAGCAACCCACCCAGACCTATCCCCCTGGAACCCACCTAACCTACACATCCCTGAACTCTATGGGTAATTTAGCACAATCAATCCACTTATCCTGCACATCTTTGGATTGTGGGAGGAAACCAGAGCACCCGGATGAAACCCATACAGAATCAAACCCAGATCCCTGGTGTTGTGAGGCAGTAGTGCTAACCACTGAGCCACCATGCCACCTCTATTCTGTTCTCAACAGGGAGTGATGCCACCGTCAGCCAAGGGTCTTGCCGAATTCCAGCCCATGGATCTCAGTTAGATTTTTACTCCTACCAGAGTCCAGGAAGCCATGTCCTTGCAGTCTGAGTTTGGGCACGGTTAGTCCTGCAGGTCAAGCCTAACCTGTCCAGGGATTATAGTTAGGTCAGTCGGTGAGCTGCGGAGTTATATTGGCGACATTAATGTTTAAATTAAGAGCTAATCAGAAACAAGTGAAGGCTGAAATGTCAGTGGATTCTCAGAGACGGCAACACAAATGAAAACATAATTGATGCCGGAAGGCTAGTGATGGGAGAAAAGGAAATAGCTGAAGAAGTTAGTAAGTACTTTGTGTCAGTCTTCACAGTGGAAGACATGAGTAGTATGCCAACAATTAGGGAGAGCCAGGGGCAGAGTTGAGTACAGTAGGCATTACAAAAGAGAAAGTGCTAGAAAAGCTAAAGGGTCTAAAAATTGATAAATCTCCGTGCCCTGATGGGCTACATTCTAGAGTTCTTAGGGAGTTGGCTGAGGAAATAGCGGAGGCTTTGGTCGTGATCTTTCAAAAGTCACTGGAGTCAGGGAAAGTCCCAGATGATTGGAAAATTGCTGTTGTAACTTCCTTGTTTAAGAAAGGATCAAGGCAAAAGATGAAAAATTATAGGCCGATTAGCCTAACCTTGGTAGTTGGTAAAATTCTAGAATCCATTGTCAAGGATGAGATTTCTAAATTGTTGGAAGTGCAGGGCCAGATTAGAACAAGTCAGCATGGTTTTAGTAAGGGGAGGTCATGTCTGACAAACCTGTTAGAATTCTTTGAAGAGGTAACAAGTATGTTAGACCAGGGAAACCCAGTAGATGTTATCTACCTTGACTTCCAAAAGGCCTTTGATACAGTGCCTCACGGGAGGCTGCTGAGCAAGGTGAGGGGCTATGGTGTTTGAAGTGAGCTACTGGCTTGGATTGAGGATTGGCTGTCTGACAGAAGGCAGAGAGTTGGGATAAAAGGCTCTTTTTTCGGAATGGCAACCGGTGACAAGTGGTGTCCTGCAGGGTTCAGTGTTAGGGCCACAGCTGTTCACCTTATATATTAATGATCTGGATGAAGGGACCGGGGGCATTCTGGTGAAGTTTGCCGATGATACGAAGTTAGGTGGACAGGCAGGTAGTACTGAGGAGGTGGGGAAGCTGCAGAAGGATTTAGGCAGTTTAGGAGGGTGGTCCAGGAAATGGCTGATGAAATTCAATGTGAGTAAATGTGAGGTTTTGGCACTTTGGAAAAAAGAATACAGGCATGGACTATTTTCTAAACGGTGAGAAAATTCGCAAATCAGAAGTACAAAGGGATCTGGGAGTGTTGGTCCAGGATTCCCTAAAGGTTAACTTGCAGGTAGAGTCTGTAATTAAGAAAGCGAATGTAATGTTGTCATTTATCTCAAGAGGGTTGGAATATAAGAGCAGCAATGTGCTTCTGAGACTTTATAAAGCTCTAGTTAGGCCCCATTTAGAATACTGTGTCCAATGTTGGGCCCCATACCTCAGGAAGGACATACTAGCCCTGGAGCATGTCCAGCGGAGATTCACATGGATGATCCCTGGAATGGTCGGTTTAACGTATGATGAACGGCTAAGGATCCTGGGATTGTACTCATTAGAGTTTAGAAGGCTGGGGGGGGGGCGATCTAATAGAAACTTACAAGATAATGTCTGGTTTAGAAGGGGTGGATGCTAGGAAGTTGTTTCCGTTAGGCGGGGAGACTAGGACCCATGGGCACAGCCTTAAAATTAGAGGGGGTAAATTTAAAACTGAAATGAGACGACATTTCTTCAGCCAGAGAGTGATGGGCTTGTGGAATTCATTGCCGCAAAGTGCAGTGGCGGCCGGGACATTGGATGCCTTCAAGGCAGAGATCGACAAATTCTTGATCTCAGAAGGAATCAAGGGCTATGGGGAGAGTGCAGGGAAGTGGTGTTGAAATACCCATCAGCCATGATTTAAATGGCGGAATGGACTTGCTGGGCTGAATAGCCTTACTTCCACTCCTATGTCTTATGGTCGTATGGTCTTATAAAGGAGGGGGTGATCATGTTTCTTCTCAGGTGGAATCCACAAGTCTGTCACAAGGACACAAAGTTGAAGAAAGCACAATTAATGTTTTGAGTCCAGTGACTCTTCCCAAAGATGCCACCAGATCTGCTAGGATTTCTGTTTTTGCTATCCTCATAATTATATACCCCATTATTAATCAAAAATATATCAATGTCTACTTTAAAGTGAATTATTAAATTACATTCCAAATCCAAGATGATGGCACAGTAGGATTCCTCAGCCAGAATTTGTCTACTCTGTCTGTTTTCTTGTTTTGTGCCTCTTTGTGTTCTTTTTTCCTTCCTTCTTCTTACCTACCTCCCATCCTTGAGCCTTAAGCGATGTCATCACAGACTCCCAACCTCGGCACAGACTCCTGGCCTCAGTGTGGACTCGTGGCCTCGAGAGCCTCAAGGTGAAGTCAGGGTGGACTCCTGGCCTGAACACAAACTTCTGGCGCCATCTGGAGGCGAGGCCCACCATGGCCTGTAGGCAAGGGGTCAGCACAGACTGGATTGGAAGAACAGTTATTCTGAACTTTTAATTTCTTTATTTTTCTAATTTATGCCTTTGATTTTGTACTTTTGCACCTAAAATGGTGCGAAGGTCTGTAATACTGAACCTTTTATTTCTTTATTTATCAATTTTCTTCCTAATAATTTGTATTTAACAATCTATGCCTGAGTACCTTTGAATTTAAGATGGCATCATAAGTGGTGACTGGTAAACCTTTCACTGTACCTGTGTGCGTACATGTGACAATAACGCTAATTCTAATTCTAGTTCAAAATATACTCAAAGACCAAGCTTCCACAGCCCTCCAAGTTAGAGATTTTTAAAGATTAACAACTTTGTAAGTGAAAACATTTTTCTCAAGTCAGTCCCAAACGGCACCGCCCTTATTTTTAAGTTGTGTCTTTTGGTTCTAGACCTAACCACACAAGGGAAACATCTTATCTGAATCTACTCTGCAATAGTTTTAAAGGTTTCAATGAGATCACTTCTCATTCTTAAAAACTCTAGAGAATACAGGCCCAGTTTACCCAATCTGTCATCATAAGACAGTTTTGCCATCTTGTGAACAAATCTGGTGAACCCTTATTGTACTTCCTCTCTGGCAATAAGATCTTTCTTGAGATAAGGAGACTAAAACTGTATACAGTACTCTTGGTGCAATCTAACCAGACTCCTATTCAATTGAAGCAAGACTTTATTACTTCTTTACTCAAATCCACACTCTAATATTTCAACAGCTTTTAAAAAATATTTTGTTGCACCCACATGTTGGCCTTAGTTATTTGTTGACATTGATGCCGAAATCTATTTGCACATCTGCACTTTCCTACCTCTCATATTTAAGAAACACACTGCACACTTGTTCTTCCTAACAAATTGGGTTTTATCACATATTGGGCATTTTCTGTACTCCTGTCAACATGCATTCCTGCTTAGCTTTATATCATCTGCATAATTGGAAATATTACATTTGATTTGCACATCCAAATCAGTGATAAATATTGTGAACAACTTGGGACAAAGTACTTATCTTTATGGTACTTCACTAGCCATAATCTGCCAATGTGAGAATTGACCCATTTATTCCTACTGTCTGTTTTCTCCTTGTTAGCCAATCCTTAATTCATCTAAGCATCATCCCTACCTTGTGATTTAATTTTGCTAACCAACTTCCTACGGGATATGTTATCAAAAGTCTTCTAAAAATCCAAATATACTATGTACGTTGACTTCTCTTTATCAAAACATTTTGTTAATATCTTCTTCAAAAAATCTCCAAAAAGTTTGTCAAACACAATTTTCCATTTGCAAATACATGCTAAAAATGCCCAATCGTATCATTTTTATCCAAGCTATTTATCATGTCCTTTACGATCACTTCCATAATTTTCTCTAACACTGATGTAAGGTTCCCTTGTATTTTTCCTAAAGACTGGAGTCAAAAAGTCATACAGCATGGAAAAAGACCCTTCAGTCCAACTAGTTCATGCCGAACATAATCCCAAAATAAACTAGTCTTACTTGCCTGCTCCAGGCCCATGTCCATCCTAACCTTTCTTATTCATGTATTTATCCAAACATCTTTTAAACATTGTAATTGTGCCCACATCCACCACTTCTTCAGGAGATTAATTTCACCCTCTGTGAGTTTACTCTCTTTAAGTAAAGAATTTGCCCCTCATGTCTTTTTAAAAGCTTTCTCTTCCCACACTAAAAACATGTTCCCTAGTTTTGAAATCCCATATCTGAGGGAAAAGTCAACCACAACCAACTCTATCTGTGCTCCTCATTACTTTATAAACTCCTATAAAGTTGCCTGTCAAACTCAGGGAGATCTCCAAGCTTTGAATCTGCAGGAATCATTCCAAAATCAATGTAATTTTGGAAGAGGATTACCAATACATTGACATTCTCTTTAGCCACTCCTTTAATAGTCAGGAATGTACTTTCAGATTCCAGAGACTTCACAACTTTGAGCTCCATTAATTTCTCCAGTACAACCTTCTTACTAATACTAATTTTCTTCAACTCATTATCCCTAGTCACTTGGATCTCTAAGTTTGTGAGGTTTTTGTTATCAATTCTCAATGAAAACAGATATAAAGTAATCATTTAGTTTCCCTGTTACTTCTCTATTCCTTATAAATTATCCTCACTCTGTATTTCATGGATCCAATATTTATTTTGGCCAAACATTTCCATTTTCTGCTCCTATGGAAGTCCATTTGTATGTTTTTGTTCATTTGCATTTGTATTCTGCTGCATCTTTCCTTATCAGTTTCTTAATCCTCCTTTTGCTATATTCTAAAATATTTCTAATACTCAGATTGATTACTATTTCAGGACATTTTATGAGCATTTTCTTTAAGTTTTATACAATCCTTAACCTTCTTAGTAAACCATGGATACATTTGAGTTTTACAGCTTGTAGGAATGTATAGTTGCATTATACTGTGTAATAAGTCTTTAAAGACTGTTCATTGCCTATGCAAGATCTTTCCTTCTAATGTACCTTCCCAATCCAACTCAGTCAACTTGTACCTCCTGCTTTCATAAATTCCCTTTTTCAAATTTAGCAGTTTTGCTTCTTGGAGTCAGTTTAACTCAGTTGGCTAGATGGCTGGTTTGCAATTCAGTGATGCCACAGCGTGGATTCAATTCCTGCACCAGCTCAGGTTACCATGAAGAATTCACCTCCTGAACCTCATGCATCATCTGACCAAGGTGAAACTGAGATTAAACCACCGCCAGACATTTCTCTGTATTGAGACAGCAACCCTATGGCCACTTTTTCTTTTACATCACTTTCAAACATAATCTGATATTCTATCATGTTGTTGTCATTCACCCCTAAATGTTTTTTTACAATCAGTTTATTAATTTAGTCTTTCATCTCTGCACTATACTGGATCCAAAATACCATGTCATCTAGTTGACTCTTCAACATGCTGCTGTAAAAATCATCTTTCCTTATCAATTTAGGAACACATTCTTCACTTAAAATGGTTTACAAAATATAAATTCCGATTAAAGCCACGTATGATAACTGTGTTGCACATATTGTAAGCTTGTCTCATTTTTCTGATTTATACCATACCTCACACTACCACTACAATTTGGTGGACAATGAATAACTATATATGAATAAAATATGTAAAATGAATATGCTAGCTTTTGCTGTTTCTTCGTTCCACTTAAACAGATTCCACATTGAGTTTACTGATCTGATAACTACTATCATAACTACTTGCCTCTGTTTGTGCCTTTAGATCATATATGTTGTTGCGAATGCTGCGTGCATCAAGTAGAGTACCCTTAATGTTCCATTTTTGATATCATCCTGCATTTAAGGCTCAAAAATGTTTATCTTTGTTTCTCCTTTTGTTTAAAATCTCTGCAGCTATTCCACTTCCTGTCACCCACTTATCAGTCTTCCAATTTGGGTTACACCCTCAGGTTTTAATCATACCCACAAGCTAATTTGAACACGTTAGAGTCAATCCGCCCGTGAGGATATCAGTCCCAATCCTGTTAAACTGTAAGCCATCCATATTGTACAGAACTCCAGAATGTATCCCAATGCCTCAGAAAACTGATGCTGTCCCTTCTCCTCCAGTTCTCCAGCCTTGTGTTTAATCAGATAATCCTTCTCCTTACTACCAGGTGGAAAGCCTTTAGTATCATGAATACTTGTCTCTAGTTGCAGATGCTTGAGGAACCATCACCTTCTCTAGTTTCCAAAATGAAATAGCAATTGCCAAGCATAATAAACTGAGGGGACTGCTGTACTACCTGCTTGTTTTTCATAAACTGCCTTGTAGATAACCCATTCCCTCCTTGCCTGCACATTCCTGATCTGCAGAGTGACCTGCACCCTTTATCTGCTATCCGCACAGTCCTCACCCTCTCAAATGTCTAACAGACGTACCAGCTGCTGCTTAATTCAAAAACCTGGAGCTCAGGGTTGTGTTGACAGTGAAATGACCAGTAGATGTATTTGTCTGGGTCTCATGATATGTTCGTGATTTCACACATACCAAAAAATTTCACTTGTCCCCATTAACTTGTCATCCCGTAATTCTGAAAACTATTTATTACCCTTAGAAAGAAAACAAACCTACTACATAAAAATAATTGTAACTTGGCTTCACTTGCATTAACTTTATTTTCCTTCAGTTTTACTTTATTTTAACTTACTTTCATTTTATTTAATTTTACCTTCTGTTTGTTAGTGTTTGTTCCTGAAATCCAAATGGCTGCCACTTCTTTATAAATGACTTTTTTTTGGTTTTGAGCAACTAGACTCACTATTTAGCTAGACTATTCAGCAACAACATCTCACCAATCAATACACTTACCTATTTCCTGTCAGATTGCTTTGGATTACTACCAGAAATTCACTCCCCAATGGAGCAAGAGCTATTAGGTTTGGAATAAACATCTGGATAAGGTTACATACTTCAGAGTTCTTGTGATTGATGTGAGGTCTCTGGAATACTGTTAATGTCATGGTGAACTCTTATTGACATTTCCAACAGATTATTGGTTCACATATCTGACATGTACATTAGCATGGCTGGAATCCTTATGGTCTTGGTACATATGCATTGACAGCATTGAAGGAGTCAACAATTAAAACTTCACCAGTAAGCTCTTTCAGATAAGCAACTTCCAGAGGCTGCCAGACAATCTCCAAAGGGATTAGCAACATTGAAAGATTCACCTAAGAGACAGAGGAGAGTGAAGATTTCCGGCCTCTACAGGCCCCAGTTCTTAGATTAAGCATGTCCTAGGCCATTGTCACGTAACTGTGTCATCTGCCGGTGCAGAACATGTGCTCAGAAGGACTGGATGACCATCCATCCTGGTGGCAATCTAAGTTGCGACTGTCCTGAAATAACCAAGCGACAAAGAACAACTAGTGACTTGTGCGGCATCTCCCAATTCCTAACCCACAAATGCACCCAGGATGTTACTGATGCCATTTTTTCTAGATTATACCTGTTTGTATCCTGCATGCAATGCCAAGGAGAGTGAAACAGCCTGAGCAGCAGGATTCTTTACCATTCCAGGCTTCCTGCAGGTGCACAATGCTATAGATTGCACCTACATTGCTTTGGGAATGCCCTTTTAAATAACCTGCAGAGTTTGTGGCCGTCATTGCCAGATTTAGCCAGAAACCTTCGGAGCCGCCACGATGAACTGTCAAGGAGTTAAATATAGTTCTCAGGACAGAAGGGATCAAAGGGTATGGGGGAGAAAGCAGGAAACAGGGTAGTGTGTTGGATGATCAGCTATGGTTGTGTTAACTGGTGGAGTGGGCTCCTCAACTCCACTTTCCTGCCTTTTCCCCTTAACTCTTGATTACTGCACTGAATAAAAATTTATTTTGGCCTTGAATCTGCTCAACAGCACAGATTGTCTGACTCTCTGTGGTAAAAAAAAATCCACAAATTCACTACCCACTGAGAGAAAAATTTCCTCTGGTCCCAGACTCTCCCACAAGAGGAAGCAACATTTCCACATCTACCTTGACAAGTCCCCTAAGGGTCTTGCATGTTTCAAAAAGATCATTTTCATTCTTCTAAACTCCGTTGAGTTCAGGTTCAATCTCTCAACTTCTCTTCATAAAATAGTCCCTCCACACCTGAGTGCAAAATGAAAAGCTTCAATAGCATGTCTTTCTTTTGAGCTCAGGTTCTGTTCTAAAAAGTGACTGTTTGCTATATGGTTATTGAATGATAATTTCACAAAGAATAATGTTAGATCTAAAATATATTGTTTCCAAGTTGGCTCTTGAGCAAGCTGATCTAGAACACTACCTGTTACATTTTTCATGATCTCTTGTTTCTGATAATACTGCAGATTTGGTTTTCTCAGTCTATATAAAAATGAAAACCCCAAATTATAACTATCACAGAAATGGTCAGTTTCGATCTTTTGTATTACTGTCCAGAATAAAAGAACCACTTATAATTAACTCAAATTGTTTTTTTTCTGAATAAGGATCTTGACCTGAAACATCAGCCTTCCTGCTCTTCCGATGTTTCTTGGCCTGCTATGTTGATCCAGCTCTACACATTGTTATCTCAAAAATAATTTGTTTTTCAGAAGCAAGCATGATATTAAAGTTAGCAACAAAGCTACTACATGAAAATAAGCTATATCCCCTTAATCCAAATCACGAATTTTCACACTACAGAAAGACAGTACAGTTTTGCAACAATGAAATGGGATTAAGAATAAAATGCAAAGGGTAAATCACCACGGTGGGGGAAGAGACAGAACTCAAAGTATAAAATAAAAAGACAAATCCAGTCAATTACCTGTTGACGAGATGGAAATGCTGACAGCCATGGAATCAATGAGATCTTCAAATCAGATTTGAGTCCAGATGACAGTCAGTTAAAAAGCTTGATATTTGACCTGATCAGGTACCCACAATATCCAAGATGAGAGAGAGTGGGATCCTTGCAACTAATTGTATTCACCTTACTTTTCATGAAGGACATGGTTTGCTTTCTAGTGGGGAAGTTTTGCTTCGGATGACATGTGCACACATTCATCCTACAATTTATCATTCTTAAAAGCCTTGCTTGCCTTTTCTCCAAGTACCGTCTGGTATTTTGTAAGCAATAGATGACAATAACACACTTTAATGTGTTAACTTTTCAGCTGTAAAATGTCACATGGGAAACCATGTCAAACTCACAAATTGCTCACTTCTTCATGCTCCTTAAATAAAATGTGTACTCCCAATGTGCCTCCACCATTGGGAAATGAAATGGCATTTCAGAATGTTAACAGTGGAGGATTCATCAATTGTAATCACATGGAATATCAAAGGGAAATGTTTGGATGCTTGCTTTTTGGAGATGGTCATTTCCTGGAACGTGTGGCATGAATGTTATTTGCACTAATCGGCATAAGTCTGAATGTTTTCCAGGTCATCCTGCATTCCAACATAGACTATTTCAATATCTGAGGAGTTACAAATGGTGCTGAACATTACACAACCATCAGCATACATCTCGATCTCTCCCTTTATGATGGAGGGAACGTCAGCCATGAAACAGATAAAGATGTTTGAACCTGGGACACCAACCTGAGGAACTCCTGCAATGATGTCCTAGAGCTGATATGATGCCCTGGAGCCACAACCATCTTCCATTATGCTAGGTATGACTCCAGACAGTGGAGGATTTTCTCCCTCATTCTCCCCTCATTCCCATTAACTCAATTTTTACTCATGCTCCTTAATGCCACACTCAGACAAAAGCTATCCTTATATAAAGTATAGCTACTCTTATTTAGCCTATTGAGGTCAGCTGTGGTTTAGCAAAAGATTTACCTGTCAACAGATCAGCTCCATTCATGAAACTGGGTCACATTTGAAAGCATTTGATTGCCTTACAATGAGGCCACGTTTCTCAATTCCTTAAGTCCTGGGAGACAGCAAGCGGCTCATATAGGTATCATTGTGAGGCTCCCTGCATAGCAACAGACCACTATACAGCAGAGTTAGTATGGGTGGCAGCAGAAAAAGGCCCTTTTGTGATTACTAATTGGTCACTAAATGCCATCAAATTGGGGCCAAGCAAGAAATCCGACGACATATTTCATTGTTAGGGAGGCAGGAATGCTGTGTTGCACTCACGAGCTACCCACCCACCTGATTAAGTTCTCCTCCTGATTTCAAATCGGATCCAAAAAGGACATAAAATTCCTCCCATGAAGTGGGCTTTTAGTTGCTTTAAAAGTAAAAGGTGAAATTTGTTTCTTTAATTTTAAGCAAACATGTCTATAAAAATAATAACTAGCCAACAGTACTTTTAGTCTTTTGTCACAGTTTCATTTTAAAACATGAAATCTTGTCATGTCATCCTTTCCAATATCAATTAATTTCTTCTTTTAAAGTTATTGGTCTCTGGAGTTCATAATATCAAGCGCTAACATATGTAGATATATTGTGTATTTGTGTAACAAAATCTGCTGCCTTTACAGTTGTTCTTTTTCATACTTCATGTTTCTCAAATACTTTTTGCATCATAGGGAAGGTATTTTTTGAGTAGCAGTTATGATTGATACTTTGACTTCCTTTCTAATTAGTTAAAATGTTGGTACAGATCAGTTGGCTGCAAGGTTGGTTTGTGAGGCTGATGCCTTAAGTTCAATTCCCACACTGGCTGAGGTTACCATGGAGGACTCTTCTTCTCAACTCTGCCTTTGCCAACTGTATAGATGTCTTCAAGGTAAAGTACCACCAGTTGTCTCTCTCAAATGAGAGAGCAGCCCTATGGTCTGGTTAGACCATCCTGACTTGATTTGACTCAAAATGTTGAACTGTGTAATCAGTGATGCTGTTTCCACCTGACCTCTCCCTCAAAAACTTACCTCCAGATGTTTGTTATGAATGCCCAGTTATAGCTGCTCAGTATTTGTCAGACCCACTTACTTTTGCTTGCTTGGAGTGGTGATCTCAGTTAATTCAACTGGCTTTGATTACTGCTTCCCACTTTCTGATGTATCTCTGGTTCTGAAACCTGGTATTTTCACCCATCATACACACTATTTTAGTAATAAACCATACATAACAATCAGTAAATGTTTGCATACTCTGTTTTTCACAATATCATTTTAGAGTACAAAAATTTTCATGTATGCATGCTAGTTGACAGTAATTATTTTAATCAGCTGTTTAGACAGGTTATGACATACCTTTGTACAGGTGGGACTTGAACCTGGATCATAAGATCATAAACATATGATATAGGAACAGAAGTAGGCCCTCAGCCCATCGAGTCTGTTCTGCCATTCAGTGATATTATGGCTGATCTGATCAACCTTAACCTTATTTCCCTGCCTTTCATCCATAATCCTTCATTCACTTTCTGATTAAAAGAAAATCTGTCAGTTTTGTATATGCTTAATAACCCAGTCTCAGTAGCCTTCTGTGATAATAAAGTTTCATAGATTCACCATCCTCTGAGAGAAGAAATGACTCTTCATTTGTGTTTTAAATGTATTATCCTTATTCTGTGATTATGCTTTCTGATCCTAGACTCTTCCACAAGGGGAAACAACCTTTCCACATTTACTCTGTCAAATCATCTAAGAATCTCATATATATCAATAAAGTCACCTCTCATTCTTCTTTATTCCAATGAATACAGGCCAAACTATGCAAACTCCTCAAAAGCCATACATGGTACCAGCCTAGTGAACCTTCTTTGGATTGCCTCCAATGCCAATATATTTTTCCTTAGAAAAGGGGCCCAAAACTGTTCACACTGTTCCAGATGTGGTCTGGCTTCGTGTAGTCTTACTGCCTCGCTTAGAGGTAGGACGCAACTACTACATCATAAGATCCTGAAGAAGAAATTTAATCTATTAAATATCCATTAATTGTTTAATATTAGTAGGTGAGGTCAGAAACATGTCGATATTGTTAATCAACCTGTTCAGGTTTGTTATGACACACCTCTGGAGCATATGGAGCCTGACCTTGGCATGCTGGCTTAGAGATGTGAATAATACCACTGTACAATAAAGACTCAGATTGTTTCTTCTTTGTTAATAAAATGCATACCTATTCTATACCCATTGTTACATGAACCGTCTCATTACAGTGACTCATTATGAGCTTTGAGCTTACATGCTGATCACAGTATCAGTGACTCATTTTGTTTCCAGTAATTGGAAATATGAATAGTCAGATCTGGATTTCTAGTTTGCCATTTTTTCAGATGGCTATTATATTGCAGAACCCTACCCTAGATTGTGCAGTCAAGTGCAGTGGTGTAGCTTCAACTCTTAATATCCTGGGTTGGATTTTATAGACCCCATGTCAAGTGAGTTTTCGATGGGGAATGGGCAAATAAAATATGAGTGTGGCAAGCCCAGCACCATCCCATCCACCCCTGAGCTGGCCCGTATATACGTTAGGCATTCAGGAAATAAAATCAGTTTCTTGCCTGTCATTTTTTAAGGAAGAATTACTAAACAATTGTGCTTGTTAACATGCCAGTTGACCCAAATAATGTAACACGTATGCATTAAAATGATATGGACAAATAAGTACAATTCAGAAAGCTATTTTTAAAATAATATCTTAGAAAAGTTGGGAAAGAAAAAGAGATGCATCTTTTGGGGATATCTTGTGTACCTAGGGGCTGTCATTGCCCAAGATGTTATTTCCCTCACCCACTTTGTTCCTCCTCACATTGGCCATCAGAATTTGCCTCCTCAACTGCTTGCCCATCTTCCTAGCCTCCCTGATCTCTTTCAATACTAACTGGGGTGCAGAAGCTAGGCTAGAGAGTGCAGGAGAGTTGTATGATACTTTCCTTACTTAACCCACCCTAAACAGTTCAACTGTCTGACCAGAAGATACAATGTAAGATATATTGCTTCCCTCTAAAAAAAAGTTGAAGAAATTTGAGAACCAAAACTTCTATTACGGCATTTTAAATATGTCAGTCATTCCTTGTCAGTGTTATGGGATTAAGTAACTCAGTTTTCTGATTGAGTTATTTTATTGTACATTTGAAATCTAAATGAACATTTCTTTCTTGAAAGAGTTTAATTGTTAAAATACTTTTAAGATGAAAGACTTTTAAAAAACACATATTTCATCCATTCCTCGTCATTATGAACCAATCTATCATATCCAGGTCTATATTATAAGAATCAAAACACCTGCTATCAACATGAGAGTAACAAACACATACTCTTCTCAATCACTCATGCTTCCTATTTCCACATTAAAATTGTCGATGCATGTCCTGCGCTTTACTTTTATTTATTAAACCAACAAGTTCAATTCTATACAATGCTACTGAGCTTCACATTATATAATCTGCAGTTTGTACAAAACTATTTAGTTGTCATTCCTAGACAGTAAGAACTGCAGATGCTGGAGTCAGAGTCACGACAGTGTGGAGCTGGAGGAACACAGCAGGTCAGTCAACACCAGAGGAGCAGGAGAGTGGACATTTTGGGCCTAGACCCTTCATCAGGACTCTTGAGTCCATCACACTCCTGACGTGTCACGTGTAGCCTGGACAGGCTTTGAGGAGTCAGGAAGTGAGTTACTCACCTAGCTTTTGACCAGCTCTTGTAGCCTGTATGTTTATGTGGGGAGTCCAGTTGAGTTTCTGGTCAATGATAATCCGCAAGATGTTGATAGTGGGGAATTCAATGATGGTAACATCGTTGAATGCCAAGGGGTAGTGGTTAGATTGTCTCTTATTCACGATGGTCACTGCGCAGCATTCGTTTGGCTTGAATGTCACTTGCCATTTCTCAGCTCAAGCCTGGATATTGTCCAGATCTTGTTGCATTTGAACATGGACAGCTTCAGTATCTGAGAAGTCGTGAATGTTGCTAAGCATTGTGCAATCATCGGCCAACATCCCCACTTCTGACCTTACGATGGAGAGAAGGTCATTGATGAGGCAGCTGAAGATGGTTGGGCCAAGGACATTATCCTGAGGAACTCCCGTAGAGATGTTCTGGAGGTGAGATGATTGACTTCCAACAACCATGACCATCTTCCTATGTGTCAGATATGACGCTCACCACCGGAGAGTTTGCCCCTGATATCCATTGATTCCAGCGTGTAACTACGAATAAATTTATTTAAAAGTGAATGTTCTGAAATGCTTTGATTTAAGAATGTATACAAAAACTAAGTGTCAGTTTTTTGAGGATATTTTTCACAATTGAAAATATGTAAATTTCTTGATCACCAAGAAAATTTACCATGACAGTTAACATTTTACAATTGCTGACAGCAAAAAAAGAATCAAAGTGCCATGAAAATGTCAGTGAACATAATCATCAAAAATAATTATGACTATATTGAAGTTTTCTTCTGTATTCTTTCAAGGAATGTAAATGTTGTTGGTAAGTCCAGTTTTTGCCGTCCAACCTTAATTGTCTTTGAATTGACTGACTTGCTGGCCAATTTCAGAGGGAAATTATGAGTTAACTCTGTTGCTATGGTTTTACAGAAACATTTAGGCCAAAGTGGTTAAGGTCTGCAGATTTCCTTCCCTAAAGATTTGAGTGAACCTGATGGAGTTTTCAACAATTCAAGATAGTTTCAGCTTACCACTACAGCAACAAGTTTCTAATTCCAGGTCTTCGGTGATTATCAGTTCTGTTGTAGCACTTGAACCCACATCCCTAGGCATTAACCTCAGTCTTTGGATCAATGGCCCATTGACATTTATGAATTTAGCATAGGAAGGCACACTTTAAAATAATTATTCAGTTGGTCATAGCGTAGAAAATGTGCTAAGTTTGTTAAAGAAGAAAATTAATCTTAGTCAAAAAATGTATTACGCCTAGAAAAAACAGGAACTTGTTTCTTAGTGTTTATACATGCTTAACCACAAGTTAGAAATAAATGCAGCACATTAGACATGTAGGGAGATCGACATTATTGCACAGAATAATCAGTTTGAGAAAAAAAAGGATAAGCTGGATCTCTTTTTCCCTGGAGCTTAGGAGGCTAGGGGCAACTTTATAGAGGTTTATAAAATGATGAAGGGCATAGATGAGCTGAATAGCCAAAATCTTTTCTCCACGATAGGGGAGTTCAAAACTAGAGGGCATAGGTTTAAGATGTGAGCAGCAAGGTTCAAAAGGGACCTGAGAGGCCACATAAGATTTGCGTATATGGAACAAGCTGCCAAAGGAAGTTGTAGACGTGGATACAATTACAACATTTAAAAGACATTTGTATAGGAACATGGATAGGAAAGGTTTGTTGGGATATGGACCAAACACAGGCCAATGGGAGTAGTTCAATTTTGGAAAGCTGTTTGGCATAGAAGAGTTGAGTCAAAGGGCCTGTTTCCATGCTGTATGACACTATGACTCTATAAGAAAAATAAAATCCAGAATTGATCCCCTTGCAGGCATACTAGAGGTAGGAGTCCTGTCCCAAAAGACAGTGTGCCTGTTAAAAAAAGAGGAACATCAGCCAGTGGGAACTGGCATAGAATCGCATGCTATAAGTCTAGTAGGAGCTAGCACTGATAAGCAGCAGCCTGCAGGTTAATGTTAATACGGAGTAAGGAAGGTCACAGGTATTGCAGTTGTGTGCATGGAATACGGCTTCAGCCATTGCAACTTCAGCAACATAGTCTTTCTCGGCAATGTTAGACTGATAACATTTTCCTAACCAGAACCAATTAATTGGAATGACAGAACACACACATCAATGTTACAAGAAGGAATGGAAGCAAAGAAATAAAATTAAGATGTATAAAATTATGTCTTTTGGGACGTAAGGTTCATTCATTTAACTGCATTCAGTGAACTAAGTGAGTGGCTCAGGGAACCAAATGTGCTTACGATCCTTGCACGCTCATGCACTTCCAAATCAGGCATTCTGTCTTGGCAAGAGATGTTGAATGTTCATCTGGGACAATGAAGGTGAAGCAGCTTTTCTTGGTTTCCATAACTTGTCCCTGTTTTGCTATTGGGTTATGCGCAAAACCTGGTACAAATGAATTTTTATATTTTCGATTATGTTGCTTTCAATGTACATTTGACTTCTCAACTTTAACATGATATCTGCAACATTGGCAGACCTCATATTGATTTCAGTGGGCAATGGGCATATTAGTGAACAATTGTTGATCCAAGATATGTGATCTTGTTCATGACTTTCAGAATAACGTTGTCAACGTTGTTCAAAAGTGGCGTCTCTATGACCTGGGCCACGTCTGTCAGTGAGACCTCAAGTTGACCTGAGTCAATGCATGGGAACAACACAGCAGGTCAGGCAGCATCAGAGGAATAGGAAAGTCAACGTATCGGGTCGGGACCCTTCATCAAAACAGAAAGCTGAAAGTAATTCTTGATGATGAGCAATTTGATGTCCATGGTAAAAAAAAGACAAAAGATAATAGAAAAGAGAGCCCGCAGGTGCCAGCTATTAATCCATGTTTCTTGCCTCAGAGCTGATTCTCTGTGTACACCCTCCTGTCCTATGGAGCAGTACGTGACCAAGGAGAAGGCAACTGGTGTTGCATATGTTCCTGCTGCTGCTGTCATTGTTGTTGTGGTGTTTCTGCTGATTTTACTCTTTGGCAGGTAGAAATTGTATAAGATGCACCTATGCTATGATGAAGGCGAATAGCAAGGAAGTGTAGCGTAATGTTAATGAAGTGCAAGACAGGTGAATGATTTTCAGAGATATTGGCAATCACGTGTCACGTTCTTGAGGAAAGAGTTCACCATTGAGATTCTTATGGCATAGTAATTATGGTCCTGTCTCTGGGTAAGGATGCCTAGGTTCAGGTCTCATCTGCTCTAGAGGTGCATCATCATATCCCTGAATAGGAAGAGTGCTGCAACTCTTTTATTTCATTAGTCAAAGACTCTTCAATGTGCCAGTTTCACTATCAATTTCTTAGTGTGAGCACCGAAATATGAAACATTCAGAAAGGCATCTTTATGAAGCATATTAAAACAAGTGCTAAAATAATTTTTAAAATAAATCTATTCCAACTGTTCAAGCATTGTAACAAACATTGGAAGAATGTTTGGATGGATAACCCTGTCTTTTGAATGCCTGTCATTTTGTAATAAATCTGTTCTTAGCATGTAAGCGTCACTAGTTACTACAACGTTTGTTTATTATCCCTATTTTCTCTTGGGAAGTTATTCTTGTGCCCGGTTTTTTTAATCACAACAATCCATGTGGTATTGGTGCACCCAATGTGCTGCTAAGAAGGGAGATCCAAAATTTTGATCCACCATCAGTGACCAAATAGTCATTAAGTTTTCTTTTATTCTTTTGTGGGATATGCGTGTCACTGCCTGGCCAGCATTTATTGCCTGTCCCTAGTTGCTCTTGAGAAGCTGGTGTTGAGCTGCCTTCTGCAGTTCACCTGGAGTGGGTTGACCCACTGTACCATTAATGGGGGGAATTCCAGGATTTTGATCCAGCGACAGTGAAGATACATGGCTGCTACTGAGTGTCGGTGTGCATGGAGTGGATGCTTGTAGATGTAGTGCTAATCTAGCAGGCTGCTTTGCTCTGGATGGTGTTGTTGGGGCTGCAGTCATCCAGGTAAGTTGGGAGAATTCCATCACACTTCTGACTTGTGCCTTGTAGATGGTGCACAGACTTTGGGGAGTCAGGAGATGAGATACTCACCACAGTATTCCTAACCTCCAACCTGCTGTATAGCCAATATATTTATGTGGTGAGTCCAGTTGAGTTGGTGGCCAAAGATAACCCCCAGGATGTTGAAAGTGGAGCACTCAGTGATGGTAATGCCATTAACACCATTGAATGCTAAGGGGCAATGATTAGATTGTCTCTAATTGGAGACGGTCATAGCCTGACCTTTTTGTGGCATGAATGTTACTTACCACTTGTCAACCTAAGCTGGATATTGAACAAATCTTACTGAATTTGAACATGGACTCCCTCGGAATCTGAGCAACTGCAAATGGTGCTGAACATTGTGCAATCATTGGCAAACATCCCCATTTCTGATCACATTGTGAAGGAAGGTCATTGAAGAAGCAGCTGAAGGTGGTTGAGCTTAGGATACTTCCCTGAGGAACTCCAGTAGAGATGCTCTGGAGCTGTGATGATAAAACCTTGAATAATTATATTGAATCCAGTTTTGCTAGGACTCCTCAGTGCTGCATTTGGTTAAATTTGGCCTTGATGTCAAGGGCTGTCACTTTCGCCTCACGTCTGGAATTCAACTCTTTTGTCCATGTTTGAGCCAAGACTGTAATGACATCAGGAGTTGAGTGGCCCTTGCAGACCCAAACTGGGTGTCAGTGAGCAGGTTGTTGCTCGATAGCGCTGTTGATGATCCCTTCTTACATATTACTTATGATTGAGAGTAGACTGATGGGGTGGCAGTTGGCTGGGTTTGGTTTGTCCTGCTTTTTTGCATCAAGAACATACCTAGGCAATTTTCCACATTATTGGGAAGATGGCAGCGTTCTAGCTACACTGGAATAGCTTGTCTAGGGACTGGCAAATTCTGGAGCAAAATTCGTCAGTACATTACTAGAGCGTTATCAGTGTCCATAGCCTTTTCAGTATCCAGTGCCTCCAATTTCTTGATATCATGTGGTGAGAGTTAAATTGGCTGAAGAGTGGCAATTGTGATGCTGGGGACTACTGGAGGAGGCCGAGATGGATCATCCACTAGGCACTTGCAGCTGAAAATTGTTGCACTGATATGCTGGGTTTTTCCATCATCAGGGATGTGAATAATTGCAGAGCCACCTTCTCTAGTTTAATTGCACACTACCATTCACGACTGGATGTAGTGCGGTTGCAGAATTTAGATCTGACCCATTGTTAGTGGGATTGCTTAGTTCTGTCAATTACGTGCTTATTATGTGGATTAGCATGCAACACTGGATGCTCAGTGTTGAATCGCTAGCTCTGTTTGAAGTCAGTCCCATTTAGCACAGTGATCTCAATGTGGAGGTGGGACTTCGTCTGCACAAGGAATATGGTCACTGTTAGTTATAGTGTCATGGACAAATGCCTTTGCCACTGTCAGATTTGAGAGGATGAAGTTATGAGCCTTTACCCTCACCATCTGCTGCAGTAGTGACTACCAATTGCAAGTGGGGGTGGGGGGGTTACCATTGAATAGAAACTCAATTTTCTCTGCAATTATTCCCATCCCCAATGATGGAAAAGCTCAGCATATCAGTACAACAATTTTTAGCTACAAGTGCCAAGTGGATGATCCATCTCGGTCTCCTCCAGTAGTTCCCAGCATTACAGTTGCTAGTCTTCAGCCAATTCAATTCACACCACATGATAACAAGAAATAGTTGGAGGCACTAGATACTGAAAAAGCTATGCTCACTGATGACACTTTAATAACAGCACTGAACTCTCTTTGTCTCTCTCTCTTCTTTCTCTCTATCTCTCTCTCTCTCTTTTGATGATTTGTCACACTCCCTATCTGCGATGAGGGACAGACTCTGCTCTAGGAGTTTGCTTCAGATGATTTACTGAACAAATTTACTTAACAGACAAACTGAAAAAGTGCAATTTATGTTTCCATATGTAGTCTAGAATTCTGCAGCTTAGATTCTTCACCTGCCCTGTTGTGTGAGAAGTTTATTCTGCAACTTTAAGAACATAAAACAGTGATGGTTTGGCAGGGTTAGCCTAACTTGCTTTCCAAAACAAGATCTCTGCTGGCAATGATAAGCTCATTTCCAGATGTGTAGCTTTAAATGTAGAAAATCAATGCAAAATTCTGTTTTTTTGCCCTGCAGTTTGTGATCAGTGAATTAATGATGTGAACCATCTGCTCTGTAGGATCATTGGTCCTGGGATAATGTGATGAGGCTGTCACATGGTTTATGCCTATTTGCACGTGTCCCTAAAAGGCCTGTTAGTACATTATGGCCCGTGGCAGTTAGGAACTCTTTAGGTATAGAATGTATATCACAGTCGTTGTGTCTGACATAGATGTTGTAACTGTCTGCCAATTTGAAATTTGGAAATGTAGTCATTGACCAGAAGAAAATCCTCACCATGCTTGGTGACTAAATATCTGTTATGATTTTGGACCAAAGGACTTATGGAATCTTAGAAGGATGTCAATGCTGCTTTTGTGGCTGAGGTTGTGATTCCAGCCAGCCTCACATGACATCGCAGTATTTTCACTGTCATTGTTGATCCTTGGTCAAATTCAATAAGCCATGCCAGAAGTTATGTTCATTCAATCCTTGATGTGCTGATAGTGTGTCCTGGTGAGGAGCTTTGGAAGCAGTTATTTCGCTTTAAAAATTACATCTTTTGTGGTGTGTAGACTGTCATTGTTTGGCCAAAAGCATCTGAAAGTGTCTGACACCACTTGTATCATCTGTAAAGGAAAAAAATCAGAGTTAACTTTTTGGATCCAGTGATCCTTCCTCAGAACCGGACCCAAAACGTTAACTCTGATATTTTCTTCACAGATGCTGTCAGGCATGCTGAGATTTTCCAGGAACTTCTGTTTTTGTTTCTGATTTCCAGCAGCTGCAGTTCTTTTGGTTTTTACTACTTGTACCATGGCAGGCCAACTTGTTATGGAAACTTTGCATGGTGCCTGCAGTTGTGGACTATTCACTATTGCTTCCTGAATTTGTTTGCAATTGTGCTGACCAAAATTCACTAAATTAACTCAAGCACATCTTCCACCTCAGTAGCTATACTGTCTACTTGCAAGACAAACAGAATTTTCTGCATTCTAATTCATATTTAGCAATCTGCCTGGTGTGTCCAGGTTATGTCCAACCATTGAAGTATCAAATAGCAGATGTTAAAGTTATCCACCTGTGTTTTTACTAGAGCGTTGTTAGTGTATTTGTCAGTGGTTTGTGCCAAATCATTTCCAATGTTCTTTCACTGGTAACTCTTTAACAACATTGCGTTGACAGTAAAGTTAGCAAGTTAAAAATTTAAGTCATCTTTGCAGGTCTTCTTTATCCTCGGAAGTAGGTATGTGTCTCACATCTTCAACCATACTCAGAATGGATCTCATACAATGAGAAGATAGTGCCAAAAAGTTGATCTGACCCACATTCACCTGGTACTTCCTACTGAAAATGATTTTTTTCACAATAAGCTGCATTCGTTGATTTCATTGGCACTGTCCTTGGATTGAATTCATTACCACAATATCATTAGCATTACTTACTGATCCAGGATAATTTCTGTAATTCTGTCTATATGCTAATGCATTGGATCCTGACTGACAGGTAAACTGAAAGGTAGTCTCTGGAAGCAGTGTGTCCCAAATAGTGTTCTGAAAATGTTATGTTCTTGAGATTCCTTTGCCTAGTAAACTGACTTGGTTAAGAATTTAGCTCCTGAGAATTTGAGATTCAGTTCCTTTAATATTGTGTGAGCATATTTTAAGGGAAAGTGGATCCAAATATATCCTAATTGTGCAATTTTCCTTAATCATGTACATAATTGAGCTGTACCAGCTGTGTTGCTGTATCTGACAGAAAATGCAACTATGTTCCATAGTGCTTTTTTCAAATTCATTCACACAATGTGGGTGTTACTGACTAGACCAGCATTTACTGTCTATTTCTAATTGCCCTGAGGGCAGTTAAGAGTCAAATGCATTGCTATAGTTACATTTGGCCAGACAAAGTAGTGACGGAGATTTCTTTCTTAAAGGACATTAGTGAACCAGATGGATTTTTCTTCGTCCAAGCAACCAACAGTGGTTACATGGGCACTATCAAGTCTGCTCTTTATTCCAGATTTTATTGGATTCAAATTTTGACCATCTTCCTTTGTGGGATTTGAACCAATGTCTCCAGAACATTGGCCAAGGATTCTAGGTTGCTAGTTCAGTGACACCACCACTATATCACCAGATCCCTTTTTGAATGTGCCCTTACATTTCTGTATGTGAAAACAGTGCTTTGTGGGCAGTTAAATTAGCACAAATATATCTTTTCAGAGGTGCAATCCAAATTAATCTTTGAAGTTTATTACAATATCAAATCTGCCTGGGCACATTTGTTTTAAGTCCTGGACTGAATCAATGTGAGCATTTTTTAAAATTTACTTTTGAAAACTGTGGACTGCAAGGAAAAATAACTGTTTTCAAACTTAAGAGATTTACTGTGATGGCTGCATAATTTCACAGCAAGCACTTTAATACCTATTGTGACATCTGGTTTATAGCTTTGGGGTCCTGCAGTGTGTGGACAATCAGAATCTGAGGAGATGTTTACAAGTGAAGCTGATTGATTCTCAGATAAATGAGCAGGTTGGAACTAGAAACCAACGCACAAAGAGGGAAGGACTCAGAAGAGTGTGCTGTTGTTGTTCCTCAGCAGTAGTTGCCTGTTTTCTACAGTAAAAGCAAACATTTCAAACTCGAAGGAAGCCAATTGCCTTTCTTGCAGCAGTTGCTCTGAGCTGTGACTTTTGTACTGATAAATCAGAGACATTTTCTAAATGAATCTGTCATTTCATACTTCTGACAAGCCATTGGATGTGCCCAGAGAACGACAACTGAATACCAAGTAGGATCCAAGTAGGATCATCTCTGCACAAGAATGAGAAAGCAAGGACCATTGAACTGACTTTACAGTTTTTTTCTATCACTACCAGTAATATATCTCCCAAGTTGTGAGTGTGTGTGTAAGAGGGAGTGTTTAAATGGATTGGAGTTTTACTTAGTAGTGTCAAATTCCAATGGTTTATATGTGTTTATGAGTAGTGATAGTCTAATTACTGATAATAAATAATAATTATTGTTTGTTATGGCAAACTGGTCTGTGTTTTCTATCAATCTTGGTCTGAAGTTCATGTAAATTGGAGTACTATGCACTTGTTAAAGCAGTTTAACATTTTTCTGATTCTGTGAACAGTGGAGCTCAATTTGTAGCATACTACCCCAATAGGTCACAGCAATTTGTTCATCTGCAATTGGTGGCTCAGTGATTTTATGAATGGCTGTCATATTGAGTTTCATATACACCGATTGCCCTCCTGTTACCGGTCCATTGTGTCCACCTCTTAGTGTTCTTCTGGTTTGCATCCAAAGTTGCCAAAGCTGCTTGACATTATCAATGTATTAATGCAAGGGACGGTTGATTCATTGAATGCAATCAGTTTTGTCTTGTAGGCTTTATGATTGACTTCCAATGTTCTTGTTGTATATTGTTCAGAGTTCTGGTTGGTAGGATATTTGTACTAGCTTCCACATCAACTTTAGAGTTGAGCTTGTGTTTATCAGTTTTCTTTGAGTATATGATGATAACATTAGCAAAAGCTTCTGTTTAACTGTTCATCCACACTATGTGTTATATTCACAATGTCGATAGTCTTTACCTTCTGTTTGAAGTTACTTCAGTCTGAATCTTCACCCTATTTAGCCTTACTGCAAGCATTTAATATGCATTTGTGCTCATGCAGGCCTCTGGTATTCTCTCTGTTGTTGCTATACGTTACATATGCTTTGTTGTTTGGTCATCTGCTGTCATAGCCTCTGGAATATCTGTTGGGAATGAGATTTTTTGCATAGGTTAGCCCAGTGTCATTTGTACCCAGGACTTGCAGTGATGCTGTACTGTAGGGCAGTTTTGCTGCAACAGAATACCCTTACAACCAATTTTGCTTGCTTTCTGATCACTATGCCAATTCTCATGATTGCACCTATTGTCCAGCTGCAATGGCTTCAAATTTTCTGCTATCGTATAGCAATGTGTCAATGTTGTGACCTCTCTTTCTCTCTAAAATGCTCAATGTACTAACCCACTCCATTCAGTGCTCAAAAAGCCTAACCACTGAGAAATCACAGTCCTTGCCTGGCACAGCTCCTGCTGATGAACTAATGAATTAGCTCCTGTGGCTATTATCTTAAGATAAAAGCTTTCGATGGTAAATTCTAAAGTTTGCTTCAGGCTAATTTTCCAGCATTTCTCACAGCTTTGCACAGTCTCTCTGATCCTCTTCAGAAAGGCCTGACATTTTGACTGCACAACCTCTCATTTCCATTGGTTATCATCACTTTCACTTTTTGCATAACCAGTACAATTATGGCTATTTTTAAAAAAGCATAGCTTCATCCTTTGTTTAAAAAGCCAAACTTCAGATCAGAATCTATGGCTATCCAGTTCAGGTGAGCGAATTTGGTGCCATATTTCTGAGGTTTCTGATTTTTGAAAAGGTTATTATGAGTAGGGATGATGTGTCTAGGATTTATAGTAGTAAGACTATAAGGCTACTTTGCTTGGAGATTCATTGATATACCTGCTTTTCCTTTATGCTTCACTGCACTGTATTGGCTGGAGCTTTAGCTCTTTTGTTGACTGCACATTTTTATTTTTGCATGGAATTGGCACCTAAGGTTGCCTTGATAGCTCTGCAGTTTTCATAGCCCATTTCGGAATCAACATGCCACTTGTACTGATCATTGATCTGGCCAACTCACATAAATGCTCAGAGCTCAACCAGTATTATTTGAATAGAGATTCTTCTTTTCTGTGCTCCCAGTGGAAATATAACTTGAGCACTGCTTTGAAGCTTGTCTGTTGCTTCTTCTGCGGTTTTCAGATTTGCATGACTTTCTTTTCTTTAGGAGCAGTTACCACTGATCACCCTGTTGTGTTCATGCATTGTATGCTTAACATAAAATAACCACTCCCATACTAGATTGTAAGTAAAGTTCAATTATTTTAAAATCTCAAATAGATTTATTTAATAAATAACCAATAACTTCTTGTTACAAAATAACTTATGTACACATCTTCGGTTCAGCATGATTATAACTCCACAGAACCCAGTATCTCATCACCAAGTCACCCACTATTTACACATGGGCAGCCCTTGACTCTGATCCAAATCCCTCAGAGCCAGCTGTCAGAGTGTTAGGATGTCTGACTGTCCTGTTCTTATTAGTCACCCATAGCTCCAGGATTGGACCAGATTAACAGCCCCAGTCAGGAAACACATATTCAGTGGCTGGCCTCATTACAATCACTAAACAGTATGCAGCTGCTTGGACTCTTCATCACTGCTGGTGATGCGGTATCAATCTGCTCCTTGGCTTATGAGAAAATTCACTTTTTTAAGCAGTATTACAATACTGGACTGAGCTTTCTTATCTTTGAGTTTGGGAATGATTTTGAGTGTTCTCCTCCAATTAGTTAGTTAATTGTCTACCATAATTCATGGCTCAGCAATAGGACTGCTTAGTTTCCTTGTGAGACAAAGATGAACAACATTCCTCTTTTTAACGTTTGTGTGAGGTCATTCTGACTATTTCTCAGTATATCAAAATGTACTTTTGTGATGGCATAATTACTTCTTTCTGGTGATGATAAATGTGAGAACATAAGAATAATGCAACAAAAGATCAGTCAAGAAAAATAATGACTATCAAATCAGTGAAACTCAAAATCAGTAGAGCCTGAAATATACTTTCAAAAACTAATTTGAGATAAATAAATGAGAAGTACATTTAGGAATAATAAACTCCTTCACCTTCACTATATATAACCTTGTTGTCTTAGTTTACTGTTTCATTGTGATACTACAAGTACTGTAATTAAAAATGTTGCTTTTTGGTGATGTTTCTTATGTTACATTTTTAAATAAAAGATTACTTTTTAATAATCCAGTGCAAAGATTTTGCTCTGATATTAAAGCAACAGTCTCATGTTTATTGTGAGAAAATAATTGCAGCTGAACACGTTAGTAATGTAACATGGTAAATGGCCATCCTTCAAGTTAAGATTTTCAATGTTCCGTTGGATTTTTCAGGCAATCCTCATTTCTGTAATTCTTAATATCTCTGTTGATGGTATTAAATTATTCCACTATTGCACTAGGATAAAATTATCAATTTACCCAAAGAATCATTATAATTCCATTTTATGCAAATGCAGTTTATGGAAAATGTTCTGCTGTTTCTCCAGAAACGATTTTCTTTTAGTCAATCTGTGTAGATTCTTTTCATTTTACATAAAATGCATGTGCATTTGTGTGTTTGTTTTGAATTAGTTAAAGGGGTAAAAGTTTATAATTTGAGATTACAAATTTTGTGTGAACCAATTTTAAATCTTCATTGAATGTGATTTGTTTCATTATAAATTTACATTTTGTGTTTTTTAAAGAAACCTGAGTAATAGCTCTTTTCAAACTAAATGTAATATAGAGAAAGCAAGCTGTTGCCCATATCTGGATTTGGATAAAATATATTTTATTTTATGTTGCAACTCATGGATTAGCAGGATTACAGCAAGAGTGCACTCCTATTATATCCCTTTTTACATCAAAATAGTTTCAGCAAGACTTGTCCAGAGGTGCAAGATTTATCCCCGGTTGATTTGATAAAAATAACCAAAGTTAGACCAATTGAATTGGTAGAAAAATTGGAGTTACAATTATTGCCAGGGCCTGGACAACAAACATAATTAACGAAATAGCAAAGTGTGTGAAATTGAAGCAACAGCAACTCAAAGCAGATGAGTCATTACGTTAAATAAAATTCAAATGGAGTTAAAGCAGCTTGAAATAGAATAGGAAATAGAAATGAGAAAATTTGACCTTCAGAGAGAGGAGAGAGGCAATCAAAGAAAGAACATTTAAGAAATTGGAAGTAGAATTTCAAGGGGAAAATATGGGCAGAAGAGGGGGAAAAAATCAGAAAATGTTCTTGATGTCAGGAATCTGATATTCTCATTCTCACTGTATTTTGCCATCTTTCTTCATTATTCACACCATACCAGGAAGAGGAAAATTCTACCCACTGCCTTATAGGCACTTAGGTCTTTCAGATTCCAACTTGTTGTGGTAATGGGAATTTCATGTCCATTCTTAATAGTTCATTATGGATTTGGGTCGCACAACCATCTGATGAATCAACTTTTCATCCATTGGTTTGAGTAGCTCTCCTCTTCCTCATCAGAATCTCATGTTTAGTATGAAACCATTCCAGAAATCCGTGAGGTTCAGCTACAGTTTGAGACAATTTGCCTACTTTACTTAACACTGGATTGACTTACTGAGCCTCAACCGGATAAGACTGATTGAACAGTTCCTTTGGATTATCCAAAATCCTGAAATAAAGTTTCAGATAACCAGATCTCTCATAGTGCTAATTTGACCTTGAATGGCTAACTTTGTTTAGCCATTGTTAAGGTCACTGGACATGAAGGAAATATTCGCAGAAGTTTTCGTATAACTTCATTTGGCCTTTCTGTGACTACTGAAGAAAGTTCTATTTTCATTCTACCAAATCCAGTAGCCACCAACTTCACGGCATGATGGATTGGTCCGCTGCACAAGAAGGGAGGAAGAGAAATGGCAGGGCTGCAGTGGTAGGGAATTTAATTGTAAGGGGAATAGATAGGTGTTTCTGTGGTTGAAGAGTCCAGAAAGACATGTTGCCAAGATTTGGAACGTCACTGAACAGCTGCAAGGCAAGCTGAAGTGGAGGGTAAGCAGATGGAGATCATGGTGCATTTTGGTATGAATGACACAGGTAGAAAAAAGAATGAAATCCAGCAAGCAGAACTGAGGGAGCTAGGAAGTAAATTACAAAAAAATAGGATCTAAATGGTAGTAATCTCTGGATTACTTCCAGTGCCATGTGCAAATGAATATAGAAATAAGAGCATAGCCCAAATGAATATGTGGCCGAAGAGATCGTGCTGGAGGGAGGTCTTTACATCTTAGGGACATTTGGACAGCTTTTGGGGATGATAAGACCTGTACAAAGCAGACAGGTGCACCTGAACCACTTTCTTGCAGGGATATTTGCTAGTGCTGTTGGGATGGGTTTAAACTAACCTGGCAGGTTCCTGAGAGAAGACTGAGCAGGAACAGATGAGCACCCAAAATTAGAAAACACGGCAAGGCATAGAAACATAGATAAGGCACAGGGACTTTGGCAATGTTGGATAGTATCTGCTTAATGCAAGACGTCTGATGAATAAGACAAATGAATTAAACACACAAAGTAAAACATGGGGCTATGATGTAATTGCAGTCACTGAGACATAGTTGAGAGTTGGACAGGATTGGCAACTCAACATTCCAGGATATAGCATCTTCCAGTGAGCCAAGGAAGGAGATAAAAGAGGAGGGTTCTTTTTTCAATATTGATCAGAGAATCAATTACAGCAACAAGGAGGGATGACATCTTTGAAGGTTCCTCAAAAGAAGCCATATGCATAGAACAGAAAAACCTAAGAGGAGAAATCACATTGCTGGGAATGTACTATAGACCACCTAACAGTTAGAGAAAAATAGAAGATCAGATGTGCAGCTAAATTTAGAGAAATGTAAAAATAATAAAGTAGTGATAGTGGGGGATTTCAAATTCCTCAATATTAAATGGAGTAGTCACAGTGTGAAAGATTTAGCGGGAACAAGATTTAGAGGGGATCGGATCTTAATTTTAGGTAGTGAAGCTGGGCAAGTGGTTGAAGTATCTGTGGTGGAGCATTTGCAGACAGCAATCACAGCTGTTAGATTCAAGATTTTTATAGAAAAGGACGGGGATGGGTCAAAACCAAAGTTCGAAAGTGGGGAAAGACCAATTTTAATAAGATCAGGTACAATTCGACCAGAATGGTCTGGGAGAAGATGCTTTTAACTATATCTGTGTCAGAGCAGTGGGCTGCATTCAAGAAGGAAATGGGGAGATTCCAATAAAGACAAATGGTGGGACCAACAAATACTGTGAACCCGAGAATATAAGGAATATACAGATGTGGTTAAAGAAAAATGTGAGGCTTATGGCAGATACTAAAGGATCAAAATAGCAGGAGAACTTGAGTACAGAATGTGCAAGAGGAAACTTAAAAAGGAAATTAGGAAAGCAAAATGATGGCATGAAAGAATAATAGCAGGTACATTAAGCATAAGAGGATAACTGGGGAAAGAGTAGGGCCCATTAAGGACTACTACGGTAATTTGCATATGGAGCCAGAGGATATGGGCAGAGTTCTACTTTGTGCTGGTGTTCACTTGTGAGAGGAGTGATGAGGGAATAGATATCACAGATGACTGTGGTATACTTAAAGAAATTAGCATAGTAATCTGACAAGTTTTGAAGTATTTAAATCCTCCAGGGTCAGACGAAATATATCTCAGCATGTTGAGCAGGGCAAGACAAAGAACTAGATGACAATAACTTTCTACTTCTTCTTTGGCCACGGGAGAGGTGACAGAGAAAAAGGTTTCAATTTCTGGAATAGTTTGTAATCATTACCTATTTCCATTTCCTGTCTTACTGTTGTAACCTTTTGTTCAATCTATGTGAATTCTTACGAATGGAGAGAGTGAAATTTTAAATTCCTCCAAGAGAATTACTTTTCCAAGAGTCTCATACACAGTCTCGACCTTTTGTGTCTATGTACAACAATCAAATTTATTCTGTTTTCCCCTGTCAAATTCTATATTTCTACCTAGGCTGCTTCTGTTAATTCTAAGATTTCTGCCTATAAGCCACATGGCCCGACTCACATTAACCCAGAATAGCCTTTTTAGTCACCTCATAATTTACAGTGCTTAGAAAACAAGCTGTAAAGCTCTTGATAATGGGAACTGCAGATGCTGGAGAATCCAAGATAATAAAGTGTGGAGCTGGATGAACACAGCAAGCTAAGCAGCATCTCAGGAGCACAAAAGCTGACGTTTCGGGTCTAGACCCTTCATCAGAGAGGGGGATGGGGAGAGGGAACTGGAATAAATAGGGAGAGAGGGGGAGGGGGACCGAAGATGGAGAGAAAACAAGATAGGTAGAGAGGAGAGTATAGGTGGGGAGGTAGGGAGGGGATAGGTCAGTCCAGGGAAGATGGACAGGTCAAGGAGGTGGGATGAGGTGGTAGGTAGGAAATGGAGGTGTGGCTTGAGGTAGGAGGAAGGGATGGGTGAGAGGAAGAACAGGTTAGGGAAGCAGAGACAGGCTGGGCTGGTTTTGGGATGCAGTGGGGAGAGGGGACGAGCTGGGCTGATTTTGGGATGTAGTGGGGGAAGGAGAGATTTTGAAGCTTGTGAAGTCCACATTGATATGATTGGGCTGCAGGGTTATCAAGCGGAATATGAGTTGCTGTTCCTGCAACCTTCTGGTGGCATCGTTGTGGCACTGCAGGAGGCTCATGATGGACATGTCGTCTGAGGAATGGGAGGGGGAGTTGAAATGGTTCGCAACAAACAACTGCACCTCCCAGTTGCGAACCATTTCCACTCCCCCTCCCATTCCTCAGAAGACATGTCCATCATGGGCCTCCTGCAGTGCCACAACGATGCCACCCGAAGGTTGCAGGAACAGCAACTCATATTCTGCTTGGGAACCCTGGGGCCCAATCGTATCAATGTGGACTTCACAAGCTTCAAAATCTCCCCTCCCCCCACTGCATCACAAAACCAGCCCAGCTCGTCCCTTCCCCCCACTGCATCCCAAAACCAGCCCAGCCTGTCTCTGCTTCCCTAACCTGTTCTTACTCGCACCCATCCCTTCCTCCCACCTCGAGCCGCACCTCCATTTCCTACCTACCACCTCATTCCGCCTCCTTGACCTGTCCATCTTCCCTGGACTGACCTATCCCCTCCCTACCTCCCCACCTATACTCTCCTCTCCACCTATCTTGTTTTCTCTCCATCTTCGGTCCCTTCCCCCTCTCTCCCTATTTATTCCAGTTCCCTCTCCCCATCCCCCTCTCTGATGAAGCGTCCAGGCCTGAAACGTTAGCTTTTGTGCCCCTGAGATGCTGCTTGGCCTGCTGTGTTCATCCAGCTTCACACTTTGTTATCTTGTAAAGCTCTTGAGTCTTGCCTTTCAAGCTGCTTCACATGAGCAGTGACCAGTTATTTTTTGGCTACCTCATCAGTTTAGCTATCTTTTTACATGAAGTGAAAAATGTCTCAGTGTCTATTTTGTCAAATTTTGAGAGGGCTTAAACAAATTTAAACAGCTCTTCACTTAGTTATGTATCAGACTTAGGCCCTTTCTTGTCAGAACGTTCCATGAAGTCAGAATCCTTTATCTTGTAGTTTCAGCCATTTAAGCAGGCAATCACTTTCTCTCTCCTTTTTTTTCGAGAAGAAACGTTTTGAGTTCAGTGAGTCTTCATCAGAACTGTTTCGATGAACAGTCATAGACTTGAAATGTTAACTCTGCTTTCTTCCCATACATGTTGCCAGGCCTGCTGAAATTCTCCATCAATTTCTGTTTTTATGACTGTACTGATGTTTGAGGAGAGGTTGAATTGGTTTGGATTATGTTCAGAGATCAGAAGAATGAGGGTAGATCCCATAGAAAGTCAGCAAAGTTCAGATAAAGGGCTATCGGGAAAGGTATCTGGATATTTGGTTCCCCTTTAGCACATAGAGGAAGAAACTGGAAGCGACTGTCTAAAGTGCGTTTACTGTCACTTTTCCAACATGCTGGAAATTGAAAGTACCCAATATGAAAGTTTATGGCTGTGACCACATTCGGCCTGTGAGGGCAGGGGCTTAAAGCCCCACCAATATGAGGTCCTTTAAAGGTAATCAACATGGAGCACAGACTTGTGGGTGCCTAATTCTTGGTGATCGTAATTCTTTAGCTGTGTGATGTAACTTCTTTGACCTGGATATTGCTGACTATCTTATTCATGCCAATAATTTTGGACATATCATCCAGGAAAAGAATAGGGATGTTTACCAAGTTAGGCTTGTGCAACTGGGAAATGCCCTATCTTTATGTTCCCAAGCTGGGAATGCATATTTGGGCCATGTAAACATTTCAGGTTAATGATAATTTGTTAGAGTTGGAAAATATGAAGATTTTAAGCAAATGCAGATGCAGAGGGAGGATAGAGAAGGGAGGAAAGAAGGAAAGAAAAAGTCTGTAATAAGCTGGAAGTCTGAATTATGGTGCAAGGCAAAGGTAGTAGTAATGAGATAAGTATGGGTCAATGGAATGAAAATGAGAACTGCAAAGCCAAAATAAGGGAACAGTAGGTAGAATCTGAAATATCAATAAGGGCTGCGATGAAAAGATGGTGTTAAATTTCCTGCATCCGCATGGGATTGTGTAACAAATAGGGAAGAATATTGGATGACTAGACCAGAGTGTCACAGATAGAATGGGCCCTACAGAATGCTGAAAACAGCCTGGTGGGGAAGATGCATTTATTGATGACATCAAACTGAAGATGATGAGAGTGGTGAATCCACTTATTGTGGAGACTGGCCAGGTACCCTGGCTGCAAGAGGAGCTCGGAATAGACTGTTCCAGGTAAGTGGGATGTGTTCAAAAATATGATGATGAGAATTCAGAGGCATTGCGCTCCTGTTAGGTTGAAGGGTAAGGCTGGTACAATTAAGGAAGAATGGATGAATAAAGATATTGAGGTTCTGGTCAAGAATAAAAGATAATCTTATTTTAGATATCGACAACTTGGTTCAATTGAATCTCTTAATCAACACAAGAGGGTAGGGACATTTTTAAGAGAAAAACAAGAAAGGCAAAGAGAGGATATGAGATAGCATTGGCAGATAAGTTTAAGGATAATCCATAGAGATTCTACAAATACATTGAGAGCATGAGGATAACTAGGGAGAGAGAGAGTAGGGCCTCTTAAAGACCAAGGAGGTTATATTTGTGTTGAACCCCAGGAGATGAGAGAGATACTAAATGAATGTTTTGTGTCAGTTTTTAACTATTGAAAAAGAAATGAAGTCTGAGAATGCAGAGAAATAAAATTTGATGTTTCATAGACAGTTCACATTACAGAAATAGAAGTTTGGAAGGTCTTAGAGAATATAAAGGTAGGCAAATCTCCAGGACCTGATCTATTGTGTCCTAGAGCATTGTGGGAAGTAAAGGAGGTAATTATGAGACCCTTGTAGAAAAATATTGTGTCATGTATAATTATGGGTGTGTGAGGTGCCTGATGACTGGAGCATGGCTAATGTTGTACCATTGTTTAACAAAGGTTGTAAGGAGCAACCACCCCAAGCCGCACCTCCATCTCCTACCTACTAACCTCATCCCACCTCCTTGACCTGTCCGTCTTCCCTGGACTGACCTATCCCCTCCCTACCTCCCCACCTATACTCTCCTCTCCACCTATCTTCTTTTCTCTCCATCTTCGGTCTGCCTCCCCCTCTCTCCCTATTTATTCCAGAACCCTCACCCCATCCCCCTACCTGATGAAGGGTCTAGGCCTGAAACGTCAGCTTTTGTGCTCCTGAGATGCTGCTGGGCCTGCTGTGTTCATCCAGCCTCACATTTTATTATTGGGGAATTATAAACCTGTGAGTCTTGACTTCCGTTGTGGGTAAATTGTTGGCGGTAATTATAAAAAATAGGATTATGGACATTTAGAAAGATAAAATTTGATCAGGGATAGGCATAGGTTGATGATAGCAGAGCATTAGACGTTGTTTATTTCGATTTTAGTAAAGCCTTTGACAAGGTTCCACATGGTAGACAAATTAATAACATTAGGTCACATGGATTCAGATGAGCTTGCCAACTGGACACATAATTGGCTGTATGACAGGAGACAGAGAGTAATGGTGGAAGGTTGCTTTCGGACTGGAGGCCTGTGACTAGAGGTGTTCCAGAGAGATCAGTACTGGGTATTTGTTTGGATTTGGGTGAGAATATAGTAGGCATGGCTAGTAAGCTTGTGGTCGACTCCAAAATTGGTGGAATAGTAGACAATGAAGAAGGTTTTCTAAGATTACAAAGGGATTTTAAACAAATGTGTCAATGGGCTGGAAAATGGCAGATGGTGTTCAATCTGGATAAATGCAAGGTATTGCATTTTGATACAACAAACAGGGTAGGACTAATACATTTAATGGTATGGCCTTAGGTTGTGTTGTAGAACAAAGTTACCTAAGGGTGCCGGTACATAATTCTTCGAAGTTTGCGTCACGAATAGACAGGATGGTCAATCAGGCATTTGGGGTGCTTGCCTTCATTGCTCAGTCCTTCGAGTATAGGAGTTGGGAAGTCATGTTAAGGTTATACAGCTCTTTGGCGAGGCCTCTTCTGGAGTACACTGTTCAGATCTGGTCACCTAGTTATAGGAAGGCTATTATCAAGCTGGAGAGGGTTCAGAAGAGATTTACCAGCATGTTGCCAAGTATGGAAGGTTTGATTTATAAAGAAAGGCTGGATATGCTTAGACTTTTTTGACTGGAAGTTAGGGTGTAGAGAATCGACCTGATAGAAGATAATAAAATAATGACAGGTGTAAATAGAGTTAATGGCAGTTGTCCCATTCAGCTAGAATGGGGAATTTCAATACTAGGGAATACATTTTTACAATGAGAGGAGAGAGAGATTTTAAAAAAGACACAAAAGACAATTTTTTTATACAGAGGGTGGTTCATGTGTAGAATGAATTTCCTGAGGAAGTGGTGGGTGCAAGTACAACCACAATGTTTAAAAGACATTTGAATAGATACATGAACAGGAGAGGTTTCGAGGGATTTGGGCCAGGAGCAGGCAGGTGGGTATAGCTTAGTTTGGGATAATGGTCAGCATGAACTGGTTGGACTGAAGGATCTGTTTCTATGCTGTGTGACTCTGAAACTTTATGACTCTAGGAAGGCAAAAGGGTGAAGTAGAACTGTGTGTAATCATGTTATTGTTTTATTATTTTCTTGCAATCTCGTTGACCAATAATAAATTCTATGACTGCCACTTGACTACTGTTGATTGGATAACAAATAGACCATAACAAATAGAGACAGGAGTAGGCCATTCAGCCCCTTGAGTCAGTTCTTGATGTTCATTTCTGGGCTTGTTCAATTACATGGCTGAAGACTGAGAGCTTTAAAGTAGTTTAGTTGAAAGTGATTCCAGGATTTTGGTTTATATGACTTCATGTAGGTTCTGAAATCCATAATTCTGGTAACTTATAGATTGCTTGTAAAAGCGACAGCATGAAGGCAACCTTATTAGTTGTGATATAGACATTGAGTGTAGGAGTTGGGAGGTTGTCTTGTGGCTGTACAGGACATTAGCTCAGCCAAAATTGCATGCAATTCTGGTTTGCCTTCCACAGGAAGGATGTTGTAATACTAGAAAGCTTTCAGAAAAGATTGACAAAGTTGTTGCCAGGTTTGAGCTATAGCGAGAGGCTGAATAGACTGGGGCTATTTTCCCTGGAGCGTCGGAGGCTGAGGGTGACGCTATAGACATTTATGAAAACATGATGGGCATGGAGAGGGTAAAGAGACAAGACCTTTTCCCTGAGATGGAGGAGTCAAAACTAGAGGGCATAGATTTAAAGTGAGGGGAAAGATATAAAAGGGACCTAAGGGACAACTTTTTCACAAAGAGGGTGATACGTGTATGGAATGAGCTGCCAGAGGAACTGGTGATGGCTTGTACAAATACTACATTTAAAAGGATGGGTATATGAATAGAAAGGGTTTAGAGGAATATGGGACTAGATTTGTGCAGGATATCTAGTTGACATGGATGAGTTGGACTGAAGGGTCTGTTTCCATGCTGTATTTCTCTTTGACTCCAAGTAGGCAGGATGTAGAGCACAGCACATGGAAATAATTGCTGAGATCCGGATCCAAAAACAACACAGCATGGCATGCATTCATTTATATAATTGTTTTTCTAATGCAATTATTTTCATGATCTAATCCAAAATGAGCATTTTTTAAATTTAGAAGTACCTACTTAGAAGAATATGTGTAATTTTTTATTCCCAATGTCGAAGAGAACAGCAACAGTTTCAGGAAAGCATTACTCCAGGAAACTTGCCATTCACTGACGTTTATATATATATATATTGCTTGTGTACATACAAATAATAACCATGTGAAGATTAAGTGGAAACGCTGAGCACTTTTGTGGTAAATTAATGCAGAACATATGCGTGCCCCTTGGGCACTTACTGACACAAAAGTATAGGTAGTAGTCTCATGTAAAGGAACTAAGTAAAGATGCTTAATGGGATTCTGACACTGAAATGAGTCTTGTGACCAGGAAACCCTCTCCGGATGTTTGGGGATGAGCATGAATTACAGCTCAGCTATGTTACCACCATCCTCCACCATCTCACAGACGAAACTCCTTGTGCCGGATTTAAGATACTTTAATGACAATGCAAGTGAATGGAACATCACCATGAAATCAAATTTATGCATTTAAAATAATGGTATCTGTGTTATCTGTGGTTTATATTCATTGATTAACCTCACTATAATTAACATAGATTTTCATTCATCCATTGACACCTTAATGATATTTTGTATAGAACATGTTCTGGCTGCTTTGAAATTTAACAAAGGCACCATAACTTTTTTTTGTCATTGCATTTCACCCTAAGTCAAAGTTCTGTTTGATGCTTCAAAATTTAAATCTGAATTGGTAGAATTTTGATTAATTTTGCAAGAGTGAGGCTTCTGATGATACTGTACATCACAAACTAGACAATGAGTCATTGAGAGTGGCCAATGACATGGACAACAACTTTCAGCTGAGAGTAAAATGCAGTCGCTTTCTAGTATGATTTGTCTTGGCTATTGTTACTGAGAGCTTTTGTCCCTCAATGTTTCAACTAATGCAATTTGCATCTAGTCAGTAGCATTCAGCATTTCATTTGTTTTAATTAACAAATTCAAGTTGTTCAAACTACTATGAAAACAAATTAAAACATGGAAATGAAAACCCCAAGCCCCAAAATAATGTAAGATGGTTGCTTTTATGACTGCTTGTTTATGCAGTTAAAAACCACTAAAAAATGAACCACTGCTGGCTTAGCTAATCTATATCGTAAATAATCTGTTGAAATATTTGACCTTCTAAGACGCGTTTGTGTTTTAATATCCACATAACATTTCTTCAGCCTGAAAAATCAACTACTCTAATGTTCTTATGCTGAGTATATGTCTGTATAGCATTTATTTATAAAATCAAGGTTATGACAGGTGAGAACTTCAGTTTATAATTCATGATGGTGTTTGGTCATTTTGTGCAGACTTGCTGTTTTGGAAGCAATATCTTTACAACTCAGTTCCAAAAAAAATGCTTTAGGATCAGATTAGCTAATCTCAGTAGGAATTACATTTGTGTTGGGAAAAGGAAAGTTAGTAATGGTACCTATTCCCGATTGTTGAATACTGATATATTTTGCCTATGGATGTTGAGTGAATTTTCTTTTGCGATGAAAGTAGCCAGTTGATATTCAGTATCTTGGTTCACAAGTGGAGAAAGGTCCTGTGGGCAAAGTGCAGGAAGGTTACAGTCACCTGTGGGAGAATATCTAAGTAAGTGACAGCATTTCAGGAGCAAAGAAGCAATTTTAATAAGATAACCAGTCATCTATAAACCACCTCTTAAAGGGAAAGGTGAAAGGAAACAATGATCATCTGGATGTGCAATACTTCCAATTGTATGTTGTAAAATTGCCAGTGTTTATTTGATCTCCTATGTGTCTATCTTTCCAATGAAATGTGCCATTGTAAGACATTAATCAGTATCTCTAGACTTTATCCCATGAAGAAACTAAAAGCCAGTCAAGCACAGAATGGATTTGGTAGCTGCTTACTTGTTATAAGTGCTTTGCTATGTTAAACATCTGTCAAAAGCTATGGTCTAATAATACACTTTTTATCCCAAGTGTAACTATTAGGTAATCTTTATATTTTGGCAACCTTAAAAAGAAAGACAAAACACACTAGATATCTAGCAATTTGTTTATTTGCTTTATCAGAAAACTGAATGCTTCATTCTTTATTCATCAGATGTCATTGTCTTTGATTAAAAACTTGGCTAGACATAAACCCAACATAACAATATCAATGTTTTAAATGTATAACAATTATAATATCATGTTATTTTAAAAATACGTTTTAAAACAATCAACATTTCTATTAATAGAGTTACACAACGATATTATCATTAACAACAACTACAACTTGAATTTATATACTGTCTTGAGTAAATTGGACCAAAGTGTTTTATGGGAGACTTCTTAAACAAAATTTAACACCAAGTCACATAAGTAAATATTTTGATAGATTTATTAAAGGGATACTTTCTAAGGGCCATCTAAAAAAGGGAGGGCGAGAGTGGGATGAATCTCAGAGCGAATGTCCTGGGCTGCCCAAAGAATGGCTGTCAGTGAAGCTGTCCAAATTGGTTATAAGGGTACAGAATGGTTCAGAAATAGGGAGGGGAGAGACCAAGGAGGCACTTCTGGAAAATGTATTCATGGCATGTGGGTGTTGCTTTCTGGGCCAGCCTTTATTGCCCATCCCGAGTTGCCCTCAAGAAGGTGATGCTGAGCTGCTTTCTTGAACTGCTGCATTCTGCATGCTATAAGTTGACCCACAATGCTGTTAGGGAGGGACTTACAGGATTTTGACTCAGCGACACTGAAGAAGCAATGATGTATTTTCTATACAAGATGGTGAGTGGCTTGGAGGGAAATTTGAAGTTAGAATGGTTCCCATGCATCTGTTGGCCCTTGTCCTTCTAAATGGTGGTGAATGTGACCTCGGAGGATGGTGTCTGAGGAGCCTTGTGAATTTCTGCAGTGAATCTTAAAGATGGTACTGAGCATCAGCTGTCAAGGGAAAAGTAACATTCACAATGTTGTTGACTTGCTTGCTGAACTGGCTTGTTTTTATTCAGACATTTTGTCACCACGCTAGGTGACATCATCAGTGGAGCCTTTGTTGAAGTTATTCTACTCTGCTTGGAATTTATACTGTCTGGTCTGTTATGGTGAGTACTATCATTTCTAGTTTTGATCTGTATGGGTTTATATATGGGGTCCAATTCTATATGTTTGTTGATTGAAGAATGGGTGGATAACCATGCCTTTAGGAATTCCCTTGATGTCCCAACTTCCTCGATACCCTCAAGAACATAAAAATCAGCGATGTCAAGATTATGGTGTTCTTTGATGTCACAGCTTTATTCACATCAACTGACATCCCACTAACCACAGAAACAGTGGCCACATTACTAGAAGAAACAGCAATGCAGACCATTAACTCTATCAGCAAGCACAACATACTTAAATTACTAGACTTCTGCCTCACCACACACATCGTCTTTAATGGTTAAATATACAAATAGATCAATGGTACACCAATAAGGTCACCCATCTCAGGACTCATCGCAGATGCAGTCATGCAAAGACTAGAACATTCCACCCTCCCCGACATTCAACCTAAACTGTGGATCCAGTACATAGACGACACATTTGCCATTATTAAACACAACAAATTAGAAGAGACTGACCACCTCATCAACAGCGTATTCCAGGGATTAAGTTCACAAGGGAAGAAGAAACTGAAAATCAACTTCTGTTTCTGGATGTTAAGGTAGAACAACTGACAAATGGGGAGTTCCAAACCTCAGTATACAGAAAAGTAACCCATGAGGATCAAATCCTCAACTTCCACAGCAACCACCCCAACGTCCATAAACAAAACTGCATTAGGTCACTACTTAAATGGGCCAGGACACACTGCAACACTCCAGAATTACACCAGGAAGAACAAGAACACTTATACAAGACCTTCACCTTAAACAGATATCCCCACAACTTCATCCACAGATACCTACAGAACAGACAACAACAGGATGACACAGTACGACCTAACATACTTAACACACTTCCCTACATCAGAAACATTTTGGAACTGGCAACAAGACTCCTAAGACCACTAGGAATCATGGTGGCCCACATGCCCACAGCCACTCTACGATAAACACTTATAAGGATTAAAAACCCCATTCCCACAACATGCAGAACCAGCGTGGTTTACAAAATACCATGCGACGACTGCCACAGACATTACATCGGACAGACAGGAAGGAAACTAGCCATCAGAACACATGAGCATCAGCTAGCAGCAAAACAGCATGATGAACTCTCCTTAATATCTGTACTTTCAGATAGTGAAGGCCACCAATTTAACTGGGACAAGGTAACCATAGTAGCCCAAGCCAAGCATAGATATTCACAGGAATTCCCAGAGGCATTGTTTTCCATCCATACTTCAATCAACAACCATATGAAATTGGACCCATGTATAAACCCATACAGATCAAAACTGGAAATGACAGTACTCACCATAATGGACCGGACAGTATAAATTCCAAGTGGAATAGAATAACTTCGCTTCATCAAAGTCTCCACTGATGATGTCACCTAGCATGGTGATGAAACTTCTGAACAAAAATGAGCCAGCTGGGTGAGCAAATCAACAACCTCATCCACAACACAATCTACATATCTTTGCCAATACTTTAAGTAACATTCATTCCATACAAATGCCAGGCGATGACCATCTCCAACAAGAGGGAATCTAACCATCAACCCTTGACAATCAATGGCATTACCATCATTGAATACCCCACTGTCAATATCTTGGGGCTTACCATTGCCCAGAAACCGAATCCATGGGAGTGAATGTTTATGGATGTGGCAGCAGTCAAGTGGTCTGCTTTGTTCTGATGCCCTCAAGCTTCTTGCATATTGTTGGAGCTGCACCCATCCATGCAATTATGGACAATTTCATCACACTCCTGACCTGTTCCGTATCGATGATGGGCATTCTTTAGGGAAGTAGAAGGTGTGTTCCTCACTGCAGGATTCTTGGACTCTGACCTATGCTTGTAGCAACAGCATTTATGTCACTAGTAAAATTGGTTCTGGTCAATGGTAAACCCCATGATGTTGAAAGTGGAGAATTCAGTGATAATAATACCATTGATTGTCAAGAAACGATGATTATATTCTCTCTTGTTGAAGATGGTCATTGCCTAGCATTTGTATGGCAGTAACGTTATTTCCATGTGACAGCCGAAGCTGGATATTTTCAAGATCTTGCTGCATTTGAACACAAACAGCTTTCAATGAGGAGTCATGAGTAGTGCTAAACAGTGTGCAATCTTTAGCAAAGATCCTCACTCCTGACCTTATGATGAAAGGTAAGTCATTATGAAGCAGCAGAAAATGTTTGGGTCAAGGACAAGACCTGAGAAACTCCTGCAGAGATATCCTAGAGCTGAAATGGCTGACCTCCAGCAAATACTGCCATCTTGTTCAGGTATGAATCCAGCAAGTGGAAAGTTTGGTAGGCAAACAGAAGGATGGAAGAACACAGCAATCCAGGCAGCATCTAGAGGAAAGGAGCAGCCAACGTTTCGGATATTACCCTTCTTCTACCTGAAACATTGACTGCTCTTTTCCTCCAGGTGCTGCCTGGCTTGCTTTGTTCTTCCAGCCTCCTGTTTGTCTACTTTGGATTCCAGCATCTGCAGTTTTTTTTATCTGTAAGTGGAAAGTTTTCCCAGCACCCCGGTTCCCAGTGACTCCAGTTTGGTAGGGCTGCTTGACACCACACTCGAGCAACTGTGGGTTTGATATCAAGAGTAGTCATTCTCCCCTTACGTCTGAAATTCACCTGTTTAGTCCATGTTTGAACCGTGGTTGTAATGAGGTTGGGAACTGAGGGGTCTTGGTGGCACTAAACTGAGTTTCAATCGGCAGGTGATTGCTAAACAGTTGCTACTTGATAGCGTTGACATTTTCCATCTGTGGTAGACAGTTTGGTGAGGATGATGTTGGTATGTTTTCACTCTTGTTGGATTTTGTGGATGTAACTGACTGATTTGTTAGATTATGTCAGAATGCAGCTAATAGTCAACCGCATTGTGCAGGATCTGAAGTCACATGATGGTCTGATAAGATAAATACATTAGTGAAAGGGCATTAGTGAACCAGATGATTTTTTTATGATGATCAATTTGCAGTCATCATTAGACTTTTAATCCGAATAATTTGAATCCTCCCATCTGCTGTGATATGACACGATTCTTTGTCAAAAGAACATTACTTAGGTCTGTGGTTACTGCTCCCACAACAATACGCCAATACGATTCCCTCTCTTTGATACAAAGGTCTCTATTTTAACTTTGAGACTTCCATGACCAGGTACCACCATAGGTTAGTACACAAGGGTAATGGTATATGTTAAGATACGTGCAGCAGCTTGTTGGATAAACTCAAGCAACAATAGAATCGGACAACAAATGCTGGCATTGGCAGTGATAGCCACAGCCCATGAAAGAATAAAGTTAACTCTGTTGGCAGATTTTCTATCTCTCATTCGAAGTGCTATGGCAGGCCAAGAAATTGGGAGGGTCTAGGTGGGTTAACTTGCATGGTTGGTGTTCTTTAAAGCTCAATACTAGTCTTTCTACAGGGAAAAAGAAACAAATTTTACTAGTAGGTGAGTAGAAGGTACCAATGGCTGCAAGAACCTTCTGCACTCTAACTTTCTAGACACTATATTTAAAGGGCATCCAGACATACTTCACTCAGTGACCCCTAGGACCGTTGACGGAGTTTGGCACTAATCCAACTCTGAAGATGGCAGTGAAGTAGTGGAAGACACCCTCAAAATGCAGTGACTGTTCCCTTGAGTTGCTGCTGCAGAGCATGAATGAGAACATGGACAGCATACTCTCCAGAAATGGTAACAAGAGGCCTTCCAGTCTGTGAATGTACCATGTGTGTCAGTGGCTCAGGCACCAGTGTGCAGTCAACTCAGAGGTATGACTGGATGCAGTGCTGCAAGAGGGTCATACAGTGATAGAGTGTTACAGAGCAGAAAGAGATCCTTCAGTCCATCACTTCTATGCCAGTCACCAACAACCTACCCACTCTGATCCAATTTTTCAGCAGTTGGACTGTCACCTTATATGCAATGACATTTCAAGTGTCATCCAAATGCTTCTTAAATGTTGTAATGGTTCCCTCCTCTACCACCCTTTCAGGTATTATAAGATATTGGTTAGGTCACAGATGGAGTACTGTGTCCAGTTCTGGTCATCACACTGTAAGAAAGATATGATTGCATGAGAGAAAGTGCGGTGGATATTCACCTGGATGTTACCCAGGATGTAGCATTTCATCTATGAACAGAGCCTGGATAGACTGGGATTATTTCCCTTGCAGCAGAGAAAGCTGAGGGAGGACCTGACCAACATTTACAGTAATGTGATGAGCATTTGTAGGGTAGATGGAAAGGGACTTCTCTTATTGATGGTGCCAGTAACCAGGGGACATAAATTTAAGTTAAGAAATAGAAGGCTTAGACGGAATTAAAAGAACATTTATTTCCACTCAAAGGGTGATGGGTATCTGGAATTCACCTAAGGTGAATGATCTCTTGTGGTCTGGCAGGATAAGCTCCACTGTCTCTACTTTCATCATGACCTATGATTGTGTCCTTCTGTAGCAAGCTTGGAACTGTAACCTACTTCCTTGGATGATTGGCATCTCCATCATATGCCTCTATGTCTAGTCAGTGTCTCTCAGTTCTTTGCACCTATCCATGTTGGATTGACAGCAACACTGTGATACTGCAACTCACACAGCTGCTGTGGTTCATGCTGCAAAGAGGGATCTGCAGCACTTAGCTGCTTAGACAGTATAAACTCACGTTGCATCACAACTAATTGAGCCTACATGTCACTTAACTTCTCGTCAAAGACTTGAATAGGAGAAGGACACCAATGCAAAATTAATTCCTCAGATGAAAATCGTGTACACATATCGTATGAAGTTTCATTGAAATCCATTGATTCTAGTTCTTTCACCACATGCAGGCATGTTTAATTCAAAACCTGTTCAATCAAACATATCTGAAACTGCTTTCTTCTGTATAGTTGATTGGATAGTTGCAGATCTTCAGATTCACTTCTGTACTTGTACCTTGCAATGTAAGCAAACTGCTCATGTACCAAAGCCAGTGACTCCCAATACCTCTACTGTTCACACGCAGAGGATGGTTCTTAAATGGACTGCCAGAGGAAGTGGTAGATGCAGGTACAGTTACAACATTTAAAAGACATTTGGACAGATACATGAATGGGAAAGGTTTAAAGGGATGTGGGCTAAATGCAGGCAAATAGGACTAGTTTAATTTGGGAAATGTGGTCAGCATGGACGAGTGAGACCAATGGGCCTGTTTCCATGCTGTATGACTTCAAGACTCTATCAATGTTGAGGACAAAAAAGACCCTCATCTGCCAGACCACTCTTTTCCAGTTTTCTGAGGAGGAGCAGCTGGAACCCTCAGAAGAAGCACAATTGAAGCAACCCTCATCACTGCTCACCAGCGTAGAGACTTCAACCTTGGTGGATAATGTATCTAGAGGGGGCTCAATCTGGTGAACATGGCACTGCCATAGGCATACAAGAGGCAATCAACTGGCTTCCTCTAGCTCAGCTGCCGTACCAAGGGCACATCCAGATGTAGTGGTTGGAAGCAAAAGCTAAAAGAATATTGAATATACTTTGGGTACACAGATGTGATCATTTTGAAAAGCATGTAAGTAAATGCACCTGAGGTTGATGAAATCCTCTGCTGTTGTGAAATTTAGATACAACTCTGACAATTTAGCATTTCTTCTAAAATACCCTAAAAGATGATCATTTTCCCCACACCTCCCATCACAATTGAGTTTTAGGCACACATTTATAAAAAGCACTAATCCTGTCATGCACAGCTCTCCACTGGGAGGAACAAACTCTCTGGGAAGCAACAACGTAAGTTGCATGGTCGTGATATATGTGTCACTTGGAATGGTGTTTCCCTCTGCATCTTTCGAATAGAGGAAACAAAGGTTGCAAGGGTGTTACAATGCAAACCCTATGTAAGCCCACAACTCCATGTTAGTACTCCAGCTATCAAACTGAATAAGAGTTTACTGGTGCGAAGTGAACAAAGAAATGCACAACATAATACAACCTGAACAGCATAAAGTTTCACCGGAGTGAGAAAAAATATTTGCATGGTGGCAGTAAGGCTTAGAACATAGAACATAGAACTGTACAGCACAGCACAGGCCCTTGGGCCCACGATGATGTGCCGACCTATTATCCTATTCCAAGATTAAACTACCCGGTATACACCACATTTTACTATCATCCACGTGCCTCTCCAAGAGTTGCTTAAATGTCCGTAATGTATCTGACTCCACTGCCAATGCTGGCAGTGCATTCCACACATCCATCACGCTCTGTGTAAAGAACCTACCTCTGATATCTCCCCATACCTTCCTCCAATCACCTTAAAATTATGTCCCCTCGTAATAATCATTTCCGTCCTGGGAAAATGTCTCTGGCTGTCCTCTCTATCTATGCTTCTCATCATCTTGTACACCTCTATCAAGTCACCTGTCATTCTTCTTCACTCCAATGAGAAAAGCCCTAGCTCCCTCAACCTTTCCTCATTAGACCTGCCCTCCAGTCCCAGCAGCATCCTCTCTAAAGCTTCCACATCCTTCCTATAATGAGGTGACCAGAACTGAACATAATATTCCAACTGTGATCTAACCAGAGTTTTATAGAGCTGCAGCATAATCTCCTGGCTCTTAAACTCAATTCCCCTGCCAAGGAAAGCCAACACACCATATGCCTTCTTAACAGGCCTATCAACTTAAGCATAACATCTAGCTCTTACTTCTGTCTGTCGGCAAATGTTCTTGTTAAGTCACAAGTTATGAAATCTAGCCACTATCAGATTATCTCAAGTCTGTCTTCCTCATCTTCCTACTGCCCTGATCCCTCTGCATCACCATTGTCCAAGTCAGTATTTCCACCAGACTCTCCTTTTTCCTAGTTTGAGGATACTAATGGGGCTCCATTTTCCTGTCCTTAAAGTTTTGACCCTGTTGTTGCCCTAGGTTGTGTAGTGCACAGTAGGCAATCAGCATTCTGAGACCAGATCTAATGAGTATTGGAGCAGTGCTCCTAATGAGGCCAGGTAATGGAAACACATCTTCAGAACACCAATTGTCTGTTCACTGATGGCTGTAGCAGATGCAGCTGCATCCGTCTGAAAGTTTTACAGAACTGTTTGCTGAAGGATTACTGCATATTTTAAAACAAGTAGGCGGACACTCATTGCAAGTACTGTTTAGATAGCTGTTGTTTCAAGCGTAGTCGGAGAACATGCAGAAGAACTGGAAATAAGGGTGTGTACACACAAAGATTCAACTGACAACAGGTAGCTGATTGACCTGTGGTCTAGTGATTAGTTATCGATGAAAAAAGGTATGAGAAGTAACAAAATCAATGAAAGCCCTGGTGACACTTTTCGTGAGCTGTTTCCTTATCCATTGCCTCCTGAGTCTCACATCTTTAATACTACCGTTGTTGCTCTTCTCTACTTTTATCCTTTCCTTCCACTTCACATCTTATTTCTTAAGCTAACAGTGCTCAGGCCTCATTACAGCCTTAGTTCAAACATGGGCAATAGAGCAGAATTCCAGAAGTGAGGTGAGAGTGACTGCCACTGACATCAAGACTGCATTTGACTGACTGTGGCATTAATGAGCTCTAGTAAAATTGGAGTCAATGAAATTTTTTGGAAAATTCTTCACTGGTTAGAGTCATACTAGACACAAAGGAAAATCGTTGTGGTTGTTGTAGGTTGGTCGTCTCCGATCAGGACTAACTCTGCAAAAATGCCTCAAGGTGGTGTTTTAGACCCCATCATTTTCTGATAACAACTGCACTCCTCTGCTCTCCCCCCAGCCTGCAGACTCCTGTTGGATACACATGTAATGCCTCAAGCCTCATAAGTACAGCTTTCCTTCACCTATCATAGCTGACAGACAGACTGAACAGCTTATTTTCACATCTGTTTCAGCCACAAGAGAAGAACCCAGTCAAAACATCACTTTTAAATTCATTTGGGTGCATCTCATCACACTTGTGTCATTTGCACGTACTGCAAGAGAATGAAATGGATAGTATTTGGACCCTTTGTGGGTTAAATGTTGAATGTTGGAAAATAGCAATAGTAGCATGTAGTGCCGTTTGTCGATTACAATTTTGAGTGATTGGGGTCACTGTGTGGCAAGTGGAGATGCACTCCTTGATGACTACCAGGCACCAGGTGTCCTCGAGTCATTGAATTGTTGATCGTGGATGAAAATGCTGACAGAGATGACTCCGTGGGTCAAGCCCACTCCAGGATATACTATTCTCAGTATTATTCTGTCTATGTAAGCCCACATAGCCTTGCAGTACAGCCTGATGACCTCATCATCCTCCTTCTCCAATGAGGTGCAGTACTATTCCACATGGTCACCTCCAGCTCGAGCCTTCTCTGCAGGGACAAGTTATGCAGGTGCACAGGCTCCTGCAATGCATACTACTCTTGTAGCAGTAGCAATGCTGTATCCCTCCTGAACCTCCACTTTGGAATTGTGCACAGGTGTTAGGAACTATTTCTGTAAAGGATTTCTTTTGTCAGCCAGGAAGGAATCCCAGCGTATGCCTGCTGAAACCGTTTGCAGTGTTTGTCCACTAGCTGTACGTTGAAGGAGTGAGATCCCTTCCCTGAAAAACACCAGAGTGTACTACCAGGGCCTTGATTCTGCATGGGTGCAGTCAATCACACTGTGCACTTGAGATCCTGCCACAAGGGCAAACCCTTTACCCTCTGTGTTTGACTGGCTACATCTGCGGTGAATGTGATAGGGCCTCATATAGTTCACATATAGGACCTCTATCACCTGAGAATATCGCCTTGTGATATCTCATGCAGGTTTGCTAACAACTCCAAAAAGGACCTGAGACTAAAAGGTTCAAGGTGAGTGTCACCTTGACAGCTAATGGTACTCCATGTCCTCTTGTTCCTTTTGGAACAGGAATTACTTAAATTACCTTGAATTCTATGTTTTTGGAAATAAGTCCAAATGCTTGTTATAATTTAATGGCTTAGGTTGATGAGAAGTTAATGCAAGGTTAGTAAAGTTAGGTTGCTGAAAGAAATAGTTCAAAATAGAAAACTCTAATAATGAATTGTACTATTAATAAAGCACAGCAAAGTTAAAGGATATAATCAATGTTATTATTAAATTCACAGTAGTATATCTATTTTATAATTTACCATATATATATGTAATAACTATAACATACAGAAATAATAGAAATAACTGTGTCCAATTTTGGGCCCCACACCTCAGGAAGGACATACTGGCGCTGGAGCGTGTCCAGCGGAGATTCACACGGATGATCCCTGGAATGGTAGGTTTAACGTACGATGAACGGCTAAGGATCCTGGGATTGTACTCATTAGAGTTTAGAAGGTTGAGGGGAGATCTAATAGAAACTTACAAGATAATGTATGGCTTTGAAAGGGTGGACGCTGGGAAGTTGTTTCCGTTAGGTGGGGAGACTAAGACCTGTGGGTACAGCCTTAAAATTAGAGGGGGTCAATTTAAAATGGAAATGAGGAAACGTTTCTTCAGCCAGAGAGTGGTGGGCCTGTGGAATTCATTGCCACAGAGTGCAGTGGAGGCCAGGACGTTAAATGCCTTCAAGGCAGAGATCAATAAATTCTTGATCTCACAAGGAATCAAGGGCCTCGGGGAGAGTGCAGCAAAGTGGAGTTGAAATGCCCATCAGCCATGATTTAAATGGCGGAGTGGACTCGATGGGCCAAATGGCCTTACTTCCACTTCTATGCCTTATGGTCTTATAATTAAATCTGTAAAGGAAAATTAATGAGATAAAATATATCTCTTCCAAATCAAACTAAATATATCGCCCCAAACTCAATATAAAATATGGGGTATGTTCATAACACGAATATGTATGTGCATGTGTTTGTGTATGCATTTACTTATTTTGTGGTGCAGTCACTGAAGGGTTTGTCATTTTTAAATTGTAGCATAATTTGTATAAAAGGTATTATAGGCATGTGAATATTGCTAATGTAGTTAATCCTGTTTCCTTGCAAATTATCTACTATATTGGTAAACATGGCACCATCTGGCAGGGCCACTTATTAGACTAGGAACTGGTTGTCTCTTGCACTCTCATTAGTGCTTATTATTTCTTGCCACCCATCTCCTTCCTTTTAGCACTTAACATGAATGATTCTTTCAATCATTTAAGCTAAATTGATTAATATCACCTCAAGATGAAATGCAGCACATAGCTAATATATCAGTTAAATGGAAATAGCGAGGACCACCTGCTCCTTTAGGTGAATAGCAATATGTTAGAAGGAATGTGTAATCAATAGCATTAAAGGTTCAGTGCAGGATTTATTCAGAAAATAAAACAATGCAACAACAGGAATTGTATTTCCTTTCAGCGCAACTAATATTTTATAGATTAACATTTACTTAGGACGGATTATTGTTAAAACAAATAAGGAAAATTTATATAACCAACATTCTGAACATTTTATAGTGGATATCAGCACTTTGTTAGCATTGTTAAAATTGTTTCCTTTTAGGAGGACAAGCTATCCACAATAAGTATTCTTGCAACAAAGAAAGACAAAGATCAGCAGTCATCCGTAGGACAGCTGAATGGGACAATCTGGCAAAGACTTAGGGTGTCCTACTGATATAAACAGGTGGGCAGCAAGAATAATGAGTGAATTGACAGGAAAGGGTAATCAGAAGAAAGAAAATAAGGAGCACAGCCACTGAAAGAGAGAAATGTATTTCCACCTAAAGAAAAGTGGGGATTTTAAAATACAATTAAACTAGTGTAGTTGTCTGACTAGATAAGCATAATTCACTGCGTTCTTTCACATCACTAAGCACAAAGTCAGAATGCATCTGTATAACTACAAGAATGGCATTCAACACGTATCTAAAATGTTGTATTGTTTTACTTGAATATTGCAGTTCTATCATGCTCAAGAATTCTCTTAATGATTTTAATCATTATATGTACCAGCATATACCATTGAAATTCAAAATTCCAATGTTCAGTAAGCATATAGTTCTGTCACATTTTATTTTAGTTGACCATGAAAGTGCCGAATGACAAAGATCAAGTAATAATTAAAGAAAAAAATGCAATGGATACATTGGGATTGCTAAATGATAGGATGTAATTTTGGATGAAATTGTTATCAATGTTATTTATAAGTTCTCCAAAAATTTAAATCATAGTAATGAACCATTGTTTTACGAAAAAATAAAATTTATTGATGAAATAGTATAAAATTATAATTTTAGGAATTAAGTTCAATATTAATAATTTATGATAAATAATATATAAATTGAAATGATATGCAGTAGTTTTCAGTGGGTCAAGTAACAAAATCTGATGGAGTCTGAATTCAAAGCGTTATCACTCTGCCAATGTCACTGCTCATTACTGCAGATTTTCGTTCCATCAATTGATTAAAGGATTTTTTTTTCGTTACACACAGTAAGCATCTTATGCTGAGAATTATTTGATTTTTTTCTGCTTGTCCACAAAATTCATATGCAAGGATGAAGCAGTAATGTTGAAAAAAATCTGTACTGTGATTGAAAGCGGTTACTGAGTAGCTGGTCTTAATGCAAACTGGTATTTCTGATGGACTGTCTTTGACAGAATGATGGAAGGGTGCCCTGTGGCCTACTTAGTTGCCCTTCTAATTGGCCTTTATGAATATTTAATGAAATTGAGATGAAATTCAATCAGAAATTTCAACTGCTGAATCTTTAAAAAAGGAAGGTATTATTAGATTTGCCTGTCTTTATACAATAAAGCAGCAGCAAAAAAATCTGCATTTCAGTCAGGTGTCTAGGTCAGGCTTCCTGTCCATGGATGCAGTTTCCTCCAATGAAATTAACCTTCTTCCAGAAGAGAGCAATGCATTTTCTAGTTACATGCTTGACTGATGTTTTATTAAACGAATAGTATGATTTCTTGCTGACTAACTAGCAAGTTGGAATCTATTTGAAAATAAAAGAGGCCGAAAGCAAATTCACCAAAGATTCTTAGACAGCACCTTTCAAGCCATTGGCCTCTTCCATCTAGAAGGAGAAGAGCAGCTGATACATGGGAACATCACCATTTGCAAGCTCCTCTCCAAACCACTCACTAGCCTGACTTAGAATTGAAATAACTTCACGAAGGCCTGTATTTCATGACCAAGTCAGCCTTTATTTACATGATACTGACCCAGCTAGCTCAGAGCCAGCTCTCAGAATGAGCAGAACCTCTGATACTTCTGTGTACATTTGGAAGTCAGGACTCCCTGACTGAAGGAGGCTGTCTGAAGAGTGATCTAGGTACGAAAAGTCAGCCTTTCTGCTCCTCTGATGCTGCTTGGCCTGCTGTGTTCATCCAGCTCTACACCTTGTTAACTCCCTGATTGGACCCGGTCAATAGCCCGAATCAGGGAACTCACATTCTTTGAGGTCTACCTGGCTGATCTCATTCCAATCACTATAATCCCTCAACCCTCTAATTCCTGGGACATAGGCCCATTCTTTTTCCTGTAGCTTCTCCTGTGGCATTTTTGCACCAGCTCCAGTTCCTGCAATCCTTCCTCAAATACTAGTGGTGTGTACCAGACTGTAGCCCACCTCTTGCACCCGCAGCATATAGGCCAAAACTCATCTTCAGGTGGGAAAGGCTTTGAGGCTGTGACCTGCACCATGTCCATCTCATCCTCAGAGGTTTCTTTGATGCTAGGCTGAGGGAGAGAACGCAGAGATGTTCTGAAGGGCTGGATATGTTTTGCTCCTGCAACGATAGACAACATGGTTTTGTCCCATGTTTTGTCCAACATGGAATATCATGTCTTATCAACTTAATGGAATTCTTTGAGGACATGACAAAGTTGATTGATGAGGGAGAGGCTGTAGACGTCATATATATGGACTTCAGTAAGGCGTTTGATAAGGTTCCCCATGGCAGGCTGATGGAGAAAGTGAAGTCGCATGGGGTCCAGGGTGTGCTAGCTAGATGGATAAAAAACTGGCTGGGCGACAGGAAACAGAGGGTAGTAGTGGAAGGGGGTTTCTCAAATTGGAGACCTGTGACCAGTGGTGTTCCACAGGAATCTGTGCTGGGACCACTGTTGTTTGTGATATACGTAAATGATCTGGAGGAAGGTATAGATGGTCTGATCAGCAAGTTTGCTGATGACACGAAGATTGATGGAGTAGCAGATAGTGAAGGGGACTGTCAGAGATTATAGCGGAATATGGATAGATTGGAGAGTTGGGAAAATAAACTTCAGTTGGAGTTCAATCCAGGCAAATGCGAAGTGATGCTTTTGTGAAGATCTAATTCAAAAGCGAACTATACAGTAAATGGAAAAGTCCTGGGGAAAGTTGATGTACTGAGAGAACTGGGTATTTAGGCCCATTGTTCCCTGAAGGTGGCAACACACGTCAATAGAGTGTTCAAAAAGCATACAGCATGCTTTCCTTCATCGGACGGGGTATTGAGTACAAGAGTTGGCAGGTCATGTTACAGTTGTATAAGACTTTGGTTTGGCCACATTTCGAGTACTGCGTACAGTTCTGGTCACCACATTAGCAAAAGGATGTGGATGGTTTGGAGAGGGTGCAGAGGAGGTTCACCAGGATGTTGCCTGGTAAGGAGGGCGCTAGCTATGAAGAGAGTTTGAGTAGATTAGGATTATTTTCATTAGAAAGACGGAGATTGAGGGAAGACCTGATTGAGGCTTACAAAATCATGAGAGGTATATACAAGGTGGATAGCAAGAAGCTTTTTTCTAGAGTGGGGGACTCAATTACTTGGGGTCATGAGTTCAAGTGAGAGGAGGAAAGTTTATGGGTGATACGCGTGGAAAGTTCTTTACTCAGAGGGTGGTGGGTGCCTGGAACGCGTTGCCAGCGGAGGTGGTAGAGGCAGGCATGATAATGGCTTTTAACATGTATCTGGACAGGTACATAGATGGGCAGGGAGCAAAGGTATACAGATCTGTGGAAAATAGATGACAGGTTAGACAGAGGATCTTGATCGACGCAGGCTTGGAGGGCCGAAGGGCCTGTTCCTGTGCTGTAATTTTCTTTATTCTTTGTTTCTGAGATTGCAGCTTCTTTGTGATCTATATGCTTGTTCAGATCTGCCTGGCTGACTTGAACTTTGTATGTTACGGGGCTTGACCTTGCATCGAATGTGCCTCTTACCCATCCCAGGCCAATTTCATGGTTTTGACACCAAATTTCATCCCTGCAGAAAACTGTCTGTCTCACGTAGAGGTGTCTTATATCCAGTATTGACATTCCTGATGCTGTTTCCCCTCCCCATCTCAGGTCTGAGAAGATCAGGTTGAATTTGTTGCAGTGTCTTCTCCCCATTAGCAACTCTGCTGGAACTGTCCCTGTGCAATAACATGAGGGGTGGTCCAGTAATTAACCAGGAACCAGGACAATTTGGTGATCAAATGAAGCCCTAGGCTGTTTCTTTAAGCCTGCTTTTAAACTTAGGACTGCAGCACTGTACCGTTAGATGATAGGTGGTATGGAGCAGTGCTTACATTCCAATGCTATTCGACTCTAGAAATATTCAATTTCACTACTGGGAATTGATGATCCGTTGCCTGTGACCAACAGCTGCAAAGGTCTGTGTATTGCAAAGGATGCTCACAACTTCAGTTGTCATCCACATGTTTGACAAATGAACTCTATGCTTATCCAACCACTTTGAATAGACATTCACAATGACTAAAAACATACACCCTATGAAATGACCAGCACAGTTGATGTGTAACTGAGTTCTGGGTTTACTTGGCCTTTCCCATGAATCTGGGGGAGCTGCTGGCAGTAGTTTCTGTCCTTGTTGGCACTCTGGGCACTGCCCCACTAACACAGCTATGTGTGCATCCAGTCTTGGCCACCAGACATGAATTCTCACCAACATCTTCGTTTTGGAAACTCCTAGATGAGCCTGCTGGTTTTTAACCAGTACCTGGTGGAGGTTTTTGCTTAGGACAGTCACTGTTGCTCCTCACAATGATGGTGATCTGGTCTCTCGAGATCCAGAAGAGTTTCAATTCCAGTTGTGATGGCCCTTTTATGTTCCCTCATCACCGCCAGAATGAGATCTTTTTGTGTCCGCAATCTGATGTTGTCAGCAGTGATTGATTGATTGATTGATTGATTTTATTGTCACGTGTACCAAAGTACAGGCAGACCACAGCAAGCAAAGGATGCACAGATCAAAAAGACTTAGAGGCACAGTGTCCTGAAAGTTTAAAACAGGAAAGAACTATTCTAGTGGTGGAAGCACCAGTGGTGTATCTACCACTGGGAGGCAACACAAGGCATCATATTTTCCACTTGCTCTACTGGATGGTGATCCAACTTGTAATTGTATGCACTTGGAATAAGAGCCCACTGCTGAATTTAACCCGAAGGTATGGGTGGTGCGACACTGTCCTCTTTTAAGTGGCCCTAGCAGGGATTTGTGGTCCATTACTATTATAAATGTATGTCCATACAGGTATTGGTGGAACTTTCTCACACCAAAGATAACCGCCAAACCTTCTTTCTCCATCTGGGCATATCTTCATTCAGCATCAGCCAAAGTCTGGGAAGTCTATTGTATTGGGAGATCCTCTGGACCACCGATGAGTCAAAACTACCCCAATATCCAACAAGAAGGCATCGCATGTCAGCACTACATCTAGCGTGGGATTGTAGTGTGCCAAGATGTTAGATGACAACAGCTGCTTCTCCACTTCCTTAAAGGCTACATTGTAGCTATGAGACCATTTCTTTGTCAATAGCGTATGTAAGAGTGCCAAAATGGAGACCAGGTTATGTATGAATTATCCATAATAATTCACCAACCCAAGGAAAAACCTTCAGACATGGGAGCAAGGGTACCTTTGATCGCCTCATTTTATCTCCCGCTCTTATCAACTCTGTAGCTGAAGTAGGTCTCTTGGGGTCCCTGATACACACATTTTTCCCATCCGAAGGCATATACCCACCTGGAGAAACATTTAAGCACTATTCCCCAGTTCTGTAAATGCTTTTTATTGGTCTTTTTGATTATTAGCATGTCATCCAGATAAATGGTGACATGGGTAGATCTTGTAAAATGTTTTCCATCATCCATTGGAAAATGGCACAGGCTGATGATACCCCAAAATGCAGTCTTGTATATTGGTACAAACCCTATTGGGTTTTAATTGTGGCATAATTTGGGGAATCCTTACCTAATCACTGTTGCAGTTATGCATGGCTCATGTTCAGCTTTGTGAAGGACAGCACCTCACCACCCGCCAGTTTTGTCTATCAGTCCTTTCTGCGAGGAATTGTGTATCTATCTAGCTGCGAAATCCAGGTTAGTGTTTGTTTGAAATCCCAACAAGGTGAACTGACCCATTGGGCTTCACAATCGGTATGACCGATGCTGCCCATTCCACAAACTGTATTGGTTTGATGATTCCTTCGTTTTCCAGCCTCCTGATTTCTGCCTCTACTTTTACACATAAGGTAAATGGCACTGTGCTGGCCTTGCAGAATCAGGGAATTGCTCCTTGGTCAACATGTAAGAGAGCTTTGGTCCCTTTGATAGGTCCAAGACTTTCCTGTAAATCTCCTAGGTATTTTATTTAGAACTTCGCTCAGGAAGCCATTTTCTAATTGAAAATTATTGAACCAATTTAGGTGAATCTTTCTCAACCAATTTCAGTTCATCAAGCATGGGCCTTAGCCTTTTACTACAATCCGTGGTAACTGAACCAGCTGATCCTCATAAGAGACCAGAACTGGAGTTGTACCCTTAATTGGGGTTTCCTCGGATAAATTTTCAGTCTCGCTGAGCTCTTGTACAAACTTAAGGGTTGGCGCCCAGAATGAATTTTGTTAAAGACTGGTTCTGCAATCACTGATAGCCACGCTGTAGTCAGATGTTTATTTTGATTGGTTCTGATTTGGATGTTTTTAAGCAATTTAACTGTTCAAAACCAGCTTTTGGTGGACCTTTGAGGCTGTGCAGTCTCCTGGATACCGACTTTATGGATTTCCTTACTCAAATCAAACCCCAGTGGGACTCTTTTTCTGTCTCGAATCTGCATACCGGCAGCAACTACATTGGCTTGCAAGTCCGGATCCTGAAGAAGTTTTTAACCGGTTGGCTGAGATTTGGCTTTGATTTGAGGTATTGCTGTGGGCTGAATAAGAATACAGAATACCCTGTAACTCATACACTCCATATGCTGCATTTTCTAATGACAAAGCCAGTTGTGGTGCCTATTTGAAGACAAGTTGGGCTTCAGCTAGTCGGCACTTTTTCTTGCTCACATTATTAATCCCGCCTATCAAATGGTCTCTCAGCATCTCGCTTAGGGTTAAACCAAAATCGCATGCATCTGCCAATCATCTTAGCTTAGTCAAAAATCCTGATAAAGATACACCTGCTTTTTGAGCTGTTGAGTAAAACTGATAGTGTCTCAGAATTAGAGGAGACAACGTGGTCATAATATACCTGAGCTAAATCCAGCAATTCTTGAAAGGTTTTAATATCTGATGCCTCAGGGAATGTTAGGCTTCTAATTACTGAAAAAAGATGCAAGCCCCTGAGCTGTCAGGAGAATTACCTGTTGTTTTTTTGCCTGCCCCAATGTCATTTTCCTGGACAAAATAACACATTCTTTCCACATTCTGGGCCTAGGCTTTGATGCCAGAATTGAGCAAATCAAACTTTCCAAACAATAGCATAATGTCAGAAATACTTACCCCAACTTGAAGATGACTTTCATGAGCCGTTCTCTTCAGGGGTGAGCTTTTCTCTCATTGCCTCTAAAATAAGTTTACAAAGGCCGTTACCCATCATCAAGTCAGCCCTTATTTACTCGTGCATAGTACATGACACTGAACCAGCTAGCTGATGGCCAGCTCCTAGAGTGAACAGAACTCCTAACACTCTTGTTTATATCTGTAATCCATGACTCTCTGAATGGACCAGATTAACAGCTGCAATCAGGGAACTCCTATTCTGTGAGGTCAACCTGGCTGATCTTGTTCCAATCACTGCAGAAATACTTCATTGTTTCTTCGCTGTCACTGGGTCAAAACCCTAGAATTCTCCCCCTAAGGGCATTGTGGGTCAACCTTCAGCACATTGGTCTGTAGCGGTTCAAGAAGGCAGCTCATCACCACCTGGTTCAAGGGCAACTGGGGACGGACAATTAATGCTGACCAGCAAGTGATGTCCATGTCTCACAAATGAATAGGGAAAAAAATGAACTTGATCCATACCAGTATACAAAATGGACTAATGGTGAATAAGCAACCAGTTATTTACCATGGCCAAATTTCCTTTCCATTCATCAGTTGGAACTCCAAAATATTTCACTGAATATATTTTTGATTTGCAATCTTTGTCACTCGATGCTGAAATATATATTTTTAAAAGTATCATCACCATTATGTGGCACGGAGTTTTGTAGAATCAAGTTTAAGTTAATTTGCAAAACTTTTATTAAAACTATGACAGTCACAAAGTTGAAAGGCTATGAGCAAATTAACTTCATGTTTAAGGATCAAACCACTTCATAAACCCATTTTGAGGTATCTATAATCATTCTTACTAAGTATATTGATTCTGAATTGCTTCTATGACAGCATTCTCATGGACTACTTTCCAGGAAATGCCACATCCTCCACACCTAATAAGACTAAGACTAAGATAAATTGCCAATCATTGGCAATGCTAGTTATTTTATCTTGGCAATTGACTACTATTGGATAATTTTTTTTATAGATTATGGTGAATTATTAGATTTGATTTCTGTTCACTCGTTTAAATCACTTCTAAATGGTTGTGAGTTGGTACTAACCTTGTCAGAATTATTCACAATCCAGACCTGGGCAGATGAGCATACAATGGGACTGATTATTTTACTTGTGGCTCACAGTTCAGTAAAAGATTCAAGCCATGTTAAGCTTCTTGTAAAGAACAAATAAAAATTAGTTTCGCTTGGTGATTGACCGATGGCCCTAATATCTTAAGGGGCTGGATCTGTATCCTGCTGTTTCTCTCAAAGATACAGGATAAGCAACTGATCCCTGGCAGACTGTAGCAGAAAGTCAGACACCAGCGATCTTAGAATAGATTAGTTTGAAAGTGAGCCCATACCTAGGGCATCCTCAAGGTTGCATTTTTTTTTAAAATGAAGTATGGAACATAGAAATGTTACTGATATCACTAAGAAAATACCATTTGGTTTATACATTTAATGTAAAATAAGCCAGTCTGTTTTGTTGTGGTTTCAGTAAATTACTGTTATGTCAGGCTTCATAAGCAGAGGAGGACATTCAAAAATCTGATCGCTGCTCTGATATGACTTCTTGATCATGCTATGATTTATTTGTATATTGAACAGTAAAATAACATTGTAGATCATAGGGGATTAAAGAATGTATGTTTATGGAAGGTACTAGAGATGGTGAAACTAATCCTGTACCGAATCCAAAAATGGGGCACAGCCTTTCAAATGTGTTTGTGCCTTCAGACCTGCTATTGTGACATAGCTCATTAATTCTGTATTGTAATTTAGACCTTTTACAGTAGTGTATGGTTGATGATTTTGAATTGCAGCCTGTTTCACATCTGTCTTTCAGTTTTTATTTCTATGATTTGGAGCTTCCAATTTAGATAATTTACTTGCCAAATTTTGTTAACCCTGATCACCGTGAATTGCAGCCAAGGAGAACCATGACCGATGCTGAAATGTGATTAATCAATACGTTTATAAAGGAACAAAATGATTATTTGGTAGATCTACACATTTGTTATTTTCATTTGGACGACATCGCTTCAGGGTATCTGTATCAATACACAGAAGTATGAAACATGTACTGTTGCAATTGAGACTCTCTGTACTTTACAGAATCTTCAACAATGTTTTATATTTTACATCTATTTACAATTTTAGTGAATGTAATTTAAGTATCCCTAGAGAAGAAATGTACCTGAGATAGTGGCACCTCTGCCCATAATTCCACATGCAGGAATGGAAGTTGCAGTGGATGCTGTTCTATGGAAAGTGTCAATAGCTGTCGTATATGTTTAAATGTTAGATCCAGGATTAAAATAGCATTATTCTGGACTGTCTTTCAGATTGACTTGCACATGGAGGCTCATCCCTGGATGTCTGTGACTATGCCAGTAGATAAATTAAGGACCACTGTACTTAAATAAAATCATTCAGTGCTGGTATGCATTTATAACTGCATTTGCATTGCAATTTTGAAAAAAAAATATTTTTGGCAGTTTCAATATTTTGAAGATTAATTTTGCATGTCTGATCTAATTATGTGGATTTAATTTACATGTTGAGCATGCACAGCTAGTTCCCTGCTCCTGTCATCCATGGCTCCATCTGTAGTGTCAGCTACATTGAGACAAATGCATTTTCAAATTCGCAGATAGTTTGTCAGCCTCGACTTCAGTACTGATGAATTTATTGCTTGCATGGAAAGTAGGCTACAAACAGGAGTCTGCTTGAATATGCAAACTGGGGATATAAGTGGGTGGAACAATAAGTGACCTGAACATCAGCCTAGGCCGCTGAAAGATTGCTTACGAAGCTTTTAGATTTGTTTGTTCTCCATTCTCCCTACACTCACCCCAGCATCCGACCACCACTCAGAGTAAATTCTGGTACATTATAATCCATTACAAGCTGCCTCAGCCCTATTTTCCCTAACTCCCACTTTCAAAACTGAAATGCGCTGAAATTGAAAAGCATCAGCCTGATATTGATTAACTGTTTGCAACAGATCTGAAGTATTCTAATGTGGATTTAAAATGGCTGTGGTCACATATGGGCTTTGGCTTCCAACAATATAGTCGCCATAGTCTTATCAGGCTATAGTGCTGCTCTCTTATGAGGTAGAGAAATGATTGGCTGTGGTTTAACTTTTAACCTAACTCATCAAGCAAGGGGAAAGGTTGAGAAGGGGTGTCCTTCATGGTAACCACTGGTGGTGCGCAAATTGAACCCATGTTTGTTGTCTTCATTCCGTACCACACACTATCCATCCAGCCAACTGAGTTAACCAACTACTTACTTTGGATATTATCTGAATTAATTATAAAGACAATGCCAGCAAGGAATATCATAGCTGACATTGAAATGTGATTAATTAATATTGGATGCAGGAAGTTTCACTGACTAAAGTTACCAGATCACCATTTTCATTTTCCTACCATCCTACTTTCACTGAAATTGAAACAGGATAAAAAAAATTGTATTAAAAACAAAGGAATGCTCAAGGCATGCCCAGTGTGAATGATATTTGGCCATCAGTTTAGGTAATCTAACATACATGTGCCCATCTGTTTGAAGGACTGAAATACTATTTTGGTTGCCACCCACATAGGTGTTTTTATACATAGGTGTTTTCTAATATATCAGTGCCATAATGATGCCACCTGAAGGTTGCAGGAACAGCAACTCATATTCCGCTTGGGAACCCTGCACTCCAATGAGATCAATGTGGACTTCACATGCTTCAACATCTCCCCTCCCCCCCACTGCATCCCAAAACCAGCCCAGCTCGTCCCCGCCTCCCTAACCTGCTCTTCCTCTCACCTAACCCTTCCTCCCACCTCAAGCCGCACCTCCATTTCCCACCTACTAACCTCATCCCGCCTCCGTGACCTGTCTGTCCTCCCTGGATTGACCTATCCCCTCCCTACCTCCCCACCTATACTCTCCTCTCCACCTATTTTCTCATCTATCCATCTTTGGTCCGCCTCCCCCTCTCTCCCTATTTATTCCAGAACCCTCTCCCAATCCCCCTCTTTGATGTAGGGTTCAGGCCCGAAACGTCAGCTTTTGTGCTCCTAAGATGCTGCTTGGCCTGCTGTGTTCATCCACCTTCACACTTTGCTATCTCTGATATGCCATGTTAGATGTGTCAAAAGTATGGCAGTGCCGTGAGTGCACATCAAAGAACTGATTTACCGAGCATCTCTGGAACTTGTTCACTGGACAATTGTGTTAATCACTCACATGCATTTCACGAAATGGTGAACACCTCCTCCTCATCTCATACCCATTAGTGATACTAAAAGGATCAACCATCCAACTTGCACTTATTCCTATAATAGCAAAGTTCATTAAAATACCGTGACGTATTTTTGGAGATGTTCCAATGAGTTGCTTGATTATTTCAAAAGATTCTGCATTTTGGAGAAGCTACTTGTCAGTCATCAGTTGAAAGTTGGGCATTGTCCTAGTCTTGATGCATCTAGACAGAGTCTGCATTAGTATCAGAGGAGTTGGAAATGGTGTGTGAAATAACTCCACAGAGGCTGGTGCCCCTTCATCAAGTCACCCTTTATTTACACATGGAAAGCCCTTGACACTGATCCAGCTTCCTCAGAGCCAACTCTCAGAGTGATCAGAACTTTTGATGCTCTTGCTTATATCTGTCAGCCAGGGCTGCCTGATTGGACCAGAAGATAAAGGTCATTTTTTTCATTTTGTAGCTCTTCCTGGCATGTTTTACCACTAGGTTGGATTCCTCCAACTCCGCCTCTGATACAGGCGGCATGTAGTGCACAGTAGCTTGCGTCTTATACCCAGAGCCACTAGGAAATTCATTTTCCTCTTCAGGCAGTAAAGACATCAAGGCAGCGACATCCACTGTGTCCTTCTCAGATTCTGAGAGAATTCAAAGCTTGACAAGGAGGGAGAACTCATGGGTTCTAGGACAGTCAGAAAGGTAGTTGAGGAGCCAGGCACATTTTGCTCCCACACCATTTGCAAGTTTGCAGCTTTCATATGGTCCACATGCTTGTTCAGGCCTGTCACACCTACCCAAGCTTTATACGTCACTGTACCTGACCTCATCTCAACCATGCCTCTCACCTATGCAGGGCTTTCATTTGGTTCCTGCACTAAACTTGGTCCCCTGACGTAAACTGTCTCTCTTGCTTAGTAGGCTCTTGAGTCCAACATTGGCATTCATGATGCCCCTTCACCTTTCCCTGCTTCCTCAGATCCAGGCAGATCAGATTTAACCTGGTGTGGAGTGTTCTCCCCATTAGCAACTATGCTGGAGCTATCTCTGTAGTTGCATGAGGAGTGGTCCTATAATCAAATAGGAACCAGAACAGTTTCATATTTAGTGAAGCTGTAGGCTATTTCTTTAAGCCTGCCTATCAAGGTCTGGGCTACACCTTCTGCTAGACGATTGCATGATGGATGGTATGGAGCTGTCCTTGTATGTCGAATACCATTCAACTTTAGGAAATGCTCAAATTCCCTGCCAATAAATGATGGTCCATTATCTGTGACCAACATTCGGGATGTGCATAGTTTTTCTGTCGTCATCCCCATGTGTGACAAATGAACTATATGCAGGGTCAGACCACACAGTCAGCATCCACAATGAGTAGGAACATTGAGCCCATGAAAAAACCTGCATAGTTAACGTGTAACCAACCCAGAGTGTACCCAGCCATTCTCACGGATGTGGGGGAGCTGTTGGCTGTAATATTTGTCTTTATTGGCACCCTGGACACTGCCCAACCACTGCATCTAACCCTGGCCATGAGACATAACTTCTCACCAACATTTTCACTTTGGCAAGCACTGGGTGGCTGTCGTGAATTTCAGCCAGTACCCAATGGTAAATTTGCTTCGGACAATTAGTCTTGCTCCCCACAATAATAGAACAAAGAACAAAGAAAATTACAGCACAGGAACAGGCCCTTCAGCTCTCCAAGCCTGCACCGATCCAGATCCTCTATCTATACCTGTCACCTATTTTCCAAGATAACAAAGTGTGGAGTTGGATGAACACAGCAGGTCAAGCAGCATCTTAGGAGCACAAAAGCTGACGTTTCGGGCCTTGACCCTTCATCAGAAAAAGATTTTGTGCTCCTAAGATGCTACTTGGCCTGCTGTGTTCATCCAGCCCCACACTTTGTTATCTCGGATTTTCCAGGATCTGCAGTTCTCATTGCCTCTGATCACCTATTTTACAAGGATCTGTATCCCTCTGCTCCCTGTCCATTCATGTATCTGTCTAGATATGTCTTAAATGACGCTATCGGGCCCATCTCTACCACCTCCGCTGGCAACGCATTCCAGGCACCCACCACCCTCTGCGTAAAGAACTTTCCCCGCATATCTCCCTTAAACTTTTCCCATCTCACATTGAAACCGTGAACCCTAGTAATTGAGTCCCCCACTCTGGGGCAAAAGCTACTTGCTATCCACCCTGTCTGTATCTCTCATGATTTTGTAGACCACAATCAGGTCCCCCCTCAACCTCCATCTTTCTAATGTAAGTAATCCTAATCTACTCAAACTCTCTTCATAGCCAGCACCCTCCATACCAGGCAACATCCTGGTGAGCCTCCTCTGCACCCTCTCCAAAGCATTCACATCCTTTGAGTGATGTGACGACCAGAACTGTACACAGCATTCCAAATGTGGTCGAACCAATGTCCTTTACAACTGTAACAAGACCTGCCAACTCTTGTACTCAATACCCCGTACGATGAAGGAAAGCATGCCATATGCCTTCTTGACCACTCTATCGACCTGCATTGCCACCTTCAGGGTACAATGGACCTGAACACGCATATTTCTCCGTGCATCAGTTTTCCCCGGGGCTTTTCCATTTACCATATAGTTGGTTCTTGTATTGGATCTTCCAAAATGCATCACCTTGGATTTGCCTGGATTGAACTCCATCTGCCATTTCTCTGTCCAACTCTTCCATCTATCTATATTCTGCTGCATTCTCAGACAGCCCCCTTCACTATCTGTTACTCCACCAATCTTAGTGTCATCTGGAAACTTCTAATCAGATCATCTATACCTTCCTCCAGATCATTTATGTATATCACAAACAACAGTGGCCGCAGCACGGATCCCTGTGGAACACCACTGGTCACAGTTCTCCATTTTGAGAAACTCCCTTCCACTGCAACTCTCTGTTTCCTGTTGCCCAGCCAGTTCTCTATCCATCTAGCTCGTACACCCAGGACCCCATGCAACTTCACTTTCTCCATCAGCCTACCATGGGGAATGTTATCAAACGCCTTACTGAAGTCCATGTATATGACATGTACAGCCTTTCCCTCATCTATCGACTTTGTCACTTCGTCAAAGAATTCTAACAAGTTGGTAAGACATGACCTTCCCTGCACAAAACCATGCTGCCTATCACTGATAAGCCCATTTTCTTCCAAATGTAAATAGACCCTATCCCTCAGTATCTTCGCTAGAAGCTTCCCCACCATTGACGTCAGGCTCACCTGCCCATAATTACCTGGATTATCCTTGCTACACTTCTTAAACAAGGGGACAACATTAGCAATTCTCCAGTCCTCCGGGACCTCACCTGTGCTCAAGGATGCTGCAAAGATATCTGTTAAAGCCCCAGCTATTTCCTCTCTCGCTTCCCTTAGTAACCTGGGAGAGATCCCATCCAGACGTGGGGACTTGTCCACCCGAATGCCTTTTAGGATACCCAACACTTCAACCCCTCCTCATGCCGACTTGACCTAGAGTAATCAAACATCTATCCCTAACATCAATATCCATCATGTCCCTCTCCTTGGTGAATATCAACGCAAAGTACTCATTAAGAATCTCACTCATTTTCTCTGACTCCTCACATAACATCTCTCCTTTGTCCTTGAGTGGGCCAGCCCTTTCTCTAATTATCCTCTTGCTCCTGTGTACAAATAAAAGGCTTTGGGATTTTCGTTAGCCTTGTTTGCTAAAGATATTTCATGACCACATTATCCCTTTTAATTCCTCATTTAAGATTGGTCCTACTTTCCTGATATTCTTCCAAAGCTTCGTCTGTTTTCAGTCACTTAGACCTTATGTATGCTCCCTTTTTCCTCTTTGCTAGTCTCACAATTTCAACTGTCGTCCATGGTTCCCTAATCTTGCCCTTTCTATCTTTCATTTTCACAGGGACATGCCTGTCCTGCACTCTAATCAACCTCTCTTTAAAAGCTTCCCACATATCAAATGTGGATTTACCCTCAAACAGCTGCTCCCAATCCATATTCCCCAGCTCCTGCTGAATTTTGCCATGGTTGGCCTTTCTCCAATTTAGCACTCTTCCTTTAGGACCACTCTTGTCTTTGTCCATAAGTATTCTAAAAGTTACGGAATTGTGATCACTATTCCCAAAGTAACCCCTTACTGAAACTTCAACCACCTGGACCGACTCATGCCCCAACACCAGGTCCAGTATGGCCCCTTTCTGAGTTGGGCTATTTACATACTGCTCTAGAAGACCCTCCTGGATGCTCCTTACACATTCTGCTCCATCGAAACCCCTAACACTGAGTGAATCCCAGTCAATATTGGGAAAATTAAAGTCTCCTATCACCACCACCCTGTTTCTCCTACATCTTTCCATAATCTGTTTACATATTTGTGACTCTATCTCACGCTCGCTGTTGAGAGGCCTGTAGTACAGCCCCAACATTGTTACCACACCCTTCCAATTTCTGAGTTCTGCCCATATTGCCTCACTGCTCGACTCCTCCATGGTGTCCTCTTTGACCAGTAATGCAACTCCTCCACCCCTTTTACATCCCTGTCTGTCCTGCCTGAAGCATCTATATTTTGGGTTATTTATTTGCTAATCTTGCCCTTCCCTTAAACATGTCTCAGTAATAGCAATAACACCATACTCCCAGGTACTAATCCAAGCCCTAAATTCATCTGCCTTACTTATTACACTTCTCGCATTAAAATAAATGCATCTCAGACCACCTGTCCCTTTGCGTTCATCAACTGGTCTCTGCCTCCTCTTCCCCTTAGTCACACTGACTAATATGCCACCCTATACTGTGATCTGTTCTTTCTGGGTCCAAATGGTTTCAATTCTGGTTGTGACGGCCTTTTAGTTTCCCCCATCACTACCAGCTGTTTCAGTTTTGTCAGGTCTGGATCTTTCTGTGTCTAAAAACTGATATTATGAGCTGTGACTGGAAAATTAAATCCATTACAGAGTCTTCAAGTGGCAGTCTGCCTGCCAGTGGGAGGCTGCTCCCACTGGGGGAGCTAACACTACCCCAAAGCCATACAGGGAAGCATCACATGTCAATGCCAGATCTCGCTTCAGATCATAGTGGATCAACACTTTTGAGGATGATAGCTGTTTTGTCACTTCCCTGAAAGCTATAGCTTGGCTATGTGACCATTTCCAAGGTTTATCCTTTTTTAGGAGTTGATACAAAGGTGCCAGGATGGAGGCCAGGTTATATATTAAGTTCACCAACCCATGGAAAGACCTAAGCTCCGATACAGACAAGGGAGCTAGGGCACCTTTGATCGCCCTTAGGCTTGAACCAGTCTTGTTGACTATGTAGCTGAAGCAGGACACTTGGAGTGCCTGTAACACACATTTTTCCCATCTAAAGCATATGCCCACCTTGTAGAAATGTCTAAGGACCATGTCCAAGTTCTGTTAGTGTACGTTATTGGTCTCCCTGTTATTAATATATCATTTAGATAAGTGGTGTCCTGGAGTAGACCTTGTGAAATGTTCTCCATAGTTCATTGACTGATGATACCTCACATGGCAGTCTTGTATATTGATACAAATCCTTCTGGCTGTTAATTGTAACATATATCTAGGAATCCGCATCTAACCATTATTTCAAGTACGCATTACTCGTGCCCAGCTTCGTGAAGTACAGCTCCCTTGTTAGTTTTGCAAATAATTATGTCCTGAGGGAGGCTACGCAATTGACTTCACTTAAATGTTGTTCCCCAAGCTCAGTCAAACTGGTTAGGGTATCCATTTCATTTGGAATACTCTGCAACTCATTTGTTCCACTTGCCTCATTTTCCACTGATAACCCAGTCATAGTGTACTTTTGAAGTCTAGTTGGCCTTCAGCTAGTAGGCATTTTTGATTATATCAGTAACCCCACTCTCGTCTCCATTGAAATAACTCCATGAGGCTGGTATCCAGTCACCAAGTTACCCTTTATTTACACACATGGAAAGTCCTTGATAATGATCCAGCTTCCTGAAAGCCAGCTGTCAGAGTGAACAGAACCTCTGATATTCCCGTTTGTATTTGTCAGCCAAGACTCCCTGATTGGACCACTCACACTGAGAACATTTTCTGCCTTTTCCCAGTAACACTGCATATTGTTTCTATTTAATCATCTGATGTCCTCTCAAATGTCTGAATTGAAATTTTATCCACCACACTTCCAGACAGTGCATTCCAGTCCCTAGGCTCACACTGAGTGAAAAAGATTTTCTCACCTCACACTTGTTTCTTTTGTACAACTCCTCAAGTCTGGTTCTCACTTCTTTTACAAATGGAAATAATTTTTCCCTATCTACACTTTCCTGTCCCCTCATGATTGTGGAAGATTCTATTAGATCTCCTGTTTCACCTTTTCCTCACCAGGACAAAAAATCCAAACTTCACCACTCTAGCTACTTAACTGAAGTTTCTTGTCTCTGGAGCTATTCTCATGAATCTCTTTTGCACTCTTTCCAATACATTCACTTGCTCTCTAAAACATTACATCCAGAACTATACACAATACTCCAGTTAGTGCCCCATATAAGATTAGCATAACCTCTCTGCTCTTGTACTCTTTGTTCCCTATAAAAAAGCTTACAACAATGTATGCTTTATGACGAGCTGTCAGTACTTGACTTGCCACCTTTAATGACTTATGCACATATACACCTGGGCCTCTGCTGTTGTGCATCCTTCAGAGAAATAACCTCTATTTTATTCTGTCCCTCCATGTTCTTTGTACCAAGATGTATCACTTCACAATTCTCTGTATTCAACTTCATCTGCATCCTATCTGCCAACTCTATCAACTTATCAATTTTTTTTGAAGTATAACAATATCCTCATATTTATAAATCACCAGGTTTTGTATTATGTGCAAAGTTTGATATTGTCTCCTGTACACCAAGATCTACATCATGTATATGTACATGTCAGAGAAAGCAAGGCTTCTCATACATTTCCCCCAGGGAACTCCACAAGAAACCTTCAGTCTGAAAAAAAAATTGTTATTACTCTCTGTTTCATATTCCCCAGCCAGTGTTGTGCCCATATTGCTACTGTGCCCTTTATTTCCATGAGCTATAACTTTTCTCACAAGTTTACTGTGTGGCACTGTATTGAATACCTTTAGGATGCCCATTTTAGCTTCTTTGGAAGATTTCAGGGTTGAGGATGACTTACCTTCCCTCAGGGGAGAGGGTTGAGTCCTATGGTGGCTGAATAGTTCAGTCCTGGAGCCGCAGACTCAACTACAGGTGTGGCTGGTGGCATTTGAGGAGGCGAGTAGGTGGGACACTCTGGATTCAGCAAACCCTTTCTGTTCCTTATGTTTGTCCTCCACCTGCTCCGCTCAGTGACACTCAAAATAATTAACACTTTTGCAGCTCTTCTTTGCCAGTTTGATCGAAGGGAAGCCCATGGGTCGGGGGGATGTCGCATTCATGTAGGGAGGATTTTGGGGTGTCATTGTAATGCTTCTTCTGCCTTCCTAGTGACAACTTACCATTGTGGAGCTCAGAGTAGAACATTTTGTTTAAGGAACTTGTGCCTGACATGGAAACAGTGTGGCCTGGCAATTGCAACAGGCCATCTGTGACCAGAGCCACAATACAGGGGATGTTGGCCCATGAATTTGCAGGATTTGGCAAAGCACCGGGGATAGCTCCCCAGGGATTTGAGGTGCCTGCTGGACATGGTGCATGCTGCTGGTGCATTAAGGAGGGTAGGGGCTGTGATGTAAACCATAATGCTGCTTTGATGCTGGTTTAGAGGGTCTCAGAATTTGAACATTTTGCTCCTCAAGCATCTGAATGCTGCACTTGTCCATTGGAGTTGATGTTAGATTTCATCGTCAATATCTGGTCACATCTTGAGGGTTCTTCCGAGGTATGGGAAATGTTCTGCATTGCCCAGAGGCTCGCTGTGGGTTTTGGTGATTGGGGGGTTAGGTGGATTGGCCGTGCTAAATTGCCTGTAGTGTTCAGGGGTGTGTGGGTTATAGGGGGATTGGTCTGGGTGGGATGCTCCAAAGAGCAGTATGGACTTGTTGGGCCGAAGGGCCTGTTTCCACACTCTAGGGAATCTAATCTAATCTAATCTAATCTATGTGCCCTAAATTATGTGTCAGGAGCAGACTGGTAGAGAGCTTTTTCCAGGTGTTTAGTCTGAGGGCCATTTCTCATATGCCCTGATGAATGTGTTGACAATTATTTGTAGATCACCCAATGAGTATGTGTATACTTGGCATCATCCATGTACTTCAGCTGAGTGATAAAAGTTAGGTTTGTCTCGTTTCTGGCCTGGAGGCAAGTTCCCCCTTGTCCTGTAGGGTAGTTCCACTTTATTGGAGAGCTTCATGGAGATGGGTTGGAATGTTGCAACGAGGAAGATGGAGAAGAATGTTAGTGCTTGACCCTGGTTTGCACATGTACTGGGTCTGTGGTGGATCTGTTGGTGAGGAATACAGTTTGCATGTCTTCGTGAAGCATGTGGAGGTGAATGACTGTGAGCTTCTGTGGTGGTTGACAGAGTTGAAGGTCTGTGCGACATTGAAGGAGGCCAGGCTGTTCCCTGCACTTTTCTTGATTTTGTTGCCCAGTGAAAATCGTGTCCATTGTGCCTAATTGGGTCGAAGTTGCATTGAGACTCAGGAAGGAGCTCTGCAGTCATTAGGAGGAGGTGGTTGAGGAGGATTCTCACAATGACTTTTCCTGTAGAAGACAATAAGGAAATCCCTCTGTAATTTCCACAGTTGGTCTTCTTTCTTGAGGATGGTCACAATTAAATGCCTCTGAGATCTCCCACCAAGCTCTCTTCCTTCCAGAAAAGTGGGGTGGAGTCATGGATTCATGTCAAGGGTGCATGTCCACCATATTTTAATACTTAAGTGGGTACTTTGAACAACGTTAGAGGCCTTGTTATTTTTCAGCTGTTGGATAGCTTTTCCAACCTCATGGCAGGTTGATAATGCACTCAGATGATGACAGGTGGTGTATTGTGATGTGGTGGTGAGAGTACGTGTATCAAAGACTGCATCCTGGTTGAGGATATACTCAAAGTGCTGTCTCCAGCTGAAGTTGACTGCCTCTCAATCTTTGCTGAGCAATGCTCCATTTTTGGTGTTCAGTGGAGTACGTCCCTGGGTACTCAGACCGTAGATGAATTTGAATGTGCTGAAGAAGCTGTGCACATTGTGGTTATCAGTGAACTAGTGAGTCTTCTGAACTCTTTCCACCCACCATCCATTCTTTGGGTCAAGGGTTCTTTGTTTCACCTCAGCCTTCAGTTGCCAGTAGGCTCAAATCTCTCACTTGAGTTTTGGTGGAGCTGCCAGTTCAGGAATACCTTGTGTTTGTGGTCTTGGGGATCCTGGATCTCCCCATCATACTTGTCGAATTAGTCTTGGTGTTTTCTGGTCATGAGGCTGAGCATCTACAGTTGGGTGCTGACTATAGTGGTGGATAACTGTTGTGGGCACTCTGCAGCTCTGGCATTTTGGTTGTCACCAGGTTGACTATGAAGTGATACCTGAGTAGGTCTTTATTCTCAGGGTATTTGAGTCTAGCAATATTGACTCTCCTTTGGCAGAGCTTTACGTGCTTTTACCAGTTTGGGACCAGGTTGATGATGATGGTAGAGCAGATTAGTCAGTAGGAAATCAAGCAGTTATTGGCTGTGGTCATGGCGTGGGTGGTGGAACTCTTTGCCCTTACTTGACAATGATGTAATTGTGTGTGTGTGTGTGTGTGTGTGTGTGTGTGTGTGTGTGTCTGGCAGCAGAATAACGTTATGACTCACAGCAGGGAAAGTTTTGAGATGCTTGGAGACCAGGCTCTGCTGTAAGAGAGGAAGCTTAACCAACATTCACCTTCCACCAATGTCTGCCAATTGCTACAACTGTGGTGTTGGAGGGTAGTGGCAATCAGTGGAGTTTGGGTATCAGAGAAGCATCCAGGCTAAAACATGGGGCCTTGCCCTCGGGCCAGTCTTTAGCTCATGCTCCTGAGGCAGCAGGTCTCAGGTTCAAGTCAAAACGATGCAGAGGTTCAGAGATGTGTTGCTGGACATTTGCCTCAGCCGACCTTGCCCTGTAGTGTCCTGTCAGTGTGATCTAATCCTGCAGAATCTTGCCAATGTAACCTGACCCCGAAGAGACCCGGCAGTCAGTTGAATATTGCGTGAACCTCTAGCAGCAACATTTTAGTCTGATGCAATATATGGCTCATGGGCAGAAAGGCCATGTGCACCACATCAATAGATTTATCCTCATCAACCCTCTCAAAAAATTCAAGCATGTTCATTAGACGCAATTTTCCTGTAACAAATATGTGTTCCAAATCAACCTATGTTTCCACGTAACTGTTAATGCTGTTCCCAATAATTCATAGAATCATAGAATCACCATGGGACAGACAGCGGCTAATTGGCCCCCTGGGTCTGCACCGACCCTCCAAAGAGCATCCCACACTCTCCTCCGCCTCCCTATCTTCTCAACGCTATATCCACCACAGCCAACACACCAAGCCAGCACAGCCCTGGACATGATGGGGCAATTTAGCATGACCAATCCAACTGACCTGCACATCTTTGGAATGATTATTTCTAGAATTCTCCCCACCACAGACAGTAAACTGACTATAATTGAGAAACATATCTTTCAGAATTAAGGGTGTAATGTTGACAATTCTCCATCCTTTGGCACCTGTCCCGAGTTCAGCGAAGATTGAAAGATTGTAGCCAGTACATCTGCAATTTCCACGCTGACCTCCTTTAATCTCTTTTGGAGCATCTTTCCAGTCCTGGTGTTTTATAAATTCCTCCTTTGTAACATTGACCTGGATTGCATTTGCCTCAAAAAGTACTAAATATTCATTTAATACCTCTGGCATGCCTCCTTTGTCAATGTGTAAACCCCTATCTCTGGTCCTAAATCAGCCTTGCCCCTCTACTTTAACCAATCTTTTCCTATTTATGTTCCACTGGAAAACTTTGGGATTTTCCCGTATGTAAGATGCCTATCCTTTCTCATAATCCTGTTCGCTCTTTTGGTTTGCTTTTCACCCGTCCTCTTAACGTTTTGCATTCAGTTGTATTTTCTGTGTGACACCTGTCATGTGCACACTATTTCTTATTTAATTTCCTTTCATTAAATTTTAATCTCGCTCATCAATCAGGGAGCTGTGGATTTATTCACCCTACTTTTCCTTTTCTCCCAAATACTTTAACTGCGCTGGAAGGTAACCAGCTGCCCAGCTACTGTTTTTCGAGCCAACCTTTGGTTGCAGACTATCTGATCCAACTCCTTCTTGCCCCATTGAAGCCCATTCTCTGACAGATTGTTCCTTATCATTTCCTATCCTTGACCTAAATCTTGCGATGATAAGTATATCCTAAATGATCTGCCCATTGATACTTGCTCTACTTGGCCCACCTGATTCCCAATAACCAGGGAATGCTTCCCTTTTTGTTAGCCTGGGCATATACTGTTGTGGGAAGTTCTCCTCAACACAATCTAAGAAATCTTTCCCCTCAGTGCCTTATTCTCTGTGACTATTTGGCAAATTGAAGACCCCCATTATAATTGTTCTGTGATGATTGCGCCTTTCTGTAACTTCCTTGCAGATTTGTTCCTCTGCATACTTTCCATTTCTTGGTGGTCCACAGTTATAGACACCTCACAGTTTTTTTTCCATTCCAAGGATTTTGAATTCACTGGCTGGCCAGCAATTATTGCCTATCCCGGTTGTCCTTGAGAAGGTGCTTATGAGCTGCCTTCTTGAACTGCTGCGGTCCACATGCTGCAGGTTGATCCACAAGCCCTTAGGCAGGGAATTCCAAGATATTGACCCAGCAACGGTGAAAGAATGATAATATATTTCTCAATAAGAATGTTGAATTACTTGGAGGGGAATTTTCAGGTGATGGTGTTCCCATGTAAATGCTCCCCTTGTCCTTCTAGTTGGAAATGGCCATGAGCTTTTGGAAGGTGCTGTCTAAAAGTCTTTCTTTGGTGAATTTCTACAGTGCATCTTGTGAATAGTACACAATGCTGCTACTTGGTATCCATGATGGAGGAAGGGAGTTGGTTTTTTTTGTGGATGTGGCACCAATCATGTGGTCTACTTTGCCCTGGATAGTGCCAAGCTATTTGAGTGTTGTTGAAGCTGCACTCATCCAGGCAAACAGGGGCATTTGTGCCTTGAGAATGATGGACAGGCTTTGGACAGTCAGGAGGTGAATTCGCCAGAGTATTCTTAGCCTCTGACATGTTTTTGCAAGTACAGTGTTTATGTGGCAGTTGAGTTTTCAGTCAATGATAACACCAAGGACGTTGATAGTGGGGGAATTCGGTGATGGTAACACCATTGAATGTCAGGTGTAGTGGTTAGACCATCTGTATTTAGAGATGGCATTTGTGTGGTGCAAATGTTACTTGCTGCATGTCATCTCAAGCTTAGATAGTGTCCAGATCTTGTTGCATTTGAGCATGGACTTTTTCAGTATCTTATCAATGGTGCTGAACATTGTGCAGTCATTAGTAAAATTCCCACTTCTGACCTTTTAATGGAGGAAAGGTCATTGATGAAACAGTTGAAGATTGTGCTAATCTTAGATTGATGTCTGAATTAACCTGCATTTGGAGATGTATGGATTAGTCAAAAACAATCAGCATAGTTTTGTAAAGGGAAGGTCATGTGTGCCCAACGTCATTAAATTTTTCACAGAGGTGGCTGGTTATGTAAATAAGATAATGCATTTGACATATTCTACTTGGACTTCAGCAAGGATTTTGTTAAGCTCCCACATGAGAGACTAATAGGAAAAGGAAGACCCCATGGGATCCCAGGAAATGTGACTAATTGGATCCAGAATTGGCTGTGTGGTAGGAAGCAGAGGATGATGGTTAGGGGTGTTTTCGCCGCTGGTAGCCTGTGTCAGTGAGGTTCTGGATTGTTCAATGTTGGGGTCCTTGTTGTTTGAGGTATATGTAAATGATTTGGAATTGAATGTATGATGGTTGATCAGTAAGTTTGTGGATGACGTGAAACATGGCAGGGTGGCAGAAGATAGCCTTTGGTGGCAGAAGGATGTAGACAGATTCACCAGATGAGCTGATCAATGGCAAATGGAAAGTAAAATTTGATTTGATCAATTTATTGTCACACATACCAACACATGAAACATGTTGTTATGTGTACGGGCAGATTGTACCATACACAGTGCTTCAGGTAGCAGAAGAGAATTTTCCTCCCACAGAGAAGGTGCAGAGGAACAGATCAACATTAACATTTCAGAGGTCCACTCAAAAATCTGATAACAGTAAAAAATCTGATAGCCGCTATTCTTGAAAAAGAGGTGCTGCACATAGGCAGGACAAAAAGGCTAGGAAATCTATGGCCCTGGGAAGGACCGAGGACCTTGATGTGTATGCTCACCGGTCCCTTGAAGTAGCAGGTAATGTAGGTAAATTAGGCAGATCTGGAAGCCACATTATATGAGAGATATGATTGCAGTAGTGATGGTGGAGAAGAGATTCAGCAAGATGTTGTCTAAGCCAGAGAGATTTAGTTATGATTCGTTGTTCCACAGATGTTTCTTTACCCTGCTGGGTAACATCATTGGTGCAGCTTCCGATGAAGCGCTGTTGTGTTTTCCCACCTGATATTTAAGCTCTGGTGTCTGTTGAGCTGGATTACCTCACTTCCAGTTTTCCTTTGCCATGGGGTGTATATGGGATGTAGCTCGATGTGTTTATTGATGGTTTTCTTAGTGGAGAACCAGGCTTCTAGGAATTCCCATGCTTGTCTCTGTTTCACTTGTTCTAGGATCCTGGTGTTGTCCCAATTGAACTGGTGGTTTTCCTTATCCATGTGGATGGAGATAACTGAGTGTTGGTAGTATATTTTTGTCGTCAGTTGATGTTCGTGTATGTTACTCAGTAGGGTAATAAAATGACTGTGGAACAATGAACCAGCTCGGCGAGCAATCCAACCACAACATCCACAACCTGAGCTACAAATATGCTCTAAAACCTAGTGCTTTTTTTTTGGAGTCGTGAAGACTGAGTGGACGTTGTGATTGAGATGTATGAAATCATAAATGGCATAGACAGAGGGAACTTTTCTTCTTCATGGAGGGATCGGTGATCAGGACCATAGATTTAAGGTAAGGGGCACAAGGTTTAGAGAGGATCTGAGGAAAGATGTTTCCATCTATAAGGTGGTGGGGAACGAACTCACTGCCTATAAGGGCGGTAGGAACAGGAAGTCTCATAATGTTTAATTAGTATTTAGAAGTGCATTTGTAATGCCAAAGCATACAAGGCTATGAGCCATGTGCTGAAAAATGGGATTAGAATGATTATGTAAGATAACAAAGTGTGGAGCTGGATGAACACAGCAGGCCAGGCAGCATTTTAGGAGCGCAAAAGGTGATGTTTTGGGCCCAGACCCTTCATCAGAAAAGGGGGATGAGGAGAGGATTCTGAAATAAATAGGGAGAGAGGGGGAGGTGGACTGAAGATGGATAGAGGAGAAGATAGGTGGAGAGGAGAGTATAAGTAGGGAGGTAGGGAGGGGATAAGTCAGTCAGGGGAGGATGGACAGGTCAAGGGGGTGGGATGAGGTTAGTAGGTAGGAAATGGAGGTGCGGCTTGAGGTGGGAGAACAGGATAGGTGAGAGGTAGAACAGGTTAGGGAGGCGGGGACAAACTGGGCTGGTTTTGGGATGCATTCGGGGGAGGGGAGATTTTGAAGCTGGTGAAATCCGCATTGATACCATTGGGCTTCAGTGTTCCCAAGTGGAATATGAGTTGCTGTTCCTTCAACCTACAGTTGGCATCATTGTGGCACTGCAGGAGGCCCAGGATGGACATGTCGTCCAAGGAATGGGAGGGGGAGTTAAAATGGTTCGCGACTGGGAGGTGCAGTTGTTTATTGCGAACCGAGTGTAGGTGTTATGCAGAACAGTCCCCAAGGCTCCGCTTGGTTTCCCCAATGTAGAGGAAGCCACAACGGGTACAGTGGATACAGTATGCCACATTGGCCGATGTGCAGGTGAACATCTGCTTGATATGGAAAGTCATCTTGTGGCCTGCGATTGGGGTGAGGGAGGAGGTGTGGGGGCAAGTGTAGCAGTTCCTGCGGTTGCAGGGGATAGTGCTGGGTGTGGTGGGGTTGGAGGGGAGTGTGGAGTGGACAAGGGAGCCCGGAGAGAGTGGTCTCTCCTGAAGGCAGACAAGGGTGGGGATGGAAAAATGTCTTTAGTCGTGGGGTCGGATTGTAGATGGTGGAAGTGTCGGAGGATGATGCGTTGTATCCGAAGGTTGGTGGGGTGGTATGTGAGAACGAGGGGGATCCTCTTTTGGCGGTTATTGCGGGGGCGGGATGTGAGAGATGTGTTGCGGCAAATGTGGGAGACACGGTCGAGGGTGTTCTTGACCACTGCAGGGGGGAAGTTGCGGTTGTTTTTGATTGACACAGATTCAATATTTTGAAGGGCCTTTTTCTGTGCTGTAGACCTTTCTGGTATGACTGTCATCGTAACAGACTGATTCAAAAGTTCAGAATGTGTGAGTAAAACTCTCCAATTTTCGAAAGTAGTTTCAATCAAATGATGCTGGCCATCAACGGACAATGGCTGGTCATAAATGAACTATTCACCTTGACAAAGGGAGTTTCCATCGTCTGATCAAAATTCTCAGAAGGTGGATAGTTTCATCTTTACACACAATGAGTTCTGAGAAGTTTCTTTTGAAGTGAGTCCGGCAGGAAACCAGGGATCTGAGATCTCATTGTTTCAGTGTTGTGCAGTAAATCCACACAGTAACAGATGAGAAATTCGACAAGTTTGAACTGTCTACCTATATCTCTCTACAATCCAACCTTTGAGGTTTCCAGACTTTTGGTCAACTTGTAAATTATATAATCTGACATTCACTTTAAAATACTGATAAAGCTGTTAAAAAACCAGAAGAAATAGTTTTTAACAAATTGTAATAGTTTTCATGCCCCAAGGACATGACAACCCTTTAAAAGAAAGAATGCTATGAACCACAATTTCTTGATGGTCGTGACTGGTACTCTTCTTTGTAACTGATTAAAGAAGCTCTTTCCATCGTGTACCAGTCACAGTGACACTGGCAAATTGCTGACAGGTCAGGTACTCTGGCTTGGAAATAAGTAAATCAGGGTTAAAATCATTCTCACTTTCCATTTAAATTACCTTAATAACTTAGATGACAGTCCCAAATGTTTAGTTTCCATTTGCTTTCAGTCATACTCCCAGAAACTCTGAAGAGAATGAAATATTAAAAACAAAATATGCCGGAAATCACGGTGGGTCAGGAGCATCCATGGAGAGAAACTGTTGAATCACAACCGAACATCAGTTTTAAGGCAGTTACCTCCCCTCACATGTGCAAAGCTCATCACAGGATCACAGTGCAAAACAATGTGAACAGGATTAGAAGTGTTAAGAAGTTAAGACTCAAGCCTTGTGTTTTGACATGTAGGGCACTCACAACAAGGTGGATGAATTAGTCACCCAAATAGATATAAACAGGTATGATACAGTTGAGATTTCAGAGTCATGGCTACAGGATGACTAGGATTGGCCAACTGAATACCCAGAGGTTATCAGTTTTTAGGAAGGACAAAGAGGAAAACAAGGTTGGGTAGCATTGCTGGCTAAAGAACACAGTAATGGGGAAGGATGCTTGCTGTGGTGAGACGGAATATGTATAGGTAGACCTTTGAAACACTGAGGACAGAAAATGATGTTGGTTTATATTTGGACCTCCAAACTGTGTGATAACAATGGGAAAGGCTCTAAAAAGGAGACTAAATATGCAGGCTAAACGGCAACGGCTGTAATTACAAGAGACTCTAATCAGCATATCGATTGGACAAATCAAATCATTAAGAATGACAGAGAAGAAGAATTATTTGGGTGTGTACGAGACGATTTTCTGGACCTATACATTGAGGAACCAACTAGATAACATGCCATCCTAAAAAGAGTGTTTGCAATTTAGCTGGGTGAAGAGTTACAATAAATATTAAAATTTTGCATTAAGGCAGAGAGTGATGTCGTTGATTTTGGAGCTAGGATCCTGAATCTAAATAAAGGAAATTACAGTGATATGAGGCATAAGCTGGCTGTTATAAGTTGGGGAACATCACATAAAGGAATGATGGTGGATAGGCATTGGCAAAAATTAAAACAGTGCATGGAGGAACTACGAAAATTGTTCATTCCTGTCTGGCATAAAAATAAAACAGGAAATGTGGCCCAGTCGTGGTTGACAAGGGAAGTTAGGAATCATATTAGATTCAAGGAACAGGCATACTAATTGGCCAAAAAGAGCAGCAGATCTATGGACTGGGGGATGTTTAGATTTCAGTAGAAGACAATGATATTGATTAAACTTGCAGGGAAGATACCACCTGATTGTAAAACTCTATAGGTCCAATTACAACATTTAAAAGACATCTCTATAGATCTATGACTAGGAAGGGTTTAAAGGGATATGGGTCAAATGCTATCAAATGGGATTAGATTCATTTAGATATCTTGCTGGCACGAATGAGTTAGACTGATGGGTCTGTTTCTATGCTGTACTGCTCTATGACTGTGTGTGTGAAGAAAAAGCAATCAGTGAATCTAAATGTAGGTCCCTGACAGTCAGAATCAGGGGAAGTTATAATGGGCAACAAAGAGATGGGAGATAAATTACAAAGGTATTTGGTTCTCTATTCACAATGAGGATGCAAATAATGTCCCAAAAATGTTAGGGAGCACAGGGTCTAATGAAAGTGAGGAACTGAAGGAAATCAGTACTGGTAGGAAAATGGTGTTGATAAATCATCAGAGCCCAATAGTCTAGATCCTAAACAACTTTAGGAAATGATCCGAGAAATAGTGGATGCAGTGGCGGTCATCTTTCAAACTTGTATGGACGCTGGAACAGTTCCTATGGATTCAGGCATAAGCAATGTAACCCCACAATTTATAAAAGAAGATGCAGAGAAAGTAGGGAACTTATAGACCTGTTAGGCTGATATCAGTAGTGGAAAACGTGAGAGTCCATTACAAAAGTTAAATAGTAGCACTTGAAAAATAGACACAGAATTGGACAAAGTCAGCATGGATTTATGTAAGGAAAATCATGCTTGACAAACTGACTGGAATTTTTTGAAGAGGTGAACTAGTAGAGTTGATAAGGGAAAGCCTGTGGTTGTAATTTACTTGGACTTTCAGAAGGCTTTTGATAAGGTCCCACATAAAGGATTAGCATGTAAAATGAAAGCACGTAGGATTGAGGATAATTTTTAGACTGTGACACCTGGTTTTGGACTCCCAGGTCATCAGGACTATCCTGCCACAGAAAATGGTTGAGGCCAACACTTTTAATGTTTCTGTATCTTACCTTGCCAGGTAATTCACCCCTGAACTCTGCCTGCAAGGACCACATTTATTGCAAAGTTACAATGATCCAGATAGTTTTTTTTGTCAAAGAAGATATTCACCAAATAAACTAGCATGCAGAAATCCTATTTAAAATAAGAGGTAATTTAAAAGATATTTTCCAAGGAGGAACAAAAAACAAAAGCTGCCAGCTTGTGCACTGCTGATGATGACCTCTACTGTTTGCTCTTGATTTATGCCCTGGCAACGATAAAATAAAAGAATAACTTAGAAATAGTTTTCAGCAGATTTGTTTTTGACTTATTTTCTGTAACTATTTTTAAAAAATGTATTCTTGGGTATGTGGGTGTTGCTGGCTGAACAACCATTTATTTCCCATCCCTAATTGCCTTCAAGAAGGTGATGAAGAACTACTATTTTGAACCACAGCAGTCCATGTAGTGTAGGTTCTTCTGCAGTGCAGTTCAGAGATGTCCAGGAGTTTTGACCTTAAAATTGATGTAGCTCCAAGTCAGGATGATGTGTGGCTTGGAGGGATCTTGCAGGTGGTGGTATACCCTTGCATCTGCTGATCTTGGACTTCATGGTGGTAGAGATCACAGGCTTGGAAAATGCTGTTGGAGCAGTCTTGGTGAGTTGCTGCATATGCATCTTACATGATACATACTGTTGCTATTGGGCATCAGTGTTGGAGCGAGTGCATGCCGTGGAGGTAGATGCGATGCAAATTAAGTGGGTTGCCTTGACACAGGTGGTGTCAAGTTTCTTGAATGTTTTTGGAATTGTATTCATTTTGACAAGTGGAGAGTATTCCATCACATTCCCGTTTGTGCCTGCTGATAAACTGGCTTTGGGGAATTGGGACATTAGTTGCTTGCTGCAGAATTTCCAGTCTCTGACCTACTACAATATTTTTATGGTTGACCAGTTCAGTTTTTTGGTTAATGGTAGCCCCACACCTTAAATTTTGTTAATACAGCATTCAGCAATGGCAGTGCCATTGAATGTCATGGAAAGAAGTTTGATTAACTTGTGTTGAAGTTCATCATAGTGTTGTATTTATATGCTGTGATCTTTAGCAAAAAGTAAAATTATTAAAGAAAATATTGAGCTCTACTGCAGTATATTTGTTTACCATTGCCTTTGCAGTTTATATTAAAAAGCATTACTTCTAACAGGCATTTTTAGAAACAAAAGTCTTAATTGCCTAATTTCTACCTAATGTTGCTGACATCTTCAAAATGGAACTACAAACCAATGTTGCCTCATTGTTTAATTGTAGCAGTGTCACCGTGCATTCATGTATTGTTAATTAAAGAATAATGATAGTGAGCAATGGAACTCACTATTTCAATACAAGTAAGCACTTTGCTGAGAATGTCTGATAAAAAAAAGCCTCAGGCCAGATTTATGGTATTTATCTTTGTCAGGGATACATTTTATCTAATTACTAAGCACTAGACAATATGCAATAATAATCTGCACATAGACTACTACTGAAAATGTTTGTAAAGATTTCATATGTCTAATAATACAACCTATACACGTTCAACGTTTGCAAATATAGTTCAACATATTGTAGTAGATGTTTTGGATGCAAGGTGACAGATGCTGAGGACCAGCAATATATTAACCACACTATAGACGAGGCTACAAATCTTGGCAAGGTAAAACTAACTGTGCATACTAAGGAGGTAAATGAAAGAATTTAAATTGCCTTCCATGGAAAGGAAAACTAAGTCTTGGATAGAAACCATGACGTAAAAAGCCTATTGCTATTTAAGGAAATTGAATTGAGGAACATCAATTTTAACCATTTAAGTTGAATATTTCTTTCATTTGTATGGTTTACCAGTAACTTTGTAGAATTACGGGTCTCTTTTTTAATCCTTGTGTCAACCAATGTCTGTACTGATTACCTGTTAGTTATTTTTACGGTAGTCATACAGTTAATAACTTCTTTGTGATCCATCTAAATTGTACACTTCTATTTATTTTATTTTATTCATTTGTGGTACATGAATATCATTGGCTAGGGTAGTAGTTAATACCCATTCTTATATACACTGGAGCAGGAAGTGGTAAGTTGCCAACTTAAACAGCTTCAGCTCTTCATGTGTAGGGACACCCAAACTGGTGTTAAGAAAGAAGTTCCAGCATTTTGACTCAGCAACAGTGAATGAATGGCAATTTGATTCCAAGTCATGATAATGTGCATCTCAGAGGGGAACTTGGTCCACTTGGAGGCGACACTGTTCCTAAGCATCTGCTGTCCTTAAAGAAATACAGAACGTGCTGGAGAAACTGAGTAAGTCTGGAAGCATTTATAGAAAGAAAACCAGAGTAAACATTTGGAGTCCAATATGACTCCTCTTCTCCAGCATAAACAATTTAGTGATTGTGATAAGGTCAGCCAGGTGGGCCTCATCGAATATGCGTTCCCTTATTGGGGCTGTTTATCTGGTCTGATCAGGGAACCTTGGATGACAGATAATAATAGAAATGTCAGAGGTTCTGTTCAGTCTGAGAGCTGGCTTGGAGGGAGCTGGATCAGTGTCAAGGACTTTCCATGAATATATAAACGGTGCCTTGGTGAGGGGTTACCGGCCTCTATTGAGTTATTTCATTGGCAACAAGGGTAAAGAATGTTCAAGAAGGAATTTGCTCGCATCTGTTGTCTTTGAGTTGGGGTAAGCATTTCTGGCATCATGCCTTTATTTGGAAAGCTTAACTTGTTTGATCCTGTCATCAAAGTCTGGGCCCAGCATATAGAAAGAATGTGTCATTTTTTCTGGGCAAATAACATTGTAAGAAGCAACAAGTCATTCTCCTAACAGCTTGTGGACCTGTAGCTTTTTCATTTATTAGGAGCCCAACTTTCACTGGCACCAGATATCAAAACCTTTCAAGAGTTGATGGATTAATTAAGGAATATTATGTCTCCAAGCCTCCTCTGATTCTGAGATGCTATTGTTTTAACTCGGCAAGGCAAGAATCAGGGGGACCCATATTGGGATTTTTGACTCTATTAAGACAACTCGCAGAGGCATGTGAGTTTGGTTTAACCCTTAATGAGATGTTGAGTGACCGTTTGGCATGAGGGATTAATGATGTAACCATGTAAAACTGCTTACTATCTGAAGTCAAGCTAGACTTGAAGCAGGCACTACAAATGGCCTTATAATTGGGAAATACGGCAAGTGGAGCATATGGGATGTGGGCTTTCCAATGGAATTTGACACCTTCACCGGTGCGACTGAGCCTGGGGAACACCACTTAGAAGAAGCCACTTGCACAGCTTCACTCAGGACATATCTTGAACAGAGGGACTGTAGGTCAGCTCACAGCAAAATCCTAAAATAAAGCCAAGCCTCAGCCAAATATTTAAAGTTTTCTTCAGGATCTGGGCAGAAAGTCTTTGTAGTTGCTGCCCGTATGTGAACTCTAGACAGCAAAAGAGCCCCACTGGAACTAAATTGAGTAAGCAAATTCATGGGCTAGTATCCAGGGGAGTTCACACCATGGAAGGTCCACCTACATCTGGTTTGGAACAGTTAATTTGCTCAGCAACATCCAAATCAGAACCAACCAAAATAAATGTCTGGTTAAGTGGTCACCCAGTTCGAATTGAGGTCAATACTGGTACGGCTATTTCAGTGACCCCAGAACCAGTCTCTTAACACAATTCACTCTGGACTCCCAGCCTTTAGGCTTGTGTAAGATCCCAGCTAGACTGAGAACCTATACCATGGAACCTTTATGGATTAAAGGTGCAACATCGGTTCTGGTCTCCTATGAGAAACAACTGTATCAGTTACCACTGATTATAATTAAAGGCTCAGCCCGAAGCTTGATGGGGTGAAATTGATTGAGAAAGATTTAACTTGATTAGCTCAACATTTTTCAATTAGAAAATGGCTGCCTGAGTGAAATTCTAGCTAAATATTCAAACATTTCTTCAGGAAGGTCTAGGGGCTATCATAGGCTCCAAGGCCACCTTACATGTTGATCCGGAAGCAATTCCACACTTTTGGAAGGCCCACCCGTTACCATTTGCCTTACATAGAGGCCAAAATCAGAAGGCTGGAAAGTGAAGGAATCAACACCCAACCCAATTTGCAGAATGGGCAGCACTGGTTATACTGATCATGCAGCCTAATAGCTCAGTTCATCTTTGTGAGGGTTTTAATCAAATGGTAAACCACATTTCGCAGCTGGGTAAATACCCAGTCCCTTGCATTGAACATTTATCTGCAAAACTGGCAATGTGGGAGAGGCTGTCCTTCATGAAGCTGGACATGAGCCATGCATGCTTGAGATTACAGTTAGATGAGGATTCTGAGAAGTGCACTACAATTGATACCCATAAGTTTGTATCAATGCACAAGGCTGCCATTGAGGGTATTGTCAGCCTATGCAGTTTTCCAATGGACAATGGAGAACATTTTACAAGGTCTACCCCAGGTTGTCATTTATCTAGATGACATGCCAATACCAGGGAATGCCAAGATGGAACGCTGACAGAGATTGGACATGGACATTTCTTTCAGGTCAGTATACTCCTTACAAGGGACAAATGTGTGTTCTGGGCACCCCAGTGACCTACTTGAGCCAGACCAGTTGAAAGATAATGTAAGGGTGATCAAGGATGACCTGGCCCCCAGGTCTGCACTGAAGCTTATGTCTTTCCTTGGATTGGAGAACTATTATGGAAAATTCATGCATAATCTCGCTTAAACCTGGCACTTTTGCATCAGATCTTTAAAAGGCGGCAACCTTGGAAATGGTCATATAGCCAAGCTATAACTTTCAGAGAAGTGAGAAAACAGCTATCATCCTCAAAGGTGTTAACACACTATGATCCTAAGTGAGATCTGGTATTGACATGCGATGCTTCCCTGTATGGCTTTGGGGTAATAGTAGCTCATAGCTGGCCCAATGGAGAAGACCCACTGATAGAATATGCATCCAGGACTTTGACTAATGCAGAGTGTAAATACATCCAAATAAAGGAAGGTTTGGCAGTCTTATTTGAAGTCAGGAAGTTCTACCAATACCTTTGCAGATGTAAATTTGTAATAATAATGAACCACAAACCCCTGCTAGTTATACTTGAAGAGAAAAGGCAGTGCTGCCCAAATCTTCAGGCCAAATTCAGCACTGGGCTCTAATACTAAGTGCATGTATTTACAAGTTGGAACATCATCCAGGAAACCGAGTAGCAAGTGCAAATGTGTTGAGCCATCGCTCACTGGCAGATATAACAGCAGTGGTACCACCACTGGAAGAGTCCGTAATGGTTTCAAATTTTTTGGATACACTTGCAGTCACAGCTGACAGTATTTGATGTAGAAAGATCCGGTCCTAACAAAACTGAAACAGCTGGTGATGACTCAGAAAAGTCGTCACAACTGAACTGAAACCTTTTTCGACCCAGAGGGATCAGATTACAGTACATGAGGGCATATTATTATAGGAAGCAAGAGTGATTGTCCCAAATAAAGGTTGCCACTAGGTACTGGCTGAACTCCACCAGGGTCATTCAGGGCTTTCCAAAATGAAGATGTTTGTGAGAGATTATGTCTGATGGCCAGGATTGGATGCAGATACTGCTGCATTGATGGGGCAGTGAGCAGAGTGCTGACAAGGACATAAATTACCTCCAGCAGCTCCCGTATAGTTGTGGGAATGGCTGGGTAAACCGTGGACTTGGTTACATGTAGATTATGCAGATCCTTTCATAAGTTCATTGTTCTTATTCGTAGTGGACATCCGCTCAAAGTAGCTGGACATGCACAGAGTTCATTCATCAAACGTGGGGACAACGATAGAAACACTGTGCACCTCCTTAACAATACACAGACGCCTAGAAGTGTTGGGCACAGATAATGGCCCATTGTTAACCTGCAGGGAATTTGAGTATTTCCTAAAGTCAAATGGTATTCAACATATAAGGACAGCAACTTTAGTGTCTCCAGCTAATGGTGAGCAAAATCAGCACCTTTTTTTTGGGTCCCTGTGCTCATCAGAAGCATCACTCAAGATCATTGCCCATTGCCCTCTTGCCCCATACACACCCAGTGAGTGAAGGTTTAGTGAGGGATGTCATGCCTTCATGAGGTCGAGGTGATGGCATTGTGGTATCATCATTGAACTAGTAACCCAGAAATCTGGGTAATGCTCATGGGTTTGGATCCCATGACAGGGATGGTGAAATTTCAATTTTAAAAACACATCTGGTGTCCATTAGGACTCCCCTGAAATCTACCATCGTTAATGGGTCAGATTTACATGTGACTCCAAGCATAACAATGTGGTTGACTCTTTATTGCCTTCTGATATAGCCTAGTAAGCCACTCAGTTGTATCAAACTACTAACAAATCCGAGAGAAATTACATCCAACACAGCACCAGGCATTGACCTAAGCACTGAAAAAGATGATAAACACCACCTTGATGATCCTGCAAACTTTCTTTACTAATATCTAAGATTATTGTCAAAAGAGGGAGAGCTATCGGACAGGCTGGTCAAGCAAAAGCCTGACATACTCATACTTACGGACTTGTAAATTACAATGTCCTAGATAACACTGACACCATTCCTGAAAATGTCTTGTCCTCACCAGACCTGGTGGTGGCACGGTGTTATAGAATCAACACACACACACACACACACACACACACACACGCACACTTGAGGTAGCACTGAGCATCACAAAATGTACCATCAGCAACACTGGTACAGACCAAACTATTCAAGTCTTAAAGGACATTGCTCTGCGCTGGATCGATGGCACGGTGTAAGGTAACCAACAAGAAGGAAAAACATATTTGAACTCATCTTCAACGAGAATGCTGCAGATGAATCTGCCCATGACTGTATTGATAGGAAATTTCACCACGCAGCCCTTGTGCAGACAAAATCTTGCTTTTACATTTAGGATACCCTCCATCATGTTTTGTGGCACTGACACCATGCTAAATAGGATAATATTCAACACATCTAGCAACTCAAAACTGGGCTTCTGTGAGGTGCTGTGAGTCATCGGCAACAAGAGAATTGCACTTCAACACATTCTGTTACCTTATGGCACAGCCTATCCCCCACTCTGCCATTACCATCAAGCTGGGGATCAGCTTTGGTTTTATGAAGAGTGAAGAAATAAATGCTAAGAGAAGCACCAGGTATACCTAAAAATGAGGTGTCACCTTGGTGAAACTGCAGTATAGAACTACTTGCATTGCAAACAGTAAGCAACAAGTGATAGGATTAAGTGTTGCCTAACCATCAGATCAGATTTGATCTCTGCTGTCTTACCACATCCAGAATGATAGTGGGCAATTAAACAACTCACTGAAGAAGTGTCTCCACAAATAACCTCACCTTCAATCATGGGGGATTCCAGCACATCAGTGTAAAAGATAAGGCTGAAGTATCTGTAACAATCTTCAGACAGCAAAGAAACAAAATAAAAAAGGTAAAGAACGAATGAATAGAAAAATAAAAGGGAAAACTCCTGTTGTAATTAAAAGCTGAAAAAATGATACTTATTTGTTGAAATGTTAATTTTCAGGCCAATTTGATTGTTTGGCAGTAATCGAAGTTTAGTTTACCATTAAATTACTACTTAGTATCTTCTGTGTCTGCACAGATAGATACTACAGGAATCATTATGAGTTGCTTGGTAACTTGTCCACAGTCTCTGGTCTCGAAAATAGTTGATGTCCTACCCATTTAGCAAGTGTGAAATGAGTGTCAAGATGTTTTGAAAGTCTGTCAGCACCTATATTCATAACGACAGAGAAAGAGGAGTCCTGGTCCTGAAATAGCATTGAGCCCTTTGTGGATGCAAATAATGGATGGATCCTCCACTGCACCCCCCCCCCCCACTCCCGCCCCGTGTAGAACAGGTTGTCCTGAACACAGCTACTGCTTGTTGCCTAGTGCAGATATAGCCCAATGAGCATCCTGTAAAAGCAATCACTGCAGTTATCAATGTTAGACTTGTTAACATACACTTAAAATGAATGTGGGTTCAAGAAGGAACAGGATTAGTCCTCCTGAATTTATTGCAATACCAACAGTTCCCCCACCTCCTGCCTGTTTAACTAAACAGGACAAAAATGTGCATTACTTTTGAGTTGAATGCCAGCAACCAGAATGAGGGAGCTCTGGGATTGCTGCACTGACTGGCTTCACCCATGTTCAAGTCAATACACACCGGTCAAGGCCATCAGAAAATGATCTATCAGCTTTGGTAAACGGTAAGGGCTTCCACTTCATTAATGTTCTGTTGCTGTGGGATGTTCACAGAAAGATAATGAAAGTTTGTCCATGATGTAGATGGCTGAAGAGTTAAAATGCTGTGAGCCTTTCCTCAGGACTCGGCTAAAGCCGTTTCGAACATCATCTTATTACCAACTCACCCACTAAACCTGCTTGGCCATAAAAATGGGGCAATAATGTTACCATTCATCTTGTTAGTAAATTATGGCTCTTTAGAAATCCTTACAATTTGCAAAACTGAGACACAACCTGCACATGAGTATAAATCCTTTTGCCATGTGGACTGAGCAGGAGTCAGGCTGTAGCAAACTCCAAGAGTAGGGCCTGTCCCTTATGGCAGAGCGGGAGTATGCAAAATCACTGAGAGACTAGGAGGCACTGAAATGAGCAAGTGCAGGCTGAGCCCCGGAAGCGAGCCGCAGCCAGAGCAGCAGCAGAGCAAACACAGGCCAAGGTGAGGAAACCAGTCACAGCCAGAGGATGCACAAGCCGAGACCTGGAAGCAAGTTGCAGCCAGAGCCAAGAGCAAGCATAGGCCAAGGCCTGGAAGCAATTCGTGTCAAGAGTGGCAGCAGAGCGAGCGCTGGGTGAGCTCCAGAAGCAATGCGCAGCCAAAACGGAAGCAGGAGTAGGGTGAGTGCAGGCTGAGTCATGGAAGCGAGTAGCAGCCAGAACCCAGAGCAGAAAAGCATGGGTCAAATCCTGGAAGTGAGTCACAGCCAGAGCAGCAGCAGAGAGCATGGGCCAAGTCCTGGAAGCGAGTTGCAGCCACAGCTTGAGCAGGAGCAGAGCGAGCCAAAGCCGGTCAGGTGGACAAGTCGTGGATAAAGGCTGGCACATGGAGGCAGTGTAGTCTTGTGTTCTGAAGCCTGGCGGGAATGGACTCAGTGAAAAAGGACTGTAACTTGAGTACTTTAAAGATACTTTTTATTCAACTTCTGGACTTTTTAAAGTCCATATTCCCATGCTAGTGTTTTTCTACTACTTCAGTCCTGTTACAGCACTTAAAGTGTCTGTATCTAGGTACCCTGTACGTTAGATGGCACCGAGAAGCAATATTATAAATGTCTCACTGCACTCATTTGAGTGCACATGACATTAAAGCCTATTCTATCATAATGATAGACAAATGCAAACTGCATAATATTTTATAACAGTTGACACAGTTGTAAAATTCCACTGTGGTTTGTATTTTTCACGAAATACATTTCCAGAAGAAAATTTGTAAATTATTCCTTACTTTGTTGAAGGTGTTTAAAATGTATTAATAATTGTTTTTGACTAGAATATTTGAAGTTTGTTTAATGTTCTTGTGCATGATTCATCTACAGCTAAACCAGCATCCATTATAGTTTCAAAACAAATCCTTGATATTATTGTGTGTACGATTAATACAATCCTCCCCAGATACTGTTTAGCAGCAATGCTGTAGAAATCAGATGTGTGTTCGGACAACAGCAGCTTCTGTTTCAGAATTGACTTGAAAGACCCCAAGTCATTTGGATGATTGGCTGTGCTCCAGGCAATTAAAGTTAGTGTATCTCTTCTTTTTTAATTTTCAAAGGTTGTAAGAAGAATGTGGTTGTTACTAACAAGAATACAGTAATTTAAATTCTCATTAAAGAATATCCAGCAGAAGGCTTTAGCTGTGCATTGACTGATGCAATATCATTGCTTATTTTGGAGCTGCATTTTAAAGAGATGTTTATGTATTCATTTTTAAGCCAATGGCAAGTTGAATAATAGTTACATTAAATATTTAGAAGGCCACAGCAAGATTTTGTCTTGAAATATTATGTCTATTTTCATCACACAGCTGACACAATTTTTGCAGCATGAACTTGATGGCAGCGATAATTAAGAAAAATCATTCCTGTCCAGTGCTGTTTCTGTGTGTGTCTGAACAAAACCGCAGCCAGAAACTAGCGAAAGACAAAAAAAAAATTTGAGTAGTAGAGCCGTAAAGGTTTACAGCATGGAGGATCCTTTTCGCTAATTTTATATCCTCCCATAATCCTACTACAGTATATAACCCATCATCATCATTTTTATTGAAAATGCCTCTGACTGATTATTTCTTTTTGTGTTCGTTCATGGAATTTGTGCATTACTGGCAAGACCAAAATTATTTCCCATTCACAGTTGCCCTTGAAAAGATAGTGAATTGCCTTTTTGAAACACTGTAGTCCGTGTTTAAACTCAGAAAGAATAGTGGTATGTTTCTAAGTAGGGCTGGTGAGGGAATTGCATCACACCCTTCTGCTTTTGTTCATCAAGGATATAAGATGTTATGGATTTGAAAGGTGGCCTTGTAGAAACGTGTTGACTCATGTTGACTCACTGTGTAAATAGCATACACTGCAACCACAAGTGGTGTAGAGTTTAAAGTCATGATTGGGATGCTAATCAAATGGGCTGCATTGTCCTGAATAGTGTCAGTCTTTTTGAATGTTTATGGATCTACAATCATCTGCACAAATATTTAATCCTGCCCTTAACTTGCACCTTGTAGATGATGAAAAGGCTTCGAGGAGACTAGGGATGTGTTACTTACCATGGATTATCCCATGTACAACAGAATAATCTGATCTGTTCTTGTAGCCATGATGTTTATGTGCAATTAAGTTTCAGCTCAATGGTGACTCCTCTGTTTAGGAAGTTGATGGTGGGGGATTAAGCAATGGTAATACCATTGAATGGTAATGGAGAGGTGGTTACATGCCTTCTTGTTGGAGATGGTCATTATCTAACATTTGTGTAGTGTAAATGTCACTTGCCATTATCTTGCACTTATCAGCTCAAGCCAGAAAGTCGTCTGTATTGGGCATGAAAACATGAAGTGCTTTGGCATCTGAGGATTAGTACTAAGCACTATGGAAATGTCAGCAAACATCCCAGTTCTCACCATATGGTGGAGGATAAATCACAGATGAACCAGCTGAAGATGGACAAGGCTGAGGAACTTTTGCAGCAATACCCTGGAGCTGAAATGAATGATCTCCAACAACCTTTGTTTCATGTATGATTCCAGTATGATTACATTGACTTCAATTTTGCTAGGATTCTTTGGAGTTACATTCAATCAAATGTTGCTTTGACGTCAAGGGCAGTGACTTGCACCCACCTCTGGAATTCAGCTGTTTTGTCCTTTTTTTGAACAAGTCTATAACAAGACCTGGGCAATATTTTACATTGTCAGTTGATGTCTGTATTGTATGCTTGACTAGGGGCTTAGCAAATTCTGGAGCAAAGCCTTCAGTACTACACTAAACGATTATCAGAGACCACAGATTTTGCTCTGTTGAGTGCACTCATTCATTTCTTGACGACAGGTGGAGTGAATTCAATTGAATCTGGGGTAATGAGGACTTCACTAGGACATTGAGATCGATCATCCATCTGGTACTTTTGACTAAAGATGGTTGCACTCTTCAGCCTCATCATTTGCAGTCAAGCCATTAAGGATGTGGAAGTTAATAAGGCCTCCTTCTTACATTAGTTATTTAATTCTCTAACATCATGGGTGAAATATAATTCAGGTTTGGAGGTGCAAGAATAATTAATCAGGCTGGAGACTGTTAGTTCAATACCCTGTTGCCTTTCTGCCAATGCCTAAAGTAAGCCTGTGGTGAGTTTCCCACCTCACCACCAATTAAAGTCCTTAAGTGGGGCAGTTAATGCTTTTGAAGGGAAAGAACTTCCAATAATAGGATCTTTTATCCCAAGGTAGGTCTGCCATCAACTCTTTAAAGACTAACTAACACTAGGCCTTCTCCAAAACAGATTTTTGTGGTACAAGCAAAAGTACGTTAGCCTAAAATCTAATTAGTCATCATTGCAGGATAGAATTTCCATGTTTGAAGCTTCATTCACCAAACTGTCCAAGTTCCTGGGGTGAACTATTATTACTCGTTCCACCTGTTGCACTCATTCAGAAGTTCAGAAGAAGATTAAGATAATTTTTTTGGGTGCAAGGATGCTACTGAAGATGTTTTCAAAGCTTCTCAATTTTGTCAACTAATAGATTACCTGCTGCACTCCAAAATAGCTAGCTAATGGCTCTGTATATTTTTAAATACCATTTTAGTATATTATAATTAGATGGATTGACAGTGATGAGGAGCGGGTAAGATGATGACCCTGTAGTCAGCTCCAATTAGAGGAACAGGTGAGATGAACCTGTGGCAGATAATTCAGCATTACTAGAGGACTGAGCGAATTGAAGACCCCAGGACAGACAATCAGCATTACCTCAAGGAGTGGACATGGTGAGATCCCTGAGACATGCATTCGCATCACCAAGCGAAGCAGATGATGTGAGGACTTTGCCACAAGTACTCAGCATTTACCTAAGAGAGCAGATGAGGTGAGGACCCTGAATCAGTGTCAAAAACATTTTGGTTTTTTGGAACTGATTGGAATTAGTTCTTCCTGTACTCAAGGAAAAGGAGTTAGCTGTATGGAGAATCTCTGGTAGGTAGTTAAGGTATTTTCAAGTTAACAAAGCATATAAAAATCAACATAATTAAGTGGATTTTAAAAAATGATAGCAAGTCACATGGTCATTATTGGCTACAACATGTGGAGGCTGTTGGACACCACAATTAAAGATTGAAATATGCGTGGCTATGTCTCAAAGTTTATATTCTGAGAGCTTAACTACAGGCACTTTGTCACATGCGAGGGGGAAGGTTACCTGTATTCTTTGCACCAGGAGGCAGTCACACCACTTAGGATAGGGTCTTCTGATTTTGCCAGTGGTGAAGGACAGGAATGTATAACTGTGAGTGAGGCAGGTAAGGGAATCCAGAGAGTAGGAATGTCAGCTTCTATATTGTCAATCTGTCTAAGTTTCTTTCAGCCTAGTAGGATGAGAGTAGGGGCTGCAAAGTGGTTGAGCAAATTGTCTATGGCACCATGGTGCAAGAACCCATTGAAGTGGAGGGAGCAATAAGGGATGCGTTATTAGCAGAGGACAGTACAGAAACAGGCAGCAAACAGGAAGAGTCCAGACAGCTGTGTCGTCGACCCAGTGTCAGTCTTTGGGACTTCTGCGCCACATTGGGAAAGAAAGTTGTTGTTGGAGGGGGAGGATCCAGTTGTCAGAGTCGACATAGGCACCAATGATATTGGTAGAACTAGGAAAATATTTCTGCAAAGAGAAGAGCTCGGCACTAAATTAAAAGACAGAATCTCAAACTTTATAATCTTTGAACTTTTCCTTGAGAGACGTGCAAATTGAGATAACGTACTTAAAATTGGAGAGATGACTACTTGATTCAAACTCTGGGGTAGAAAAACTGAGCTCTAGTATAGTGGGCCATTAGCACTGATACTGGGGAAAGTGGGGGCAGTACCATTTGGAAGAATCAAAAGAACTATGCATAATGTAAATCAGGAATAAAAGCAAAGTTGCTAGAAAAGCTCAGCAGATCTGGCAGCATCTGTGAAGAAAAAGAAATCAGAGTTAACGTTTCGGGTTTGGTGACTCTTCGTCAGAACTGTGGACCTGAAATGTTAACTCTGACTTCTTCACAGATGCTGCCAAACCTGCTGAGCTTTTATAGCAGCTATACAATGGGAATGGCCTATTCCTGAATCGTGCTGGCATCAGTGTTCTTGCAAGTTGCACAACTAGGATATGGAAAGATGTGGTTTCTCAAAGAGTGGAGTCAAAGTAAGAAAGGAAAATAATAATATGATGAATGCAAATAGGTTTGCATAAAAAGTCAAGAAAAAAGACCTGCGCAGATGTAGTTTTGGTGGCAAATGTTTTAACAAAGAAATAAGAACTCATTGAGAGAGCAATTGAGCAAATATTACGGGCCGGGGTGGGGGTATGGTAAACAGTGCTAGTATTTTCAAGATAATAAAGTGTGAAGCTGGATGAACACAGCAGGCCAAGCAACATCTCAGGAGCACAAAAGCATCACACAACCAGTCCAGCTCATCCCCTCCCCCCACTGCATCCCAAAACCAGTCCAACCTGTCTCTCCCTTCCTAGCCTGTTCTTCCTCTCACCCATCCCTTCCTCCCACCCCAAGTGGCACCTCCATTTCCTACCTACTAACCTCATCCCACCTCCTTGACCTGTCTGTCTTCCCTGGACTGACCTATCCCCTCCCTACCTCCCCACCTATACTCTCCTCTCCACCTATCTTCTTTTCTCTCCATCTTCGGTCCGCCTCCCCCTCTCTCCCTATTTATTCCAGAACCCTCACCCCATCTCCCTCTCTGATGAAGGGTCTAGGCCCGAAACGTCAGCTTTTGTGCTCCTGAGATGCTGCTGGGCCTGCTGTGTTCATCCAGCCTCACATTTTATTATCTTGGATTCTCCAGCATCTGCAGTTCCCATTATCTCTAGTATTTTCAGTCTTTGATGGCAAGCTGAATGCTGCATCTACCAGAAGGAATTATCATGGGATGGGGTGTAAAATCAGTTTTGTGGCTGGCCTTATTTACATGAAGGATTTTTGCTGTGCTGGTCCTACAGTAAACTGCACCCATGGGTTTTACCTTTTGCATTTTGGGATCACTGTGCACCAAGAACTGTAATAAATAGAATGCACTGAACATGCGACCTGCTTTATAAGAGCGATTTCCAATATGAGACATCTGTCTGGGTGCATTAACATGGGAAACAGGGCATGATATAGTGCATTGGCTTTTGTATTGCTTTATTTCTGTTGAAATTAGCATAAAAGTCAGCCATTTATTTTCTGGAAAGATCTACCTTCAGTGAGCCTCAAAATATACTCATCCAAGCTGGTTTAAACCTGGCTGTATGTAATAAATTTTTGAAATTGTTCTGAAGGTAGTCATTGCAGAAAAGTTTCTGTTCATGAGAAAGTTGTGTTTATTGTGATTATGTATGCACAGGAACACAGTATCTCAGCTAGCTTTATGATAGCCCTGACTGCACATGTACTAGAGGTGATTTTAGTGTTTGGATGAGAAGGTGGATCACTCCTCCTTCAATAGCAGTGGTGAAGGGGAGTTGCACATGGAGAAGGGTTAGGGAGCAGGCCCAGTATCAGCCACAGACCCAGGGCAATGCCTCCCAACTTCAGAAAGGCCCTGCATGGCAAGCTGGAGAGAGCTAAGTAGCAAGATGAGGGAATGATATATCGATGAGCCCGAATGTATAGACAGCTGAGGAGTGGAAGCTTCACTTTTGTCAAGCCCACCATTCGTCTCTGACCTCCCACCTCACCACCAGCCTCCCCAGTATCCACAGCCTGTTTGGTGGCATCAGCGACACATGCGCAAATAAACACATGCTGCTATGGTAACGTCAAAAGTCTACATATGCCTTGGTATCAAATTGACCTTGTAGATAATCATCTCAGTTATGAAAATGTGCTGTCCTGGGACATACATGATTTTTCTATCATCTCAAATCCAATGTGTTCAAACTTTCTTTTGAAATATTACATTTCAACCACTTATGGAACTTCCAGTAAAATAGTGCCTTATCCAGAAACGAGCATTAGCTCAAAGTGCATATGATTTAAAAATATTCTGAAAGGGATAATCTGAGAACAAGGTTCAGAAACTGTTCATATTTCTGAGAAAATGACAAGTAGTCTTTGATTGTATATTCCTTGATAAAGTAATGTCCTGAGCCCACAACTCAAAATTATTTAAAGTTAAACACTATAATCAAAAGTGCAATTCATTTAAAGCTACAGATCAATTTTAAGTAGGTATAAAAGTTTTTCCTACACTTGGACAGGTTTAAAAAAATAGCCAGTAAATGAGTGCGTCTTCTGTGAATGGATAGTCATCGTGTATTAATTTTCACTGAAGTGCGAAAAAGTACATGAGATTTGGATGGTTATCCTGGAGCAAAAGATGTTGAGAGGAGATCTAATAGAGGTGTACAAGATTAAGACAATTTTTGATGAGGTGGATGAAATAAAATTGTTCCTATATGTGCAGGTGCGAAGTCCAGGGGACATAGATTTAAGGAATTGTCAAGTGGTAAGTAGTGAATGTTTTGATAAAAGTTCTGAAGCCGTAAGTCACAATGATCTAGAACTCACTGCCTGCAAGTGTGGTGGAAACAGAGGTGATCAATAATTTCAAAAAGAAATTGGACAGGTTCTTGAGCGACACAAATTTGCAAGGGCTGTGTGGGAATACAGCTGGGAAATGGAACTGATTAGATTTTTATATCAAGGTGACTGGCACAGACTCAATCAGCTGAATATCCTCCTCCTGTGCCATAATAAATTAATGACTTGAAATATTGTCTTGTTTTTTTTAAGTGCCAGGTACTTGAGAGAAGTTTTTTTTACCATATAACATTACCACAAAGAACCTATACCTTATAACTGTTTGAACATTAGTTAGTTGCAAAGTGGTCACGGATTGTGTTACCAGTGGATATTTTGTCCTGTAGGACTCCTACAGAATCAAATTAGATGATATCTAAGAACGCATGGTCCAGATGGAAATGTGCTCCATGTATTATTTTCATTCAAACATTAGATGAGAAATCAAGGAGGTTTACATGGAACAAAGACCATGCTGAATTTCAATTTGTAACAAATACAAATATAGTAATATAATGACAAATGTGAGGCTTCAATTGCAAGAAACTAGTTCCTAACAGTAATGAGAGTTACAGGAAAATCTATTTGGAATTAAGGGTGAGATTCATTAACCCACAAATGGAAAACAGGCTGTAGTAAGCTGTAGGGTTGTGTATGTCTGGAATCAATTGGGTAGATCAAGTTTAGCTTTCATATTGACTCTGGTATTGGTGTCGCTACAGAGACTGATCATTTTTAGTGTTAATAGCTGAGAGAATATGTCAAGATTCCATGTTTTAAGATGTTTAGTTCAAAGTGTATTTTGTCATTTGTTACTGCAAACAATCTCTTCGTTATTTATACTTTTAAAGGATAGAACAGATTACCTCATTTCTTACTTGTTTAATTGACAAAACACATTTCACAGGCATAATTTATGCGATTCTTTATATTGGCATTCAGTTTTCCCAAATCAATTCAAAGTGACATTTTCGCTCAGCATGGCAACTCCTATTCATAGAACTGCTTTTCTCTGGAGACCCTCCTCCTAGTCCAAGCTAGATGACTTCCAATATCACTTTAACACTGCATGACTTTATTGTTTTATTCCTGAGCACAAGCTACTGTTCCGTTCCTGAGTAACAAACATTTCCTTTTCTAGCTGCACCCCTTCTCCCAAATCCAGGCAGGCTGAGAACACTCTCTGTGATCTTCAAACATGGACAAGGAAAACCTATGACCTCTTAACCTCCTGTATCCTTCCCAAACAATGTGAATCACCTGTACTTGTATCCAGGTAGACATGCTATTTAACTATGTTTCTCACTTTAATTGTGTAAATAAAGGGACGTTCAAAGCACAAATGTTTGCAACCTGACATTCTGAACAGTTCTGGGACTTTGGAGACTCACATTCTACCCTGTTAATGCATATGTTGAAGCCATGTTTCCAAGCATAAAAACCTCCCATGTTCTTCCCAGTGAGACAATCCCCCAAGCCTCCCTTTGATCTCTAACAATGCAGCATACTGTCAGGCAGATTTAAGAACAGTTCACATGGCCCCTTTCCTTTTCCCCCGTATTTAAGGACTGTATGCTGATTCTGAGACTGTTTTTGGCTTTGACTTCGTTTGGTGGAGTGATTCTCGCCACGAGGTTGAATACGTTTTCTCGCCGTACTTTTTCAAACTTGCTGCATTATTTGGTGTTTCAGCAACATGGTGAGTACCATAGCTGAAATTCACCCCATTTTACCATGTGCCATTCCCAGAGCAACTTGCCGCACACGAGAGATCCTGGAGTTGGCCAGCATTCCTGGTGCCAGCGCATTTTTAAAAGGCTGTTGTGCATCAGATAAGCACTGTCAGCCTGAAAGTGCTCTGCATAATTCCAAACATTTGTCTGGACATGAGAAATTGGCAACATGCTTTTCAGGCAAGGACTAGGAGCTTCTGCTCACCAAATGGTATACAGGTGGGACTTCCTCTTCCCATATGTCCAGCAGTAAAGTCACCACACCAGACCAGGCAAGTCTGATCTACAGTTGCCGACTGAGTTAAAACACTCTTGTCTGCCTTGAAGAATGCACTGCAAAGTAGGAAGCAGGTCAATGACCTTCTGTACTCTGCTGGCATAAATGCCAACACTTCTCTCCAATAACTCATGTTCACTCTTGCTCTGTTATTGTATCTACTTCCCACCAAGGCTCAGGCTCTACTGCCCTCACTAATGTACAAAGAGCAAAGAAAATTATAGTACATGAACAGGCCCTTTGGCCTGCCAAGCCTACACCGACATGCGGCCCTAAAACGAAAAACACCTACCCTTCTGGGGACCGTGTCCCTTCGTTCCCATACTATTCATATATTTGTCAAGATGCCCTTTAAAAGTTGCTATAGCGTCTGCTTCCTCTGCGTCCCCCAGCAGCGAGTTCCAGGCACCCACCTCTCTCTACGTTGAAGATATGCCTCCTACATTACCCTTCAAACCTTACCCCTCACACCTTAAACCCATGGCCCCTGGTAACTGACTGTTCCAACCTGGGAAAAAGCTTCTGACTATCCAATCTGCCCCTGCCCTTCATAATCTTGCAGACCTCTATCAGGTCCCCCCTCAACCTCCATCGTTCCAGTGAAAACAACCCAAGTTTCTCCAACCTCTCCTCGTAGCTAATGCCCACCATACCAGGCAACATCCTGGTAAAACTTTTCTGCACCCGCTCCAAAGCCACCACATCCTTCTGGTAGTGTGGCAACCAGAATTGAACACAATATTCCAAATGCGGTCTAACTAAGGTTCTATAAAAGCTGCAACATTACCTGCCAATTTTTAAACTCTATGCCCCAGCCGATGAAGGCAAGCATGCCAGATGTCTTGTTGACTATTTTTTCTACCTGCGTTGCCACTTTCAGTGACCTGTGTAACTGTACACCCAGATCCCTTTGCTTATCAGAACTCTTAAGGGTTCTGCTATTTACTGTATATTTTCCATCTAGATTAGACCTTTCAAAATGCATTTTTCTGGATTAAACTCCGTCAGCCATCTCTCTGCCCAAGTCACCAACCGACCTATATCCTGCTGTAACCTTTGATAGCCCTCATGCTATCTGGAATTCCACCAACCTTTGTCATCGGCAAACTTACTGATCAGACCAGTTACATTCTCCTTCAAATCATTTATATATATTACAAAGAGCAAAGGTCCCAACACTGATCCCTGAGGAATGTCACTCGTCACAGCCCTCCATTCATAAATGCACCCTTCCACTGCTACCTTCTGTCTTCTATGACTGAGCCAGCTTTTTATCCGTCTTGTATGCTCACCTCTGACCCCGTGTGACTTTACCATCTGTATCAGCCTGCCAAGAGGGACCTTATCAAAGGCCTTACTGTAGACAACATCCACTGCCGTACCCTCATTGTCATTTCCTCAAAACCTCAACCAAGTGAATGAGACACAACCTCCTCTTCACAAAACGATGTCGCCTCTCGCTAATGTGCCCATTGACCTCCAGTTGCGAGTAAATCCTGTCTCGAAGAATCCTCTCCAATAATTTCCCTAATAACGTAAGGCTCACTGGCCTGTAATTAGCTGGATTATTCTTGCCACCTTTCTTAAACAAAGGAACAACTTTGGCTATTGTCCAATCCTCTGGGATCTATCCTGTAGCCAGTGAGGATACAAAGATTTCCCTCAAGGCCCCAGCAATTTCCTCCCTTGCCTCTCTCAGTATTCTAGGGTAAATCCCATCAGGCTCTGGGGATTTGTATACCTTCATCTTTTTCAAGACCCCCATACCTCCGCCACTTTGATCTCCACATGACCCAAACTATCGACACACCCTTCCCTAGACTCATCATCCACCGAGTCCTTCTCTATGGTGAATACTGACGCATGGTGCTCATTTAATATCTTGCCCATTTTCTCTGGCTCTGCACATAAATTCCCTTCCCTGTCATTGAATTGGCCAACCCTCTGGCTGGCTACGCTCTTACTCTTTACATATGTATAAAAAACTTCGGGACTTTCCTTAATCCTGTTGGCCAATGACTTTTTATGACTCCTTTTAGCCTTCCCGACTGCTTGCTTAAGTTTCTTTTGACTTTCCTTGTATTCCACCCATGCTTCATGTTTCCCAGCCTCCTAGTCTTGATAAATGCTTCCTTGTTCTTTTTGATTAGGCTCATGATGTCTCTCATTATCCAAGGTTCTCTAGACTTGCCATACTTCTCCTTCATCTTTAAAGGAATGTGCCAGTCCTAAGTTCCAAGCAATTTAGACCTGAAAGACTCCTACATACCAGATGTTGATTTGCCCTCAAATATCTGCCTCCAATCTACATTCTTCAGATCCTGCCTAATATTGTTGTAATTAGCCTTCCCCTAGTTTCGAACCTTCACCTGACAACTACACTGATCTTTATCCATCAGTACCTCAAAGTTCACTGAATTGTGATCACTGTTTCTGAGCTACTCCCCTACTGAGATATTGACCACTTGGCCAGGCTCATTCCCCAATACTAGGGCCAGTACAGCCCCTAGTTGGTCTATCTACATAATATTTCAAGAGACCCTCCTGAATGCCCCTTACAAACCTTACCCCATCCAAGTTCCAAGCACTAAGTGAGCCCCAGTCAATATATGGGAAATTAAAATCACCCATGACAACAGCCCAGTTACTTTTACCTCTTGCCAAAATCTGCCTGCATATCTGTTCTTCTATCTTCCGCTGGCTGTTGGGAGGTCTATAGTAAACCCCAAACATTGTGATTGCATCCTTCTTGTTCCTCAGCTGTACCCATATTGCCACGGTGTATGAACCATCCAAGGTGTCCTCCCACAGTACAGCTGTGATATTCTACTCAACAAGTAGTGCAACTCCCCCACGCCTTTTATATCCCCCTCTATCCTGCCTGAGATATCTGTATCTCGGAAGGTAAGCTGCCAATCCTGTCCCTCCCTTAACCAAGTCTCTGTAATTGGAACAGCATCATAGTTCCAAGTACTAGTCCAAGCTCTAAGTTCATCTGCCTTACCTGTTACATTTCTTGCATTGAATGACCTATCCTGTAGCCAGTGAGGATACAAAGATTTCCCTCAAGGTCCCAGCAATTTCCTCCCTTGCCTCTCTCAGATGACTGAGTTACGGGCTACTAGAATTGAAAGGATTAAGGTTAGTAAGGAGGAGGTGTTATCAATTCTAGAAGGTGTGAAGGTAGATAAATCCCCTGGGCCAGATAGGATTTTTCCGAGGATTGTCTGGGAAGCTAGGGAGGAGATGGCGGAGCCTTTGGCCTTGATTTTTGAGTCCTCATTGTCTACAGGTTTAGTACCAGAGGACTGGAGGATTGCAAATGTTGTGCCCTTGTTCAAGGAGGGCAGTAGGGATGACCCAGGTAATTACACACCTGTGAGCCTTACGTCTGTTTAGGAAAAAATTTGGAAAGGATTATAAGAGATAGGATTTATAATAATCTAGCAAGCAACAATTTGATTGGAGATAGTCAGCATGGATTGTTCAAGGGCAGGTCGTGTCTCACAAACCTCATTGAGTTTTTTGAGAAGGTGACCAAGCATGTGGATGAGGGTAGGGCAGTTCATGTGGTGTACATGGACTTCAGTAAAGCCTTTGATAAGGTTCCACATGGTAGGCTATTGGAGAAAATACAGAGGCACGGGATTGAGGGAGATTTAGCAGTTTAGATTAGAAACTAGCTTTCTGTAAGAAGGCAACGAGTGGTGGTTGATGGAAAATATTCAGCCTGGAGCCCGGTTACTAGTGGTGTGCCTCAAGGAACTGTTTTGGGACCACTGCTGTTTGTCATTTTTATAAATGACTTGGACCCAGGCATTGGTGGATGGGTTAGTAAGTTTGTAGATGACACTAAAGTCGGTGGAGTGGTGGACAGTGTGGAAGAATGTTGCAGATTGCAGGGAGACTTGGATAAACTGCAGAATTGGGCCGAAAGGTGTCAAATGGAGTTTAATACGGATATATGTAAGGTGATTCACTTTGGGAGGAATAATAGGAAGGCAAAATACCTGGTCAATGGAAAGATTCTTGGTAGTGTAGATGTGCAGAGGGATCTTGGTGTCCATATACATAGATTCCTGAAAGTTGCCACCCAGGTTCATAGTGCTGTTAAGAAGGCTTTCAGTGTTTTAGGTTTTATTGATAGAGGGATTGAATTCCGGAGCCGTGATGTCATGCTGCAACTGTACAAAACACTAGTGCAGCCTCATTTGGAATATTGCTTGCAGTTCTGGTTGCCCCATTACAGGAAGGATGTGGAAGCATTGGAAAAGGTGCAGAGGAGATTTACCAGGATATTGCCTGGTCTGGAGTGCAGGCCCTATGAAGAAAGGCTGAGGGACTTGGGTCTGTTCTAATTGGAGAGAAGGAGGCTAAGAGGGGATTTAATAGAGACATACAAGATGATCAAAGGATTAGATAGGCTGGACAGTGAGAGTCTTTTTCCAAGGATGATGACTTCAGCTTGTACAAGGGGAAATAGCTACAAATTGAGGGGTGATAGATTTAAGACAGATGTCAGTGGCAGGTTCTTTACTCAGAGAGTGGTAAGGGTGTGGAACGCCCTGCCTGCCAATGTAGTTAACTCAGCTGTATTAGGGGCGTTTGAGCAGTCCTTGGATAAGCATATGGATAATGATGGGATAGGGTGGGGGGAGGGGCTTAGATTAGTTCAAAGGTCGGCGCAACATCAAGGGCTGAAGGGCCTGTTCTGCTCTGTATTGTTCTATGTTCTATGAAACAGATGCACTTCAGTCCAACAGATCTGCTTTGATCAGCGACCACACCCTGCCTGCTCTTCCTCTGAGTCTTACTGGCCCTATTCTCTAGTTCCCTTTCAGCCCATTTGTCTTTGCATTGGTTCCCACCCTCCACCAAGCTAATGTATGCAACACCTTCTCCACTCACCCTGATCCACCTTCACTGCAACACCACTAACCCTGCAGACGCTCTGTATTGCGTACTCACTTGCTTCAACAGTTAGAAACCTCCATATTTGCACCAACAGTAATAGTTGTGCCACCACTTTCATCTCTTGTAAAACTGGCCTCTCATTCCAGGAATAAATCAAATATAATAGTGCCAACAGATGCATAATGGGTGGTGCCTGTTATTCAGCTCCTCAGCGGAGGGGCAGGGCAAGATCAGGGTATTGAGCTTGATGGTCAGCCATGATCATATTGTGTAGCATAGCATGTTGGAGAGGCCAAATGGATTGCTCCTTCTGCTATCATCTATGTTCCTATGTTTTCTATATAGTGAATTTTCTTTCACCAAGACAATGATAAGGATCTAGAATGCATTACGTGAAAGGATGGCAGAGATAGAAACCTGAAGAAGTATTTAGATGTTCACTTGAATTGCCTTAACCTACATGGCTACAGGACATGAAATGAAAAGTAGGATTAAACTTAGTAAATAGTTTTTCTGTGCCATTAATTTCTGTGATTCTATTTAGCATTATCATTCTAACATACAAACTCTTTGTGGTGATCTCTCAGCATTCCATGTTCTAGTGCAGCTTGAAACACATATTGACAGATCTATGTGAGCAGCAAACAAGATGGGTGGAATTTTAAGCCTTCTCCTGTGGCATTTTTGGAGGCAGGGAGGACACTTATTATGGTAAGAATGTGGTGTTTGAGTACCCACCACCTTCTAAGGATGTCTTCCTTATCAAAATTAGGTCTGGGGTAGGAAGACCCGTGGCTAGACATCTCAACTAGCTGCAAATTTGAGGGTTTTGAGTGGCCAATTGATCGCCATTTAAGGTCCTCATCCTGCCACCAGTGGTATCAACTCAGCTGTAGATGGACTTGTTGTTGTGCAGTGTGTACGACAAGCAGTTTACAGAAATTTACTTATGGTTTCCCTGGGATTGGCGCTGTCCTCGTTCAAAGATGCCCAATGCCTGCTTGAGTAACCCGGTACCAGGAATGGAGAGCTCATTGAGTACCACCTCATGTTCTTGCTGGAAACCCTCCTTTGCTACAACCACCAGACTCTACAAAATCCCACCCACAATGATATCTGCTGGTCAGTGAGATATTTGTCTCTAGAGTTCTTGAACCTGGGATGGCCCACCAGTGGCCACTAAAGTGCCCTGGGAGCATATAGTGGGCCTTCGCATTGGAAATAAGAGGAGTCTGTTGCAAGTTGTTGAATGAATGACGATAAATGAATGAAGAACGATATATTGTCACTTGTACACTACAATTAACAACAGAGTAAAATACAGTGAAAAGCTTCAACTGTTGCCACAATTTGGTGCCATTTTGAATATTTTAAGAATAAAAAGATAAAGCTGAAAGAGAGTCTACCTTTGTCCCGCCATCTCTACCATGGGTCCTGAGTCTGAGCCAGATGACCAAAGACACCACCTCTCTGCTGCCTGTGCCGGACCGTCCAACATTGGAGTCACCACTCTTCAAACACCATCTCTTTGTTGCTGGGCCCATATTGGCAACAGGCCACTGATGCAGGACCTACACTTACCCTGCAACCAGGAATCCCTGGCACTGCTGCTGCCACTGCCTTGCAGATAACCAGGAGACCTGGTTCCAGGTCTCGCACAGCCAGAAGCTGCCATTCCCACCATTCCAACAACCAGGAACCCCGCTCTGGGACTACCTCGACCAGGAGTCCTTGCCACCTTAATGATGCCTGTAATCCCCACACTGGGCCTACTACAAATAGGAGTCCTTGGTTCCATTGAAGTCACCACCTTCCTGATACCTGTCTCAGTTTAAAAAATCATCTTGGTTTTCAATCCTTCCTTTGTTCTCGTTGTCTTTGTCATCACCTTTTGCCTTACAATCCTTCTCTAAGTTCCTCCAATTCTGTCTGTTCTTAGCTACCAGTGTTAATTGCTCCATCATTGGTGGTCATGTCTACATCTGTCGTAGTCCTAAGTACTGGAATTCTCTCACTATGTCTTTCCATATCTCTAACTTTCTTTCCTTCTTTAAGACACTCTTTAAAACCTAACTCTTGCACCGAGATGCTGGTTCTTTATCCTAATGGCAGTATATTCCTATCAAGTGCATTTAGATATTTTATTATGTTAAAGATTCTTTAAAAATTCACATTGTTTTTGTCAGAATGCATGTTGGTCTAAGGCAAATCAAAAGGCAAATGTTCAGCACAACTCATTTAAAGTAATACCCCAAGCAGAGGTTAGACTAACCAAAACTTTATTTAAGGATGGAGATGATTACAGCGAGTGATTTAACATGTCTTCGTGAATTGAGGGTAGGAAAACATTTCCAGAGTTAAGTAAGTTAATACAGTAGCTCAAACTGAAGTTAAGGCTGATGGAGTTCTGGATTGTTAAATACAAGGTCTAATAATGAAGACATCCTGGAAGATCTGCAGATGACGGATATACATTTGTTCAACAGATAGTGGTACTCCTCACATATTGTCAAGAGGTATTGGGAGTAGTGCAGAAAGTTACTTTGGCAAGATATGTCAGAATTTGGAAAATTCAAACATCAATAAAAAGACATTCTGCTTGGCCAAGACTTAATAAGGACATGACACAGTTCTGTAAAACATGCCATATAATCATGTGGTTGGAAAAACATCAATATGTAGTCAAACTTACACCTTTAATATCCATAACAGTGTTTGACATGCAATACAGCTAAGTGTTAGTAGATTGTGGAGAAAATGAAGCAGGCCAAAAATATATTGTAATGGACATGACAGCCAGATTTCCAGAAGATATTCCTTTAAACACAATTACAGCTAAGGTAGTGGTGGGAAAATTAACTGAGTTGTTTACACAGCATGGGCTACAAATTGTAACACAATCTGATCAAAGTTCTAACTTTATGTTCAATTTTTTATCAAGACATAAGGTAGCAATTTGGGTATAACACAGTGGCAGTCTATTGCCTATAATCTTCAAACATAAGGAGTTTTTGAGAGTTACCATCAGATTCTCAAAGCAAGGATTAAGGCCCTTTATTCAAGTGACCACAAGATTGGGACAAAGAATAGATTTCATACAATTTGTTACCAGATTTACCCAGATGACTCTAATTATTCTATTGAAATTCATCTATGGTCATGAGATTGAAAGTTTCATCAAAATTGAGGATTTTATGGCAAAAAGATGAACCATCAATGACCATGTTTCTAGACAGACTCACACGAGCCTGCAAAGTAGCCAAAGAGCATTTAAAAGCTTCACAGGCAAAGAAGAAACAATACGCATATACAATAAGACTTTTTTCTGTTTGAAGCCAAGTGTTATTGCCTTTACAAGATGAATCCCTGAAAGTGAAATTCAGTAGTCCATACAAAATAGTAGAAGAGAGTTGGTAAAGTGACATATCTCATAGGTAGGGGATCAGTTAACTCAGGTGGCTGGACGACTGGTTTGACACCAAGTGACGCTGACAACATGGGTTCAATTCTGGCACTGGCTGAGATTACTGACCTTCTCAAACTCTGCCTTCACCTGAGGTGTGGTGACTGTCAGGTTAAACCACCATTAGTTGTCTGCGTGTAATGAGAGAGCAGCCCTATGGTCCTCTAGGACGATGGCAATTTTACTTTATTTTATAGATACTCCTGATTACAGGAAAGAGAATCAGTTATGTCACATGAATGGTGTAACTTCCATGTTGTTGTAGGGAGCAAGATAAGAGAGAGCAAGTATGTTAGGTGGTGAAAGTAATGGAGGATGACAGGTACTGTAAGAATGAAGTAGAAGGAGAAATATGCAGCTTACAAAGATAACGTCCAACCATGTAACTCACCAAAACTGAACACTGGGACAATAGATGGCAAATTTCCGTATTAGAGAGATAATAAAAAGGATCTAACAAAGTTACTTCAGAAATTCAGGAAAATTTGTGGCAAAAGCTTAGAACTACTATGATAGGCAGACACGTTGTGGATTTTGGGGAATCAGTGCCAATGAAATAACATCCTTATCAGTTAAGCCTGAAAAAAACAAGCTTAGGTGCTAATGGAGATGCTTTACATGCTACAAACTCACTTGATTGAATCTTGTCAAAGGAGTTGGAGTTTACAGGTGGTGTTAATTCTCAAACTGGATGTGCCAACTATATTGTGCCCAGATTACAGAAAGTTAAATGGAGTATTGAAAACAGATTGATACCCAATTCCTCAGTTAGAAGATTGTGTTGTTAGGGTTGGCATTCCTTCATTTCTTTCCAAGGTTGATCCACCAAAGGGATACTGTCAAGAACTGTTAACATCAAAAGCTTAGGAGTTATAAACCTGTGTTCAACTAAATGTATTATATTAATAGCAATGAAATGGGCTGCCGGAGAAAGTGGTTAAGGCTGTTATAATTAGCAACGTTTAAAAAAACATTTGGATCGGTATATGGATGAGAAGGGTTTAGAGGGATATGGACCAAATGCAGGCAATTGGAAGTAGCTAAATGGGCACCATGGTCAGCATGGACAGTGTGGGCTGAATGGCCTGCTTCCAAGCTGTATTACTCTATGCCAATGTGTGATAGCTATTTGGGTTGAAAAATGCCCCAGCTGTATTCCAAAGACTTAAAAATCAAGTTACAGCTAAACTGCCAAACTCTGTAATTTATTTAAATGATGTATTATAAAGTAATGTCTGAGTAAAACATGTAAAGTAACTAGAAGATTTGTTGAAGCAACTGCAATTAGTTGGCTTGGTAATATATTTCGCCAAATGAATTTGCAAAAATCTGGGACATATCATAGGGCATGTGTTTGCTAAGAACACTGAAAGTGAAGTTTCTTAGAGAATTCCCTGTTTCTAAGCCTCAGTAGGAAATCAATGCAATTTCTAGGAATGTGTGGATTTTTGTTTTGGAAATTAGTGGTTAATGTCAGCGCAATAGCTATACCTTTTATAGATTTGTTATTGAAGCAGTCAAAGATAGTGTGGTCAGCAGAGTGCCAAGCAGCCTTTAGGATGTTGAAGGTAATCCTAAAAAAAGTGTTGGCCATTCCTGACTTTATAAAACCTTTTAAAATGTCATTTGATGCTAATGATTTGGCGGGAAGTCCAGACTTATTGCAAGATGCTGAATTGGGAATAGAGAATCCAGTGGGATATTTTTCTTAGAAATTCAACCAGTATCAGAAGAAAAACTCTGCATTGGAAAATGACACTTTCAAATTTCATTGGCTCTTCAACATGTTGAAGTCTGTTTGTCTTGGTTGTATTGAAACACCATAACCTGCCAGCTTTATACAGTAATTTTAGAGTCAAAATACAGGATTGTTTCAATGGAGCTTATTGATTCAATCATTCAATGTAAAGAATGTTCATATTGATGGAAAAACTAATGTAAAAGTTGATGCATTATCTAGGGTATGATTGTAAGGAAATAGTTTAAGAATTTGAGAAATAAATAGCAAGAAAATGTTGAAATCTTTTTAACAAATGAATGTGTGAGAATGCAAGTGATTTGTTTTCATGTTATATTGTATGTGTGTAATGTCTTCCAGGTAATATATTGCATTTAAAAACAGCAGTTCATCTTTTTAAGGGCAGAAGAATAAGAGGCCAGAATACCAGGATTTGCAACCTGAAAATTAAGCATTGCCTACTTTCGAACTTGTAAGTTAAGGAAATTTTGCCTCACAACAGCCCCCTGATTGTGTGATCTACAGACTGTTTAAAAAGTGTAAGTGCCAAGAGAAGCAGAGTGAAGAATTCATCCAAAGCTTGCAGACAGAAATATCCATCTCTCCCTTTCTCTCTCCATGTGGGGAAGACACAGAAAAAACAATAAAGCTCACAAGAAGAAAAGATCTAAGTGCACCTGATAAACCATTGAATTTAAGAATGACAGTCACTCCACTGATTATAGTGTGTCATAATTGCGAAACGGAAAAAGTCTGTGAGAAACATAACTTTCCACCTGGTGGTCTGGAGTTTTAACCTCCACAATTTTATTGATTCAGTGTATATTCATTTTTCATCTGTTTAAACCATTTGTCAGTTTTAATCATCATCAAATAAGTGTGCATCTTAAGTTATGTAAGATTATAATTTAGGTTGCATAAATTCAAAATCCTTTCATTTCATTCCAGTTGTTAAAATTAAGTGTGAAAAAATAAAAAGGGGATTTTTGAACCATTACAGAGGAAACCTGGAGTGGATTGCTTTTTGCTCTGATTAGCAGGTAGATAGATAATTTGGTCATTTTAGTAGTCTCATCGGGATTTTGTACATTTATACATTATGTGATGAGCTTGTGGAACAATGAGGCATGATTATTGGGGCACTCTTCCAGTTAAGTCATGACGCTACATAGATCTTGCAATGAGTACAGACACAATACAATCTGTGTATATGGAATAACCAGGATGAATAATTAGTTTGCAGAACTCCAGAAGGCTTTTTGGTTACATGAATGCTTTCACTGTGATCTCCATTTATTTCTTTGAAGCAGTCAGGCAGCCAAAATACTAACAATCTTTTTACCTAGGCAGATAAAAGTTTAATGGTTGGCAGCAATTTTACTTCCTTGTTGTACTTTCAATTCAGCTATTTTCACACATGACCACAGCTGGAAATTACATTTTTGCTTGACAACTGTTGCACTATTAATGTTTTTAATATACAGCCCTGCTATCAAAGTGTAATCTTTGTCTGCTGATTCATGGATAGCAATCTTTTATATTTCAGGCAGGTGAAATATCTTTGCAACATGATGTGCTATGCAAAAAAACTCCTCCATTTTAAAACCCAGGTACCTGAATTGTTGGAAGCTCTGATTTTTTCACAGAATTGTTATGAGAGTTCCATTATGTAGAAACAGCCATAAACAATGACAATAACATTTCCAGCTGTGCTACACTTTAAGCTATTTTTGATCAGCAATCCATAATTGCCTCGAGCAGACATGATGTTTTTGCTGCTGACTTGGCAATGGTCAATATTGAATATGTGTCATGTTTCCTTCCCATTCTTTCAACCTAGCTATCAGAAAAGTGATGTTTAAGTTTATGTTGGAAATCAGATCCTGTTGTCTATAGTAAAAATACTTTTTGATGTAATATTGAATACTTATGAAATAGAGTTGGATGTCTGGATCGATCAAATCATGAAATTTGTACATCCATTGCTAATACAGGCTCATCGTATGATTAGGAGAACAAATATTGGAGTTAGTTATTTTGTTATGTTATTATGTTATGACAGGTGCTAATATTTTTAAGTATCAGAGGCCCAGAGCCATCAGATGTGATGGTGTTTGTGACATGGGGATTATCAAAGAAAGGACAGGATTGCAGCCAAGGATGAAGGGATGTAGTTGGTCACAGAGTCCCCGATAATGAGAGACTCCCACACCACCAATGGAAGCTGGTAAACCAGTAAATCTGGCAGCATTTGCTGAGCAACCCTTTGAGGGCATGGGAAAGCTATGTTACTTCTGTTTCTTCCCATGAACTTCAATAAATTGTAATATACTCAGGCATAATTATCCTCCGTTATGAAGAAGAGACTTTGAATCTGAAATGTTAACTCTGATTTCCCAGCACAGATGCTGCCAGATCTGCTGAGACTTTCCAGCAACTTCTGTTTTTGTTTCAGGGATAATAGGTGTTGGTTGAGCCATGAATAAGACTGATTGACATGCTGCTTCAGGTGGCTGGGAGCACTGCGTCAGCCTGATCTCCCCTTGATTTACTTGAGTATGTATTTTTTTGCTGCCTGGAAACTGATGCTGGGCTTTTCCCTGATTAAGTGAGCCTGTCTGCCATGTTTCCCACCATAGTTGGCTGCATGAAATCTAGCCTGCCATTTTCTTCTCCAGTATGTAAGAGAATTAGTTGGACCTCCTTTTAAACAGGTTGATCTTTGGTTAGACAGCTTTTTCTAAGTGACTTTGAATGCCGCAAATTTGAAGGCAGGAGCAATGATTAGGATGAGAGGCTGCTGGGTGTTGAACTCACTACCTTCCTGTCTCTGCCTTGATTAAGGCCATGATGTGGAGGTGCCATTGCTGGATTGGGGTAGACAAGGTCAGAAACCACAGTCAGTTGGACTGTAACCTGGTGTCGTGTGATTTCTGACAGATTAAGGCCAGGTAGAAGAGTCAGTGATGACCTTTTTGCCACACCACTTACTGAAGCCCTTAGGTGAGCAATTATTGCCTACTTATGAGCCTTATCCCATAGACTGTTATGGCACAGTGACAGTGTCCCTACCTTTGAGCTAAGAGGTCTGTGTTCAAGACCCACTTACTCCAAAGTTGTGTAATAACATCTGTGAACGGGTTGATTAGAAAATACAAAAAGACTAGGCAGTGAACCTCAGTATGGGAACATGGAAACAATCTCTTTTGGATTTGCTTATAGGTTCCCAGGAGGCATCCTACATTCAAAGGCATTCAGTAACTGATCAAGGAATCAGGCATTAGGAAGTGGGGCTTACTGACAGGTAACCACTGTCTTTGCTGTTGATTCCCTCTCTCTTCCTCACACATCCTCCACCTTGTGGCTCCAAGCCAACCCTTACTAACCTGCACCTGTGGCTTGAATCTGTCAACAATCCTATGCCGTTGGATGATTCATTGCAAGCAGCTGCTGCCACTGCTTGCATTGGTGCTACCTGAAGTATAGCACCTGATCTCTCATTGTATAGCATCTCCCTGAAGTGGGATTTCCACCCCCAGGTTCTGGATCCTGAAGAAAATCCTATGTTAGCTATTTAAGTTTTTGAGCTGCACTTAATACTGCTGGACCTTCCACAAAAGCAGTAATGTGGTCTGTCAGCAACTGTCCATCTAACAGGGGAACTTTAAGTACAGTACTTCCTGTCTGTTAGCTAGCCCATATTTTACTTTAAGAAACACTATCCATGTATTGCAATGTAGACAGTGCATTAAAGATTTAACTATCAAGAAAAATACACACTGTCTGGTAAAATTGTGCTAATGAACTGTTTATTTGTCTTTTAGCAACAACGGCGTCTTGACCTCTTGACTATAACAAACCCTGGTGAGTAGAAAAACTGGTTCTTCTGCTTTATACAAATGCTGTCTAAATGTGGGACTTTCCCTGACACTAAGTGAAATAAACTGTTCCCCTGACAAACTTTACATTGCAGCAGGTGACAGTTATATTGTAAGTAACTTAGCAGTTATATGTCTTTGGAGCTGCCCATCTGGACCTTTAGTCCCAGCATTGTTGGGTTGATTTTATTCTGTCTGATGTTATGCCTGGAGGGGAATGAGTTTTTTTCTTTACTTCACACTCTGGACAAACCACAGGCAATTTGTTATAAAACTCCATGTTTTAACACTATGTTTTATTAATATGATAAAAGACATTCCCAGTAATCTGATAAATTTCCATTGAGCAAATATCTAATAAATCATAGTTGCTGGAAAAGCCCAGCAGGTCTGGCAGCATCCGTGAAGGAAAAAACAGAGTTAATGTTTCAGGTCCGGTGACTCTTCCTCAGAATAGATGCTGCCAGACCTGCTGGGGCTTTCTAGCAATTTGTTTTTGTTCCTGATTTACTGCATCCACATTTCTTTCCATTTTTACCTGATAAGTCAATATATTTGCTGAATGTTTTGAAATTTAAACCCTGAAACTATTTTCTCCCAACTTGATATGCTAACTTCTACATTTAAATAATTTTAGCTGTTATTTTCTGTCCAATTAATTGCTTTTGGATTCATTAAATCATAGTTCTTGTTTATAGTACAGATTACATGTCAATATTAGAACTAAAAACAAAATTGAGGTGACATAATTGGCTGAATTTGAGTTATTTTGTAGAATATCTATATTGAATTTTTTGGATTCAGTTTAGGTAGTACTTCTAAAAATTGTACCACTATTAATTTACTAATTTCTCACAACATATTCACAGTCAATTTGCTGGAATTTGTGCAATTTTTCCCTTCTTTTGCTGCCCACGACTTGTCATAAAAAATGTGTATATGTGCAGGTATTAATGGAACTAAGGATACCAGTTAACATCTACAGCAAAGCAGCAAATGTTTTCTTATTTTTCTTTAGCTGACAGTTATTTTTCCTGAAACTTTCAATTGTAAGATATTGCAAGAAATATTACAGATTATGTTTTGTTATGTAAGAAGTTGTTTTGTAGAGTGAGGCTACACAATATTGTGTAAGGTTGAACATCTGTATAATCAGATATCCATGCACCGCAGTTAGGTTGTTGCATCATTGGAAATATGGTGAGGCGGGAGTTCCACCTGCTGTGACATTGAGGTGCAAACTATGGCATAAATCAAGTGGTTAAAGAGGGAAATATTTGGAGCCATGTTGGTGGCATGTTATAGGAACAAGTATTTAATCTGCAGTTGTTTAAAATGGCAGTAGCAACGGTGGAGAAAACAAGTAAACTGGCCATTGGACACCTATTCTAGTAAAAATGTTGAATGAATGTTACATCTGTGTGGAGATACCACAAACCATCTTGGGGGATCTGAGATAGATGGCAGCAACAGATTTCAGTGCACTTCCTGAGAAGGTCTGGGAACCATCAGCAACATCTGTAAATAGCAGCAATATCTGCATTCATCTATTTTGAGTAGGAGGCTTCTGAATGAGTCTGTACGGACAATTTAAATAATTTGGACATTGAATTTTAGAGCTTGGGATTGTTTGAAGAGAACTCTGGTCACAAGACTTCAGTTAACTTTAGGGTAACAATCATTCAGTCTCAAAAGTTTGCTCTGGAGTCTGGTGCACAGAATCTGGAAATGTTGTGACCCTGAAACTCATTCAGGGAAAACTGCCCTAGTCCACATGATTTTGATTTTTAGATAGGGTGGCAGGAAGCAGCAGGGTTTGTGCGCATACTGTAGTTGGGACCACCACCCCTGCAAACACTGCACTTTTAAAGCATGCTGGCCTGAAATGGACTGGCTAGCCACCTTGATGTTCCAGTTAGAACATGGACTTTGAGACCCAAGAACCCTCAACCTTTAAATGCCTCACCCCTCATGCACCATCCACCATGGCCTTTCATACCCTCCTTGCCATTCTATGCCTCGCCACCCACCCTCCTAGCACCCTATAAACTCGATGCCAACTCATGATGCTCCACTTATCCCGAAGGCTTACTTGACTGCTGCTTTTTGGAATCAGAAGCATTCTCTGAGCCACTAGCTCATCTTTATTCTAGGCTTTTAAATGATTAGGTCATGGCTGATCTCTATAATTGGAGTAAAAGCTTTTTAAAAATCCGTTTAGCTTTCATTTTCTTTTTGTTATTTTTCGCTTCAAGCTTTGGAATTACCAGTTCTCTTTCCCTTTCTTTCCCCTTCCTTTTCATTACTCTCTCCATTGTGCTTTCAGTCTGCTTTGATTCCTGTTCACGTTTTCTCTTATGGTCGCCAAAGGACTGTTGGGCTGGGCCAGGAGTCTGCCATGCTGGGCAAAGATACCACCACACCTTGTCAGGAGATAGCCACAGCAGGCTGGCAGACTGCCACACCAGTCTAGGATCTTGTTCAGAAGCAGCAGTTTAGATGTGATACATTGTATCAGAGATAATGGGAACGGCAGATGCTGGAGAATCTGAGATAACAAAGTGTGGAGCTGGATGAACACAGCAGGCCAAGCTCCTAAGATGCTGCTTGGCCTGCTGTGATCATCCAGCTCCATACTTTAATTAGACAAAGGAACATATAAAACAATGACACTTGACGATGGTTGACTAATATCAGAGGATAAACAGTTTGTTAGCATAGTATGTGTTCATCTCATTAAAGTTGTGAAGGCAGCGTCCTTCTCTCTAGCCGAGATGTTATGGAATTCCTCCCTGTGTGTTCCTTATCTTCTGGTCCATCTTCCATCTGGAAAAGACAGGTTTCTGAGGTCTTCCTGATGAGGATTGCCCAATGAGGACCACTACCTACAGGGACTGCTTGATGAAGACTACCCTTTGCTCCTGAGCACTTATTAATACACTCTATTTCTAGAGGCAGTTAACTTACACTGGGCCAATCAATTGTCTGACTCTTTTGGTCATGACCATGGGACAGCTATTCATAACATTGAATGACTGTTGTCCCCTTGGCCACTTCCATTTGAAGGTTAGTTTTCATTCCTTCAAAGAATAAAACCTTATTTTTGAAAACACTGCACATACAAAAAGGTGCCACACTACTTAAGTCCTTTGTCTGTACTTGTGATGGGCTAGTTACAGCTCTAACGCAGTTAAATGAAGTCTCGTGCTGCATAGAAATTATGGAATACGGAATACTAAAATCACACAGTTTTAAAGGGGACTCCAACCGCCCGTGACAGGAGTAACAACTGTGCTCCCCCACCTCCCCATCACCATTAATCTCCTTAAATACTTGCCTTTCTCTCATTCCAGGAAGCAATCAGTCCATGATGGGACTGAAAGATTTATGATGGATGGTGGGTTGTCTTGCATTTAAATCCTCATGGCTTTACAGATGGATCCTGAATGCCTGGCTGATTTTATGCAAGCCCCTGGACTGTTATCAAAGGCTGTCCTTGCTTTATTGTGGTTGGATATCCTGACTGTACGCTGTTTCCCTTGACTTGGGGCTGCTGACAACTTTGGCAAGTTTCCAGGATTCATAACTGCACAAAGTGGCAAAGCTTGACAGAAGTATCATGAGCTTGGTATCACACTCTGAAGGCTGAGTTGCAAAAAGGCAAGGCAATGCAAGACAGGGATAATGTGAGTATGCAGATGGGCTCAAAGTGTGAAGAGAGCAAATTAATCGCCTGGAGATGCAGCTTGGTCCATGTCCATGAGCTGGCTGCGTGTCCCTGAGCACAAATTGTCTGCTCAAACATTACGGTGAAAGTTGCTGGTGCTCCCTGAGGTGCAGCATTGAAGTGCAGAACTACTGTAAATGGATCAGAGATGTATCATGAGTGCTTTTAGAAGTTGGCACATGTTGGGTGGCATTGTTCATGTACATGAGATGTATGTGGTTGGCCCCATCAAGAGTGCCTTGAGATGCTGCTACATGGTGGTAGAAATGGAATCTCTTCACAAACAACAATGAGCTGAAGTGACCAGTTAACTGCTCTAACTTCCATATTGAGAATTCTCGGCATCTAGTTTTCTCCCATCCGGTGGCACTGTGGTGGTACTGAAAGCTGCATTGATGAGCTGAGATCTTCAGTTACTAATGTCGTTAGCCAGCAACAATTACTCTTCATACTCAGCCCAACACTGTCGAGTGAGAATCTCTCAGTGACTCCTCGAAATTAGTTATAAGATTCATTGAGTTGCTCTCAACATCGAAAAAGGCCACGTTTCTTGCCAAAGCCCACATTGTTTAGGTCTGTATAAGTTCCGGCCTTTGTGTTTAATCCCTGCATCCAATCAAGGATACAGATTGTGAATAGCTAAATTCCAAGCAGTGATGTGTCACCCTACTGGTCTCAGCTTGTTAACCCAAAACTGACCTTTACTCTACTCCGCTTTATATCCATTAAATAGTTTTCTTTCCATGTTCACAATAATGAACTAATCTTATTTGCCAAGAACATCCACTGATCTTCCCCTTATCAGTTTGCACAGTTACATCCCAAAAAAAGCTCCCAAAATTCTGTCAATCATAATTTTTCTTCCATGAATTCAAGTTGACCCTGACATTATTTTCTAAGAGTTCTATTATCGCATCCTCAGATTTAAAATCTATCATTTTTCTTATAACTGATGTTAGAGTAAAAGGTCTCTTCTTGTCTGTCTGTCTTCTCTCTCTCTCTCTCCCCCTCTCTCTCTCTCTTACATTCACATTTAAGGTTATACTTACCACCTTCCAATCTTCTGGGACATTCTTGAGTCTTTTGAAAGATAAACACCAAATTATTTACTACCTCTTCAATGATTTGGGCTTAGGCCACCAGGACCAGGGAACTTATCTACTTCAAGTCCCATAAATTTCTCTAATACTTTTTTTAAACTAGTATTGATATGTTTCAGGCCTTCATTTGCACTAATCTCTAGATTCTGTTACTTGTGGTTGGATTTTAACATTTCTTCTGTGAAGACAGACATTGTGTGTCCACTGCCTTACCTCTTTTTAATATAGGTTTCCAGTCCACCATTGCCAACTCGCCATTCAGAGCTTCAGTTTTCTTCATATAGACTTAAGATACTAGTTTTTAACTGAACTACATCACTTTCGACCTAAAGTAAATGCTGTCAATATTGCAGTCACATTTACCTGAATATTTCTTCACATCACAATTATTAATTAGCCCTTTTACATTTCATAACACAGGATCTAAAATAATGCATTGCCTAGTTGGTTCCTCAACATACGTATAGAAAATGACCTTGCAAACATTGCAAGAATCCTCTGCAACATAGGTTAAATAAGTTTACGCAATCTAAATGTATATTGAAGCCATCCCTTCCCCTACCTGCAGACACTGTATTATCCTTGTCCCATGCCCTGTAATTTCCTGAAGTATGCTGCTACTACAACTATGCACCACTGTTAGAGCAGGAAAAATTGTCGTGACTTTAGGAGACCAACAGAAAGAATCTTACTTTATTGTTTAAAAATAGAGCCCCTTTTCATGATACGCATAGGCTAGTCCCAGTCCAGGACAAATGATTTTGTTTTCAATAATCAACATAATCAGTGAAGTTATTACACACCTCTGGAGCAGATGAACCTGAACCCAGGCCTCCTGGCTCATAGGTAGTGCACTACAATTGCACCATGAAAGCCATCCTGGGTCTGCTTCATTTATTTTTTAAATCAGCCTGTTCAGAGATGCATTACACACCTCTGCAGCAGGTGGAACTAGAATACCACTGTGCCATAAGACCCCTACCAAGAAATGGGTAAATATGCATTTAGCACTGACGGTGGAATTCAAACTCATGCATGTGGAACACAATGGATTACCAGTCCATCACCTTAACCTCTCAGCACCCTGGCACACAACTTTGGGTCTGCTGTATGGATATTTTCTAATTAACCTGCTCAGAGATGTTATTATACAACTCTAAAGCAGATGAGACTTAAACCTGAGTCCACATTACTACTGTACTACAAGACCCCTTTCCTGGATCTGTTTTTCCTTTGATATCCAGAAGTGTCATAACACACAAATGAATGACTTTCCCACCTTCAAATCATCGTGATTTTTAAAAACAATTAACCCCCTGGGTCTGCTTTACATTTAGATATTTCCTAACTGAGCCTGTTTTTATTTTGTTTTCTATACCCAGAAGTGCTATCACACACACATTAGCAACTTTCCCACCACCAAAATACTTATTAAGCTCCACAGGAAGATTAATTAGTGATTTCCCCATGGGCCTTGTAGGAATTATTATTGTTTAATATGGTGGTTACCATACAGAGCAACTGAGTTAGTGGCCTGGAGTACTCAAGCTCCTTGAGTATTGTTGGAACTCGTTTAAATCCTCATAAATTTGTTTTCTTCAATGTTTCTCTATCACTCTCAGATACTTCCAGACTGACTTTGAAGCATTGGGATTCAGTGATATCTTAGCAAAACCTTATAAAGCACAAAATATTTCTATTACCTGCTCCTCTCTCAAATTCCATCTCTATGGTAATGTGAATCATATAGGCCTTGTATCTAGATGATAAACCATCTTCTAAACCCCAACTCTTTTCTATATTAGAATTAAAAGGACAGTTTAAAATAACTGTTTTAGAAGTCCAGTTTGCCTCACTTTTCCTGTAGCCTGAAGGCTGAATGTTTATCCAGTGACAACACAGGTCATTGTTTACAGGTGTAAACATCCTGCACCACCTTCTTAAATCAGTTTGTGCCTCATTGTTCCAATTGTAACCAAGCCATCACCAAGGCAGCTCACGTTAACTTCTTCACAACTTCACGTTCCTTTAAGCTGATATGTTCTGAGATCAAAAACTTACACATTTCATATTTGTAACACTTCCCAATGGCATCACTCTAAAAAATCCCACATCTCACCAAATCACCTCTTAAAAATCTGCCATGGTACTTTCAGACTCTGCAATGGCAAAAGTTCTTACATTACTTTACTTGCAAATTGGGTACCAAGCTTTTTACATGAAACATATAAAATGTGTCTTGGTGACACAAATCCCATGTAGCACGTCAGTGCTTGCTTGTTTTAGTGTGGTTTGCATTTTAATTGTAATAACCTTGCATGGTCCAATTAGGGATTTTGGGAGCCGTCGGGATAACCACGCAGCTACATTTCTTAAGAGGGCAAGCTTTATGTGTTGCATTGAAAGCAGCCCGTGCCAAAGTGCACCCCAGTGAAAGGCTGTTAGGATTTTGAACTTCATGATTTGACATATCTATTTCCTACAATCTTACACAATGGAGTCAGCTACTGCTATGTTGATAATTGATTAATAGGTGATAAGGTATTTTAGAATGTTATGCTTCTTTAAAATATGATACTTCATTCCTCAGAGTAATCAGCAAGGAACTGAGAATTGTCAAACTGCCCAGAATGTAATGTTAATACCTGGGCATGTTGATGACTAGCTCTGTTCATAGCAAAGGATTTTTATCCTGCTGCAGGAATCTGATAATTAACTGCTGGAGTTAGAATCAATTGAAAGATTCTCAAAAATACTGAAATTGTTTATAGTAAAATGTCTTGAGATAGTTGCTGTTTAGTTCCATCTTTACTGCTGTATGTATTAGCTCATTTTCTTGTGCCTGCTGATTACAGATGTCCAAACAAAAAGATTTAAACACATGATATTTCATATCAGTGTTTCTCTGGAGACCAAAAGGTGAAGCAAAAACATGAAACAATTTATTCTTAATGTAGTTCTTTTCATATCCTGAATGCTTTATATTCATGAAAATGTGTTTAGCAATATCAAAATAATGAAAATGGAAAAGCTGTTAGCCTCAGAGGAGATTATATATGTACTAATGGGTAGAAACCTGATTTGTAAGTAACAATTTAAATGTGGTGATAGCATTTGTATGATGTACATATAGCAAATTTATGTGAAGGTGCGTGATGCTGTACATTAAGTACCTAAATTTCATGGAAATAACCTACTCAAAATTATGAAGTTCCTTTCTAGGTTTGTTTCTTTGTACTAAATATAACTTTAATCTTAATCATTGCAAGTTGTATTTAATTGGGAACTGTGTATCAGGAACTTCAATAATTATTCCAAGAAGTCCGTGCAGTATTTTTCTTCACATGACTCTTCTCCTGTTTGCTGCTGATCCTTTATATCCGGTAATAGTAATGTTGCTGGAGCATGCATTTTTAAGGGTATGTTAGCCTTTGCTTCAATAACATTTTTGTTTTTTTTCTGACATTTTCTCTTTTGTTCTTTGAGTTATTATTTATGTACCCCCTTATTGATTCAATAATCATTGGAGGGAATGTTTCGATTTACCCCATGTATCCTTCATTATCATCAGAACCATTATCAGGTCATTCTTCAACCTTGGCTGTAATGAAGAAAGCTTTCTGGTGTTAAGTAGCTCAGTTGGCTTAATTACCAGTTTGTGATTCAGACTGAGGTCAGCAATGCAGAGTCAATTCCTGGGCCAGCTGACATCATCATGAAAGTCCTGTCTTCTCAAACACATTCCTTGCTTTAGTTGTTATGAACCTCAGGTTAAACTTGTCACCTCTCTTTAATGTTGGTATACAGTGGTCTGTTGAAATGGCAGGCAACTGGAGGTTCAAGGTCACTTTATTCATAGAACATAGGTGTTCTGCAAAGCATTTGACCATCCTGAACTTTGTTTCCCCAATGTAGCGGTCTCCTACATCTCTGTCCTGGGCTTGCTACAGAGTTCAAACGAAACTCCGCACAAGCTGGAAGAACAGTACCTCATTTTCCACTTGGGAACCGTGCAACCTTTTAAACCCAATATCAAGTTCAACAATTTTGGGGCTTAAGCACCATCTTCCATGTCCTTAACCCAACCCCATGCACTAGGCCTTGTGATCACATGGGCTGCTGCCACAACTATCTCATTATCAGCTCCTAACAGTCCCCATTAGCAGCGATTCATTCTCCCAGGCTGACCTTTAACCATTCCTTTGCCTGCCCGACTATTTTTCTGGATTGGAGATAGTGAAGACTGCAGATGCTGGAAGTTAGAGTCAGTAAATGTGGAGCTGGAAAAGCACAGCAAGTCAGACAACATCCGAGGAGCAGGGAAGTCAATGTTTTGGGCCAAAACCCTTCATCAAGACTGCTGTCTGACTTGCTGTGCTTTTCCAGCTCCACATTTATTGACTCTATTTTTCTCTCTGTCTGGGCTCCATCTCCACCTATGGTCTACTCCTTCCCCCTCCCTGCGCCCTCCTTATCATATGTGCCAACCTCTTCCCAGTTGCAGTCAGTTCTGAAGAAGGGCCACTGACCTGAAATGTTAATTCTGCTTTCTCTCTCAAATGCTGCCAGACCTGCTGAGTTTTTTTCCAGCAATTGCTGTTTCTCTCTCTGATTTCCAGCATCCACAGTTCTTTGTTTTTTTTAAATTACAAGGTGTTGGCTTTAGACTATTCTTACAATTCCCCTCCGAAACACAGTATTTTAACTTTTATGTCTTATTTCCCTTTCTGTTTCCTTACTCTTCTTCTCTTTTTAATTTCTCCCTAATACTAATATAATTTTTCACATCAGAGATAATGGGAACTGCAGATGCTGGAGAATCCAAGATAACAAAATGTGGGGCTGGATGAACACAGCAGGCCAAGCAGCATCTCAGGAGCACAAAAGCTGACGTTCCATCAGAAAAATTTTTCACATTACAATTTGTCTTTCCTTTCTCCTCCTTCTGATTCAACTTTTAAAATTCCTCGTTCTCATTCAAATTCAACTTTCTGTAGTTCTTTCTTTTGGATTCTATTCTATATTTCTTGCTTTAGTGCTTCATGAGCCTGGACAAGCCCTGAATTTGATTATAACACAGTGTGGAGCTGGATGAGCCCAGCAGGCCAGGCAGCATCAGTGGAGCAAGAAAGTTGACGTTTTAGGTCGAGACCCTTCTTCAAAAATGTGTTTTATTTTGAAAAATATCAACATGAAAAATTGAACCATTTTATGTTTCTGCAATCTTTAATTGTACATGTGTTTGTTGTAGTGAATAAAAAGGAACTATATTTGGGATAAGTCAGAGGATCAATAGGCAGAGTGATGAACCTGCATAAACCTGAGTAAGTGCAATATATCCTGACAGAAGTGACACAAGTCAGAATCAGGAATTAACCTAATCTTAATTTCACACTCAAACCTAATCAGGAAACCAACGATTATTTTTATTCAAAAATGTATTCTATCATTTTCCTTTGGGGCGTCTTGGTATTCCTATCTCTCTCTCTCCAGTAGCTGGTCCTACTCACTTTTGATATAGACCTAACCAGGTAACAACCTTGCTTCCATTCTTGGAGTATCCATCAGTATGTGTATGTCTACTCTGGTGAATACTCCATGTGAGTCATGTGATGATGTTCCCTCATGGTGCTGATTCCATTTGAGAACTTCTTTTGCTCCAGCTTGTGTCATGTTTGAAATACTTGTGGGCAATGAAAGGTATGAATTAAAACTAACATAGGAAAACAGTTTAGAGAGTTCATCATTGTGCACATGTTCACATTTTATGTGACGGCAAATCAGGATGAGTGATTGTTATGTAATATGTAGCCGTGTGATTTCTAATTCTGTTGTGAGACATCTAGGAGGCACTCATCTCTCTGCCCCTGATGGTGACGCATACTGCCAATTTCTAAGGCTTTCCCTTGTTGAATCAAGGTTACTATCAAAGAAGGAAGACCATCTATTTTTCTCCCTCACCTTGGAGTTCTCTGTTGTCTTCTGCAGCAGGGAGAGAAAACAGTCATGACTGTGGGCAATGAATTGTGTGGAAAGGGTGAAATGACAACATTTCTGGAGAGTGACTGTGAGTAAAAGGTGTGAGATGGTATTAAGATGAAGGTGAGTGATGTTCAGATGGAATGCTTTGAGATTGAGTAATGACTGGAGGTATGAGTTGTGTAGGCAGAAGACTGTTTTAAGAAGAAAGCTGGGGAAGGCAGTGTTAGGGGTTTTTGGCATCTGAAAATGGGATGCTATCAACCATTCCTGCCCTCACGATATCTCTAAATCTCTTCCTGCATGGAATCCCTGTTTGAGGCACTATACTCCAGTTCCTGAATTTTGTTCACCAATTCAGCCACACCAGCATACTTTAGAAAACTGGTCTGTTCCTCCCGGCCAAAGGAAACAACACATTTCTGTGGCCACTTACACAGCAAGACTTGCAGGGAAGTCAGAGAATTGGGGTGGGGTGTATGCATGGCATTTCATCTTCTCACGACTATTCTTTTGCTTTCTGGAATCTGTGTGGAATGCAGCCAGTCTGTGATCCCCTTAATTAAAATCCTTTCATTAACCTGTTTCTATCATCATTATACTCGCACTGTGTAATTGGCCAAGAAACATTGAGTTGGAGCACTGAAGCTGTGACTGTGTTGATCAACCATGACAAACCTTGCTTCTCTGACAGATATGCTGACAACCTGATATTGTTTTCCACCATCACTTTCCCCCACCTCCTCTACCCCTTATTTGAGCATGTGGGTTTAGTGAAAATTTGGCCATTAGACTAAAGATTAGAGTTTCCTGTGATTTGTCACTCAGTTTCAAAAGGGTTTGGGATGTAGATGATTCAAAGCTCTGCTCTAAAGCCCCAGTCCACTGTTATCCTTGCAAAATATTACCTGTTTCTGTTACTATCAAACTAGGCAAGATGAAAAGAGTACAGGAATATACAAACTGTTGTATCTCAATAACATGCATCATAAAGAAGGATGAATCTTTGAGTATGTTTTGATCCAAGATGCCTATTTATAACTTTGAAATGATGCCCTTACAAAATGCCCATTTTAGAAGAGCTAAATCTGGGATTTCCAAGTGTAAAATTCTTCTTGAAGCTTGATTCCAAGCATTGTTACTGGTCTGGACAAAAATTATGGAGTCCCAAGAATTCATTATATTTCCTCCCCCATTCAGGTGATACATTTAATATCAATAACTCCCCTTTGGCATATTCTTAGCCAGGAATGCTTTCAAACTCACATGGACCACATTACATCCACTGCTGCATGATGCATCTTTACTGCTGATAATAGTGCTGTGATAGAAAAAAACAAAGCAAGAACAAGAACAGCCAAGAGCCTGGCTAGCTGAAGTAGATCACCTTAACATCAGAATTTGGAAACAAAGACCCCTGAATTGACTTTCCAGTTATCTCTGGTTTTTTTTTGTGTGTGTATGTGTCCAAAGGGACAGTTATAAAGGAATTAGAGATAATGGGAACTGCAGATGCTGGAGAATCCAAGATAATAAAATGTGAAGCTGCTTGGCCTGCTGTGTTCATCCAGCCTGACATTTTATTATCTATGTTATAAAGGAATTAGTGTTTTTTATCCTTCCCATCAAGAAAGCATTTTAAAACAGTGGAAAGCTCTCTGCTAGTTGGAATGGTATTGAGCACAAAGAAAATGGTTTGATTATCAAAGCCCAAACATCTCAGCCTGAGGACATTACTTTAGAAATTGCTCAGGGTAATATTTTAGACTCCACTATCTTCAGCTGCTTTAACAATGACTTTCTCTCCATTGTAAGGTCAGAAATGGAAATTTATACAGTGTTGAGTTTACTTTTCCACACCTCTGGTTTGAAGTGGTCCATGTCTGCATTCAGCAAGATTTGAACAGTATTGAATCTTGGGCTGATAAGTGGTAAATAATATACATACCATAGCAGTGTCAGGCAATGACCACCTTCAAGAGACCATTTCCCCTTGATATTCAATGGCAGTACTATTACAATCTCAATTGATGCTGTTATTGAAAAAGTCAGATCCCAGACTGAAATTTTAACTTGATGTTTTTTTAATGGCAGGGTGGTTTTTCACTGAAATACAAGCAAGCAATGCTGCACATTTCTTTTATGTAATAAACTTCTGTTTACTAATAAAACAATGAATATAATAATAGCATATCCAAACTATTTACATATAACACAATTTGAAAGATTTTGAAATATAACACAAGGTAGAACTACAATCTCAACTATCTCACCACCATCACTTTACAATACCCAGACACCTGAGAAATCTCCCTTCTCTATTTTGTGTTTAAGCTTGACTTAACTGTTTCTTTTAATTCCCATTCTTGAGAGTATGATAGCCTCTTCCTTGATTATTCACATAACCATACTTAGATTTTCTCAGCTTCTAACAAATCCTTCTGCGTTCTAAACAAAGGCTTCTGGTTTGGGGTTTCAAAAGAAAATCCTTACACCAAAGCAAAACTAACGTCATCTACAAAATACTTTGCAAGAACTGTGACAAACACTACATTGGACAAACAGACAGAAAGCTAGCCACAAGGATACATGAACATCAACTAGCCACAAAACGACATGACCCACTATCACTTGTATCCTTACATACAGATGAGGAAGGACACCACTTTGTTTGGGACAACACATCCATCCTAGGACAAGCCAAACAGAGACACGCACGAGAATTCCTAGAAGCATGGCATTCCAACCGGAACTCCATCAACAAACACATTGATTTGGAGCCAATCTACCATCCCCTGAGAAAAAGAGCAGGAAATGACATCACCAACCCAAGGAAACCTAACCAGATAAATAGAAAGCGGGACATAACACCAGCGCTTTGTCGGAGGCTCACTGATGATGTTACCTAGAATGGTGATGAAACGTCTGAAAACTAACCTTCCAGCTCAGCGAGCAGTCTCACATCCAGAACCTCAACTGAACTACAAATCTTCTCAAAACTCGCTAGTAACCTATTTCCTAGATATTCTGAACTAACTCTTTTCGCAAGGTAAATCTTAATCTAACTTCAACTAGGACTCTTACAAAATGAAACCAAGACTTTTCTAAGCTATGAGATTGCCCTCTAAGCAAAATAAAAGACACAATTCTTGACTGTTCTGAACTGAAAGCAAGCAAATGCTTTTCAGTGTTTTCTCTGTCTGATTGCACAAGTTTCACATTGCAAAAAAAAAATTCCATTATCGCTCCAGGAACCCTCATGTCTGATACTGGTACAAAGAAAATTGTGGCTCTAAAATACTAACAAGTTAATCATAAAGCTCCTCATGCACATAGACCAAAGACAATGCCATGAGTTCAAACACCAATCTCGAAAATAAATGAAATTAATATACGTTTATATATCTCCACACCATCACCAAATCACCCATCATCAGCATTTTGAAGATTACCATTGACAAGAAATGTAACTGGACAAGCCATAAAAATGATGTGGTTACAAGAGCAGGACAGGCTGGATATTTTGTGCATGTGATTTACTTTCTGACATCTCAACTCCTTTCAGCACACATCAGGCAGGAGTGCAGTATGTTCCATTAGCTTGGATGAGTGCAACCCCAATAATATTCAAGAAGTTGATATGACCAGAATTTTTTAAAAAGTTGATTGTCACTCCATCCACTGGCTGAACTTTCACTTGTTCCACCATTGGTACGCCAAGGTTGCTGTGTACATCATTCACAAAATGCAGCATGGCAACTTACCGGAGCATTTTCAACAGTACTTCCCAAACCAACGACCTCTCCCACCTCGAGAAACATGGATATGTGTGCATGAGAGTTCCACCACCTGCAATTTCCCCTGTAAGTCACATCCTTTCTAACTTGGAAATATTGGCATTCTTTCATTGTTCTTGAGGCAAAATCCTGGAACACAGTTCCTTACAGCACACTTGGAATACTTCAGAAACAGGCAACAATATTTTATGATATCTTCTGAAAGGTAATTGGTGATGGGAAATGAATACTGGCACTACCACCAAAGCCTTCTCACACTACAGAGAGTCACAGAACATGTGAGCGTAGGTGATTGAAAATGTGGCCAACAAGATGGATATCAAAGAGTGTTTTAAACGAGACAGAAGAGATGACAGTGTGAAGCAGTATCAAAAGAAAATTCCAGACCTTAGTGCTAAGGCAGCTGAAGGCATGACTGATGTAATGAAAACTGGGGATGTGTGACTAGCTAGTTTTAGAGTAGTACAGAGATCTCGGAGGGCTATTATGCTGGAAGCGATTTTGGGGACAGGAAGTGATAACGCCGTGGAGGGATGACTTTATCTGAGTTTGGAGGTAGCAACAATATTTTGATTAAGTGATAATTTATGGAGGGAGCACAGTGTGGGGAGGCTATTCATGAGGGCATTGAAATGGTGTATCTAGGGCTAACAATTGCATGGTAACATTTTCAGCAGAATTTGATAAGTAGTCATTGAAAAAGTGATGCTGTGTATGGAGGTGCGCGTGGGCAATCTTAATGCTTTAGTGTTCGAGAGGCATGGGATCAGTGACTCAGGTAAGGGTAAAATGGGATGGTGTATTTGTAAACAGCTTGGTGCAACCTGAGACCAAAGGGAAGAATTAAATTTGTGGGGTCTAAGGACTGGTTTTAGCCTTTGAGGTGTTTATTCTGAGGAATTGGGCGCATAGGTTTTTTGATGTGGCACTGGAGATGAGGGTGCATTCTAAATAAGAGGCCCATCCTGTACTTGAAAGAGTGAAGGATATTACCTTGCCTCTGCATTCACCTATCCCTATCTTTTGCAGGATCTGGTGGTACTCTGTCTGCCCTAGCCTTATGTCCATCTCCCAGTCCTTGTTCATCCTAAAAGATACCCTTGGAAAGACACCTAGGTGTCAGTCAGGCCCTGTCTGCCTTGTAGGGCCCAATGCAGCTGTGCTGTCTCATCCACAAGGAGACCTTCCTCCAAGTCAGTGTCCTCATTCTTCTCCTCAGATAACTGTTCCTGTTCCCCAGTTCCTCAGTATCTACCACATTTCCTCAATGCCTTCTAAAATTGGTCAGAACACAACATACCAGGATGGTAATGACGTATTTACAGTGTTCATAACATTCATAACAAAGTAAATTAATTGATGTTGCACGTTAGAGTAAATCAATTGCTATTATGGAGATGTGGTTTCAGGATGATAAGGAATGGGTCCTCGTTGCATATAGCGGATTGTCACTTTGAGTCTGGTCACTTGTTGTGCAGCGAAGTATACAACAAGAGATACCGGGTGCTTGTGATATAGGGATGGGCATAATCATGGTTGACTTTAATCGAAGTATAAACTGGAAAATTTAGATTGGCAGCATAGCCTAGATGAGTTCATAAAATGCATTTAAGATCGGTACACAGAACAGCATATTTTGCAACCAATCAAGAGACAGGTTATGTTAGATTTTGTTTCGTTAATGTGAAAGGATAATTCATGAAATCAGAGTTAAGGCACCCCCAGGTGTCAGCAGTAGGGGATTGACATCAATTTACAGTAACTTTGATAAAGGAAATGAAGGCATTGTATTTAGATTCACAGATGACACCATGATAGGAAAGTGTATTGTGAAGAAGACATAAAGAAGCTGCATATGGATATAAGCACATTGACTGAGTAGGCAAAAATCCGCAGATACAATATAACATGGGAAAATGTGAAGTTGTTAGCAGAAGAGTAATAAAAGAAAGCAGAACATTACTTAAATGGAGAACAGCTACAAGATTTCAAAGTAAGGAGATAAGTGTTCTTGTCTGACAAAAGTCATGAAACCTAATGGAATTCCATGTTTTATAATGAAAGGAATTGAAAATAAAGATAAAAATGTTATCGTTTAATTCATGAAGTCCAAATCTTGAACACTATTTGCATCTTTATTGTGCATATTTAAAAAAAGAATGTAAATACATTGAAAATGGTCCATAGGAGATTTTCTAGAGTGATACCTCCGATGAGTGGTAATGGGAATTGCAGATGCAGGATAATCCGAGATAACAAAGTGTGGAGCTGGTTGAACACAGTAGGCCAAGCAGCATCTTAGGAGCACAAAAGCTGACGTTTTGGACCTAGAAGATGCTGCTTGACCTGCTGTGTTCATCCAACTCCACACTTTGTTACCTCGATGAGCCTGTTGCTTTATGAGGATAGGTTGGACAAACTGTGTGTTTCCAGTGGAATTTAAAAAGAGTGAAGGGCGACTTGCAAAGTGGGAGCAGGCAGCCCGGGGTGGCAGCAGGAGGCAGAACAAGCTGCAAGGTGGCAAGAGCAGACAGCTGGCAGAGGAGAGATTGAGCCTGGAGGAGGGAAGGTTGAGTCCTTGTGAGAAGTGTGAACCAAGCATGCGTGGTCACTCATGGACTGTGGTATTGAACAGTTAAATAGGTTTCTTTGTTTTTCTGCCTTTTTGGTAAGAGGGACTGTAATGTTTAACCTTTTAAAAAATTGTTTTCTTTATTTTTCTGCTTTGCACCTAAGACGACGCTGTAAGTGGCGACTTGTAAACTTTTCATTGTACTCACACGAGTACAAGACAATGAACCTAATTTAATTCAATTGACCAAAGCGTATAAAATCCTGAATGGTCTCGACAAGATGTGTGGAAAGGATTTCCACAAGGTGCACTGTTATAAAATGGGGGTTGCCTTTCAAGACAGAGATAAGGAGAACATTTCCCTCTCAGAGGATTGTGGAACTTTGTAACTGTCTGCCTCAGAATGCAGTGAAGATGACATCATTGAGTATTTCTTACAACAAAAGTAGACAATTCCTTGTCAGACAAGCAGTAAGGGTTATTGGGGATAGAGAGGAATGTTGAATTTGAAACACAAACAAAGTAGGCTCAAAAACTTAAATGTTCCACTTCTATTTTGCTTGTTCTTATGTTTGTAATGTGAAATCTTATGGCATAGTTCTGTTGGTTAATTGTGTCAAGCTCAAATTGCTTCTTTATTGGCCCCTAACAGAATTGTAACAATAGTAATCAAATAAGAGAATGCAAAAAGTCATTGTGAAGTAAATGATATTTTTTGTTGGTATAGTCATTTATTAACATTGACAGTTTAATGGAATATCAAAAGTATAAAATATACAATTCAGCCCTGACACAATGAAGACACAATTAGTCATTTGTAGTTGATTGATTAAAAAAAGTTCCACACTGCATTAGATCCTTTGTCCTTCAGTAAAATATTGGTGCTCATTTGGGAGTAAGTCAATTTTGCTAATAGGCCATTAGTGTAATCAATACAATTGTATATCGTTTTACTGCTGTTTCATTTGTAAGGATTAAGTACTGAAGCACAAGATGTTACCATCTAAGTTAACAATGATTGCTGGTGTTTGCAAAAGAATATTTGAAAGGCTTTGTTCCAATTTATGACTTCAGTGAAGCTGATCATTTTAACAAAGGAAGAAAAAAATCTACTTGACTGTTTCTGAAAAGTGCATTTAATACAAAACGCTTTTTTTCATTCATGGGATGTGGACATTATAGGCTAGGGCAGCATATGTTATCAATCCCTGATCACCCTTGAGAAAGAGGTGGTGAGCTTCAGTCTTGAAATGCTGAAATGTATCTGGTTAGATACATCCATAAAATTTACAAGGTTTTGACCCAACAAATATTAAGTAACAGTGATATAATTTAAAATCAGAATGTTGCGTACACTTGAAAGGGAACTTGCAGGTAGTATTGATCCCAGGTATCTGCAGTCATTGGCCTTAAAAATGGTATCGGCCACATGCTTAGATGATGCTACATGGTTGGTGATAGAGGGAATAAATGTTGAATATACGAAAAGGGGAGACAATTAAACAGGTTGCTTTATCCTGGATGGTGCTGAGCTTCTTGGTGTTGTTGGAGCTGCGCTCAGGGGCAGATATGGTGTATTCTGTCACACCCTTGATTTATGCCTTGAACATGAAGGATAGGCTTTGCAGAGTCAAGAGATGAGGAACCTTCTTTAGAATCCCCAGCCTGCTTTTGTAGCCATAGAGCTTATATAATTGGTCATGTTCAGCTTCTGGTCAATCATAACCTGCAAGATGTTGATAGTGGGGGAATTCAAACACGTTAATGGTATTGAATTCAAGTGGTGATGATTAGATACTGTCAGTTTTTGGAGATGGTCACTACCCATCACTTATTTGGCAGAATATCAAGTTCAACATTCTCAATTTTTGATCTTACCAACCTTACTCCAGCTGATCTTTGAAGTTTTCTCCATTCCTAAGTTCTCAATTAACCCCTTTACTCTTCTGGTTCTAACCTACTTTGTAACCCATCTCTCTGTTCGATCAGCAATGGCACAATTTTTAATTATTATGTTCCTGTATTGTAGAATTTTCATCCTTAATCACCCTGCTTTGATGCTTCTCATTTCTGCCCCCATTCCTTTCCCACCTTCTGTCACTGCAGTTCTAATTATATTCTGTAACTTTTCACCACCTAATTCTCTATGCCCTCCAATTTCTTGAAACACTTCTTGACCAAGGGTTACAAGGTAGCCAGGAAAGACCTAAAGAGAGCTCAGAAGAGCCAGGAGGAGACATGAGAAGTTGCTGGCGGATAGGATCAGGGTAAACACTAAGGCTTTCTCTAGGTATTTAAGGAATAAAAGAATGACGAGAGTAAGATTAGGGCCAATCAAGGATAGTAGTGGGAAGTTGTGTGTGGAGTCAGAGGAGATAGGGGAAGCACTAAATGAATATTTTTCGACAGTATTCACTCTAGAAAACGACAATGCTGTCGAGGAGAATACTGAGATACAGGCTACTAGACAAGGTGGGATTGAGGTTCACAAGGAAGAGGTATTAGAAATCCTACAGAGGGTGAAGATAGGTAAGTCCCCTGGGCCAGATGGGATTTATCCTGGGATTCTCTGGGAAGCCAGGGAGGAGATTGCCGAGCCTTTGGCATTGATCTTTAACTCGTCATTGTCTACAGGAATAGTGCCAGACGACTGGAGGATAGCAAATGTGGTTCCCCTGTTCAAGAAGGGGAGTAGCGACAACCCTGGTAATTATAGACCAGTGAGCCTTACTTCAGTTATTGGTAAAGTGTTGGAAAAGGTTATAAGAGATGGGATTTATAATCATCAAGAAAAGAATAGTTTGATTAGGGAAGGCAGCACAGTTTTGTGAAGGGTAGGTCATGCCTCACAAACCTTATTGAGTTCTTTGAGAAGGTGACCAAACAGGTAGATGAGAGTAAACCGGTTGATGTGGTGTATATGGATTTCAGCAAGGCGTTCGATAAGGTTCCCCACAGTAGGCTATTGTACAAAATGCGGAGGAATGGGATTGTTGGGAGATATAGCAGTTTGGATCGGAAATTGGCTTCCTGAAAGAAGACAGAGGGTGGTGGTTGATGGGAAATGTTCATCCTGGAGACCTATTACTAGTGGTGTACTGCAAGGGTCAGTGTTGGGTCCTCTGCTGTTTGTCATTTTTATAAATGACCTGGATGAGGGCATAGAAGGAATGTTTAGTAAATTTGCAGATGACTCCAAGGTCGGTGGAGTTGTGGATAGTGAAAAAGGATGTTGTAGGTTACAGAGAGACATAGATAAACTGCAGAGCTGGGCTGAGAGGTGGCAAATGGAGTTTAATGTGGACAAGTGTGAGGTGATGCACTTTGGTAGGAGTAACCAGAATGCAAAGTACTGGGCTAATGGTAAGATTCTTGGTAGTGTAGATGAGCAGAGAGATCTTGGTGTCCATGTACACAGATCCTTGAAAGTTGCAACCAGGTTGACAGGGTTGTTAAGAATGCATACAGTGTTTTAGCTTTTATTAATAGAGGGATCGAGTTCCAGAACCAAGAGGTTATGGGGAAGCTGTATAAAGCTCTGGTGCAGCCGCACTTGGAGTATTGTGTACAGTTCTGGTCACCGCATTATAAGAAGGATGTGGAAGCTTTGGAAAGGGTGCAGAGGAGATTTACTGGGATGTTGTCTGGTATGGAGGGAAGGTCTTACGAGGAAAGGCTGAGGGACTTGAGGCTGTTTTCATTAGAGAGAAGAACGTTGAGAGGTGACTTAATTGAGACACATAAAATAATCAGAGGGTTAGATAGGGTGGATAGGGAGAGCCTTTTTCCTAGGATGGTGACGGTGAGCACGAGGGGGCATAGCTTTAAATTGAGGGGTGAAAGATATAGGACAGATGTCAGAGGTAGTTTCTTTACTTAGAGAGTAATAAGGGAATGGAACGCTTTGCCTGCAACGGTAGTAGATTCACCAACTTTAGGTACATTTTAAGTCATCATTGGATAAGCATATGGACGTACATGGAATAGTGTAGGTTAGATGGGCGTGAGATTGTTATGACAGGTCAGCACAACATCGAGGGCCAAAGGGCCTGTACTGTGCTGTAATGTTCTATGTTCTAATTACAAGTTGTTGTCACTCGAGCTATCATGTATAATAAGTTAAAGTGAATATATATATTATAATTCACCTTCAGTGTCACAAAACAACTTACTTTTTGTCACAGTTGGTTAAGTGATTATCTATACTATAAGTGACAATTTGTCCTGAAGCAAATCTATTCCTCATTTAACAGCTAATACTGAAGTACTTAATGAGACTCATTTGAAATGCCATTGTATTGGACTTAAAAGCAAATGATAATCAGCAGTGGCAATTTGAGCAAAACAAAATCTCTGTATTCTCACTAACAACAAGCAAATTTCAGTAAACTGTAAAGATACACTTAAATGTTTTTTTATGTATTCATTTGATTCAATACTTTAGTAAATTTCATATTTGTAGTTTTGACATGTCGAAAATGGCAAATATCACAAGTGACTGGCTAATGTGCAGCTTTGTGAGCTTAGAGGAAGATTTATCATAATGACACAATGGCCTTGAACAATCAAAGGTCTGGCAATTATATTTGGGAACTTGATTGAAGGTTTGCATCTGATAATGGTCTAACTGATGGGTTGTGCAGCTTTTTGCTCCATTAAGATATCCATATTCTCTATTGTTCCTGGTGGGAATTTGATCTTTAAGTTTGACTGAATTGAGACTGATCCATTAATTAGGTTGTCGCTTCTGTAGCATGATTAACAGTTAGAATCACGCAAGAATCTGTGCTGCAATTTGTTCATTACCCTGGCTAGAACTTGCAAAAAAACAATGTTTTTTTTAATTAGAACTTCAGCATTCATACCATAAATTTGTACAGACAAGATGTGCAGATTAAACAGTTTCTTTTTTACATTAAATACCAGATACAAAGGGGAATGTTAGTCATTTCTGAATTAATTTATGTGCAGAGTACCAAGTTGAGAATTGCAAATATTTTGTGTTTTAATCCATGAAAAAATGATTAAAAAATGAAATCTTATTTGACGTATATACCGATTGATGTTTTTAAGCTTTGATTTTAAGTAAGTAAAAACAAAAGCCAAAAAATAATTTTTTACATGCTTTAGATTGGGAACAAGGATTCTCACTGTAATTTATGTTTGAAAGCAATATTACCTCAAATAATAACACACTAATTGTACACTCAGAACAATCACTATTAATTATTGCTAATTGCTTTTTAAGAGTGATCCTGCCACTAAAAGCATGGTAATATCTATATAACAGGCACATCCAATATTTATAGGCATTTGTAATCAACCTAATCTGCAAATAGAGCTCAGATTTAGTAGTATCTTTTCTGTTCATTTGCTACTCACATTAACACTTCAAGATTTGAAAAGATATGACATGCAATTTTTGAAATATAAAGGAGATTAATACTTGAATTAAGCAAGCTTACATCTTTTAAGAATTTTAAATTAAATAAATATTTGATATTTTCTGACATTAACTGTGCCAAATTTGGTATGTTCAGATTTTAGTGTGCATGCAATTTAAATGGATTCAGTTTTCTATTAACATAGTGCACCAGGGACATGATAAACACTTGCATGCTAATTTCTATAACCAGTTTCTTATGCTAGAAATGTATTCTTTCTGAATTATGGATTACATCTTGGGTTTCAATATGAAGGATAAGCATACTCAAATGAATGACTTCTGGAAGTAGTTTCATTTTTACATTGGTGGTGCCTGGGGTGTGAGATTTCAGTGAAAAAGGATATTTTGTAAGATAGGCAAGAACCTAGGGTGTATTCTCCACCATAGTCACTCCTGATCATCTTGACAGGACCCATTTTCATGAGCTGAATGATTTGCTTCCCAAGTGGAGAGAGGACCAGAATGAATATGCTGCCTCATTCTACTGGCTTTATCGACAGAAAGAGGAAGAATGTCTGTGGTCACTTTGTGAGATATGGTAGTTTGAGTTTGTGCACACCAGTGTCATAGATATAGGGTGAAATCATATCATACAAAGTTAAAAAATTGCAATTAGAAACATTTGAAAGCAGTGCCAGTTATGTCTCAGTGAATGGTGAAAAATGCATGCACGCTAGGGAGGAAAAGGTGGTGATTGCTGAGACTTATAAAGTACTCGGTTTTGCAAAGAAGGATGTAAAAATAAAGTTATCGGTCTTACAATCTCCAGTGCAGTTTCAGAAAAGCAAGCAGTTTTTGAGGCTGATGTTTCCGTTGTCAACTGTAGCAATAATGCTTACAGTCTGCATAGGCAGATTTAGCAACCTTGCCTAGCACATGATTAGGTAGGTATCTTTTAACCCAAAAGAGTCCTATATTGATTTTTAACATTATATTTCAATGATCAAAATTCTCATGTTTTAAATGTATGATACCAATAATGTGTTATTTTCTTGATTCTAATTTTTTGAACATACATTCATATTTATTGATATTATTTATATATTTATTTCATGTTTTTAGACAAATAGAAAGCATGATTGATATGGATTTTTGAAATCATTTACATTTTAAGATTTGCCTGTAATTTTAACTTAACTAGCCATCAGTAGAAAGCAAAATTAGTGGGATGGAAAACAAATGTATCCAGTCCCATTTAATTTCCGATTTATTGGGTTAAGTTTAAACTACTACGCTGTTCTTTACAGTTATACACATACCACTGAATGAGTGAAGGATCTTGTGGTGTTGTGATAATGAACCAGAAAGTTCAGGTTCAAATCCCTCCTGTTTCAGAGTGTGTAATAACATGTTTGAACAGATTGATTAGAAAGTATCTATAACTGTGTAATGGGTATTACAGGATCAAATTTAATGAAATTAACTGTATCTAACTGGTATTGCAGTTATTAGAGTGTTTTTGCATTTATAATAATTACCATTATTGCTGTATTCATAACTGCATTCTCCTATTTGATCATCCATGTGTATCCAAAATTGCTTGCTTATGCAACAAAGTAGAAAATATAACGCTGTGTATTTGATCGACATGTTCTTTTGAAAGTATAACTGGAATAGTTTCAGAGCTGCTATTAATGAAGTGTAGAGATTAAAAATGCAGATTCTGTGAAAATAATATAATTAGAATAATGATGGGAAGGAGTCTTTTAACATCTATTCAGATGCTAATTCTTGGTGGTATTTTATCAATGGTGTTCTAAGAACTCATGGTTCACCTTTGAACCACATTATAACAAACTTTGCATGGCCATTTGTTTAAAATTGTTTACAACCAATTATTTATGACAGGAATATCTACATAGTAGAGACTGACACTATGCATGCTAATATTCAATTTTAGAAGCTTTAAATATTTTTCATGCAAAATAAAACTGTACAGAAGTAAGATATGCAATGGGCCCAGAATTTACCATGGTAATGGTAGTAAAACTGTCAAAGTTCGCCATTATTGCTTCACAGAAAATTACAGCAATGTCTGGAGTCCACATATGTACAGAAAGATGCAATTCAGAAGTTACTATCAGTTACTGTAAACTTTTCCACAAGATGTACAGTTAAGGCCGTATTTTGTAAACTTACCCCTTCTCAATGGAAATGAATTAAACTGACAAGAACTTTTATCCTGTGATGATCTATAGGGCCTTGTACAACTTTGCGTAATGCCATGCTGCTTTTATATTGCATGAATTCATATTACCACTATAATCCTCTGCACAACACATTGAGGATTAGTTATGTGAGAACAAGACTTGATTCCTGCTTACTTAGATAAAATATTAATTACCCAGTCCCAGAAATCAATGTTAATCTCAGTTGCAGAGCTCCATAAAATTAGATCCAAGTGCCATTCGAAGTGTCATTATATAGACTGTTGAAATCCTCATACGTGCCTATCAGGAAAGGTTTAATTTCCTGCAGTACAGTCCAGAATATTCCTTATTATAACAACTTTCTGCATGTTATGGATCTTTACACAGCAATATGGACAACATATTGGAAGTCAGTAAAGGTGAATTTAGATAGGGAGTTGGGATGGGGGTAGATCAGTGGGGAGGGAGGGGCGGGTAGGTGGGAGGGAAGATGGACAGGGCAGGGAGGCGAGACTGGCTTCTATCCACCTTCCATCATTGCCGCCTCCTCTCTCTATTTATTTCAGAGTCCCCTACCCCTCCCCCATTTCTGAAGAAGGGTCCAGGTTAGATGGGCTTCAGATTGGTTTCACAGGTCACTGCAACATCTAGGGCCAAAGGGCCTGTACTGCACTGTTGCGTTCTATGTTCTAGACCCGAACTGTCAGCTTTTCTGCTTCTCTGATACTGCCTGGCCTGCTGTGTTCATCCAGCTCTACACCTTGTTAAAAAGATAAGCTCCCCTTCATCAATGTACCCAACAAGGATCCTAGTCCATACACCCAACATTAACAACACCTGCCAAAATACCAAAATTAATATTCACCTTACCTAACATAACAAGATCATCAGTTATGACGAAACTACTGTGTACAAAGGGTTCAAACAACATTGTGGTTTTATGGATTACAGGAAGTCTTACAAACATTGAAGTTTTTTTAAACACACTGGAATGCTTCACTGAGGTGTTCTTATGGTAGACTGTTATGACTCTTTCAAGTGCTCATAAGATGCTTTTGGTTGTCATATTCTAGGACTTTGGTCATTAAGTGCATCCTGCCACTTGTAGTGTGATAAAGATATCATGACTTTCAGATACATAATTTTCAACAATCTTTAGTTTGAAGCTAATTTCTATCTGAATTTAGCTTGTGTTCAGTCTTGGTTGGAGACTATGGAAAAAAGTGTTAATTCCCATTTCAATGGTTTGCATTTGAACCATGTGGCAGAAAATTAGACGTTGATCTCACATCTATGGAAATATGATGCACCATGAGCCTGGGTCTCCTGACAAACTCTTAATGTTTCATATTGGATATTTGGGATACATTAGTAATGGTTAATTACAGCTAAAGAGTTTTTATTTCTAGTCCCAGATAAACAAAATATTTAACTTGCTCAACTACTGTATCCCTGTAGTAATATTGAAAATGATTATTCATTAAATTCTGTAATGGCTTTGGTTCTGTTTGCATGTAAGTTTTGACACAGTAGGCCCTCCCTCTGTCCCTCCTCCTCTAACCTAATTAAAAGTCCACAGACTCACAGCAGCAAGAGCGCGAGCATCGATCAGAGGCCTACAGGTGGGTGAGTCTCTGCTTTAAAGATTAGCAAATACCTACCTTGACCGGTGGAGCCCTCCATTCATGTTCCAGCAGCAGAAAGAGCGGGAGCTCTGACCGAGAAGGACTCTCGTGTGTTGTTAAGGTAAGGCTTTTCAATTTATATCCTTGTGTTTTGTGTAATTGATTAAAAGTTTAATTGCTTAATTGAAAAAGAGTGTAGCAGAGAAGTACTAGAAATCATTTAATACATAAATTGTAAAAGTTAACTAAATAAGTAGTAATGGCTGGACAGGTGATGGGCTGTAGCTGTATGATGTGGGAGCTGGCTGATCCCATTGGGAACAGTAGCGACTACATCTGCAGCAAGTGTTGGTTGCTGGAAGAACTCCGGATCAGAGTAAATGATCTGGAATCTGAGCTTCAAACTCTGCGGCACATCCGGGAGGGGGAGAGTTACCTGGACACTTTGTTTCAGGAGGCAGTCACACCCGGTAGATTAAATAATTCAAATTCAAAACGTGTTCAGGGACAACAGAGTGTGACTGTAAGTGAGGCCCGCTGACCATGGCACCATGGTGCAGAAGGTCATTCAAGAGGGGGGAGCAAAAAGACAGGTAGTTGTTATAGGAGACTCTATAATTAGAGGGACAGATAGTATCCTATGCAAGCCAGATCGGGAGCCCCGCATGGTGTGTTGCCTGCCTGGTGCCAGGGTGTGGGACATCTCTGACTAGCTTGAAAGGATATTGGAGCGGGAGGGGGAGGATCCAGGTGTTGTGGTCCACGTTGGGACTAACAACATAGGCAAAGCTAGGGTAGAGGACCTGTTCGGGGATTATGAAGCACTAGGAAAGAAATTGAAGTCCAGGTCCTCAAGGGTCATAATCTCCGGATTATTGCCCGAGCCATGTGCCAATTGGCATAGGGAAAAGAAAGTTAGGGAAGTAAATACGTGGCTAAGGGATTGGTGTGGGAAAGAGGGATTCCATTTCATTGGGCATTGGCATCAGTTTTGGAACCGGGGGCATCTGTATCGTTGGGACGGTCTCCACCTGAACCGATCTGGAACCAGTGTTCTAGCGAAAAGGATAAATAGGGTGGTCAGTAGGACTTTAAACTCCTGAGTTGGGGGGGGTAGGGAAAGTGAAAGTGACAGGGAGTATGGAGTTAAGGGGAACGATAAGCAATAGGATAGCATGTGTACAGGTGGGTTTAAGCTCTAGGCAGACTAGGAATACAGCAAAGAGGAACGATAGCTTAAGACATCTTAGGACTTCCAATATCTCTAATAATGGTAAGAAAGTTAGCATTAAGGCACTTTATCTAAATGCTCGTAGTATTCGCAACAAAGTAGATGAATTAACAGCACAAATCCTCTTGAATGATTATGATGTGGTAGGCATCACAGAGACATGGTTGCAGGGAGCTCAGGACTGGCAGTTAAACAGCCAAGGATTCACAACATATCGAAAAGACAGGGAGGTGAGCAGAGGGGGTAGGGTTGCCTTGTTAGTTAAGAATGGAATTAAATCTATGGCACTGAATGACAAAGGGTCAGAGGATGTGGAGTCTGTGTGGGTCGAGTTGAGGAACCACAAAGGCAAAAATACTATAATGGGAGTTATGTACAGACCTCCTAACAGTGATCAGGACCAGGGGCGCAAGATGCACCAAGAAATAGATAGGGCATGTCAGAAGGGCAAGGTCACGGTGATCATGGGGGACTTCAATATGCAAGTGGACTCGGTGAATAATGTTTCTGGTGGATCCAAAGAAAGGGAATTCATGGAATGTTTGCAGGATGGCTTTTTGGAACAGCTTGTGGTGGAGCCCACAAGGGAGCAGGCTATTCTGGACTTAGTGCTATGTAATGAGCCAGACTTTATAAAAGACCTTAAAGTAAGGGAACACTTAGGAGGCAGCGATCGTAATATGGTAGAGTTCAGGTCTGCAATTTGAAAGAGAGAAGGCAAAACCGGATGTAATGGTGTTACAATTAAATAGAGGTAACTACAGGGGCATGAGAGAGGAATTGATGAAAATCAACTGGAAGCAGAGCCTAGCGGGTAAGACAGTAGAGCAACAATGGCAGGAGTTTCTGGGTGTAATTGAGGACACAGTACAGAGGTTCATCCCAAAGAAAAGAAAGATTATCCGGGGTGGGATTAGACAGCCGTGGCTGACAAAGGAAGTCAGGAAATGTATCAAAGAAAAAGAGACAGCCTATAAAATGGCCAAGAGCACTGGGAAATCAGAAGATTGGGAAGGCTACAAAAACAAACAGAGGATAACAAAGAGAGAAATAAGGAAGCAGAGGATCAAATATGAAGGTAGGCTAGCTAGTAATATTAGAAATGATAGTGAAAGCTTCTTTCAATAAATAAGAAACAAACGAGAGGCAAAAGTAGACATTGGGCGGCTCCAAATTGATGCTGGAAGGCTTGTGATGGGAGAAAAGGAAATAGCTGAAGAACTTAAGTATTTTGCGTCAGTTTTCACAGTGGAAGACATGAGCAGTATGCCAACAATTAGGGAGAGTTGGGGGACAGCGTTGAGTATGGTAGGCATTACAAAAGAGAAAGTGCTAGAAAAGCTAAAAGGTCTAAAAATTGATAAATCTCCTGACCCTGATGGGCTACATCCTAGAGTTCTGAGGGAGGTGGCTGAGGAAGTAGCGGAGGCTTTGGTCGTGATCTTTCAAAAGTCACTGGAGTCAGGGAAAGTCTCAGATGATTGGAAAATTGCGGTTGTAACCCCCTTGTTTAAGAAAGGATCAAGGCAAAAGATGGAAAATTATAGGCCGATTAGCCTAACCTCAGTTGTTGATAAAATTCTCGAGTCTATTGTCAAGGATGAGATTTCTAAATTCCTGGAAGTGCATGGTCAGATTAGAACAAGTCAGCATGGATTTAGTAAGGGGAGGTCGTGCCTGACAAACCTGTTAGAATTCTTTGAAGAGGTAACAAGTATGTTAGACCAGGGAAACCCAGTAGAGGTTACCTATCTAGACTTCCAAAAGACCTTTGATACGGTGCCTCACGGGAGGCTGCTGAGCAAGGTGAAGACCCATGGTGTTCGAGCTGAGCTACTGGCTTGGATTGAGGATTGGCTGTTTGACAGAAGGCAGAGAGTAGGGATAAAAGGCTCTTTTTTAGAATGGCAACCGGTGACGAGTGGTGTCCCATAGGGTTCAGTGTTGGCCCCAGCTGTTCACCTTAAATATTAATGATCTGGATGAAGGGACTGGGGGCATTCTGGAAAAGTTTGCCGATGATACGAAGATAGGTGGACAGGCAGGTAGTACTGAGGAGATGGGGAAGCTGCAGAAAGATTTAGACAGTTTAGGAGAGTGGTCCAGGAAATGCGAGGTTTTGCACTTTAGAAAAAAGAATACAGGCATGGACTATTTTCTAAATTGTGAGAAAATTCATAAAGCAGAAGTACAAAGTGATCTGGGAGTGTTGGTCCAGGATTCTGTAAAGGTTAACTTGCAGGTAGAGTCTGTGATTAAGAAAGCGAATGTAATGTTGTCGTTCATCTCAAGAGGGTTGGAATATAAAAGCAGCGATGTGCTTCTGAGACTTTATAAAGCTCTAGTTAGGCTCTATTTAGAATACTGTGTCCAATTTTGGGCCCCACACCTCGGGAAGGACATATTAGCCCTGGAGCATGTCCAGCAGAGATTCACACGGATGATCCCTGGAATGGTAGGTTTAACGTATGATGAACGGCTAAGGATTCTGGGATTGTACTCATTAGAGTTTAGAAGGTTGAGGGGAGATCTAATAGAAACTTACAAGATAATGTGTGGCTTAGAAAAGGTGGACGCTGGGAAGTTGTTTCCGTTAGGCAGAGAGACTAGGACCCGTGGGCATAGCCTTAGAATTAGAGGGGGTAAATTTAAAACAGAAATGAGGAGACATTTCTTCAGCCAGAGCGTGGTTGGCTTGTGGAATTCGTTGCCACGGAGTGCAGTGGAGGCCAGGACGTTAGATGCTTTCAAGGGAGAGATCGGCAAATTCTTGGTCTCACAAGGAATCAAGGACTACGGGGAAGAGCGCAGGGAAATGGAGTTGAAATGCCCATCAGCCATGATTTAAATGGCGGAGTGGACTCGATGGGCTGAATGGCCTTATTTGCACTCCTATGTCTTATGGTCTTATGGTCTTATGGTCTTATGGTCTTAAGTTTTTAAGTTGAAAATTCAACTTGGCTTAAGCTCCACAGTGAACAAGAATCCATAAGATATCCATAATGCAACTTCCACCTGTGAAGTAAGTCTTATATTTTACAGCTACTTCTCACCCTTCTTTTAAAAGTGATCCCCAGTTCTAGATTCTCCACTGAAAGGAAATATCCTCTCCATATTTACCTTGTCAAAACCAATCAGATCTTACGTTTTCCAATCAAGTTATCTCTTAGTCTTCTAAACTCCAACAGATACATGCCTTATCTGTCCATTCTCTCCCAAGAAGACAATACATCCATCCAGGTGTTATTCTGATAAACCTGCTTGCTTCAGATCTATTTATATCTTCTTTAAATAAGGTGACTGATGCTGGACACAGTACTCCAGATATGGTCTCACCTGTATCCTCTCTAGCTGAAGCATAACTTCTCTACTTTGATAGATAGTATGTTGCTTTCCATTCTTCTTGCCAAATTAGAGAGTGGCATGGTGGACCAGTGGCAAGCACTGCTGACTCATAGCCACCAGGGACTGGGGTTTGATTCCACCCATAGGTGATTGTTGTGTGGAGTTTGCACGTTCTCTCTGTGTCTTGGTGAGTTTCCTCTGGGTGGAGCAGTTTCCTTCCACAGTCCAAAGATATGCAGATTAGATGGATTGTCCATGCTAAATTACCCATTGTGTCCGGGGATGAGCAGGCTAGATGGATTAGTCATGGGAAGTGCAGGAATAGGGTATAGGGGTTTGATCTGGGTGGGATGCTGTTCAGAGGGTCATTGTGGAGTTGGTGGGGCAAATGGCCTGTTTCCACACCGTAGGCATTCTACTTTTGGATGTAATTTCCTTTACACTAAACGATAATATCCTAGATAATAAAGTGTGAAGCTGGATGAACACAGCAGGCCAAGCAGCATCTCAGGAGCACAAAAGCTTACGTTTCAGGCCTAGACCCTTCATCAGAGAGGGGGATGGGGTGAGGGTCTGGAATAAATAGGGAGAGAGGGGGAGGCGGACCGAAGATGGAGAGAAAAGAAGATAGGTAGAGAGGAGAGTATAAGTGGGGAGGTGGGGAGTGGATAGGTCAGTCCAGGGAAGACGGACAGGTCAAGGAGGTGGGATGAGGTTAGTAGGTAGGAGATGGAGGTGCCACTTGGGGTGGGAGGAAGGGATGGGTGAGAGGAAGATCAGGTTAGGGAGGCAGAGACAGGCTGGGTTGATTTTGGGATGCAGTGGTGGGAGGGGACGAACTGGGCTGGTTTTGGGATGCGGTGCAGGAAGGGGAGATTTTGAAGCTGGTGAAGTCCACGTTGATACCATTGGGCTGCAGGGTTCCCAAGCGGAATAGGAGTTGCTGTTCCTGCAACCTTCGGGTGGCATCATTGTGGCACTGCAGGAGGCCCATGATGGACATGTCATCTAAAGAATGGGAGAGGGAGTGGAAATGGTTTGCGACTGGAAGGTGCAGTTGTTTATTGCGAACTGAGCGGAGGTGTTCTGCAAAGCGGTCCCAAAGCCTCCGCTTGGTTTCCCCAATGTAGAGGAAGCCACACTGGGTACAGTGGATGCAGTATACCACATTGGCAGATGTGCAGGTGAACCTCTGCTTAATATGTAAAGTCATCTTGGGGCCTGGGATGGGGGTGAGGGAGGATGTGTGGGGGCAAGTGTAGCAGGGGAAGGTGCTGGGTGTGGTGGGGTTGGAGGGCAGTGTGGAGCAAACAAGGGAGTAACGGAGAGAGTGGTCTCTCCGGAAAGCAGACAAGGATGGGGATGGAAAAATATCTTGCGTGGTGGGGTTGGATTGTAGATGGCGGAAGTGTCGGAGGATGATGCGTTGTATCTGGAGGTTGGTGGTGTGGTGTGTGAGAACGAGGGGGATCCTCTTTGGACGGTTGTGGCGGGGGCGGGGTGTGAGGGATGTGTTGCGGGAAATGCGGGAGATGCAGTCAAGGGCGTTCTCGACCACAGTTGGGGGAAAGTTGCGGTCCTTGAAGAACTTGGACATCAGGGATGTGCGGGAGTGGAATGCCTCATCGTGGGAGCAGATGCGGCGGAGGCGGAGGAATTGGGAATAGGGGATGGAATTTTTGCTGGAGGGTGGGTGGGAGGAGGTGTATTCTAGGTAGCTGTGGGAGCCGGTGGGCTTGAAATGGACATCAGTTACAAGCTGGTTGCCTGAGATGGAGACTGAGAGGTCCAGGAAGGTGAGGGATGTGCTGGAGATGGCCCAGGTGAACTGAAGGTTGGGGTGGAAGGTGTTGGTGAAGTGGATGAACTGTGCGAGCTCCTCCGGGGAGCAAGAAGCGGCGCTGATACAGTCATCAATGTAACGGAGGAAGAGGTAGGGTTTGGGGCCTGTGTAGGTGCGGAAGAGGGACTGTTCCACGTAACCTACAAAGAGGCAGGCATAGCTGGGGCCCATGCGGGTGCCCATGGCCACCCCCTTTATCTGTAGGAAGTGGGAAGAATCGAAAGAGAATTGTTGAGGGTGAGGACGAGTTCGGCTAGGCGGATGAGAGTGTCGGTGGAGGGGGACTGGTCGGGCCTGCGGGACAGGAAGAAGCGGAGGGCCTTGAGGCCATCTGCATGCGGAATACAGGTGTACCGTGACTGGACGTCCATGGTGAAAATGAGGTGTTGGGGGCCAGGGAATTGGAAGTCCTGGAGGAGGTGGAGGGCATGGGTGGTGTCACGGACGTAGGTGGGGAGTTCCTGGACCAAAGGGGAGAAAATGGAGTCCAGATAGGTGGAGATGAGTTCGGTGGGGCAGGAACAGGCTGAGACAATGGGTCGACCAGGGCAGGCAGGTTTGTGGATTTGGGGAAGGAGATAGAAACGGGCCGTGTGGGGTTGGGGAACAGTGAGGTTGGAGGCTGTGGGTGGGAGGTCTCCTGAGGTGATGAGGTCATGAATGGTGTTGGAGATGATGGTTTGGTGCTCGGGGGTGGGGTCATGATCGAGGGGGCGGTAGGAGGTGGTGTCGGAGAGTTGGCGTCTGGCCTCGGCGATGTAGAGGTCAGTGCGCCATACTACCACTGCGCCACCCTTGTCTGCGGGTTTGATGGTGAGGTTGGGGTTGGAGCGGAGAGACCGGAGGGCTGCCCGTTCTGCGGGGGAGAGGTTGGAGTGGGTGAAAGGGGTGGAGAGGTTGAGGCAGTTAATGTCTCGACGGCAGTTGGAGATGAAGAGGTCGCGGGAAGGTAGGAGGCCTGGGGGTGGTGTGCAGGAGGAGGACTTGTGTTGGAAGCGGGCGAAGGTGTCAGTGGAGGGAGGGTTAGGTTCCCGGTTGAAGAAGTAAGCGTGGAGGCGAAGGCAGCGGAAAAACTGTTCTATGTCCAACCGTGACTGGTATTCGTTGATGTGTGGTTGTCGGGGGACAAAGGTGAGCCCCTTCTTTAGGACTGACAGTTCGTCCTCAGTCAGTGGGAGGTCTGGGGGGATGGTGAAGATTTGGCAGGGCTCAGTGTGGCTGTCTCCTCTGGAGTTGCTGGCTGTGGAGGTTGTGGGCGGAGCGCTGAGGGTGTCGGCCGAGGGCGGGGTTCCGTCGGCATTGGCCGTGGGCGGGGTTCTGTCAGCGTTGGCCGTGGGCGGGGTTCCGTCGGCATTGGCCGTGGGCGGGGTTCCGTTGGCGTCGGCCATGGGCGGGGTTCCGCCGGTGGTTGGAGGATCGGGGTGGGCAGCAGCAGCTGCAGTGAGGGTGGTGTGTGAGGTGTTGTAACTGGAAGTGGAGGCGGTGACTGCAGCAGCGGTCCCGGAAGTGGTGTGGCCGACGGAGGCGGATGTGGCGTCATCGGTGTGGTCTCCGGCCGTGTCCTCATGGTCAATGGCGGCGGGTGCATGGTGGGGAGGGGCAGGGACAGGCTGGGGACTTGGGAGGCGCAGGAATCCTCTTGTGGGTGGCAGGAGCCAGTGAGTTTGTTGTACTTACCATTTTTGGTGTCCAGTAAAGCTGAGTAGAACTGGGTGTTCAGTCTGTGGATGCTGCGGAGGATAAAAAACAGCAGAGGTCCTTTGCAGGTCTGGGAGAGGGAGGCTCTGAGCTGGGGCAGGCCGGATTGCAGTGCCTGGAGGTGCCGGCGCATGGCCGCGAGTGTCTGTTTCAGGACTCGCAGGGAGAAACGCTTCTGCAGGGTTTGGATATTCTGGGTGTAGAGGTGGTAACGGTTGGGGCCAAATTGGGAAGGCTTGAATGTAGACTGTAGTCCAATGGGGATGGTCCGGTTCCGTAGGCAGGTGCTGAGGAACGTGATGTGGCTGTGGTACCTGGTTTGCTTCAGGACATGGTCGAGCAGTTTCAAGGCTGAAAAGATTACAAGAGAGTTGCAGTGGGAGAGTGATTCCCTGAGGTTGGTCCGGAGGGAGGAGGGTAACTTCTTCAGGTTAGGCATCTCTGGAAGATCCTACTAGTTTTCCTAATTACATGCTATACCTGCATGATAGCCTTTTGCAATTTATTCAATAGCATGGCAGATCCCTCGACACCTTAGATTGCTGCAATCTCTCATCATTTAGATAATGTGCTGTTTTTTATTCTTGCCAAAATAGGCAATCTCACATTATCTCACATTACCATGATTTGGTAAATGGAGCATAATGTCATTGGACTGATAATGCAGATTTCACATTACGTATTAGTTATCAAAAGGTCAAAAATTGTCAGTTTATGAAAGCAAGTAAACATTTCAGAGGCATCTGCTTAACATTGAACTATTCCTGTATCAATAATGGGGCAGTACAGTGGCTGAGTGGTTAGCAATGCTGCCTGACAGCACTAGGAACCCAGGTTCAATTCCACCCTCAAGCAATTGTTTGTGTGTAGGTGACTGTCTGTGTGGAGTTTGTATGTTCTCCCTGTGTCTGTGTGGGTTTTCCCTGGGTGCTCTAGTTTCTTCCTTCAGTCCAAAGATGTGCAGGCTAGGTGGATTGGCCATGCTCCATTAGAGAATTTGGAAACAACATATGCACGTGTTTTCTTGTATTCGAAGTCTAACATATAATTTGATTTTGTCACATTTATCCTGAAATATTTGGAAAGGCAATTTGTATGCAAAATGTGCATTATTGTACATTTGTAACGCTGTCTAGACAATGCTCCAGCATGTGTCATATGTCTTACACATGCCATTGCACTGTTATAATGTCATGTATGCTGTCCCTAATGTGGACTAATCCATATGATAGAGGAGCCAATGCACTCAATATGACTGGAGTTCATTGATGCTTACTTCTTTTATAGATAGTTAAACAGTGAAACATAATGCCCACAACTTATGATATGAATAATCTTGAGGCTATCAGTGCCCATTGTTGTAATGGATGAAATCTAACAATAGTGTTTGAATACACCGGGAAAATGGTGTCTGTAACACCCTGCTCCTCTACAAAGTGCATTGCTGCAGCATTTGATCGTAAACACAGCAATGAAATGTCTGCAAGACATGGACTTGGTGAACATATTCAACAGTTCTGTACTGAAAATAGTTGGAGTTGTTGCATTCAGAATAAATTAGTTTTTACCACCGTAAAAATGACAATTAATTTTGATCAGCAGCTCTTGCCCTGAAGTTTTTATTTTATAAGTGTTGAATTTCATTTTCTCAAATGCGGACATTTATATGGTTTTAATATTATATCCCAAACTTAATTTTGATTTCTGTGCAGAATTGATATCCACTTTATGTTTCATCTTTTTTGATTCTTGGTTTGGACTCAGCAAATCAAATTTACATAATGCAGCAGAACCAGGAACAGAGGCAGCTGCAATTGAGTTTCTTGATACAGTTTTGACATGCTGTGAATTTCAAAAAGAAATTGAGCAGCGGCAAGCAACCAGAAAATGGTTGGTCTCTAAATGAGAATTCAAATAAGCTCATCGTCAGCTTGAGGGTAGTCTGTCAATTTTGAGAGCAGGCATTGCGAACATGCAGAATATAAGCCACCTATGATAAAGAGACAGTATTGCAGCAAGCAGCCGGACATGAATATGGCTGCTACACGGAACACATTATAGAAGGTGGAATTTCACTTTGTGGCTCATTTGGATGACATGTTTTGTATATGTTAAATAACTAGCACTCAGTTCAACAGAAATGAAATTATTTGAACTCAGATTATGTAAGTTTTCAATCTTTGATATCAAAGAAAAAGAAGTTTGATATGGGTGAGTGACACCACGTTATGGACAATGAAGAACTTTGCATCATTCAGTGTGGCAAATAATGGAGGTAGTTTGCTCTGAATTCAATGTAGATGTTGGAACAAATATACATTTATGGAACATGAAACTTTTTAAACATTTCTGGACTGAAGAGGTTTTGTCATGTGATTTATTGGATTCTGTCAGCCCTTTAATGAAATTCTTGCTCATCGGTGGTACTATCATGTGCGCAGTCTGTGCAAAATTGTACATTGGTAACACTGATTGGCCAATGCTCCAGCATGTGCTGTATATCTTGCACATGTCACACTGCACTGTTATGATGCCATGTATGCTGACCATTAGGTTGGCTAATCTCTTGAATAGAGGAGCCAATGCACTCAAAGCTCAGATATAACTTGAAGCATCCCAGATGTTAAGCATGAAGTCACTGTGATTTTATGTGACTATAGGGAGGATGTGCTAGTTTACATAAAGGAGGAATATAAATTAGATTTCAACAAATAACTTCTCTGAGGAATGTGACTCAACACTTAAGTATCATTTATTATGCTCTTAAACCTCACTCACTCTGGAAAGCAATAACCCTAGTTTTTTTCTAGCTCTTTTGAGGGTGGTACAAGCAAGTCCATGCCTCGCAACCATTTTAGGGCTGTATTTATCAGTACTGTAATAGTGCACTCTCTGGAAGACCAGGATATCACTGCCAGCATTTCAAAGGCTTACCGTCAGATTTCGTCTATTAAAAAATTGAATGCTAATAGCCTCATAATTATGCATATAAGATAAACTCCTCCAATCACTATCTTTTACTCATTACCATTTCAGAAATGTTAACGTGCTCACACATTTCAGTTTTGGTGCATGATTATTTTCCATATGTGGCTCCTGAGACTGTGTGCATTTTTACCCATTTTCCATGTCTGGGTCTGTCCTCCATCCTTTGGGGCTGGCCACAGTTTCTCTGCTTTCCTCACCTCCTCCTGACCATGCATAAAGAGATAGTCACCCTGTACTATCCATTCGAAGATTGTGCGAGACCTTGTTCAATAAATGTTAATGCATTGACTGATTTGAAAGTGCGACTAGCTCACATCTTCCTTCTCCTGAGACATTGCCAACAACACCACTGACCTCCAATGGCTTCCAGTTCATTACTAGAACTGCGGGAGGGATAAGAAGATGACATTGCAAAATCATATGTCGACAGCTGCTTCTGCAAAATGAAGCATGTATGCCTTGACTTAGAGGAACTAGGAAGAAGATGCTCCACTCTGTCATGTCAAGATGTGCAGATCATTTCACCCTGTCTTAGATCCCTATCTCACTATTGCCTGAGATACTTCAACTGTTGGCCAAAGGACTATCTTTCATGGCAGTAAAAAAAAAATTACCATTTGGATGCTTCATCACCAGAAAAGCCTCTGGCATTGTGTGCTCTTTTTTCCTGATATGCCAAGAACATGAGATTCTATGGTACTAACACAGGTGATTTTGCATTCTCTTTTGACGTCTCCTCTACATTGTTAATGTTGAGTATTTCGCCTAAAGCTCTGTAATGCTCCTGGGCACAGATTCCTTCATTGCTTAGGAAGACTGTGTTCCCTCAGACTGGTAAACTTATGGACATGCCTGTGTCACAGACATGGGAACCTGAGATCTGGGTGCTGTGTTACATTTACTTTGCAGAATCTTCGAAAATCAGTGAAATGCTTCAGGTACTGTTCCCCATCTTTCCATGGTGTGGCAGCTGCTCACTTTTTCTTTCCACGCTCATGTTTTCTTCCTCTGGTACAGCTTCTCTTGTTTTTCCTTGGCACCAGGACTCCCTACCACAATGCTATCACTCCTGAAAGAATCTCAAGAGTGGGAAATGAATTGTGGGACTGTCCATACATTAGGTGCCTATTCCTGCTTCTATAACAGTGATTTCCTCTTTCTTTATCAGAAATTAAATCAGTAATTCACCAGTTCCTCCTTTAAAATTAGGGCTGCTATATTTGCATCCTTCCTGCTGCCTACCACCACCATCCCAATTGAGTGGTGAACATAACACCTAGCCATTGTTCTTCAGAAATCATGGCATGTGTCACACAGGCATCATGCGGAGGTTTATTCATTCGTGGGATGAGGGTGTCACTGGCTAGGCCAGCATTTATTGCCTATCCCTAATTGCACAGAGGGCACTTAAGAGTCAACCACACTGCTGTGGGTCTGGAGTCACATGTAGGCCAGGGAAGGATGACAGTTTCTTTCCCTAAAGGATATCAAGTAGGTTTTGGAACTAAAAAGAAAATTCAGGTTGTAGAATATTAGAAGTTTACAGCAAAGAAAAAGGCCCTTCAGTCCATGAAGCCTGCACCAGTCAAAAACAACTACCTAACTATTCAAGTCCCATTTTCCAGCACTTGGTTCCTATCTTTCTATACCTTGGCATCTCTAGTTCATATCTAATAATTTCCTAAATATTGAGGTGTTTCTGCCACTATCACCCATACAGTCATTGGTTTTCAGATTCCCACCACTTTCTCAGGATAAAAGAAAACTTTCCCTACCTTCCCTCTAAACCTCCTGCCCTTGTCTTAAATTTATGGCCATTGGACATTGCTCCCTCCACCAAAGGGAAAAGTTCGTTCCTATACCCTGTCCATGCCCCTCATAACTTTATACATCTCAAACAGGCCGCTCTCAGTCGCCTCTGTTCCAAGAAAATTAATAACCCCAGTCTGTCCAACTTCCTTCGAACTTCTCTTCATAACTAATACTCTCCAGCCGGACAACATCCTGATAAATCTCCTCTGCATCCTGTCCAGTACAATCACTTTGTCCTATAGTGTGAATATCCCAACCACGCACAATTCTCTAGCTGTGACATAACTAATATTTTATATGGTTTCAGCAGAAACAGCTCTTAAACTTTATACCTCAGCTAATAAAAGCATGTATGGCTTCTTACCCACTTTATTCACCTGTCCTGCTACCTTAAGTGACATGTGCTCTGAGGTGCGTCTGATTCTCAATACTTCCCAGGGTCTGAGATAATGGGAACTGCAGATGCTGGAGAATTCCAAGATAATAAAATGTGAGACTGGATGAACACAGCAGGCCAAGCAGCATCTCAGGAGCACTTCCCAGGGTCTTACCATTTAACATATATTCAGATCAAACGCATCACCCACACATTTTATCTGGACTGAATTTTATTTCCCACTGATTACCTCATATGACTATATCCTCCTGTAGTCTAAGGCTATCCCACTTACTATTTACCATTCCGCCAATTTTCACATCATCTGTGAACTTATTGATCAACGCTCCTAAATTCAAGTCTAAATTCTGTTTGTGTAAAGCTAAAACAACAAGGGCCCCAACGAGATTCAAGTTTTCAGTCACTGAAGCACCCTCTCATCCATCACCCTCTGCTTCCTGGCACTCAGCTAATTCTGGATCCTATTCCATGGACCCCTTGAATTCTTACCTTCATGATCAGTGTCTCATGCAGGACCTTATCAAAAACCTTGAAGTTCAACTGCCTTCTTTTACGCACCTGGTCACCACTTTGAAAAATCTAATCAAGTTGGTCAGACGTGGCACTCCCCTTAACAAAACAGCTTCGTATATCTCAGTGAGAATTTTTCAGTCTGATTCATTGAAGAGCTTCATTGCTCATCCTATTCACATATTGCCACAGATCACTTGTAAGAGGCCACTCTATATGTTGGATCATCTACTAGGTTAGGGGAAACTGATTCCAAATTCTCTATAAATTGAGTGGCAAAAGTAGTTTCTTCTCTAGTAAAGATAAAGTCCCAAACAATATGAGTGGATATTCAGACTAACTATGCATCATTTTCAAGTGTGAAATTGGTGTAACTGATCATGATTCACTGATTGATACAATACAGAAGGCAGAAATTCAGTACATCATGAATGTGGCTAGTTCTTTTAAAAAGCTGTACAGTTAGTTCCATGCCCAGGTTATTTTTCCATAGTTGTGCATTTCATTCTTTCTAAAGAATTTATCTTTCTGAGCGGCACTCTTTAAGTTTGCTTCCACCACCTTTTCAGTGGGTGGATTTCAAATCATGACCTCCAGTTACTTGATCTTGTGCAACTAGAAATAGTTTGTCCATATTTGCCGCATCAAAACCATTCATGAATTTAAACACTCACCAAATTGCCTCCTTACTTTTTGTGTTAAAAAGGAGGAAAACCCCAGTTTCCATATAATTAAAATCTTTTATCCCTGATGTCATTTTAGTGGTATCCTCTTCACGCTTTTTAAGGCCTTAACATCTGTGGTTCCTGGTTTGACTACAATACTCCGACTGGGGCCAAGCCAGTGTTTTATAAATGTGTTATATAACTTCCTTTTTTTATTGTATACCACTATTTATAAAGCTAAGAACCGATATTCTATTTTCAGTTTCTCAATGTGTCCTAACTAATTCAAAGCCTTGACGATTCACGTTTGTTCCTGTACCACCTTTCAAATTGTGTCATTTAATTTGCATTGCTTTTCATCCTTCTATAACCCAAAAGAATTTCTTTTAAAGTTTTCTGTGTTAAACTTCATCAATCATGTTTGCGCTTTTCTTTCCTGATTTTTTTTTTACTACACTCCTCACTGGTAATTACACTCTTAAACTCTATCATTTGCTGACTTTGAAATAATGTTCACATACCTACATCAAAAAGTTGCTCCAACGACTGCTCCTTGCACTCTTCCCTAAAGGCTGAAAAGCAACCATACTCCTCTACTCTTGCTTTCTATCCCTTAGCCAATTTGTATTCCTGAAATTTTATATTGCCATACATTCCAATTTTTCCTGACAAGTCCAGTATGTAGTAGTCTGCCAACATTACTTAAATTCCATATGGGAGAAACAACATCAACTGCAGTACCCTAATCAACCCTCCATATTACTCGGCATGACACAACCAGCTTAGTCAGACACAATTTTCCCAGAACAAATCCATTTCAGATTTCATTTATTTACCCATGAATTTCATTGTCAATTAATGTTCGGTCCTAATTAATATTTTTAACTGTTTTCTCACTTATTCTGATGTGAGCCTGGTTGACTTATAATTTTTGGCTACCCTTTTACTCTTTCTAAAAACTGATGCATAATTTGCAATCTTCCAATCCTGTACTTAAGGTGATTTAGTAGATAGTGGTTAGGGGCTTCACCATTTGCACCCTTACTCCCCTCTGCAAACTAAAATGCATCATACACTGATGAGGTGCACTCAGCACTTGTCAAGCATCTCATTCTGTATTTTTTTTAAAACTGATCCAAATTCTTCACTTTCTCCATAAATTGGCACCACATTTCGTAATGAAAGATCATCAACCTGAAACTAACTGTCTTTCTTCTCGACAGATGCTGCCTGAATGCATTTCGAGCATTTTCTGTTTTTAGTTTTATTTTGAAAAATATTTTCCTGAAACCTTAACATTTCTGATGAGCCTTTGTGATACCTGATGACCGGATATTCTGCTTTATCTTTGTTTATATTTGTTATGTCTTGTTGAACAGACTAGATGTAGTACTTATGGCCATGACCTGAACAAAATGATAGCGCACTCTGACTTTGACCTCCTTAGCCTCCAGTACTCATTCAATGAATTTCAACATCAAATGTTCAAGAATAGATTTTCATTTTTGTTTAGACAACCAACAGCCTTCCAGGCTCAACACTTTAAGAACATGTCCACTTAAGTGATTTTTTTTTCAGATAGCTTTTCCTAATAATGTTTCTGCTTTTTAAATTTTCAGCTCCCTTAATCTCATCCATTGTTCCTTTTCTTGCCCTGTCATCATTCTTTAGCCTTTCACCATCATACCATTTGTCATTTAACCATTTCTCCCTAGTTTTAGACTGTCTACTTATGCAGCAACAGTTCTACATGAGTTCGGAGTTACTCTTCAGACACTCTTTAGTTACATGACCTTATATAAGGATCTTTTATAATCATGGTATTACCCATTATGCCATGTCCCCCACCAATACCTGCATTCTGTATCCAACACCCACCCCACCACCACTACCTGCCAGTTTCATACATTATAGCGTTAGTCATTTTGGTCAATTGTTAGTCAGTTGTTCATTTGGGAACTGTGGTCCAGTATCAGGTACAACCATGCAGGGAATACTATAATCTGAGGACTATGAAAGCATGGGTCTCAGTCTGGACATCTGCAAGAAAATGTCCCTCCACCAACCAGGCCCGGTATTGTGGAGTGAACCCTTGAACATTAAGGTCCACATCGACCACTTCCAATACTCGGGAGTGTCCTGTTGTCCGAAGCAGCTGTTGATGAAGAGATCCAGCACTGCCTCCAATGAGCTGCCTTCAGCTGCCTGAGGGAAAGGATGTTCGAGAGCAACAATATCAGATCCAACACCAAAGTCATGTTTTACAGAGCTGTGGTGTTTCCTGTTCTATATGACTTTGAGATGTGGACTGTCGACAGCAGGCACCTCAAGACACTGGAGCAGTACCTCCAACACTGCCTATGCAAGATTCTGCAAATCCACTGGGAAGAAAGAAGCACCAACAACCTTGACCAGGCCAATTGCCCCAGCATTGTGACACTTACCAAACTTGATCAGCAACGATGGCTGTGCAAGTCATCTGCACAACTAACATGAGACTCCCCAAGCAAGTGCTGTACTTCCAGATCCAAAAAAGCAGGACAGAGGGAAGCACTTTAGTGATACCCTCAAGGCTTCATTAACAAAGTGCTCCATTTCCACAGACACCTGGGAATCATTGGGCCAAGACTGTCCAAAATGGAGGAGAAGCATCTGGGAAGGTGTAGAGCGCCTCGAGACTTGTCAAGAAAAGAGCAGAAGCCAGCAGAAACAGCGCAAGGAGCATGCTGCCACACCAATACCCCACCCACCCCTTCCCATGATCACCTTCTTCCCCAAGTGTAACAGAGCCTGCAGAAGCCACTTTGCTCTGAACAGCTACCTATTGATACATCCTGAGAGTGGAAGAGAGCCATCCTCATCTGCATGGGACTGCCAGTGTATGACTGTAAACTGAATAGATTTGTTTCAATTTTTCACTCCAACTGCTCTGAAACTGTGTAGATTTATGATGATTTATCTCAGTGCACTTTGAGTAATAGCTGATAATGATCAATATTTTCCTTTTAAACTTGAGGAAGTCCATTCCTAACCTTTCCAAAAGTTCTCGATGAAAATGATGACAATAGTAAAGATTCTTTGTCTTCCTAACTATTGGCAGATTTGACCTTTGCAACCTGACCACCAAACTAACTGACTGTTAAACTCTTTCTCAACATTGATATTCTGACAAGACTTTGATGTAGTTTTATTTAGAGAATATCAATTGAGTGTTTTAAATATTACCAATCTTTTTATTAAAGTCCAAGTTGTCTATAATCATTTGCTCAAAGTAATGTCTTAATATAAAAGCATATGAATTAGGATCAATGTAAGCCACTTGGCCAGTCAATGATATTGTGGCTGATCGATTTTTACTCCATGCTCCTACCTAACCTTGGTAGTGTTTCACCACCTTATTTATGAAGCTTTATCTACCTTTGCCTTCCCAATATTCAAAGACTCTGTTTCCATTGTGTCTTGAGGAAGATATTTCCAAAGACACGCAATTCTTTGAAAAGGTTTTCTCCTCATCTCTGTTTTAAATAGGTTAACCCTTATTTATAAACAATGCTGTGGGCTTGTTGAGGATATATCTGTTATTCAGTCTGGTACTGTCTTCTAGTCATGAGATACAATTCATCCCCATTTTGAACTTTTCTAAGCTCCAATTTTCCTCTGATGCTAGTCAGTATTGTGTCACCAGAAACATGTATGCTTCCACTTCTATTATAAACTCCAATGCGTATTTTTCAACATATTCGAAACTATTTCCCAGGGCAGAAATGGCTAGCACGAGGGGTCATTGTTTTAAGCTGGTTAGAGGAAAGTATAGAGGGGATGTCAGAGGCGGGTTCTTTACACAGAGAGTTGTGAGAGCATGGAATGCGTTGCCAGCAGCAGTTGTGGAAGCAAGGTCATTGGGGTCATTTAAGAGACTGCTGGACATGCATATGGTCACAGAAATTTGAGGGTGCATACATGAGGATCAATGGTCGGCACAACATTGTGGGCTGTAGGGCCTGTTCTGTGCTGTACTGTTCTATGTTCTATGTTCTATTACAAGTATTTTTGATATAGATACCATTGTTGTTTAACTCTCCTCTTATATGTACTCTGTGGTTGAGTTATATCTCATTAAGCACAATCTGAAGCACTGAATGCAAGTTGGCATCCTTGTAATTTTCTATTGAGAAGAGAAAGCAGTGCTCTCTGAATTGTTTTAACCATAAAATATAGTCAGAGAACTTCTGACATGACGTGTTGCTCCCAATGATTCTTTCTTAATTATAGCATATCTTTGGTCTTTTCTGTTAGAGACATTGAAGGATAATATGTTTACCTTCTCCCCTGGACGTGTAGCAACACCACCCAGATCTGTGCATGACTGTTGATAACTTGAAGTTGTAATATGCTACTACTTCAGAACATATTAACAATTTGTTCATCCTTCTAAAAGTATTTACATGATTGATTTACATTTTAGCACCGCTGTTGGCGTCGCCAAACAACTTTCTCAATTAATTAATTGCAGTTACATTAGTATCGAACCATAGAAAACTACAGAAAGAAGCCATTCAGCCAATCATGTCTGCACCAGCTGAGAAATAGAAAAACTGAAACTAGTTATCCATCTTAATCATGCGTTCTAACACTTTCATTGGCCCTGCAGGTTACAGAGTTCCAGGTGCCAAACCAGGTACTTTTTAAAATGAGCTGAGAGTTCCTATATCAACTGTCAAACTGAACACTAAATTTCAGATGCCCTCCAAGCTTTGGGTGAAAATGTTTTTTTTTCATATGTCTGCTAATCCTTCTACCAATCACCTTAGATCTGTGCTGCCTAGCATAGACCTCTTAGCTCGGAGAAACAGGTCTTTTCTGTCTATCCTATTCAAGCCACTCATAATTTTGTACAACACAATTAAGTCAATCCTCAGCCTCCTATGTTCTAAGTAAAACAACACTAACCTAGAAAGACATATGTAGTCAGATTTTAGAAAGGTGTGAAAATAACAAAGTTGTTGCAGTGGGTGATTTGAACTTCCCAAATAGACTGGGACTCCGTTAGTGCCGGGGTTTGGGTGGGGAGTGATTTGTTAGGTGTGTCCAGGAGGGTTTTTTGAAATAGTATTAGATTGTCCAATGAGGGAGAGGGCCATACTAGGCCTGATATTGGGATATGTTCTCAGCCAGGTGAGCAGAGTTTCAGTGGGGGAACATTTTGAGAATTGTGACCATACTTCTGTATGTTTTTGGATACTTAAGGAGAAAAGTGGACCTTGGATGATGATGTTAAATTAGGGGAAGGCTGACCATAACTGAATTAGGCAACAACTGGAGAATGTGGATTGGGAGCAGCTTTTTGAGGTTGAATCCATATCTGACATGTGGATGTCTTTTAAGGACCAGTTGTTTCGAGTGCAGGACGGCTAAGCTTCTGTGAAAATGAAAGATGGGAAAGGCAGGATTCAGGAACCTTGCATGATGGGGGAAAATATCAGCATAGCTGCGAAAAAAAGGAAAGCATATCTCAGGTTAAAGCAACTAAAAATAGACCAAGTCATTGAAGAATACAGAGAAAGTAAGAACGAGCTCAAACAGGGAGTTAAGAGCGCTAAAAATGGCTATGGAGTGACCTTGGACAGCAGGGTTAATGAGAATCCCAAGGCACTTTATACATATATTAAGAGCAAAAGGGTAGCAAGGGAAAGAGTTAGCCCACTCAAGGATAAAAGAGGAAGGTTATGTATGTGCAGCCAGAGGAAATAGGTGAGATCCTTACTGAATACTTTGTATTGGTATTCACTAGAGAGGGACATGAGGGATGTTGAGGTTAGGGAATAGTGTGTGAATACTCTCAGGCAGGTCAATGTAATGAAGGAGGAAGTGTTGGGTGTCTTGAAATACGCTATGGTAGACAAATCCCCAGGAGTAGCGGCTCTATCCCAGGATACTGTGGGAGGCAAGGAGGAAATAACTGGGGCCTTAACAGATATCTTTGTATCCTTTCTGGTCTCAGGTGAAGTTTCAGAGGACTGGAGAATGGCCAATGTTCTTTTTTTGAGAAGGAAAACAGATAATTCAGGTAATTGCAGGCCTGTGATCCTGACATCACTGGGGAAGCTGTTGAAGAAGATACCAAGAGACAGGATGTATTCACATTTGGAAGCAAATAGACTTGTTCATGATAGGCAGCATGGGTTTGTGCAGGGAAAATCATGTCTCACCAACCTGATTTGAGTTTTTTGAATAGGTGACAAAAATTATTGAGAAGAGAAGGACGTCGGATGTTGTCTAAATGGACTGTAGTCCCCTTGTGAGAGATGACTGAATGGACTACCTCTGCTTCTATAGCTTATTGTATCATAGACTTGTAATTGCCATAAAAATCTAATCAACTTTTTTAAGTGAATGTGAGTGTAAATTAAAATCAAAAGAGCGAAATCATAGAACTTTCAAATATAGAAACAAATTGTGCAGTTTGGAGATATTTTTCAAAAGGTTTACTTATGTATGTCTTTTATAGGATGGAGAGAAATAATTCCGAAACAGAGAGAACTGGTATGGCAGCAATATTTATAATCAACCTGTTCAGATTTGTTATGACACACTCTTAACGCAGGTGGGATTTAAACCGAGGCCTTTTGGATTATGAATAGGAACACCATCAATGTGCCACAGGAGTCTTACAAGAATATGGTATATAATTAAGTCAGCTCCACAAAGCAAACTTATAGCCTGCTGTTGCCCTCTGTCAACTATAACTACTATTTTCAGTTTCAGTTTCAGTGTGGTATATGCTCTGTGGCTATTTAAGACTAGAGCTTCAGAAATATTTATTGCGTAACATTTTGATTCCGTTTCAAATCAAATTAGTGCACTTGGTAATTTCAGCCTGAAATCCAAATGGGTGATGGCTGTTACTAGTTTGAATAAATTGATAAGTGAGGTCACACAACCTTGCATGCTTCTTTCTAACTGAATGTTCATAGATTCATACAGTGCAGTAAAGGCCCTCAGGCCCATCTAGTCTCCACCAATATAATTACCGCTAAAAGTGCGCTGATCCCAGTTTCCTGCACTTGTCCCATATCCTCGAGTGTTATGAGATTCAAAGTACTCATCCAAATTTTTTTTAAGGCTGTAAGATTTCCAGCTTCCACTACCTTTCCAGGTAGGGCATTTTAGATTCCCACCACCTGCTGCGTGAAAAAGTCGTCTTCCCAAATTCCCTCTCAATCTCCTAAAACAATGCCTTCTAATGATTCACCTCAACCATATTCTCCCTCAATCTTCTCTGCTCTCGAAAGAAAACAATCCAACCCTTTCCAGTCTCTTCTTATAGCGCAATTTCTCCATCCCAGTCAACATCCTGGTGAACCTCCCCGTACTCTATCTTAGTGCTACCGCATCCTTCCCGTAATAAGGTCACCAGAACTGCACACAGTGCTCCAGTTGTAGCCTCACCAATGCTCTGTATAACTTTAGCATTACCTCCTTGCTCTTGTATTCTATGTCAGAACTTGAATAATTATCCAAAGCTCCCTTTATCCCTCCAAGCTAGCCAATGTCCTACCATTCATTGAATATGCTCTCATCTTGCTTCTTCTTCCAAAGTCCACCACCTCACACTTATCAAGGTTAAATACCAACTACCACTTGTTTGCCCATCCATATCCATGCCTGCATGTGGTCCACATCTCTCTCAACCCTTCCCGTCCACGTACCTATCCAAAAGTGTTTTAAAGGTTATTGTCGTACCTGCCTCAACCACTTTCTCTGGAAGCCCATTCCATATACACACCACTCTTCGCATGAAGAAGATGTCCCTCATGTCCTCCTTAAATCTCTCCCTCTCACCTTGAACCTATGCCCTTTAGATTTCATTTCCCCATCCCTGGCAAAAGGACTATATGCATTCATCCTATCTATGCCCATCATGATTTTATACACTTCAATAAGGCCACCTTTCAATCTCCTATTTTCCAACGATTAAAGTCCTACCCTGGCCACCCTTCCCTACAACTTAGGCCTATTAGTCCTGGCAAATTCCTCATAAATCTTCTTTGCACACTTTTCAGTTTAACTATGTCTTTCCAATAACAGGGTGACCAAAGCTGTACACAATAGTCCAAGTGTGGCCTGCACCTTAGAATACAACTCCTCCCATCCACCTTCCTGCAAACATGCCATCCCTATTCCCAATTCATTCGCCTCTGCCGCATCAGCTCCCAGAATGAGGCATTCCACTCCCGAACATCAGATGTCCTCGTTTTTCAAGGACTGCAATGTTTCCCCCCCATCAATGGTTGAGAACGCCCTCAACCGTGTCTCCCGCATTTCCCACAACTCATCCCTCACACCCCCTCCGCAATAACAAAATAACAACCAAAACAGAATCCTGTTCATCCTCACATACCACCCCACCAACCTCCAATCCAACGCATCATCCTCTGAGACTTCCATCATCTGCAATTTGATCCCACCACCAAAGGCATTTTTCCCTCCCCACCCTTATCTGCTTTCTGGAGAGACCACTGTCTTCCATCACTCCCTTGTCCGCTCCACACTTCCCTCCAGCCCCACCACACCTGGTACATTTCCCTGCTCCGCAGGAAGTGCTACACCTGCCCCTACACGTCCCCTCTCACCCCCATCCCAAGCCCCAAGAAGACCTTCCACATCAAGCAGATGTTCACCTTCACATACTATATCCGCTCTTCCAGATGTGGCCTCCTCTACATCGGGGAAACCAAGCGGAGGCTTGGGGACCATTTTGCAGAATGCCTACGCTTGGTTCACAACAAACAACTGCACCTCCCAGTCACGAACCATTTCAACCCCCCATCCCACTCCTTAGATGACATGACCCTCCTGGGCCTCCTGCAGTGCCACAACGATGCCACCCGAAGGTTGCAGGAACAGCACCTCATATTTCAGTTGGGAGCCCCGCAGCCCAATGGTATCAATGTGGACTCCAAAACCAGACCAGCTTGTCCCCACCTCCCTAACTGTCCATCCTCCCACCTATCCCCTCTTCCCACCTCAAGCCCCACCCCCATCTCCTACCTACCAGCCTCATCCCACCCTGTTGACCTGTCCATCCTCCCTGGACTGACCTATGCCCTCCCTAACTCCCCACCTACACTCACCTTTACTAGCTCCATCCCTGCCTCTTTGACCTGTCTGTCTCCTCTCCACCTATCTTCTCCTTTATCCATCTTCTATCCACCTCCCCCTCTCTCCCTATTTATTTCAGAATACCCTTCCCCTCCCCCATTTCTGAAGAAGGGTCGAGGCCCGAAACATCAGCTTTCCTGCTCCTCTGATGCTGCTTGGCCTGCTATGTTCATCCAGCTCTGCACCTTGTTATCTCACTTTAAACCAGAAGTCTTTTCTCTTCCTTTACTGTGCCCCTGGCTATCCTGAATAGTAAACTTGCTCTCAATGGCTAATATATTTTCCCCTGATTTCTTGATGGCCCCCTCCCTTATTCAAAGTCTTATCCCCCACCCGCTAAACTAGTTTAGAACCTCCTTGGTAACGCCAGCAAATCTCCCTGCAAGTATAGTGACCCCCTCTGGTTCAAGTGCAACACATAGCTCTTGTACAGGCCACCTCTACTGCACAAGAGACCCCAAGGATCCAAGAACTGAAAACCCTGTCCCTACACCAGCTCCTCAACCACATATTTTTCTGTTTCACTCCTCATTGGCTTGTGGCACTGGGAGTAAACCAGAGATCACTATCCTTGAAGTCCTGCTCTTTGACTTATTCTGTTGCTCCCTGTACTCATGGAAGAAAATGTTTACAATTTTTTTTTGCTCTTAGTGGCATTAGTTACAAGAATTGCCCAAAAAAATCAGTAAAATGTTTTACTTTCTTATGATGCACGCTATATGTTGCTATATATGATTTAATGATGTTAACTACAATTTTAACAAGTGTTCAATTACGCAAGTCTAATTGAAAAATACTGTAATTCGATGCCTGCTAAAATTTGGTGCTTTTCCTGTTCATTTTCAACCAGACTCAAATATCTCTGAAGAAGGGTCACTAGACCCAAAGCATTAACTCTGCTTTCCCTCCGCAGGTGCTGTCAGACCTGTTGCGTTTTCGCAGCTATTTCTGTCTTTGCCTCAAATACCTTTTGTAGATTTAACTTTAAAAGTGAAAAAGAGGCAGTTTTATTCACATCTTTTCAAAGATGTTAAAAAAAACTTCTCGTTGTTTAGATGCTGATAAAAATATACTGAATAGTGACTTGCTTTATATCATTTTTTTAAATCCCTGGGCTGTAGATCAGCTTTTGATCTGAGAACTGTTGTCCTTGTTTGCTTCCATAAACTGATTATTGTGGAAATAAACAATCACGAAGAATTATTATTTTACTTATTTTAAAGCTACCCAACCCTGAAAAAGTCAGCAGCTATAAATGTCAGTGTTGAAATGTCTAGTTTACCTGAGCACCTAATTAAATGGGCATAATGAGTTTCGTAGAGTGATTGCTAAATATCTAAGAGAATAAATTACCGTAATATTATAAAGGGTAGTGGTTTTCTCATTGTGCACTTCTGTAAACATTCAATAAATATTAAGTTTTGGTCTTTGCAGTGGTGGATAAGAGCTCTTTTTATATTTTAGTACTTCGATTACGACCATTGGTGTCAACACATTCTTCTTATGCTGAGTAATACCCATTTATCGTACTACTATTTTCCACTTAAAATGATCAAATTCCATATTTTAGCAATGGAATATTCTTTATAGGTTTAATTTATTGCAAATGTGTTTTCCAGTCATTTCAAAGCAATGAAGATGTAGGATTAAAAGAAAGTATTTTTAAACATTGAATTTGTACTGTTGAATATATTGGGACTGTTGTTTTTATTCTGATGTGGGTCCTGAAATGAGGATCTCCATTTTCTTTGTTCTGATACTAGATAGTTAGTAGATCTTTCTCCAGATCTCAGTGTTCTTTTCCTTTTATTCATGATGTGAAGAAATATACTTATTAATGTACAGCTAGGGCAAAAGTGAAAAATGCTTAGTAATTTACAAAGCTACAATAACATGGCCTGAATTTACTTTTTTGTTCAGCAGTAGAAGTTTACGTTGTCATTCACAATCAATACTTGTCGCTAGTGAACATTTATATAGTACTAACAGTAAAATATGGCAAACAATTTATTTTAAACATCCTTGTTTACCCGAATTGTAGTGTATTTTAAATGGTATCTTGTGTGATTCTATGTTTGAAAGTAAAACGTATGGTGTGTTTTAACAAGAATAAAAGAGTTTTTTTGGAGGTCTAAAATTAGCAATTTCTCACACTACTCAAGTCTCCATGCCATGCCTAGCAATAATAGTTAACAATTACTACTTATTTTTCACATTCATGGTTTCGCCTCACCTTCACACACACAGCATTGCTGCGTGTATCACAACCACATCTCACAGCTTACACAGTGGCATTTTCCCAACTATGACAGCAGCATTAATTGCACTGCTCTTCCTGACACATTTCTATGTTTCTTACAGGACAGGATGACATATAACTTTGGACAAAAACACCTAACCACATAAGAAGCATATATTGTAGAGATTCTCACTATCTATCTTTTTTTGGTGGAAATAATAGCTGAATTTTGAACAGCTGTATATTTTAAAATAGAACAAGATACAGATATTTGCTGTTGGTGACTGGCCTAGAAGATTCTGCAACTTAGCCGCTAACATAAGGAATACTGATTATTGTACATAATGTGTTGCCGTGCCAATCTGGCATATGGTTGGATATTGAATTGGTCAATCATGGGAGGACCGATGCTAACCAACCAACCACAGAGTATTGATTAAAAAGAAAAGAGAAATCCTGCTCTGACTGGTTTTTGGCAGGTGTGGAATGATGTTGAAAGCTCCCAGAGAATGGTTGCTATTTTGTTTTTACTTTCTTTGGTCCTCTGGCCAGTTAAATAATTAGTGGATGTTCTGAGAAAAGAATCCCAGAATGTAAGAAATTAATAAATAATTCTGGAAGTCTGTCAGAATTGTTCACATCCCACAGTAATGGATGTGGTAGAGGAGCAGTAGATTATTGGTGAAGAAATACTCTCCCCACACTGGCAGTCACAAGGTCAGATACTGAATACTATGATACTTTAAAGTGAAGCTTAGAAATGGGATCAGCACATGAGTAGCATGTAGTCACATGGGGAAAAGGCACAGAAGGCACCAGCACCACAGCACTGGTGTTTCTCACAGCTTCTGGTGCAGAGGATTTGGGGAAATGTTGATCAGGTTGGCCAAACCAATGTTGGAATGTAGAATAATGCAAGGTGACCACATTGAAATATACAAGATTCTAAAGATACTTGACAGGATAGATAATGAGAGAACATGCCCTTTTGCAGGGAAATCTAGAATAATTAGGTATATTTTCAGAATAGGACAGCATAGAACAGGAAAAGGCCTTTGCCCACCGTGCCTGCTCTGACCACAATGTCATTCTAAACTAATCCCATCTGCCTGCATGTAGTCTGTATCCCTCTATTCCTATTCATGTGTCTGTCAAAATGTCTCTTAATCATTGCTGTCATACCTGCTTCTACCACCTCACTTGGTAGTACGTTCCAGACATCTATCACACTCTGTGTTTAAGTAAAATCTTGTACCAAACACCTCCTTTAAGTTTTCTTCTTCGCATCTGAAACCTATGCCCACACCCCTCTGCCCAGTATGTGATATTTCCACCCTGGGAAAAAGGCTCTGAATATCCATCTTAATCCATGCCCTGCAGACGTTTATACTGACATAACTTCTACAGATGCACAATTGAAAGCATACTGTCCAGGTGCATAACAGCCTGCTATGGCAACTGCTCTGCCCAGGACTATAAGAAACTACAGAAGGTGGTGTGCACAGCCCAGACCTTCAGGGAAGCCAACCTTCTATCCATGGAAAAGAGATAATGGGAACTGCAGATGCTGGAGATTCCAAGATAATAAAATGTGAGGCTGGATGAACACAGCAGGCCAAGCAGCATCTCAGGAGCACAAAAGCTGACGTTTCGGGCCTAGACCCTTCATCAGAGAGGGGGATGGGGGGAGGGAACTGGAATAAATAGGGAGAGAGGGGGAGGCGGACCGAAGATGGAGAGTAAAGAAGATAGGTGGAGAGAGTGTAGGTGGGGAGGTAGGGAGGGGATAGGTCAGTCCAGGGAAGACGGACAGGTCAAGGAGGTGGGATGAGGTTAGTAGGTAGCGGGGGGTGCGGCATGGGGTGGGAGGAAGGGATGGGTGAGAGGAAGAACCGGTTAGGGAGGCAGAGACAGGTTGGACTGGTTTTGGGATGCAGTGGGTGGGGGGGAAGAGCTGGGCTGGTTGTGTGGTGCAGTGGGGGGAGGGGATGAACTGGGCTGGTTTAGGGATGCAGTAGGGGAAGGGGAGATTTTGAAACTGGTGAAGTCCACATTGATACCATATGGCTGCAGGGTTCCCAGGCGGAATATGAGTTGCTGTTCCTGCAACCTTCGGGTGGCATCATTGTGGCAGTGCAGGAGGCCCATGATGGACATGTCATCAAGAGAATGGGAGGGGGAGTGGAAATGGTTAGCGACTGGGAGGTGCAGTTGTTTGTTGCGAACTGAGCGGAGGTGTTCTGCAAAGCGGTCCCCAAGCCTCCGCTTGGTTTCCCCAATGTAGAGGAAGCCGCATCGGGTACAGTGGATGCAGTATACCACATTGGCAGATGTGCAGGTGAACCTCTGCTTGATGTGGAATGTCATCTTGGGGCCTGGGATGGGGGTGAGGGAGGAGGTGTGGGGACAAGTGTAGCATTTCCTGCGGTTGCAGGGGAAGGTGCCGGGTGTGGTGGGGTTGGAGGGCAGTGTGGAGCGAACAAGGGAGTCACGGAGAGAGTGGTCTCTCCGGAAAGCAGACAGGGGAGGGGATGGAAAAATGTCTTGGGTGGTGGGGTCGGATTGTAAATGGCGGAAGTGTCGGAGGATAATGCGTTGTATCCGGAGGTTGGTAGGGTGGTGTGTGAGAACGAGGGGGATCCTCTTGGGGCGGTTGTGGCGGGGGCGGGGTGTGAGGGATGTGTCGCGGGAAATGCGGGAGACGCGGTCAAGGGCGTTCTCGATCACCGTGGGGGGAAAGTTGCGGTCCTTAAAGAACTTGGACATCTGGGATGTGCGGGAGTGGAATGTCTTATCGTGGGAGCAGATGCGGCGGAGGCGGAGGAATTGGGAATAGGGGATGGAATTTTTGCAGGAGGGTGGGTGGGAGGAGGTGTATTCTAGGTAGCTGTGGGAGTCGGTGGGCTTGAAATGGACATCAGTTACAAGCTGGTTGCCTGAGATGGAGACTGAGAGGTCCAGGAAGGTGAGGGATGTGCTGGAGATGGCCCAGGTGAACTGAAGGTTGGGGTGGAAGGTGTTGGTGAAGTGGATGAACTGTTCGAGCTCCTCTGGGGAGCAAGAGGCGGCGCCGATACAGTCATCAATGTCCCGGAGGAAGAGGTGGGGTTTGGGGCCTGTGTAGGTGCGGAAGAGGGACTGTTCCACGTAACCTACAAAGAGGCAGGCATAGCTGGGGCCCATGCGGGTGCCCATGGCCACCCCCTTAGTCTGTAGGAAGTGGGAGGAGTCAAAAGAGAAGTTGTTGAGGGTGAGGACGAGTTCAGCTAGGCGGATGAGAGTGTCGGTGGAGGGGGACTGGTCGGGCCTGCGGGACAGGAAGAAGCGGAGGGCCTTGAGGCCATCTCCATGCGGAATGCAGGTGTACAGGGACTGGACGTCCATGGTGAATATGAGGTGTTGGGGGCCAGGGAATTGGAAGTCCTGGAGGAGGTGGAGGGCGTGGGTGGTGTCACGGACGTGGTGGGGAGTTCCTGGACCAAAGGGGAGAAAATGGAGTCCAGATAGGTGGAGATGAGTTCGGTGGGGCAGGAGCAGGCTGAGACGATGGGTCGACCAGGGCAGGCAGGTTTGTGGATTTTGGGAAGGAGATAGAAACGGGCCGTGCGGGGTTGGGGAACAATGAGGTTGGAGGCTGTGGGTGGGAGGTCCCCTGAGGTGATGAGGTCGTGAATGGTGTTGGAGATGATGGTTTGGTGCTCGGGTGTGGGGTCATGATCGAGGAGGCGGTAGGAGGTGGTGTCGGAGAGTTGGCGTCTGGCCTCGGCGATGTAGAGGTCAGTGCGCCATAGTACCACTGCGCCACCCTTGTCTGCGGGTTGGATGGTGAGGTTGGGGTTGGAGCGGAGGGAGCGGATGGCTGCCCGTTCTGCGGGGGAGAGGTTGGAGTGGGTGAGAGGGGTGGAGAGGTTGAGGCGGTTGATGTCTCGACGGCAGTTGGAGATGAAGAGGTCGAGGGAGGGTAGGAGGCCTGGAGGTGGTGTCCAGGAGGAGGACTTGTGTTGGAAGCGTTCGACGGCAGTTGGAGTTGGGGACATCCCTCACACCCCGCCCCCGCCACAACCGCCCCAAGAGGATCCCCGTCGTTCTCACACACCACCCTACCAACCTCCGGATACAACGCATTATCCTCCGACACTTCCGCCATTTACAATCCGACCCCACCACCCAAGACATTTTTCCATCCCCTCCCCTGTCTGCTTTCCGGAGAGACCACTCTCTCCGTGACTCCCTTGTTCGCTCCACACTGCCCTCCAACCCCACCACACCCGGCACCTTCCCCTGCAACCGCAGGAAATGCTACACTTGTCCCCACACCTCCTCCCTCACCCCTATCCCAGGCCCCAAGATGACATTCCACATCAAGCAGAGGTTCACCTGAACATCTGCCAATGTGGTATACTGCATCCACTGTACCCGGTGCGGCTTCCTCTACATTTGGGAAACCAAGCGGAGGCTTGGGGACCGCTTTGCAGAACACCTCCGCTCAGTTCGCAACAAACAACTGCACCTCCCAGTCGCTAACCATTTCCACTCCCCCTCCCATTCTCTTGATGACATGTCCATCATGGGCCTCCTGCACTGCCACAATGATGCCACCCGAAGGTTGCAGGAACAGCAACTCATATTCCGCCTGGGAACCCTGCAGCCATATGGTATCAATGTGGACTTCACCAGTTTCAAAATCTCCCCTTCCCCCACTGCATCCCTAAACCAGCCCAGTTCATCCCCTCCCCCCACTGCACCACACAACCAGCCCAGCTCTTCCCCCCCACCCACTGCATCCCAAAACCAGTCCAACCTGTCTCTGCCTCCCTAACCTGTTCTTCCTCTCACCCATCCCTTCCTCCCACCCCAAGCCGCACCCCCCGCTACCTACTAACCTCATCCCACCTCCTTGACCTGTCCGTCTTCCCTGGACTGACCTATCCCCTCCCTACCTCCCCACCTACACTCTCTCCACCTATCTTCTTTACTCTCCATCTTCGGTCCGCCTCCCCCTCTCTCCCTATTTATTCCAGTTCCCTCCCCCCATCCCCCTCTCTGATGAAGGGTCTAGGCCCGAAACGTCAGCTTTTGTGCTCCTGAGATGCTGCTTGGCCTGCTGTGTTCATCCAGCCTCACATTTTATTATCTTCTATCCATGGACTCCATTTACACAACTCGCTGCCGCAGAAAAGCTGCCAACATCATCAAAGACCCATTGCACCCAGTAAGGATCTCTTACAACCTCTTCCATCAGGCAGATGATACAGAATCCTGAATACAAGCATGACCAGGTTCAGGAACAGCTTCTGCCCAGCTGTGAGCAGACCGATGAATGGATTCTGCAGCCTCAAATAACACTGATCTTGCTAATGTTGATCTCAGCTAGCACATGCCCTGTGTAATGTAACCTGTATGCCTCTAAGTCTTTTTGATCTGTACATCTTTGGTTACTATGATCTGCCTCTACTGATTTTAAACAAAGCTTTTCACTGCATTTAGTATGCATGACAATAAATAAATCAAAGAATAAATAAATAATAAATCAGTCAATAATTATACTTCCATCAGGTTGCCCGTCAGCACCCGACACTCTCTGAAAACAATCCTAGTTTGCCTGGTCTCTCCTTGTAGCTGATATTTGTCAAACTAAGCAACATCCTGGTAAACCTCCTTTCACCCTCTCAAAATGCACCCTAACTAAAGTTTTATACAGCTGCAACATGATTTGCCAACGCTTTTACTCAGTGTCCAACTGATGAAAGCAAGCATGCCATAATGCCTTCTTTACGACCCTATCAGCTTCTGTTTCCACTTCCAGGGAACTATGAACTTGGACCCCAAGATCTCCCTATATATCAATGCTTCTAAAAGTCCTGCCATTTATAGTATACTTTCATTTATGGTATACTGTCCTCTTGCATTTGACTTCCCAAAATACATTGCCTCATATCGATCTGGATTAAACTCCATCTGCCATTTCTCTGCCGAAATTCCCAGCTGACCTATGTCCTGCTATATTCTTTGACAACCTCTCTCACAATCCACAACTCCTCCAGTTTACGAATCATCTGCAAACTTACTAATCAGCCACCTACATTTTCAACCACAGCATTTATTTTTACTACATATGACAGAGGTCACAGTACTGATCCTTGTGGAACACCACTGGTCACAAACATCCAATCAGAAAAACACCTTTCCACAGCTACCCTCTGTCTTCTATGGCCAATCCAATTTTCTATCTAACTTGTCAACTCACCTTGGATCCCATATGACTTAATCTTCCGGACCAGGCTACCATGAGGAACCTTGTCAAAGGCTTCACTAAATGTTCGTGTGGACAACATCCACTGCCCTACCCTCATCAATCACTTTCATCAATTCCTCAAAAAACTTAATCAGATATATAGAACAAAACCTCTTCTGAGTAAATACTAGTAATTCCTGTTCCTAAGAATCTTCTCTTATAAATTGCCTACCACTAATATAAGGATCAATGGCCCATAATTTTCGAGATAATCCTTGTTAATCTTCTTAAACAAAAGAATAACATTGACCATTCTCCAAGAACATAGAACATAGAACAGTACAGGCCCTTCGGCCCATGATGTTGTGCCAACCTATCATCCTACTCTAAAATCAAACTACCTTGCATACCCTACATTTTATTATCATCCATGTGCCTATCTAAGAGTCACTTAAATTTCTCTAATGTGTCTGACACCACTAACACCGCCGGCAGCACATTCCATGCACCCACCACTCTCAGTGTAAAGAACCTACCTCTGACATCTCCCCTATACCTTCCTCCAATCACCTTAAAATTATGTACCCTCGTAATAGTAATTTCCACCCTGGGAACGAGTGTCTCACTATCCACTCTATCTATGCTCTTATCATCTTGTAAACCTCTGTCAAGTCACCTCTCATCCTTCTTTGGTCCAATGAGAAAAGCCCTAGCTCCCTTAACCTTTCGTTATAAGACCTGTCCTCTAGTCCAGGCAGCATCCCAGTAAATCTCCTCTGCACCTTCTTTAAAACTTCTACATCTTTCCTATAATAAGGTGACCAGAACTGAACACGATATTCCAAGTGTGATCTAACCAGGGTTTTATATAGCTGCAACATAACTTGGCGGCTCTTAAAATCAATTCTCCTGCCGATGAAAGACAGCACACCATACACCTTCTTCGCAACCCTATCAACTTGGGTAGCAGCTTTGAGGGATCTATGGACATTTACCCCCAAGATCTCTCTGTTCCTCCACACACACTGCCAAGAATCCTGCCATTAACCCTGTTTTCTGCATTCTAATTTGACCTTCCAAAATAAATCACTTCACACTTTACTGGGTTAAATTCCATTTGCCGTTTCTTTGCCCAGCTCTGCATCCTGTCAATGTCCTGTTGCAACCTACAGCAGCCCTCCACACCATCCACAACTCCACCATTCTTTGTGTCATCATAAAACTTACTAACCCACCCTTCCACTTCCTCATCCAAGTCGTTTATAAAGATCACAAAGAACAGAGGTCCCAGAACAGATCCCTGCAGAACTCCACTGATCATCAAGCTCCAGGCTGAATATTACCATCCTCTGTCTTCTAATGGACAACCAATTTTGTATCCAGACAGCCAAATTTCTCTGAACCCCATCCCTCCTTACTTTCTGACCAATGTTTTGACCTCACCTATGGCTAAAGAGGGTACAAAGATCTCTGTCAAGGTCCCAACAATCTCCTCCCTTGCCTCCCTCAGTATTCTTGGATAGATCCCAATAAGTCCTGGGAACTTAACTTCCTCAATCTTTTTCAAGATACCCAGCACATCTCCTATTTATATCAACATTCCATAGAATGTCAGTACACCCCTGCCTAATCTTACCATCATCCATGTCTTTCTCCTTGGTGAATACCAATGCAAAGTACTCATTAAGGACCTCACCCACTTCCTCTGGCCAAATTCCTCTCTTTGACCTTGTGTGGACCTATCTTTTCCCTAGTTACCCTCTCACTCCTAATATACATTTAAAATGCCTTGAGATTCTCCTTAATCCTACTTGCCATGAACTTCTCACCCTCCTAATTCTATTTTTAAGTTATTTTCTACTTCCTTTATATGCCTGAAGGATCTTAGGTGATTTCAGTTTCCTAAACTTTGCACATGCTTCCTTTTCCTTTTTGACTAAACTTCCAATACATCTTCTCATCCAGGGTTTCCAATCCTTGCCATTCTTATCTTTCATTCTCACAGGAATGTGCTGGTTCTGAACCCTGAACAACTGGCCTTTAAAATGACTCCCGTATGTCAGATGTGGATGTACCCACAAACAGCCACCCCTAATTTCTCCAGTTCATGCCTAATACTGTTGTAATTTGCATTGCCCTAGTTTAGTACTTTCACCAGAGGACCAGTCTTCTCCTTTTCTATAAATATGTTAAGACTAATAGAATTATGATCATTGTTCCCCCACTGAAACTTCAGTTGCCTGGCTAAAGTTCATTCCCCATACAAGGTCTAGTATGATCACTTCGCTAGTTAGACTGTGTACATATTCTTTTAGGAAGCCCGCCTGGATACATCTAACAAATTCTGTCCATTTGAGCCCTGGTACTCAGAGTCCCAGCAGTGTTGGGAAAGTTAAAATCACATACTACAACACCCTGTTTTCACATCCTTCCAGGATCTACCTACATATCTGCTCCTCTAACATCTGTTGACTATTGAGAAGCCTATAGTTAACCCCATTTTAGTTATTGCATCTTTCTTATTCCTGAGGTCTAGCCATATGAACTTGCTGGATGACCCATCCAAGATGTCCTTTCTTTTTGCACCTGTGACATTATCCTCAACCAGTAAAGCAATTCACCCACTCCTTTCTATCATGCCTGTGAATCTAAACCCTAGAATGATGAATCACATGTCCCTGCAACCATAGGAAGTATTACACCTGCCCCTACACCTCCCCCTCACTTCCATTCAAGGCATAAAACAAACCTTTCACATCAGATGGGGGTTCACCTGCACATCCGTCAACTTAGTCGACTGTATCTGCTGCTCCCAGTGTGGCTTCCTGTACATTGGTGAGACCAAGCGTAGATTCGGAGACTATTTTGTGAGCGTCCGTGATCTCTCTGTGACAAATGACTACACCTTCTGGTCGTGAACCAATTTAACTCCCCCTCCCACTCCCTGGGTGGCATGTCCATCCTGGGACTCCTCCAGTATTATAATGAAGCCACCCACAAACCGGAGGAGCAGCACCTCATATTCCATCTCAGGAGCCTGCAGCCCAATGGCCTAAACTTGGATTTCACAAATTGTAAAATCTCTCCACTCCCGACTTCATCCCATGCCCAACGCTCCCTCTTATCCCTGCCTCCTTGACCTTTCACAAACTGTCCATCCTCTCTCCCACCTATCTGCCCCACCCTTCCCACTGACCAATCCCCACCACTCCCTACCTGCACTTACTTCTCACCATCCCACAGACCTATCCCAGCCACACCCCTCCTCTCTATTTATTTCCCAGCTCCCTTTCCCCTTCCCATACCTGAAAAAGGGTTCCTACCTGAAATATCAACTTTCCTGCTCTTCAGATGCTGCCTGGTCTGCTGTGTCCTTCCACTTCCATACTGTGTTATCCCAGATTTCTGTCAGTGATGTTGCCATTGTTTATTACTCAACCATCAAAACTGATACCAAAGCAAAAATTGTGGATGCTGAGGCAACAATACAATATGCTGCAAACAGCAAGTCTGGCAGCATTTATCGAGGGGAAGAAAAAGTATTCATATATTAGATCAATGTACATTTGTCAAAATTGATTAACCAATTATTTGTCTCATCCATTAATTATGTGACTGCTCAAATGATCTATAATTGGTTGCCTTTGTTTACATGACATTAGAAATAGAATGCATCTGCTGGAAAATTCGATGTTCTAAATATGTGAAAGGTGCAAAATAAACACAGTTTCATTCTTTTACATTGGTGAATATGTGAAATGGTGTCCCATCAATATCAATGGAAGCTCTGCTGTTTAAGAAGCGCTGAATAATTATTTAAAGTGAGAATGAAAGTTATAAGGATAAGGATAGACACATGATCTAAAACTCCACAGAAAATGATTATGCATGTGCTGCTGGAACCATGGAAGAGTTACTTTTAGGAAAGCAACTCCTGACAGTTTTATGTGTGGGTTGTTGTTCAAGACTGATATCCTGGAAATATTGCGTAATTTATTTTTCACCAAGGATGTAATTTCATATGGTTAGACCTACGTGGAAGGTTTATGCATGGTTATTCAATATCCTCAGGAGATTAAATAAATTGAAAAAAAATTCATAGCATTGCAATTGTAGAGAATCTATGAGATTACAAATTATATGTGGTCTGTTAAGAAGAAATTGTAATGGACTAAATCATTTCATGTTTTTCTATACTTCTTACTTTCTTGAAATATCAGCCATAGAAAGCAGCTAACAAGGTTTCAAAAATGTCAATTAAACATTAGATTTAACATCTCAAGATTTTACTTGCTGACCTTCGGAGAGCAGAAAGAAATTTCACGAAGCTTCATCTTTGAGGTTTAACCTGTGTCTTTGCATTTTCTTGCGCCACTGCATAATTTGAAATGAATCCATAACCACAAAAAAATGTGTTATAGTTTCAATGATTCAAATTGATAACTAAATGGTCTTTTGCTCATCTGCAATACTTAAGTTAAGGACATGACATTTAACAAGCAGGAGATCCACAGTCTGGAATTGTTTTTCATGGGGATTATAAAACTTCTTATCATAATTGTTGTGCAAAATTTTGTGGTCTGTATCCATGAATTTGAAGGTGGGAACTGCTGATCAAAATGCAGTGCTTGATCTGCATGCCACCTATCCGCCTGTTACCCAGTTTCCATGGGGTTGAGGGATGTGATTGGTGGGCAGTGGAGGCATCAGGCAGCTAACTCACCCATGAGTCAATTGAGGCTGTTTTGGCCAAGTAATGAACAGCACAGGCTCAGAAAGCTGACAGCTTGTTCTTGATAACAAGTGTGAAGCTGGATGAACACAGCAGGCCAAGCAGCATCTCAGGCACAAAAGCTGATGTTTCGGGCCTAGATCCTTCATCAGAGAGGGGGATGGGGAGAGGATTCTGAAATAAATAGGGAGAGAGGGGGAGGTGGACCGAAGATGGATAGAGGAGAAGATAGGTGGAGAGGAGAGTATAGGTGGGGAGGTGTGGGAGGGGATTGGTCAGTCTGGGGAGGACGGAAAGGTCAAGGAGGCGCTTGCAGAGGAAGGTGCCAGCTGTGGTGGGGTTGGAGGGAAGTGTGGAGCGGACAAGGGAGTCACGGAGAGAGTTGTCCATCTGGAAAGCAGATAAGGGTAGGGAGGGAAAATGTCTTTTCTGTAGATCTGAACAGAAGCCCTATAATGTTTCAGAGATAGCAGGATAACAAGGTGTAGAGCTGGATGAACACAGCAGGCCAAGCAGCATCAGAGGAGCAGGAAGGCTGATGTTTCCGGCCTTGACCCTTCTTCAGAAATAGGGCAGGGGAGGGGTTCTGAAATAAATAGGGAGAGAGGGGGAGGCGGATAGAAGGTGGATGGAGGAGAAGATAGGTGGAGAGGAGACAGATCAGTCATAGAGGATGGGATGGAGCCAGTAAAGGTGAGTGTAGGTGGGGACGTAGGGAGAAGATAGGTCAGTCCAGGGAGGACGGACAGGTCAAGGGGGGCAGGATGAGGTTAGTAGGTAGGAGATGGGGGTGGGGCTTGAGGTGGGGAGAGGGGATAGGTGGGAGGAAGGACAGGTTAGGAAGGCTGGGATGAGCTGGGCTGGTTTTGGGATTTGGTAGGGGGAGGGGAGATTTTGAAGCTTGTGAAGTCCACATTGATACCATTGGGCTGCAGGGTTCCCAAGCGGAATATGAGTTGCTGTTCCTGCAACCTTCGGGTAGCATCATAGTGGCATTGCAGGAGGCCCAGGATGGACATGTCATCTGTGGAATGGGAGAGGGAGTTGAAATGGTTCGTGACTGGGAGGTGCAGTTGTTTATTGCGAACCGAGCATAGGTGTTCTGCAAAGTGGCCCCGAAGCCTCCACTTGGTTTCCCCGATGTAGAGGAGGCCACAATGGGAGCAGCGGATCCAGTATACCACATTAGCAGATGTGCAGGTGAACGTCTGCTTGATGTGGAAAGTCTTCTTGGGGCTTGGGATGGGGGTGAGGGGGGAAGTTTAGGGGCAGGTGTAGCACTTCCTGCGGTTGCAGGGAAAAGTGCCGGGTGAGGTGGGGCTGGAGGGAAGCGTGGAGCAGACAAGGGAGTGATGGAGTGGCCCCTCTGGAAAGCAGTTAAGGAAGGGGAGGGAAACTGTCTTTGGTGGTCGGGTCGGATTGCAGATCGGAAGTGTCGTAGGATAATGCATTGGATACGGATGTGGCCTCCCAGATGTGAGCGCGTGTAATTGTGACAAACAGATTGGAAAAGGAAGATAAAAACCAGAGACTATTGGATAAAATGACATTGGAAAAAGTAGCTTTGTGTTCTTAAAGTTTGTTTTCAGGACCAGGGAGTAGATTGCAGAAAATGGCTTCTGGAATAGTATTGTTCATGCATTCATGGATTGCGGACAGCACCTGATAGGCCAACATTTAATTTCCATCCCAAATTGCCCTTGAGAAGGTGATGCTGAGCTGCTTTCATGAACTGCTATAGCCATAGGGCTCAATACAATGATACTGACGTTAAGGAAGGAGGTCCAGAATTTTGACTCTGTAATAGTGATGTAATGACAATGTGGTTTCAAGGTAGGATACTGTGTGACTTGGAGGGGAATTTTCATGTTGCAGTGTTCCCATATATTGGTTGCCCTTCATCCTCCATGATATAGGAGTTGTAGGTTTGGAAGATGCTGTTGCAGAAACCTGCGTTACTGCACTGCACTGTGTAAATGGTACACACAGCCATCCTGTGTATCAGTGATGAAGAGAATGAATGGTGAAGATGGTGAATGATATGCCATTCAGATATGTTGCTTCCTAAATGATGTCAAAATTCTTGACTGTGAAAAAGAGTCATAGTGGGCTGGAAACATAACTTGTTTCTCTCTCCAGAGATGCTGCTAGACTTGTTGTGGTTCTTCAACATTCTTTGTTTCTGGACAGTTTACCATCACATTCCTGTTTGTAAAATGTTACACTGTCACTGGGGAGAGAAGAGGTGAGTTGCTCACTGCTGAATTCCTAGTCTTTGGCTTGCTGTTGTTAGACTGAGGAGAGTCAGTGGAAGTGACCTATTTGGATTTCCAGAAGGCCATTAACAAGATGCTGCACAGGAGGCTGCAGATCAGATAAACCATGATGTCTGGGCAAGGTACTAGGATAGATAGATGATTGGCGGACTGGCAGAAGGCAAAGAGTGGGGATAAAAATATCTTTTTCAGGATGGCATTTCCATGGAACTAGTGGGAATTCTGCAGGAATCAGTGATGAGACCACAATTACTCACATTATATTGTTAATGATCTAGATGGAGGAATTGAGGGCACTGTTGCTACATTTGCAGATGACACAAGGGTACATGGTCGGTCGGTAGTGTTGATGAAGCTGGAGGCTGCAGAAGCACTTGTGACAACCTATGGGAGTGGGCAAAGAAGTGGCAGATGGAATGCAGTGCAGGAAAGTGTGAAGTTATTTATTTTTGTTGGAAGAATAGAGGCATAAACTATTTTCTAAATAGAGAAAGGCTTCAGAAATCTGTAAGCACGAAGGGATTTGGCAGTCCTACTTCAGGATGCTCTTAGTTTAACATGCAGGTTCAGTTAGGAAGACAGATGCAATATTAGCATTCATTTAATGAGGGTGAGAATATGACAGCAGTGATGTACTGCTAAGGCTGTATAACCCTCTAGTCAGACTGCATTTGGAATATTGTGAGCAGTTTTGAGTCTCATATCTAAGGAAATAAGCCTTGGCGTTTGAGTGTGTCTAGAGGACATTTACAAGAATGATCCCAGGAATGAAGTGTTTGTGAAATGTGGAGTAGTTGCGGACTCTGGGTCTTTACTCAGTGTAGTTTAGGAGGATGAAAAGGGATCTCATTGAAACGTACAGAATACTCAGAGGCCTGGATAGAGTGGATGTGGAAAATACATTTCCACATTCGGAATGTCTAAGACCCAAGGGCACAGCCTCAGTGTGAAGAGACAACACTTTAGAACTGAAATGAAGAGGAATTTCTTCAACCAGAAGATGGTGAGTCTGTGCTGCAGAAGGTTGTGTAGGCCAAGTCATTGAGTGATTTTAAGACAGAGATAGATTCTTGATGAATAAGGAGACCAAGGGTTACAGGGAGATGGCAGAATAGCGTTGAGGAACATATCAGCTGTGATCAAATGATAAGCAGACCTGATGAGCTGAATGGCCTATTTTGCTTGTATATCTTACGATCCTGTCGACATAATATTTATATATGACCAGGTTAGTTTATGGTCAATAATAATTAGGTTGCTGATCATGGAGATTCAGAGATGACAGTGTATTTGAACATCCAGGAGATATAGTTAGATTCCTGAAGAAAAAGACAGAAAACAGAAACAGTTCTGAAAAAGGGTCTCTGGACCTGAAACATTAACTTTGCCTTTTCTCCACAGATGCTGCCAGACCTGCTGAATTTCTCCAGCAATTCCTAGTTTTGTTTCAGCTCTTTCTTTTTCAGTGTCTGTTTTTGTAGCATTGGGAAAGCTGATACAAGGGTAGGTTTTGCTGAGAGATGAATTCCTTACCCTAATTGGGCTGAAAAGTCAGGCATCACCTGACGGCAATCTGCCCCACTGCTTGAATTGATTCAGAATGGGATTTGCTGCCTCCTGGAACAAAGTCCTACTCTGGAGAGTTTCTCGTGATTATGATTGGCTGGTGACACTGTAGTCCCAGCAGAGCTAGAATCACTTATTGGCTACTGCATGGATTCCAGCTAGTTCCCATGGATCCTGGGACGCATAGACAAATCTGGTGTTTTGGATGAGCCTGGCTGGGACACCCCAGTCTTGAGGATGGCGAGGTGTTGGTGAGGAGATTGAGTATAGATTTGAGTTGGGCAAGTTAAGTGTACTAGATAAGGCAAGCAGTTGACCTTAAGGAGCTGGAAACACTGATGGAAACAGGAGCATTTTTTAAAGAAATGTACCCCTCCTGTTTGCCTGGCTGTACAACAGGAATTGAAAGCTGTTGCTCAATCCACCTCACTTTGGCCTTCCCATTTTGCATGTGAAATGGTAGGAGAAGGAGTATGAGACCTTGAAATGGCTATTCATTGACCAATTGTAGGCCCTGTTTGGCCTTTGTTTGTAAATGGGATGTGAGCATCAACGGCTGGGCCAGCATTTATTGCTCAACTGTATTTGCTTGTGAGAATGTGGTCAAATTAGTTAGGTCTTCTTTACCCGTTGTAGTCCATGAAATCTAGGCACTCCTTCTGTCCTGTTAGGAAGGGAGTTCATGGAGTTTGACTCTGGCAGTGAAGGATCTGCAATATAATTCCAAATCAGGACGTTCTGTGACTTTGAGGGGAACTTGTAGGTTGGGTGATATTTCCATGTGTCTGCTGCTTTCATTCTTCTGGTTCCAGAGATGGTGGGTTTGATCAGTTATCGCTGTCCACTTTGGAGCTGGTACACTGCTGACACTATGTGATGGAGGGATTGGGCATGGAAAGTGGTAGACAAGGTGCCAAGTCAAACATGGTTCTTTGTTCTGGATGGTGTTAAGTTTCTTGAGGGTTGCACACATCTAAGCGAGTGGAGTATTCTGACTTGTGCCTTGTAAGATGGCAGACAAACAGTTGTAAAAGAGAACATGAGTTATTCACGATAGCTTCCTCTGTTAACTGTATTTAGATTGCTGGTCCAGTTCAGTTTTTAGTCAATCGTAAAGCCTGGAATGTTGACAGTGGGAGATACAGCAGTGGTAATGCCACTGAAATTCAAAGGGAATTGTTAGATTCTCTGTGGGTGAGCTGGTCATTTTCTGGAAAATGTTTGGTAGAAATGTTACTTGTGACTTATCAGCCCAAATCTGCACCTTGTCTAGACTTTGCTGTATTTGGAAATGGACTGAATCATAACTGAGGAGGTGCAGAAACTGTTGAATGTTGACCAATCATCACCAGATACCCACGTCAGATCTTCTGATGGAAGAAGCATTCATGAAGCAGTTAAAAGATAGTTGGCTGTTGGACAATAACCAAAGGAGTCACTATGGTGATGTCCTTGGATGAGGCAATTAAAAAGCTTAGGAGTGTGCAAGCAGGCTGTTTGATGCCTTCCCTACCCAGCAAAATAATGGCAGGTGCAGGGGCAAATGTAGTTAACCTGTTTTAGTGATGAAGGTAATTTTGATTCCATGTTAGAGGCAGCCTGAAAATGAGTTGCCAAATTCGTAAGATGCAACACAGAACCACAGATATGCTAAACAATAGAAGCAGCACACTAAAATCGAGCTAACAGATCAGATTAAAGCTTTGCAATCCTGCTATTGGAGGAGGAGTTTTGATAAGCATTCCATCTGTCAATGATGACAGAACCAACCATGCCAGTATGAGTTTGCAATAATTTTTAGTGAAAAGTGCCAAGTAAAAATTCAGTCGTACACTCTTTCTGACATTATCAGAATCACTGCCAATCTTCAGCCAGCTCAGTTCCCTCCATGTGATACTAAGAAATGGATGAGTGCACTAAAACAAGTCTATGGATTGCAATAATATCCCAGGTATGGGACTAAAGACTTATGCTTAGGACTAGACGTGCCGCTCGTCAGGCAGTTCTTGCACAATTACAATATACATTACATCTAAGCAACAAAGTGGGAAAAAAGTGCTCAACTATGCCCTGTATGCAAAAACACATAGTACAATTCAAATAATTACTACTACTCTCTCAGATGATAGTAAATCATCAGCAGAATGATTTAAGTTGTTATTGACAATGTTATGAAGTGGCCCTTCCTAATAACCTGCATTCCATTGTTCTATTTGATACTGCTAGGACTACAAGGTTCCTGACATTATTATATACTTGACTCATAAAGGACAAAAAAGCTGAACTCCAGAGCAAAGGTGAGAATGATTGCATTGACATTTGAGCAGATGTCACATAACCAAGCTCTAGTAAAATGCAAGTTAGTGGACATCATGGGAAAACTCTCACTAATTAGAGCCATATGTACCTCAAAAAAGATGGCTGCAGTTATTGCAGGTCAGTTATCTCAACAGCAAGGGTTTCGCAGCTACGTGTCCTAGGCTCAAACATCTTCAGCCACATCATTAATGACCCTCCTTCTGTCACAGGGTCAGAGGTTGGAATGTCAGGGATGCTTGCACGCAAAGTTGAGTTCCTTTCAAATATCAAGATAATGAAACAATTCCCACCTACATCAAATTAGGATAATGTTCAGGCTTGAGCTGGTAAATGACAAATAAATAATAAATTACAATAAATAGCGATCACGGGGGATTTCAATATGCAGGTGGACTGGAAAAATCATGTTGGTAGTGGATTGCAAGAAAAGGAGTTTGTGGAATATCGACGAGATGGCTTTTTGGAGCAGCTCGTGGTGGAGCCCACAAGGGAACAGGCAATACTGGATTTAGTGTTGTGCAATTAGGCAAACTTGATAAGGAAGCTTAAGGTTAAGGAACCCTTAGAAGGCAGTGTGATAGAATTTACTCTGCAATTTGAGAGGGAGAAGATAGAATCAGGGGTAACTGTATTACAGCTGCATAAAGGTGATTGCAGAGATGTTAGTGAGCAGCTGGGCAGAATTGACTGGAAAAGGAGCCTGGCAGGAAAGACAGTAGAACAGCAATGGCAGGTGTTTCTGGGAGTAATTCATGAGACACAGCAAAAATTCATTTTTGGGAAAAAGAAGCATGGTACAGGGAGGATGAGACAACCATGGCTGACAAAGGAAGTCAGGGATAGCATAAAAGCAAAAGAGAAAGCATATAATGAGACGAAGAGCAGTAGGAAACCAGAGGATTGGGAAGCTTACAAAGACCAACAGTAGGCGACAAAAAAAGAAACAAGGAGGGAGAAGATTAAATATGAGGGTAAGCTAGCCAGTAATATAAATGAAGACTGTAAGAGTTTCTTTAGATGTATAAAGGGTAAAAAGAGGCAAAACTGGACATTGGACCACTGGAAGAGATGGAGAGATAGTAGTAGGGAACAAGGAAATGGCTGAGGAACTGAATTACTTCGTGTCAGTCTTCATGGTGGAAGACACGAGTAATATCCCAAATTTCAAGAGAGTCAGGGAGCAGAGCTGAGTATGGTGGCCATCACTAAGAAAAAGGTGCTAGTAAAACTAATTGGCCTGACGGTGGACAAATCACCTGGACCAGATGGACTACACCCCAGAGTTCTGAAGAGATAGCTGGAGAGATAGTCGAAGCGTTAGTGGTGATCTTTCAGGAATCACTGGAGTCAGGGAGGGTCCCAGAGGACTGGAAAATTGCTAATGTGACACCCCTGTTTAAAAATGGAGTAAGGCAAAAGATGGAAAATTACAGGCTGATTAGTCTAACCATGGTCGTGAGTAAGATTTTGAAGTCGATTGTGAAGGATGACATTTCTGAATATTTGGAAGTGTATGGTAAAATAGGGCAAAGTCAGCATGGCTTGATCAAGGGGAGGTTGTGCCTGACAAATCTGCTAGAATTCTTTGAGGAAGTAACAAGCAGGGTAGAGCAAATGGATGTTATCTACCTGGACCTCAAGAAGGCCTTTGACAACGTGCCACACAGGAGGCTGCTGAGTAAGATAAGGGCCCATGGTGTTAGAGGCAAGGTGCTAGCATGGATAGAAGATTGGCTGTCTGGCAGAAAGCAGAGAGTGAGGATAAAAGCATCTTTCTCATGAAGGCAACCAGTGACAAGTGGTGTTCCGCAAGGGTCTGTGTTGGGACCATAACTTTTCACTTTATAATGATCGAGATGAAGGAACTAAGGGCATTCTGGCTAAGTTTGCAAATAGGTAGAGGGACAGGTAGTATTGAGGAGGTGACGAAGCTGCAGAAGGGTCTGGACAGATTAGGAGAGTGGACAAAGAAGTGGCAGATGGAACACAACGCGGGAAAGTGTGAGGTCATGCACTTTGCTAAGAAGAATAAAAGCATAGACTATTTTCTAAATGGAGAGAAAATGCAGAGGCCTGATGCGCAAAGAGACTTGGGAGTTCTAGTCCAAGATTCTGTCAAAGTAATCTTGCAGGTTGAGTCAGTAGTCAGGAAGGCAAATGGAATGTTGGCGTTTATTTTGAGAGGACTTGAATATAAAAGCAGGGATGTATTATTGACGCTTATAAGGCCCTGGTCAGACCATACTTGGAGTATTGTGTGCGGTTTTGGGCCCCATATCTCAGGAAGGATGCACTGGCCCTGGAGCGGGTTCAGAGGAGGTTCACAAGAATAGTCCCAGGAATGAAAAGCTTAACATATGAGGAACGTTTGAGGAATCTAGCATTACACCCATTTGAAGGATGAGGGGGTATCTAATTGAAACTTATAGTGTGCTGAATGGCCTGGACAGAGTGGAGGGAAGATGCTTCCATTGGTAGGAGAGACTTGGACCTGAGGGCACAACCTTAGAGAAAAGGGAAGACCTTTTATAACGGAGAAAAGGAGAAACTTCTTCAGCCAACAAGTGGTGAATCTATGGACTTCACTGCCACAGAAGGCTGTGGAGGCCAGTTCATTGAGCACATTTCAGACTGAGATGGATAGATTCTTGATTATCAAGGGGATCAAGGGTTACGGGGAGAAAGTGGGAGAGTGGGTTTGAAGAACATTTTAGCCATGATTGAATGGCGTAGCAGATTCAATGGGCCAAATGGCCTAATTTCTGCTCCTATGTCTTATGGTCTTATGGTCTAATATTTGTGTCATACAATGTCAAGTGATGACTGTCAACTACAAGAGACAGTTTAACATTTTTAGTTAATTTGACACTCAGTAAACTATGATCAGGAACAGGCAGTTCAGCCCCTGCAGTCTGGTACAGCATTTGTAGAATCATAGAATCCCTACAGTTTGGGAAGCAGGTCTTTCAACCCACTGAGTCCACACGAACTGTCTGAAGAGCATCTCACCCAGACCCAACCCCACCCGATCCCTGTAACCTTGCATTTCTCATGGTTAATCCAGAACCCTGGACCCCATGGGCAACTTAGCATGGCCTATCCTGCACATTTTTGAACTGTGGGAGGTAACCAGAGTGCCTAGAGGAAACCCATACAGAGAATGTGCAAACTCTGTACAGTTGCCAAACCTGGGCCCCTGGCACTCTGAGGCAGTAGTGCTAACCACTGAGTCACAATACCACCCTATTTATGGATCAATTCATTGCAGCCTCAACTCTACTTCCCTGCTTGCTCCCCAGTTGCTAATTTAAAAATCTGTCTGTCCTTAAATTTACTCAATGTCCCTAAATTCACTGCAGTTTGGGGTAGTAAATTCTACAGATTCATGACCATTTGAGAGAAGTTATTTCTCCTCGTCTGTTTTAAATGTATTTCCTCTTATCTTAAAACTATTACCTCTCACCCTGAATTGCCCCACAAAACAAAATATCCCCTCATGTCTACTTTGTCAGCCTGTTTAGACCTCAGTTAGATCTCCTCTCATTCATCTGAACTCTAGAGAGTGCAGGCCTAAACTGCTCAACGTCATTTCAAACTTCTTATCTCTGGAATTAATGGAACAAACCTCCTTTGAATTGCCTCCAACGCAACTACGTCCCTCCTCAAGTAAAGGAAGTAAAACTGTATGCACTACTCTGGATGTAGTCTCACTGTTGCTTTGTATTGTTACAACAACGTTTTCCTGCTTTGTGCTCTATTTCTTCAGTGATGAACACCAAAATTCTACTTGCCTTCCTTATTACTTGCTGTACCTGCATGCTAGATTTCTCCAATTCATGCACTTTGAGACCCAGATCCCTTTGCACCAAAGTACTCTGAAGTTCCTCTTCATTTAAATAGTAAGTAGCCTTTCTATTCTTCTGACCAAAACGGATAACCATATACCAATCCACCTTAAACTCATCTGCCAAATTTTGGCACTAACCTATCCATATCTGTTCGTAAATTTCTTATTTCTTTATTGCAACTTACTTTCCCATCTGCATGTGTCATCTGCAAGCTTGGCTATCGTATCTTCTACCTAAGCATCCAAGTCATTAATATAGATTGTAAATAGTTGAGTCCCCAAGGACCGAATCCTGTGGCACCCCACTGCTTGTATCTTGCAAACCAAAAAAGACCCATTTATCCCAATTCCTTGCTTTCTGTTTGTTCCTCAATCCTCTATCCAAGCTAATAAAATACTTCTAACCCCATGTGATCTTACCTTGTGTGTTAATCTTTTGTGTGGTACCATCTGGAAATGCCTTCTGGAAATCCAGATATACTACATCTAGTGGATCCTTGTTATCCACTTCGCTTGCTTTGTCTTCAAAGAGCTCTATTATTTAGTCAAACATGATTCACCCTTCATAAAACTAAGCTGACTTTGATGGATTATATTTTGACTTTGTAAATGTCCTGTTATTACTTCCTTAATAATGGATTCTAACAAGTTTCCAATGTCAGATGTTAAAGTAACTGGCCACTAACGTCCTACTTTTTGCCTCTATCTCTTTTTGAATAAGGACATTTTATTAGCATGCGCAGGCGTACACTTATTGGCATATATTATAGCATGACAAGAACACATCCTATTAATGAATAAAAACAGAACGTAGCAAAGTGGAATTCTTGACCTCAGGTTCTGGTGCTCCTTGTTACCATGGTTCATTGCAAATGTCTGTTCAAACATGCATTTACAAGAAGTTAACATGAACAAATAGAACCAACCAAGTCCTGCAAATACTTGCCACATACCATAAGTTGTTATGAAGATGTGGTTGTAACATTTACACCTCTTTCATTACTGAGTTTATGCCACAGCAAGCCAAAGTAACCAGCAGTGACATGAAGCATTGAGTATATTGAGTAGGTAAATCTAAGTTGTGGAAGCTAATAGGAGAGGAGGAAGTAGTTAAGAGTCAGCTCACATTACACAGATCTGAATTGGGTCCCAGATTTTCAAAGAAGAATGCTGTCTGAGCATAGAAAGATTGAGAGCTTTATTTGGGAAATGCAGCTTTTCCCGCACAGTGCTGTTTGTATGAGTCCGTAACCTGCATATATGCTAATCTGTTACACAGATAAAACTCCACACACTATCATGGAATGTATGACACCCATTGAATCTTTCATATCTAGTCTTCTTCAGCTTCAAGTATATTGAGCTTGAAGTCTACTAACATCTCTTTCTCAGAAAGGTTTTCTGACCGAATCTGACAACTAGTTTGTGACTTTAACATTGTTATTTGTTACAGTGGGTTATCCAGTAATGTGGAGAAATGATTGGTGCGCAGTACATGATTCTGCTAACCCTGTGGAAGAAAGCCAGGCAAAAATAAATTACTTAGATTGTGTGTGAAGAGATATGTACCTATTTTAATGAGCTCTGATTTGTCTTATTGCTGTAAGAAATTATTATACTAACTGTTCAATGAACTCAACTTATTTTGTAAGAACAATGTGCACGTTTAGGTTTGTCAACAAAAATATTGAGATTCACTTAGTAAAAGATGCCAATGTATAATATTATCTGTGCAAAATTTCAAGGCTAGTGAGTACCATGTCCTGAATTTTAATTGTGTGTATATGTTAGTGGTAGATGCTAAAGTTCTCATGACAGTAATTTCTCAAGGTCACCACAATACCATTGACACTTATCTACTTAGGTCCTAATAAACTACCTACCTTGCACACATGACTAAGTCATAAAAAGTCATGTGCAGGTTGGAATAGACATTAATTCATAAATTCAAGTTTGCAGAGCAATACTGTTCTTCTAGAATGAAATATTAAGGTAAGTACAAAAATAATTTGTCAAATTATGAGATGCAAGAAAATGTCACAGTGAATAGGGAAAAACCACGGACAATAAAAACGAAATATGAAAATAGAGGATGTTGGGATGGAATGGGGAGATGAGCTAGCATGTCCAGCTTCCATCATTTTGAATAAAATCCTCATGCAGTGGAGGAGCAGGTGTTTATTGCCATTTCTAGAGGAAGTAACAGTCAACATACAACAAACAGCAATCTTACAGGACACTCTTTCTTACCAGACTGCATCACAAAGAGGCTTATCGTGATGATGTAATTGCCATTCTAGGACTTAAGTGGTTTGCTTAATTGAAATCTCAAGTTGAGACAAAGTTCTAACTATTGTTCTATTTGGTTGCTGAACCTAGGTTTTTGAAAGAAATCATGAGCCAAATGTGCTGAGAATGCCATTTGTGCTTTGCCAGCTTCTCACTTGCTATGCAGATACAAAAATTAAGGTGATTGAGAACTGCTGCAATATGAAAGAAACATAGCAGCTGTCAAGCACGGACCCACACAATTTTAAATCAACGTTTTCACTAGTTCTCCAAGATAACTGTACAAAATTCCCATCTGAAAACTGAAACGATTGTCATTTTTAGGTTTTATTTTCCCTGTCAATATGCTCAACAACTCAAGACTTATGTTATTGCAGCATTACATTTTCGACAGATTTCATCTTTGGTCAGATTTGGGAAATCTTGCCAAAGTTTCAACTGAGAAGAAACAACATCCTTGAAATTCAATATATTTTGGGCAAGGACACTGGCATTGAATTTAATTGTTTGCTGGTTCACAACGTAAGGGAAGCTTGGCTACACTGACTCATGCGTCTACAAGGAGCTTGAACAGTTCATCGACTTCACTAACACCTTTCACACCAACCTCAAATTTACCTGGACCATCTTCAATATTTCCCTCTCATTCCTGGACTTCACTGCCTCTGTCTGTAGTGACTGCCTCAAAACCAACATCGATTTCAAGCCGGCCGACTCCCACAGGAAGCTGGACGACGCCTGATCTCACCCACCTTCCTGCAGGAATGCAATCTCCTAATCCCAATTCCTCCTCCTTCGCCATGTCTGCTTCCAAGATGGGACATTCCACTCCCGAAAATCCCAGATGTCCTCCTATTTCAAGGAGCGTAACCTCCCCCCCAACCACATCTTGCGTTTGCCACACTTCTGCCCTCACATCCCCTCCCCCCAATAAAAGTGAAGACAAGATTCCCGTTGCCCTCACATATTACGCGACCAACCTCCATATCCAACAAAGAACAAAGAAACCTACAGCACAGGAACAGGCCCTTCGGCCCTCCAAGCCTGCGCCGATCAAGATCCTCTGTCTAACCTGTCATCTATTTTCTAATGGTCTGTGTCCATTTGCTTCCTGCCCATCCATGTACCTGTCCAAATATATCTTAAAAGATGCTAACGAGTCTGCGTCTACCACCTCCGCTGGCAACGCGTTCCAGGCACCCACCACCCTCTGTGTAAAGAGCTTTCCACGCATATCTCCCTTAAACTTGCCTCCTCTCACTTTGAACTCATGACCCCGAGTAATTGAGTCCCCCACTCTGGGAAAAAGCTTTTTGCTATCCACCCCGTCTCTACCCCTCATGATTTTGTAGACCTCAATCATGTTCCCCCCTCAATCTCCGTCTTTCTAATGAAAATAATCCTAATCTACTCAACCTCTCTTCATAGCTAGCACCCTCCATACCAGGCAACATCCTGGTGAACCTATTCTGCACCCTCTCCAAAGCATCCACGTCCTTTTGGTAATGTGGCGACCAGAACTGCGCACAGTACTCCAAATGTGGCCGAACCAAAGTCCTATACAACTGCAAGCATGCCATATGCCTCCTTGACCAGCCTATTGAGCTGCATTGTCACCTTCAGGGAACCATGGACCTGAACACCCAGATCTCTCTGTTCATCAATTTTCCCTAGGACTTTTCCATTTACTGTATAGTTCGCCTTTGAATTTGATCTTGCAAAATGCATCACCTCGCATTTGAACTCCATCTGCCATTTATCTGCCCAACTCTCCAGTCTATCTATATTCTGCTGTAATCTCTGACAGTCCCCTTCACTATCAGCTACTCCACTAATCTTCGTGTCGTCAGCAAACTTGCTGATCAGACCACCTACACCTTCCTCCAGATCATTTATATATATCACAAACAACAGTGGTCCCAGCACAGATCCTTGTGGAACATCACTGGTCACAGGTCTCCAATTTGAGAAACTCCCTTCTGCTACTACCCTCTGTCTCCTGTCGCCCAGCCAGTTTATTATCCATCTAGATAGCACACCCTGGACCCCATGTGACTTCATTTCCTCCATCAGCCTGCCATGGGTAACCTTATCAAACGGCTTATTGAAGTCCATGTATGTGACATCTACAGCCTTTCCCTCATCAATCAACTTTGTCACGTCCTCAAAGAATTCTGTTAAGTTGGTAAGACAGTGCCCTCCCTGCACAAAACCATGTTGCCTATCACTGATAAGCCCATTGTCTTCCAAATGGGAATAGATCCTATCCCTCAGTATCTTCTCCAGTAGCTTCCCTACCACTGACGTCAGGCTCACTGGTCGATAATTACCTGGATTATCTTTGCTGCCCTTCTTAAACAAGGGGACAACATTAGCAAGTCTCCAGTCCTCTGGGACGTCACCCATATTATTCTGTGCCACTTCTGCCACCTATAATCTGAAGATATATTTCCACAACCAAAGACATATTTCCCTCTCCACCTCTATTTGCCTCCCATAAGGACTGCTCTCTCCGTGACTCCCTTGTCTGCTCCACACTCCCCACTAACCCCACCGCACCTAACAGCTTTCTCTGCAACTGCAGGAAGTGCAACACCTGCCCCTACACCTCCCCCCTCACCTTCAGCCAAGGTGCAAAGCAAACTTTTCACATCTGCTAACTTGGTCTACTGTATCTGCTGCTCCCATTGTGACCTCCTCTACATCAGTGAGACCATGCGTAGACTCAGAGACTATTTCATAAAACATCTTCACTGTGTACATGACAAATGACAACACCTTCCAGTTGCCAACGATTTTAACTCTCCCTTCCACTCCCTGCATGGCATGTCCATCCTGGGCCTCCTCAATGTCACAGTGACATCACCCGCAAACTGGAGGAGCAACATCTCATACTCCGCCTTGGGATCCTACAGCCCAATGCCTTAAACATGGAATTCACCAGTTTTAAAATGTTCCCACCTCATTCCATGTCCAACCCTCCCTCACATCCCCGGCTCCTTGACCTGACATAACCTATCCATCATCTCTCCCACCTATCTGTCCGACCCATCCCACTGACCAATCCCCACCACTCGCTACCTGTGTTCACCTATCACCAACTCTACTTTCCCCAGCCCCACCCCTCCTCTCTCTGTTCATTTCCCAGTTTCCTTTCCCCCGCTCCATTTCTGAAGAAGGGTCCTGACCCAAAATGTCAACTTTCTTGCTCCTCTGACGCTAACTGGCCTGCTGCCCTTCTCCAGCTCCACGCTGTGTTGTGTCTGACATCAGCATCTGCAGTTCTTGCTATCTCTGGCTATACTAATTCCTGAGTTTCATTAAAATCCTATTGGCTAACTTTCATCCATTCCGATTGGTTGAGGTGGATATTCTCACAGTCTGGAGATCGCCTGCCTAGAAGTTACAGAGCCAGCTGCCAAGCTATCTTGAAGAAAGTTCTGTAAACAAAGGGAATAGCTCTGCAAGATAGATAGTTTTGAAAATACTTTGGTTTCCTGTAGACCAAAATCCAAATGATTGAATTTACTGGCAAGAAGGTAGAATATTCTTCTCTTTGCATAGGTCGAGAAACTTTCAGAAAGTTGAAACCCTACTGGAGGGTTATTTAGTTGAGCTTGGAATACCAAGAATTCAAACATTAGACTTGGTGGAGTGTTTGTGCAAAGCTAAAACCCATGGGCAGCAGGCTATGGATGAGAAATGTACTTTTTCATTCCTATCTCAATTTCTTTCAATTCACTGTAGTCCTAATGTTCTACATATTTTTGATATTAAGCTGTGTTTTCCTACAGTTAGCTAATTACTGAAGACTGAGGTGTCAAAAGCACCAGGAATTTTAATTTATGGCTGGAGAAGTTTATACAAGTTAAAATTGTAACAGTTGAGCTATTGACTGGCAATATTACTTTGGCTTAATTTGATGCTATATTGATATATTGAAACACACAAAAAAGTAAGAAGAATAAGATGAAAATTTACAAACCCAGAGGTTTCCAATGTGTACTTGTATCATGTAACATTCTTTGCGAAATGTACCTTTTTAACCTATTTGTCTCTAGCCTAGCCACAAAACACACACTTAATTTGGGACATAATGAAGTAATTCCCAAGTTTCATGTTCATAAGGAATTTAACATAAGGAATCAAATCATAAATCGTTTAAAAATGCTATAGAGATACTTTCTTGTTTATCTTAAAATGGACTCTTGCTTGACTAAAATAACTGCTATTAGCTATGAATCTCAGAATTACTTGACCATCTGGAAACGAGATGAAATGGTGTGACCTGACGTAACTTGCATCAGTAACAGCCTTGATACATTTGTGAATTTAAAATTCGGAGATCCCACACAGGATCAAATGGATCCTTAGAAGCATCCAGTTGCAAAAGTTAGTGCAGCTGCCATCTGGGTGGACATGCACCTTTTCAAATTGCTCTTCCCCCTCCAGCATATGATGCAGTTTCATGACTGTGTCCTCAATCTGTAGCAATGCCACATCCTACTCACCTGGAGGAAATTCAATTGAGGTCGATAGACTCTGAGTCTCCTGTACCCCATCCATAACCATATGGGACTTTCAATTGCATCTTCATGTGAAGGCTGTTCAGCAGCTGCTAGAGATTGTTCTGATTCTGCTGATGCATTTACTCCTCCTCGGTTTCTTTGCATCTGTTACAAATGGAAACATTAGCGACTGTACTAATGTCCCTATGAAAGGAATTTCAGAAACAAAATGGGGCCTTAGTAATATGAGTAGTCTTCATTCATAACACAAACAAATGAGCCTACTATGAAGGACTCAGATAAAGAGGCCCTGGGAAAGCCTGTATATAGACCATTGACATAGTAGACCTTAATTCAATGTGTGCAACATAAGCCATGTTGCACAAATATAGCAAAATTAGTCAAACTTCATTAAGAAGTCCTCGCAAAACTGAAAACAGTGGGTATCAGCCGACAGATTCTCCACTGGTTGGAGTCATGCCCGGCTCTTGAAAAGATTGAGGTTGGAAGTCAGTCACCTCAGTTCCAGGACATCTCTACAGGAGTTCTTCAGGGTATTTCTAGGCTGAACCATCTTCAGCTGCTTCATAAATGACCATCCCTCCATCATAAGGTCAGAAGTGGGGATTACTCAGTGTTTAGACAACTTGCAGCTCCTCAGACACTGAAGCAGCCCATGTTCAAATACAACAAGATCTGGACAGTTTCCATGCTTGGGCTGTCAAGTGGCAAGTAATATTCACGCCACTCAAATTCCAGTCAATGGCCATCACCAGTAAGAGACAGTCTAACCACTGCCCTTGACATTCAATTGCGTTGCCATCACTGAATTCTCCACTGTCAACATCCTGGGGTTACCTTTGACCAAAAACTCAACCTGTCTCATCACATAAACACAGTGGCTACAAGGGAAGGTCAGAGGTTAGGAATACTGTAGGAGCTAGGAAAACTGTTGGGGTGGCATGGTGGCTCAGTGGTTAGCACTGCAGCCTCACAGCACCAGGGACCCGGGGTCAATTCCAGCCTCGGCGACTGTCTGTGTGGAGTTTGCACGTTCTCCCTGTGTCTGCGTGGGTTTCCTCCGGGTGCTCCGGTTTCCCCCCACAGTCCAAAGATGTGTAGGCTAGATGAATTGGCCGTGCTAAATTTCCCATAGTGTTCAGGGGTGTGTGAGTTATAGTGGGATGGGTCTGGGTGGGATGCTTCAAGGGGCAGTGTGGACTTGTTGGGCCGAAGGGCCTGTTTCCACGCTGTAGGGAATCTAATCTAACTCACCTTGTGGCTCCTCAAAGTCTGTCCACCATCTATAAGGCACATGTTAGTGATAGAGTACACTCCACTTGCCTGGATGGGGGCAGCTCCAACAATACTCGTGTAACTTGACACCGTCCAGGACAAAGCAGCAGGCTGCTTCCATGAACATTCACTACATCTACCACTGACACTCAGTAGCAGCAATGTGTACTACCCATAAGATCCATTGTAGAAATTCACCATAGATGCTGAGATAACACCTTCCAAATTTATGACCACTGTCATCTAGAGGGGCAGTGGCAGCAGGTACAAGGGAATACCTCGAACTGCAAATTCCCCTCCAGGCTACTTAGCATCCTGACTTGGAGATATATTTTCCTTCCTTCATTGTTGATAGGTCAGAGACCTGAAATTCCCTTTTTAAAGGCATTGTGGATCAGGCTACAGTATGTGGCTTGCCACAGTTCAAGAAGGCAATTCAGCACCACCTACTCAATGACAACTAGGGACGGGCAGTAAATGTTAGCCAAACAGCAACATCCCCATCCCATGAATGCATAATGAACAAACTTTCTCTCCCTTCCACAGCATCCACATGAAAGGCAGCATGATGTCAAATACTTACAGTCCAGGGTAAGAGAAAAGCAGCTGAGCTTGTGCAGCCAGTGAGACCTGGAACTGTCTTTCTGAATTGTGGTGGACAAGTGACTGTTTTAACGTTGACTATGATTACTTCTGCTTCACTAAGGCCCCATTTTGCGATCAATTTGTAATGATCAATGACATGACCGTATTACTTGTGACCCAGATTCGAGTTTGACCTAGTTTGTCACTACGTACAGTTCAGAAACAGATTCTGTGATTACAGATGTCATTAATCTACACTATGTAAATACCCAATTAAATAAATTTCCTTTTGAAGGACCTCACATCACTCACAAGTAGAGCCCAGCTCCTCCGACAGCAAAAAGAATTATTCTGCCCATTCTAGTTGTGCTGGTAAGAGTTTGTGTTGCACATTTGTGATTCGAAGGATGATAGCAAACAACACAAGGAAGCACTTCAGAGTGATTTACAGGCTTAACATGTCAAACCAGGAGATCCCCAAAACCTTCATGTTCCTTTCTTCCTGTCAATCCCATCAAATTTGAGTTTCCACACATGCCCACTGAATTCTTTAATTTAAGTCTTCATCTCTCCACTTTATCCCCTCTGTCGCAGGCTTATAGTTCAGTTATGCCAACTATTACAGTGCTCATTTAAACCAGGGAGGCCTTCAGTGACTGATTTTACACAGTATCCTTTGCCTACCAATTCTGTATTGACTCCCAGCCATATGCACCTCCCTTTGAGATTATTTTCTCCTTTGCGTCCAAGCATTCTGCCTTCAATTCCAATTGACTTCCCAAACTTACTGACCTCAGCAGTAGCTCTTGATAACTCTTCAACTTACTCTGGAATGGCCCCTAGCACTGAATGTTTCCATGCAGACCTCCATCTCTTTCCCTGCTGATTGACTTGGAAGAACAGTTAATGAGTGAGCCTGAGATGCACAATGTTCTGATGCTTGAGCAGAGTGCCTGTCCCTGTGCATGGATCAGCCTGGAGGCAGCCTTGCAATGTAGGATATTACTGATCTCTAACGTGCAGTAATGAAGTGGGTAACTGCAGTATAAGTCAAGATGTGCTACAATGCTAATGTGAAGCTGGTGATTGTCCATTGCCAAGCTCCATGGAAGTTGGGACAGTCAGTTGCTGCCCGTTGAGTGCATACTGAGCTATTGGTGAAAGCTTGTCGACATGGAGCCTCGGAGAAGATGCCAGACATTTGAAACCATCATGAGCCCAGTTGGACTTTCATAACAGGATTGTTGCCATCTCAGTTGACTGGGAAAATAGCAATTTGCATATAAATTAGGTGATATTAAGTCATAGTGAGATATTAATGCATGTAAATAGACCTCTCACTGTTCCCTAGCAAGGTTTTCATCTCACCATTAAAACCATGGGTGGAATATCAGATTTTTTTTACAATATCGATAATTTCATTTTTCTAATCTTGCCCTTTTTTTCAAACTGACTTGCCATAGTCCAGATCATTCAGCTTAGTAAAACCTGCCCCCACAGTCTCCCTGGCTGATCCTGGTTTGCAACAAAAACGTTGAACTGCTTGAAAAGCTGATAATGATTCAATCTCCTAGCTCATACAAGGAACAGTAGTTTGTTCAGCAGCATAGAAATCATCTCATCAGCTAAAAGAATTCAGACACATGACTGAAAGTCTTGGGCTTTTGATAGCAGTTTAATTGTAAGCTATGATCTACCTTCCTTTAATCAGGGAAGAGCTCGTCTCTGTCAAATCACTTGCTGCAAGATTCTCTCAGCAGAAAACCAGATTTCAGTCTCAGCTGGTCTTACCTTTAGCCTCAACTTCTCCAAAACCTGATTTCTGTGAGAAATTCTGTATTTGCATTAAGTATGGACTAACCATACCTCTGTTATCACTATTACAAGAACAGATTCCACAAGATCAGCCTATGGAAAGAACTGGTCACGTAACTTCTGGATTAAGTAAAAAAGGTGAATGAATGTTTATAGGTTTGTGTTTTAAATTCTTCCTCATTGTAACCTCCTAACTGTCATACTTTTCTTATCTTTCTTCCTTTGTTTGTGTACAAAAATGGTCCCCTGGCTTTTAGTATACAAATAAACCATATGTTTAACTCTGAAGAGAGTTTGTTGCAGGTCATTTAACTTCACAGCTTCACAAACAAAAGCGTTTACAGGGGCAGAGTGGGGGACATACCACAGCTTATTTTAACAGGGGAAAGAAATATAAGTAAAACATTGAAAGCATATATGCCTATTGATAGAAGAGGAGCGAAATAAAAATAAATCAATTCACATCTCTTTCTTACGAGGGAGTGAATGTTTGTGAATATGGCTCCAATCAAGTAGGCAGCTTTGTCCTGGAATGCCAAGCTTCTTGAGTGTTGTCAGAGCTATACTTATATAGGCAAATAGAGAAAATTCCATCACACTCCTGATTTGTGCCTTGTAGACTGTGCGCAGGCTTTGGGGAATATGGAGATAAGTCACTCACTGAAGCTTCCTAGCCTCTGGCCTGTCCTTGAAGCTACAGTATTTTAATGGATAATCCAATTCAGATCCTAGTCAATCGTAACTTCCAGAATGTTGATAGTGGGGGATTCAGTAATGGTAACAGGGTGATGATTAGATTCTGTCTTGTTGGACATACTCATTGACTAGCTCTTGTTTGATGTGAATGTTACATGACACTTGTCAGCCTCAGCTTGGATATTGTCTAGATCTTATTGTATTTGGACATGGACTATCAGTTCTGGATATGAGTTTGCTCGCTGAGCTGGAAGGTTAGTTTTCAGACGTTTCATCGCCATTCTAGGTAACATCATCAGTGAGCCTCCGACGAAGCGCTGGTGTTATGTCCCGCTTTCTATTTATCTGGTTAGGTTTCCTTGGGTTGGTGATGCCATTTCCTGTGTTGGTGATGTCATTTCCTGCTCTTCTTCTCAGGGCATGGTAGATTGGCTCCAAATCAATGTGTTTGTTGATGGAGTTCCGGTTGGAATGCCATGCTTCTAGGAATTCTCGTGCGTGTCTCTGTTTGGCTTGTCCTAGGATGGATGTGTTGTCCCAATCAAAGTGGTGTCCTTCCTTATCTGTATGTAAGGATACGAGTGATAGTGGGTCATATAGTTTTGTGGCTAGTTGATGTTCGTGTATCTTGGTGGCAAGCTTTCTGCCTGTTTGTCCAATGTAGTGTTTGTCACAGTTCTTGCAAGGTATTTTGTAGATGACATGTGTTTTGTTTTTTTGTCTGTATTGGGTCTTTTAAGTTCATTAGCTGCTGTTTTAGCTCAGAAACCATAACCACTCTCCCCTACATCAAAGACATTTCCGAAATGACTGCCAGACTACTCAGACCTCTTGGCATCAGGGTAGCCCACAAACCCACCAACACACTAAAACAGCAGCTAATGAACTCCATCAACAAACACATTGATTTGGAGCCAATCTACCATCCCCTGAGAAAAAGAACAGGAAATGACATCACCAACGCAGGAAATGACACCACCAACCCAAGGAAACCTAACCAGATAAATAGAAAGCAGGACATAACACCAGCGCTTCGTCGGAGGCTCACTGATGATGTTACCTAGAATGGTGATGAAACGTCTGGGAACAAACCAGCAAGCTCAGTGAACTAGCTTACATCTCGAACACAATAAAGACCCACTCTCTTGTGGACCGAGAGGACGAGAGTGCTATCTTGGAGGTGAAAGGAGGACGTCGGGTTGGCTGTGCACCCTTGCGACCAGTGGATCTTAATGCTGGCTTCGGCCTAACGCTGGTTCAGGGGAGCAGCCAACCTGCAACGATGGCTGCGGCAAGTGCTCGTGCCCCAGGTCAGGGGGTCCGGAACACCATCCGTGTTTCCGTAAAGAAGGTGGATGAAGTTGCACCTGTGGACCGCACCTTCTTCGTGAAGAGGGTCCTGTTGGACTGTTGTGGGTTCGCTGCCTGCAGGATTTTCCCGGAGGAGGTTTTTACGACGTGACCTTCCGGAGTGCCAAGCTTTGCGAGTGCTTCCTGGAGGTTTTCAAGGAGAAAGGAGGTGAGGGTCCCCTCTCTGTATTGACCGCTGTCCCACTGTTTGTGATGCCAGCACAGAGGAGCCGTATGGTGACTGTACACATGTACAACCTGCATGTGCCAGCAGTTGATGTCCTGACCTTCCTCAGAAGGTATGTGAAGGTGGAAGGGGACCTAACTGACATAGTGGACAGCACGGCCTCCGAGTCGTTCCTGTCGTCTATCACGGAGGTCTTAGACGACGGCACGAGGGAGTGGCTGGACCGGCCGATATCCCTGGACGAGCTGGCCAGAGCCCTCAAGTCCTTGCAGAGGAATAGGACTCCCGGAAGCGACGGCTTACCGGTCGAGCTGTATTCCGCTCTGTGGGGCCTGGTCGGCCAGGACCTGCTGGAGGTGTACGATAGTGCGCTTCGGGCAGGGGAAATGTGCAAGTCCATGAGGAAGGGCATCATCACCCTCATTTACAAGAGCAAGGGGGAGAGGGAAGAAATTAAGAATTGGCGCCCCATTTCACTTTTGAACGTGGACTACAAAATCCTGGCCAAGGTCATTGCCAACCGGGTCAGGTCTGTCCTGGAGTCAGTGATTCACCCTGACCAAACCTGTGCTGTGCCGGGCAGGAAGATCGCTGAGAGCCTCGCGCTCATCAGGGATACGATCGCCTACGTACAGGACAGGCGGGTGGACACCTGCCTCGTCAGCCTGGACCAGGAGAAGGCCTTCGACAGGGTCTGTCATGCTTACATGAGGGACGTCCTCTCCAAATTGGGGTTCGGGGAGGGCATCCGCAATTGGATCCGGCTGCTCTACGCTAACATCGTTAGCGCGGTCTCGATCAACGGGTGGGAATCAGACAGTTTTCCTGTTAGATCTGGAGTCAGGCAGGGCTGCCCGCTCTCTCCTGCCTTGTTCGTGTGCTGTGTGGAGCCCTTCGCCGCCTCCATCAGGAAGGACGTGAGCCTGAAGGGCGTGACTATCCCAGGCAGCGGAGGCCTTCAGGTCAAGACCTCCCTGTACATGGACGATGTCGCCGTCTTCTGCACCGATCGTCGGTCGGTGAGTAGGCTGTTGGACATCTGCGGCCAGTTTGAACTGGCCTCGGGTGCCAAAGTCAATAGGGGTAAGAGCGAGGTTATGTTCTTCGGGAACTGGGACGACCGCTCCTTCATCCCCTTCACCGTCAGGACAGACTATCTGAAGGTGCTGGGTGTTTGGTTCGGTGGAGCTGGGGCATGCACTAAGACTTGGGAGGAGCGTATCGCCAAATTGAAGCAGAAGCTGGGCAGGTGGACGCTCCGGTCCCTCTCCATCGCGGGTAAGAACCTGGTTGTCAGGTGCGAGGGGTTTTCGGTACTGTTGTATGTGGCGCAGGCCTGGCCTATTACCTGGACCTGCGCCGCTGCGGTCACCCGGGCCATCTTCCACTTCATTTGGGGGTCGAGGATGGACCGGGTCCGCAGAGACACCATGTACAAAGACCTGGGAAAGGGCGTACCGAACGCCACCCTCGCCCTGACGGCTACCTTTGTGTGTGGCTGCATCAAGCTGTGCGTAGATCCTCAGTATGCAAACACCAAGTGTCACTACTTACTGAGGTTCTACCTGTCCCCGGTGTTGCGAAGGATGGGCCTGGCCTCGTTGCCGCGGAACGCCCCGAGTAGTTGGACCGTTCCGTACCACCTGTCCTTTGTGTTGAAATTTTTGAAAGGAAACACCTTTGACCACAAGGCCGTCAGGCAGTGGTCAGCACGTAGTATCCTCAGGACCCTTCGGCAAAAGGAGAGGGTGGATCCTGTCGTGTGGTTCCCCACGCAGACTGCCAAAGTCGTTTGGCAGAATGCCTCATCGCCAGAACTTTCAAACAAGCACAAGGACATTGCTTGGCTGGCGGTGAGAGGGGCTCTGCCAGTGAGATCCTTTATGCATGCCCGGAATCTCTGCACCACCGCACGCTGCCCTCGAGGTGGCTGCGGGGGGGACGAGACTGTTGATCACCTCCTTCTGGAGTGTGCCTATGCGCAGAAGGTCTGGAGGGGGATGCAGTGGTATTTGTCGAGGTTCGTCCCGAGCAGCTCCGTGACGCGGGACTCCGTGCTCTACGGGCTGTTTCCGGGGACGCACACCGAGACCAACATCAACTGCGCCTGGAGGACCATCAATGCGGTGAAAGACGCTCTTTGGTCTGCCCGCAACTTGCTGGTCTGCCAGCTGAAAGAACTGACCCCGACCGAGTGTTGCAGAGTGGCGCACTCCAAGGTCCAGGGCTACGTGCTGAGGGACGCGCTAAAGCTTGGGGCAGCCGCCGCCAAGGCGCAGTGGGGAAAGACCACCGTATGAGCCCCCTCGTCCAGAAAAGGGAAAAGAATCCTATCTGGTAACTGGGCCCAGCTGGCGCCTTCCCCAACTGGTCAGGGGGCCAACTGGGACTGTGCGGGGTGACGACTGCCGGGACAGTTTCTTTGCTTTGTCTTTTTTTTTCTCTGTTTTGTTTTTTTTCCTTTAGTTGGTGTACGTACCCCCGGGTAACCCGGAGTGGCTTGCATGACTGGGTAGGTGTATAAATGTTTTATTTTTTGTACATTCTATGAATAAAGTATATTTTTTCAAATAAAAAAAAGGTGACGAAACGTCTGAAAACTAACCTTCTAGCTCAGCGAGCAAACTCACATCCAGAACCTCAACCTGAGCTACAAATCTTCTCAAAACTCGCTATGGACTATCAGTATCTAAGGGATCATAAATGGTGCTGAACACTGTGAAATCATAAGTGAACATTCTTATTTCTGACCTTATGATAGCAGTAGGACATTGATGTAGCAGCTGAAGATAGTTAAGCCTAGGATAGAATACTAGCCTGAGGAACTCCAGCAGAAAAGTCCTGAAACTGAGATAACTGACCACCAATAACCACAACTGTCTTCCTTTGTGCTAGGTATGACATTAAACAGTCAAGAAATTTGCCCTGGAATCGCATTAACTCTAATTTTGCTCAAGTTCCTTATTGCCACAATCAGTCAAATATAACCTTTGATGTCAGAGGCAGTCACTCTTTCATCACCACTGGAATTAAGCTGTTTTGTCCATGTTTAAATCAAGGCTGTAGGGAAGTCAGGAGTTAAAAAGTTCCTGTAGAACCAAAACTGAACATCAGTTTTGAACTTGTGTTATGAGAACAGTAGCATGGGCTGTTGTGTAGCCAAGTAACAGTTCCATTGTACCACCATCTCCCCTATTTCCAATGTAATTCAACATGTAAAGCTATACGATAGGTATTGGAGCAGTAGTAAAACTGGTTATGGTGGAGCTAAGAAAGCCCCAATTCTGTGAACAAAAATATCAAGAGTAGCTTGAAAATAACAGTTGATGAAATTGGTTGCAAAAGATGGGCTGAAAGTCCATTGGCAGCCAGTTTTCGACTGCCTGATTTTCTTTGCTGTCACATTCAATTGGAAAGAATCGCAGGTGTAGTGCAAAATCAGATAGCAATTCATGTGCAACCTAGCTTGCGTCATGTGTTTTGAAGAATTACATACATTTACAAGATACACGATTTAGCAATGTCAAGCTGTCTAAACAATATATTCATTGTTATATTTCTTAAGTTTTGTTTATGGCTGTTTGAAATATCAGCCAGCTCCAGTGAAATTTGACAAGGAATATCAAGTCAAAAGAAACATTTGGAACAGTTTCAGGAAGACACTGATGCAGAAAGTAAATGTATGATATTTGAAAGCAATGCAGAGGTTAGAACAGCCTGTGAAAAGAACAGATGAGATTGAAAAGTGATTGAAATAACCTTCAAAACGGACAAGTAAATCTGAAAAAAATAATTATAGTGAACTTTGAAAGAGACAGATTTTAAAAAATAGAGATAAACATTGACAACGATCTGTGAAAGTGATAGATATAACAGAAAAGACTGGATAGACTGAGATAAACAAAATAGAAAATAAATTACTAGAGAAATATCCCTTCAGATTGGGCACTGCCCAACCATTTTTGAAACAAGAGTGAAGCAGTTTTAGCAGGCTTGAAATGCAGCATAGAACAAATGCAGCAAAGAATTAACTATCAAACACGCACAAAAAGGGAAGTCCAAATGCATCTAAAAATTGCTTCCATTTATGCCAAATTGTGAATAAATATTTGTTTTGGAAGCATTTTCTCAACATTTACTCAGTCAAGCCCCTCAGAGTCCTTTATGTTTCATTAAAATCACCTCTCATTCTTCTAAGCTGTAATGAATAAACGTCTAAACTGTTTAGCTATTCTTGATAAGTCAATCCTTCATTTCAGAAATCATATTTAATCATTTCTGATCTGCCTTCAATGCCAGTATATCCTTTCTTAAATACAGGAATCAAAAGTATACGCAGTACACCAGGAGAGGTCTTACCAAAACCCTGTGCCATTGTAACAAAACTTTCCTATTTTTAAACTCCAACACTCCCACCAGCCCCAACAGAAATAAAGGCCATAGAGAGTTGAAAGAGAGAGACAAGTGAGAGCAATGAAAGAGAGAAACCAGCAAGGAGAGATTGCAACGTGAGACCAATGAGGAAAATGTAAAAAGAGGGACCAGTAAAGACAGCATGAAGTGAAAGACCAACAAAGAGAGTGTGAGAGAGAGAGAGACCAAGAGAGAGAGACCAGTGAGGGGAGTGTAAACAGTGTCAACATTCAGGCGATTGTAAAAGGCAAGATTAGTGAGGAGAGCCGAAAGAGTGAGACCCAGGGAGCAGAGTGTGAAGAGCTGTCAGTTAAACAATCTGTAGGTTCAGATCATTTGATTACGTATGACAAAAATCAAGGTATGACATCACAGGGAAGGAAGTAGAAAATGGGCTCACAAGTATTTTCTATTTATGCTATCTAAGCTAGGGAACTTCAATTGGGGTAAATTGCCAATCAACTGAAAAAAGAAAATCAACACAGGTAGACAGAATTTAAAATTTGATTAGTAATATAATTAACTAATTAATCCAATAAAAAACACATTTAGAGTTAGGTTTTTGCAGTTCAAGGAACTTTGGCTCAGATTTAGTGCACTGGGGGCCATTCTTTAGACCATATGGTGCTTCAGGGAAGTGGGAAGTTACCTGGACTGTTTGTTACAGAAGGTACTCACACTCTTCAAATTTGGTCCATGATCAGGGACAGGTAGGTTTGATTGAGAGTGAGACAAGTAAGAAAAATGAAAAGGTATAAATGGATAAGCCACTGTACTTGCAATTGGCTGATAGGTTCAGGGCTCTTGCATTTTATATGGCAAAAACTGAGACTATAGGGTGGTGAGCGAAGTGATCATGACACATCGTACAGGAAGCCATTCAGGCAGCAGCAGTAAATAGAAATTGTATAGTCAGGGTTTTAGATATAACATTCTAGAGTTGAGAATTAGGGTCCAGCAAGTGAGTTGCCTGCCTCATGTGGCAATGTTCAGAACATTTGCTTTATGCTGAGCAGAAACTTTCGGCGGGAGGGATGTCATAGTTCACATCAGTACCAAGACAAAAGGAGAACAAGGAAGGAGATTTTGCTTAGTGAGAATGAATTGCTGAGGGCTAAACTGAAAATAAAATCTCAAAGATAATTTCCGTAGCAACATGAAATTGGCATAAGGAAAATAAGATTAGGTACTTGAAAGAATGGCTCAAAAATTGTGTGGGAGAAATGGATTTTAATTCACAGGACACTGTCAGTAGAACTGGGTTGGTTGAAATTGTACCATTGAGATGGCCTTCACCTGAACCACACAGGGACCAGTATTCTGGCAAGTCATGTAACTAGGGCAGTAGAGAGGGTTTAAAACTTCCTGGTATGGACAAGGGATTAAATGAAGGAAGATCTGATAAAGGGAACAGACAAGACAAGTAAGCAAGGTAGCCGTAATTGTATTGTTAATCAGAGTGCAGTGAGAAGGGATGTAACAAACATAGGAGCTGGAGTGGATGCTGTGAAGCAGTAAAAAGGTAGAACTAGGGGCTCTGTCTCTGAATATGCACAACATTCATAACATATGAATGAATTCCTGTCTAAAATGAAAACAAGTATGTATGACCTGCTATCTATTATAGAGACATAACTGGGAGGTGACAAAGGCTGGAATGTGAATTCTCAGGGTACACAATATTTCACAAGAAAATGAAGCTGGGAAGAATTGATGGGGTAGCTCTGTTAATTAAGCTTGACATTGGTTAAATTATGAGAAATGATAAAGCTGTAGGATCAGTTTGGTTTGAGGAAACAAACAGAAAAGATAATTAGTCACATGTGGGAGTAGTTTATAGATCTTCTAACAGTAACAATGCCAGATATGAGATTGAAAAATGGAAGCTTGTGAGAAAGATAAAAGAATTCATTACTATCATGAATAATTTTAAACTACTTATAATTGGATAAATCAGATTATCAAAATTAGTCTAGAAGATGAGTTCATGAAGTGTTGCTAGGACAATTTGTTAGAGCTGCATATTTTAGAGAAAAGCAAAGAGCAGGCTGTGCAAAGACAATTTAATGACCACAGAGAAAAGGAGACTCTGAGAAGCTACAACTATACTGCAATTGATTTTGACGTTCAGTTTGTGGGGAAGAAGAGTAAGTTTAAGACTATCTTCTTTTAAACTTCAATGAAAGCAATTAAAGACAACTGGCTAATATGGAGTGCAAGACTAAAGATGTAAATCAATAAAGATGCACATTTAGGGAGATTTTTCATTAATACTGAGCAGAGATTCATTGCAGTGAGAAAACAGATTCCAGAAGGATGCATCATTTATGGCCTGCAGTAGTGACTGGAGCTTGTTGATTATGAGATACTCAATTGGCCCAGGTTAACAATCAGGAAAGCCCTCACTGACAGACATAACTAGGAGATTTAGAATGTCCTCAGTTGGAGGGACTGAAACTGACTCCAAGCTGGCTGGCCATGTTTGACTGTGCACAAGTAAATAATGTGTGACTTGTTCACAGGTAGTTCCTATTTGGATGTCTCAGGAACCAGGTATTACCACGCAGTGTGAAATATAAACCAACTGTCAACAGCCCACAAGCTTGTAAAACAACAGAATATAACAGCTGCGGGATGGCCAAGGTAATGATCAGCGATGCACACAATGTGTGACTTGTTGACAGGATGCTGGCCTTTGTGCAGTTATTTCACTGGCAACAGGAGAAAACAGGATATGTCTGAAGAACATTTGTTTGCAACAGTCATTTTGGAGTTGGGTAAGCATTTCTGGCATCATATCTTTATTTGGGAAGTTTGACTGGTTTGATCCTTTCAATGACACTGGGGCAGATGAAGACCAACAAACAATCCTTCGGACTGCTGGCATACCTGCAGCTTTTTTGGTTACAAGGGGCTTAACTTTCCCAGAGGCACCAGACACTACGACCTTCCAAGCGTTGTCAGAGTTGGTTATGGAATATTACAACCCAAAACCTCTTCTAATTCTGAGATGCTGTCGATTTTATTTGGCAGTAAACATAGAACATAGAACATTACAGCACAGTACAGGCCCTTCGGCCCTCGATGTTGTGCCAACCTGTCATACCGATCTGAAGCCCATCTAACCTACACTATTCCATGTATGTCCAAATGCTTGTCCAAAGAACAATCCATATCTGGATTTTTCATCAGAGGTAATGGGAACTACAGATGCTGGAGAATCCAAGATGACAAAGTGTGAAGCTGGATGAACACAGCAGGCCAAGCAGCATCTTAGGAGCGCAAAAGCTGACGTTTTGGGCCCAGACCCTTCATCAGAGTACTCTCTGATGAGAGATCTGGCAATGAGAGGTTCAGATTTGGTAAAAACCTCTTCCTATTTAATGTCGGTTGAGGGTGCATCAAAGTTGAAATCGTGAGTGAGAGCAAATATCTCATTTTCAGAGAGAATGTGTTCAGAGAAATTATCACATGTTCAGCAGCATTCTTAGTTATGGTACCAAATCACTTCTATTTGAGTAAGTTTATAGTGCGTGTATGTTTTAAGCAAGTATTGTTTCTGGTGCTATTGGCTGCAGAGGCAATTGGGTTAAATCATCTTTAGCGTCTTCGTCAATGACTATCTTTTCATTATAATGTCTGAAATGGGAATGTTTGCTGATGACTGCACTATGTTCAGTACCATCTGCGACTTGTTGCATGATGAATCAGCCCATGTTCATATGCAGCAAGAACTGGACAACATCCAGTCGTAGCTGAAAAGTGGAAAGTAACATTTCTGCCTCATAAATGCCAGGTAATGACCACATCCAAAAGGAGGGAAGCTAACTATGTCCCATTGATGTTCAATGGGATTATTATTTATGATTGTCTCAATATCAACATCCTGTGGGTTACCATTGACCAGAAACTGAACTGGACAAGCTATATAAATACTATGGCTACAAGAGCAGGCCAGAGGCTGGGAATTTTGTAGCGAATTGCTCATCTTCTGTCTATCAATGCCTGTCCACCATCTACAAGGCACAATTCAGGAGTATGATAGAATACTCTCCTCTTGCATCGATGACAGCAGCTCCAGTCACCCTCAAGAAGCTTGACACCAGCTAGGACAAAGTAGCTCAGATGGGTTGCACTTTGTGCACCACCTTCACCATTCACTCACTTCAACAATGACACACAGGATCCTTCGACAGTACCTTTCAAACCCTCGACCTATATTCCTTAGAAGCAGTGAATCCATGGCCATGCTCACCATCTTGACTTGGAAGTTTCTGATTGTGAAACGGGTGATTTATTAATGCCAAACATTAATAAATGCCATCTTTTGGACATTGAGCAGTTTATCCGCCTCCGTCTCCACGCTTATTTCTTTAACCTTGAGCCGAACCCTCCCTCTACTGACCCCTCCTCCTGCCTCCAATGCACCCCCTTCTCCTGGACACCACCCTGAGGCCTCCTACCCTCCTTCAACCTCTTCATCTCTTGATGTCATTGAGACATCGATCGCCTCAACCCCTCTCACCCACTCCAACCTCTCCCCCACAGAACCTGCAGCCCTCCGTTCCCTTTGCTCCAATCCCGACCTCACCATAAAACCCACGGACAAAGAAGGCACAGAAGTAGTATGGCGCACTGACCAGAGGCCAGTTCTCTGACCCCTCCTCGTATCGCCCCCTTGATCATGACCGCATCCCTGAGCACCAAACCATCCACAACCTCATCACCTAAGGTGACCTCCCACCCACAGCCTCTAACCTCATCATTCCCCAACCCTGCACCGCCCGCTTCTACCTCCTTCCCAAAATCCACAAACCTGACTGCCCGGTCGACCCATTGTCTCTGACTGCTCCTGTCCCACCGAATTTATCTCCACGTATCTTGACTCCATTTTCTCACCTTTGATCCAGGAACTCCCTATCTATGTCTGAAACAGCACCCACTGTCCACCTCCTCCAGAACTTCCAATTCCCCAGTTCCCAACACCTCATTTTTACTATGGACGTCCAGTCCCTATACACCTACATTCCCCATGCAGATGGAGTAAAGGCTCTCCGCTTCTTCCTATCCGGCAGGCCCAACCAGTCCCCCTCCACTGACACCCTCATCCGCCTAGCCGAACTCGTCCTCACCCTCAACAACTTCTCCTTTAATTCCTCCCACTTCCTACAGACAAAGGGGGTGGCCATGGGTACCCGCTTGGGCACAAGCTATGCCTGCCTCTTTGTAGGGTATGTGGAACAATCCCTCTTCCAAAGCTACCCTGGCCCTATCCCCCACCTCTTCCTCCGTTACATTGATGACTGTTTCGGCACCGCCTCGTGCTCCCACAAGGATCTCGAACAGTTCATCCACTTCACTAATACCTTCCACCTGTACCTTAAGTTTACCTGGACCATCTCTGACACCGCTGTCTCCATCTCTGGCATCCGGTACCTGGAAATAGATGTCCATTTTAAGCCTACCAACTCCCACAACTACCTAGAATATTCCTTCTCTCACCCACCTGCCTGTAAAAAGGCCATCCCCTATTCCCAATTCCTCGGCCTCCACCGCATCTGCTCCCGAGATGAGGCATTCCACTCCCAAACATCCCAGATGTCCTCTTTTTTTTCCAAGAACCACAACTTCCCCTCCACAGTCATCGAAAATGCCCTCAACCATGTCTCCCGCATTTCCCGCAACTCATCCCTCACACCCGCTATCCACAATATTAACCAAAGCAGAATCCCACTCGTCCTCAAGTACCACCCCACCAACCTCCAAATCCAACGCATCATCCTCCGACATTTCCGCCATCTGCAATCTGACCCCACTACCAAGATATCTTTCCCTCCCACCCTTATGTGCTTTCTGGAGGGACCAGTCTCTCCGTGACTCCATTGTACGCTCCGCACTCCCCTCCAACCCCACCACCGCGGGCACTTTTCCCTGCAACCGAAGCAAGTGCTATACCCGCCCCTATACCCACCCCTATACCTCCCCCCCCAACCCCCATCCCAGGCCCTAAGAAGACTTTCCACATCAGACAGATGCTCACCTGCACATCTGTTAATGAGATATACTGTATCCACTGTTCCTGTTGTGGCCTCCTCGATATCAGGGAAACCAAACAGAGGCTTGGGGACCACCAGAACACCTACACTCGGTTTGCCACAAACAACTACACCTCCCCGTCGTGAACCATTTCAATTCCTCCCCCCCCCCCCACCCCCGACTCCTCGGACAACATGTCCCTCCTGGGCCTCCTGCATTGCCACGATGATGCCACCCGAAAGATGCAGGAACAGCATCTCATATTCCACTTTGATACCCTTGGGCTGCAGGGTTCCCATGTGGACTTCACAAGCTTCAAAATCTCCCCACCCCCCACCACATCCCAAAACCAACCCAGCTAGTCCTGTCCTCCCTAACCATTCCTCCCACCTCAAGCCCCACCCCCAACCCCTACCCACTAACCTCATCCCACCACCCCCCCCCACCCCCCGACCTGTCCACCCTCCCTGGACTGATCTATCCCTTCCCTAACTCCCCACCCACATTCACCTTCACTGACTCTGACCCCGCCTCTTTGACCTGTCTGTCTTCTCTCACCTGTCTTCTCCTTTATCCATCTCCCCCTCTCCTATTTATTTCAGAATCCCTTTCCCCTCCCCCATTTCTGAAGAAGGATCTCGATACAAAACGTCAAACTTTCCTGCTGCTCTGCTGCTTGGCCTGTTATGTTCATTCAGCTTCACACTGTGTTATATCATAAATGCCATCTATTTGTTTCTCTTCCAAAGTGATCAACCTTCTTCAACGATTATTTTAAAATTCTTAATTTTTAGCCATACTTCCCTGTAGACGTCTGCAAAATTGATGGAAGATTGTTGTTGGTCATTTTGGAAATCCTTCAATTAGAGTTCAAACGTTTTGCATCAGGAGTCACTTTCAATTCTTTTCTTAATTAAGGGACCAATGAATAAATTTTGAAAAGATAGGGTTTTATGAACCATAATGATACGTGTGGGGCAGGTTTTTTGCATGGCTATGCGTTGAAAACCTTATACTTGTTCCATTTAACAGAACTGGAAGGAAACTCTCTGGTGAACTGTCATTTGATGACATTGTTTTGCTGCCCAGTGAAGTTGGATACTTCACCATACGGACACCGCTTGGGTTCACAACCATAAGCAGATTGCTACTGGCTGAATGAGTGCCTGGGAAGGACAGTGCACCAGACAGTGCATTCTCATGAGTGTTATTCTCTGCCGAAATATATTTCACAACAGCTGTTGCTGCTGAGAAGTGTGAGAAGATGGACAAGAGTTATGATAGTTGCTAGAATGCTAGACCTGAAAATATAGGTTGAAGTTGTGAATATTGCTGTGTATTTGTTGAGGTGAATTAGTATTTGTAAGCAAAAGTACCATAAAAATTGTTTAAATTGAAAGCTGATAAATTAGATGCTCATAATCTGCGCCTTGAGTACTAAAGGATGTGGCCATGGAGACAGTAAATGCATTGACTGTCAGCTTCCAAACTTATGTCAATTTTGGAACAGTCCAGCAGATTGGAGTGTGGCAAATGTAACCCCACTATTTCAAAAGGAGTGAGGCAGCATGTAGGGAATTACAGACTGTTTAATCTATCAGTGCTCAAGTCTGTAATAAAGGATGCAGTGACAGAATACTTAGAAAATATCAAATGGATTAGAAAAAATGAACATGGATTTATGAAAGTGAAACCTACTGGAGTTTTTTGAGAACAAAGATTACTATGAATGAATAAGGGAGAATGATGTTGTGTATTTGGACTAGCTTGGATCAGAAAGCTTTTGACAAAGTCCCAGGTAAGTGAAATAAGGCAAAATTAGTCTTTTTCAGTGTGGAATTTGGTCTTGAATGGGATTACAGACATAGTGCTTGGGCCCATTTATTCCTATTCTCGACCAATAATTTGGATGAGGGAGTAAACACAATATTTGAGTTCATGCTAAAATGAATTCATGGTCATTTTTGACAGTTAAAATCACAAAAGTTATTCAATTCAGGTATTTTCAAACTATTTTGTCTGGGTACCACCAAAACCTCTCAGCCTTTTATATCCCTTTTAGCTTTGGTTACTGCACCAATATTTTGGTCATTTTTCTAGAAAAATATTCATAAACTGCTTCAGTTTTGTTGAAAATGATTGTCATTTTTATTAGTACAGTATATCTCTTACCTTAGAGCTTTCTTTTAAGTGGCCAGGATAGACCAGTTGAGTTAGGTCAGTGGCATTACTAAAATCTTTTTGGGGACTATTAAAATAGCAATTGAAAATTACATGGGCATTTTTACTTAGACAAGGGAGAATGTGTTATAACAATCTGCACAATGCAGGCTAGCAAGTTATAACCTTGATCAAAGATGTGTTTTGAGTCCTGCAGCCAGCATAGGATACCAATTTTATATATTTGTAAATACGTACATTTCAGTCATCTTTCGAGCACCTGGATGGATAAAAGTCAAGCATGGCGTAGAACATATCTTTGTAAGATTCAAGAATCAATGTGTTTTATATAGGATAAATATCCATTGAATAGCTTATCTTTACTCTGTTCAGTTGTTATTGGTCTTGGATGTTTACCTAAATCTCTCTCCATTTGAAGAGGATTAACTTGAAGTATATCAAAATTACATTAATGTACACCACATTTGGATTTATAATGTTATTTTTTTTCTCCATGCAATAACTACATGCTGAATTATATAAACAAAAAGTGCTTAAAACATTTGCACATTGATTAAGATTTTAACATTTTATATTAACAGCTGAATTAGAATATAATGAATGAAACCTTTGAAACATAACAATCCATTAGAAACACTGTCAATCCTGAAAAAAAATCTGAGTGAGACTGTGTAAAATCATTAATATTTTGCTGGCTGGCAGGCTACACTTGAGCAATTGCATGCTGCAAATTCTATTGGCAACCTGTCATCAAGGGAAGCGAAACTTATCAAGTGCCAGCAGATTGTAATTTTAGAATATTTAATAAGAGTTTTATACACTGAAAAGTTTATTTCACCAAATGCATTTCTGATTTACAAGAAGCGGTGTTGGTGATGCTTATCTCCATTATGCAGCTTGCAACTTCTCTGCTCTAGAGTTGCATGGCAGGGTAACTATTGAAGACACTATCGAGCCCAAGGGAAGTAGACTAATCTGCATTCAGTTAATTTACGACATGGTTCTATATATAACATTTCATTAAATGGAAAAGTTAAAGCTGTATCCCTTTGGGCCAATGACCTTTAGATCTGTAATAATTAAACATGATGGAGAAAAGCTTAAGCCATCCCAAATGATCCTGGGTCACTTTCTTACCAGGTTGCTATTCAGTAAGGATGGAAGTGGACAGTGAAACTCTAGTCTCATTGATACCTGCAAGTGTGTAGCTGGAGCATTTAGGTCACATTGTGCTGTAACCCTCAAATTATGCCAAGAATGCACACAGATGAAGCAATGATTTTAAAGGGTGTGTCAATGTAAATATTCAGTTATATGGTTTATATTGTTATACAGCCTGAAGATTTGTCATTGCACATTATCAAAGGAAGTTTCTCAGCTTAATTGGAAAGAATAAGGTTACAGAAAATTAAACTCACTGGGCTGAAGTAAATCACTTAGTGGATTCTGAGACTTATTTATTACAAATTCTAAGGAAATGTACCATTGTTTTCAATAGGGATCTGGGGTTCTCTGTCAAATTGAAAATCAAGGATGAGAATCAAGCAAGATATTCCCAAAGCTAGACTAGTGCCTTATGCAATCAAACCAAAGATTGAAGCAGAATTACAGAGGTTGGTCAAGGCAGAACTCCTTGACCTTGAAATGTGAGCAATTGAGCCACACCTATCAAACTAGTGCATCAGTGCACATCTGCAAAAAAGATGCATTAGTGCACATCTGCAATGATTTCAACATTACGCTGAACGCTAACCTTTGCCTTTAATAAGTGACCTGTTTGCTGGACTAGCTGGCGGTCAGTTTTTCAGTAAAATTGATATTGGTCAAGACTATCTCCAGATAAATATAAATCCTGAGTTACAGAAATGCTTGATGATTTTTTTCTTTATTCATTCATGGGATGAGGGCGCTGCTGGCCAGGGCAGCATTTATTGCCCATCTCTAATTGCCCAGAGGGCAGTTCAGAGTCAACCACATTGCTGTGGGTCTGGAGTCACATGTAGGCCTTACCAGGTAAAGATAGCAGTTTCCTTCCCTAAAGGACATTAGTGAACCAGATGAGTTTTTCTGACAATCGACAATGGGTTCATGGTCATCATTAGATTCTTCATTGAATTTTTATTTTATTGAAATATTTTATTGAATTAAAATTCCACCATCTGCCATCGCAGGATTCAAACCTACATCCCCAGAATATTATCTGGGTGTCTGGATTAACAATCCAGCAATAATACCACTGTACCATCACCTCCCCTATTTTGTAATAAACTTTATTTTTATAAATTGTAACCATAAACAACCATGACAAAGAAGTAGCAGCACAACGTGTGGGCTCCACAGCCCTGGAGGCTAGAGCTCTGACTGCTTTATTTCTTTTTTCTGTGCTGTTTTCAAAAATGTTCCCATTTATTTTGGTACCTTGACTTTAGCGGAAAGCGTCTTCTCAGCCCAGGTCCAGCGATGAAGTGGCTTCCAGTGGTTGGGTACGGCAACATAGGCCTGGCGAGCAGTTCTTCGGTATGGCAGCCTCCCGATGTTGCAGTCTTATCCAGAAAGGGGAGGCTCCACCTGGTGTGGCAAATTTGACCAAACGTAGAGGTATTCTTAGACAGATGCTGGGTCTTGCAGCAGCCCAGCACGGAAGTCTAGTTCTGGCGTGGAGGTCTTGTCTAGAAGTGGCAGGGCAGTCTCAGCCTGCCCCTACATGGTCGTTTCTGTCCAGTTTTCCAGTGTACCCCAAACAAAACCGCCGTTGATTAAACTGTAATGATCTTTCACATTTTTTCTTCTTAATTATGACTTCTGTCATTAATTTAGATGCCATAGTATGGTGACATATAAAACTTTTCGATTGTATTTTTTTGTGAAAAGACACATGACAACAATTGCTATTCTACTCAATTGTATGACGCTTCCATTTGAGATAACACCTGTGACTGTGATATTCTAACAATGCTTGGATCAGATTTTAAATGCATTGGAAGGAGTCCAGTGTTACCTGGACAATATTTTAGCCATGAGGTGAAAGGGGAAAAAAAGCATAACCATACTTTAGATGCTACGTTTCAGAGATTTAAAGATTAGGGCTTAAAAGTGAGGAAAGACAAATGTGAATTTTTAAAATCTTCCCTAAATAATTAGGCCATGTCATTGAAACTAAGGGACTACCTTCAGAAGTAAAAACCACAACTCAGACACCAGCACCTAAAAGCATAAACTGACTGCAATCAATTTGTGCTCCTGAGATGCTGCTTGGCCTGCTGTGTTCATCCAGCCTCACATTTTATTATCTTGGATTCTCCAGCATCTGCAGTTCCCATTATCTCTGCAATCATTTTGGGTTTACTAAGTTACCTTGGTAGGTTTATTCTAAATTTTACAACCATTCTGAAGCTTTTGCACAATTTATTATGCCAAAACAAAGATTGGAAATGTGAAGATCAATGTGAAAGAGCCTTTTACACAAGCCAAAGAGGCTTTAGTAAATCAGAAGTCTTGACCCATTTTGACCCAAAGTTACCGTTGACCTAGCAAAGGTGAAAAGAAACCAATAGATCTGTATTAAAATTGTTAAACAAAACAAATGGACTGTGCAAAGACAAAGAACGAAGCTCCATGAATCCTTTTTTTTTTGACATTTGATTGTTCCACCAATACCTGTATGGCTAGCAACTTACCCTATTAACAGATCAGCAACCATTGACCACAACACTTGGGCCTCACACAGGGATATATTCTCTAACAGTGAGTCATATGTATCAATGGGAGTTGTTGCTATCAGTTCACACATATAATTAAGTATTGGCAATCCGTTGAAATGCTTTCGAGATTACCTTTGCCAAATGAATTGGCTTCAAAAGTCCTGATGTACATATTTTCTGGTTTGAACCAATAGAAACAAACCAGTAACAGCAGGATGAGTTGAGAAGCACACTAGAAATGACCCACTGCTATCAAACGTGCTGGACATGATACTTTGTGGCAAGGCCATGGGAACGGCCCCAGATTTGAAACAATAGTTCTCATGGAAGCTAGAATTAGCCATAAAAGCAAGATGTCTTCACAGGGAATGAGGGTTATCATCCCACCATGGCAGAGGAAATGTGTGTTAAATCAACTACAGTAGGGCCAATGTGGCATTGTTAGAATGAAGGAGATAGCCAAAAGCTATTTTTGGTGGCCAGGGCGAGACTCTGCAATTGAGGAGAATACATGCACCTTGTACAAGAGTTTGCAGCCTCTATCAGAACCGTTAGCCCCTTGGGACTGGCCACAAAGGCCATGGCAAAGAATCTATATTGACTACCCAGACCTTTTGAAGGGTGATTGTTTTTAATCATGGTTGATGCGTAGAGTTGCCATCATGAAGATGACATTTTAAGAGAAAACCATTTAAGTTTTGGGGGAGGTCTTTTGTGAGGTTTGATTATTGGATCAACTTGTTAGTGATAATGGACCACACTTATTTCACAAGCGTTTACAGATTCTAAAGCAGAATGGAATTCAACACATTCAATCAACTTCTTGTTGCCCAGCTACAAATAGCTTGAAAGAAAGGTTTATTCAGACAATGAAACATTCCTTCAAGGTAACTTGAGTACGAGGATCACTACCAAAAAGACTGAGCCAATTTTTGTTAAAATGCCAGAAGGCAAGCTACTCGACAACTCAAAAGTTCTCCAGCAATGCTCATGGTAAAGCATTAGTTGTGCACAGCATTTGATTTGCTGAAAGTACCAATGACAAAAAGGTGTTGTTGAAAGGAAATAACAGAAGTAGGTTTTCCAATGGGAGAACAAAGCTAAACACTACATTTTTAAAAATGTAAAGTGGTGTTGGCCAGGAATTACACCATTGGCAAGAAGTGGATACCAGCGATCATTGTAGCACAGACTGGACCAGTCTCCAACACTGTACAGACAAGAGATGCTGTAGTATGGAGACAATATGTGGACAAACCCTTGGCATCCAGAATGAATGTGCCAGAGGCAATGTTTAATCAAAGATCCATAAACAACTTTGTTGGTAGAGACCTGGATATAACTCAAGGCAGAACAGTAACTGGAGCATCTAAGGGAGACAGTACCTTAATGGAAAAAAGCCACAGTATTTTGCAAACCTCCAAGCATTCAGTCATCTCAGGAAAAGACAATGATAGATGACGTCCCTCGCATACCAGGACACCAGAGATTAAAACTGACGAGAAAAATAAGCAGACTCCTGAGGTATGCCAACCGCCACACAGGAATTAATATCTTCCAGAATGACTTACCTACTGACTGAAAAATTATGTATGTTTTTATTGCAGGAACCTCGAAAGTAAAGGGACAGGACATTGTGAATTTGATAAATATGACAGACTGTCATTTTAAGAGTCCAATCACATGCAATCACAATGACATCATCAGCCAGTTTGGAGAAACACCTTAGTCTAACCTTACTGCCTGCCTACCCGCTTAATAAAACTCCTATTGTTAAACACTTTAGCCTCCTGGTTTTTCTTGAAACACAACATCCTTCTGATTTTATTTGCATCTGTGACTTTTCCATTACTTTTCAGTATCATTAGAATTCCTTCATACTTCTGGGACCAAATCAAGCTGTGCCACAACTTTCCAAAAATCCGTTTATTTCTCCTCTGTGTTCCTGGTGTTCTCTGAGGCATAGTATTTCTTGAGTTCCTTCCCCTGGCATTCAGCTATGTGACCCGCCAACTCTCAGTTAGCATCTCAAGATTGTGGACAATCCCAGGTCACATGTGGACATTCCCAGCTCAGGCATGGACTTCATGCAATCTTGCTTATTGATTTCAACTCAGAAATATTCCTTTGCTCTAATAGCCCACCTGCTACTGGCCTGCAATCTCTTTTACAATTCCTGACAGATTCTGTCTCTCTCTCTCTCTCTCTCTCTCTCTCTCGCTTTGACTGCCAGTTTTCAAGATGTTCCAGTTCCAGATGTAAACTACATGTTTCAAAACTGCCAAGCTCACTCATTGCTTCTTTGAGGAAACACACAGATAAAACCAAAATATGGGTATTTCCCTGTTTAACATATTCCTGTAGCAATATCTAGGATGTTCTAGATAGCGAATGAATTCAAATCATTTTACCTTCAAAAATAACCCAAAAATGATTTAATGAACACACATGAATAATTTAAGCCCTTTGTGGAGAAAGCTGTAGAAACCTTGCCTTGAAATTTTAAGAGCTGTCAACAGAGTAAGGCCCGGCACCCCTGGAAACAGCATGAAGGTAGCCAAGTATATTGAAAGATTTTGTAAAAGCCTGACCTCAGTGCTCTGGAAGTTGTAAGAAAAGGCTAAAAGAACAGCCCTTTATCTCATACCCCTCACATTCTTCATTTCTTGTACCCTTTTCATACAATCCATGCCACCTCATGCTCCAGATTCATTTCCTGTGGCCCCAGATTACCTCCATGTCAACCTATGCTTCACACCCATCTCGGATAACTCCTCATACATTCCAAGCTAATGCCAGCCCTTAATCTCTGCCCCTCCATGGCCTTTTAAAGCAATTATTTCAACCTAGTGCCAATCCATGCCAACCCTTGTATCAACCCCCATCATTTTTTCCCTCTACACTCTCCATGCCAACTTATCCCTGAATAGTGCTCAGGACCAATATCAGACAAAATAAAACAAGGTTTGAAATGTGTATTAGTGATTTCACTACTTTGAAAAGAAAAAGTACTCTAATTGATAGTACTTTTATATGTTAATCATTTTATTATACATTACATTGTAATTCTTTCAAATTCTTAATCCCTTATTGAATATTGGTATTTATAATATAAAACTACTTGGACTTGTCAATAAAACTCTGAAGTGACAGATACCCCACTGAAATGATGATTTCTTGTGAGATCAGCCATGAGCACAAATTCTGTGACTGCTTTGTTAGAAGCAAAGGCCAAAATATGTAAATACCTTAACAGCTTGATAATTCACTGGTAATGTAAATGTCTTTGCAATTTTACTGTTAGAAGAATTTTATCGAATTTATCATGTCTTTATATCTGTGTTCCAGTTTCCTTCAACAGTTGGAAGGTGTGCAGATTAGGTGGATTGGCCATGCCAGGTTACCCATAGTGTCCAGGGATATGCAGGCTAGATGGATTAGCCAATGGAAGATCAGGGTTAGAGGGACTGGGTGGGATGCTCTTCAGATGATAGGTGGACTTGATGGGTTGAATGTCCTTTGTTCACACTTTAGGGATTCTATGATCATGAAATTAGACATTACTGGACAACAAAGTAGCTTTTATTTATGAAGGATATCCTCCTCTGTGTTATTCTGCTCAAAAACTGCATCATAGCATTGTTGCTACTGAGAAGGCCCAGAAGAGCAAAGGAACAAGATTTAGTGTACAATTAGAGACTAGCCTTTCACATATGAAAGTTCTGCTCATAGTGATTTACATTTTGGAGTTGTTTGATACTGGAATTATTTGTGGCTTTTGGAGGGACACAAGTGATAAACGTGATGCTGTAGCAAGTTGCAAGTTGTTCTACCTCCAGAGCTCCTTGCCTTGGATATCTATTCTGCATACACTCAATGCAGTTCTATAGAAACAAATGCTCTCAATAATACATAGCTACTGGGATGAGATGTTTCATCTCCGTATGTTCAGGGACCATTATGCAGTCCTCCAATAATCCTGAATCCCATCATGGTCTCTGACTGCTGCTAGCACCACTGAAAAGAAATTATCAGAAAAGCTGAGGGAAACTTTTCTGCTTCTTCCCACGTTGTTTACTGGCCAAGACAAAACAGAGCTGAATAGAATAATTCATTTCAGCATATATGAATTCCCCTTAAGAGGTGCATTCTTCAACTAAATACTTAACTCACAAGTAACATACTGTTCAACCAAGCTCTTAGGGTTAAATTACCACTGATGTAATTGATTAGCCAAATCAGCAATCATATTAGAACAAGGCCTGGCAGTATAAATAGCCAGGGACTCCTTGTTATTTTTCTTTTCCAGGTTACCCGGTGTCTAGAACTCTGTCCTCCTCCAACCTGATCTCACTCCACTGTAAAATTGCCGGATATATCAGATTTACAATGTCCTGGCTGCTGAAAGTTATTTTTCAATCAGGTTGCTCTTGTGATGTCACAATCATCAATCTCCTTATGAATGTCAATATGCAACAAGGGCATGGGGAGCAGTGACATCTGCTCAAACAGCTGCTTGCACCAAAAATATTGGCCTGGAAACAAACATAAAACAAAGACAGCAAATTTAATTATAATGGACACTAGAGAATATGCTTACAGCTGTAATCTGTTTTCAGTTCAAATTGGCTAGTATAATTTTGATCATTTTACTTGTGATTTATGGTTTTACTCAAATCTCTTTATATACGTTACTTGTTTCTATCATCAATAAACTAAACTTTTTCTATAGAAAGATCAATAATAACTAAGTACTGGAATTCAGAAGGGAATCCAAGTCTACACTGTTATCATTGTCAAGGATGTTACAGCAAGGTTAGAGGATGTCATGAGGCATGCTTGCTTCCTCAATCTACATAATGAGATCTTACTTAACATAAGCCAGATTTTTGGGTCATTAAAGGCTGACGTCGTCAAGCCCTGAACCTATGAATAAAATACTTTTAATATTAAACTGAATATGCCATTGCATCTCAGGTGGTCATGTTTTGCTTTAGAACTAATTCACATCTCTTTAGATAACACAGTGTGGAACTGGAGGAACACAGCAGACCAGGCAGCGTCAGAGGAGCAGAATGTTGACGTTTTGGGTTGGGACCCTTCTTCTGCAGAAGGGTCCCAACCTGAAACGTCAACTTTCCTGCTCCTCTGATGCTGCTGGTCTGCTGTGTTCCTCCAGCTTCACACTGTGTTATCTCTGAGTCCAGCATTTGCAGTTCTTACTATCTCTTCACATCTCTTTAGTCTGTTGATGCTTTTCTCTGTTCTTGCCTCTGCTGTTATCTATCCAGCTTTTGTATATATTTTGTATGTTTAAAAATATGAATTGAAATTTGGAATGAATGTTTCACATCATAAAGTATGTATTCAAAAGCAAAACACTGCAAATGATGGAAATCTGGTATAAAGACAGAAAACGCAGGAAATAGGTAGAATTCATAACTAAACACATGAATTAACAGTGCAAATGGAAATAAATATGATCTAATAGTTATTACAGAAATACTGTTACAAGATAAAGCAATACAGGGAGGTGATGAACTAGTCACCTGTTGCTAGATTATTAATCCAGAAACTCAGCTAATGTTCTGAAGACCAGGGTTTGAATCACTCCACGACAGATGGTCGAATTTGAATTAAATTAGAAAAATCTGGAATTAAGAATTACTAATAACCATTAATGGAAGCCACTGCCAATTGTCAGAAAAATCCATCTGGTTCACTAATGTCCTTCAGGGAACAAAATGTGCTGTCCCCACCTGGCTTAGCCTGTATGCAACTCTAGACCTACAGCAATGTGGTTAACTCTCAACTGTCCTCTGAAATTTAGTACCAGGCCAGCTAAGGACAGGCAATAAATGCTGGCCAGCCAGGGACACCCACATCCCATGAGTGAATGAAAAGAAAAATTACAAAGACGGGGACCTGAATAGTTGAGACATATGATATTTAGCAAGGATAGATAACTAGGAAAAAGGTGGAGAGGGAGCTCTATCATTTAAAGATGACTGGTATAATAGGGAGAGATTACCTTAATTCCGAGATGAAGATGCAAAATCAATTTGAAAGAGATGAGATATAGTGAAGGAAAGCACTTACTTATGGGTGTGGTATATAGCCCTCCAACAGTATCCTCACTGTAGGATAGTTTATGCAAGAAGAAATAATGTGAGCTAGTGGGAAAAGTAAAGAAGGATAAAATCATCCAAGATGATTTTAAGCTTCATCATAGTTTGGACCAATCAAATTGGCAAAAGTAGCTTGCATGAAGAATTCATGGAGTAGTTTCAAGGACAGTTTCTTGCAGCAGCATGTTTCGGGGGACAATAGAGCAGTCTGTACTAGATCTAATAATGTGCAATGAGATAATTAGCGAAGGCACCCCAAGGCAATTGTACTCATAATATGATGGAATATCATATACTGTTTTATATATGTGTATATTTATATATAAGACCAGTGTTATAGACTTAAGTAAGGACTATTATGAGGGCACAAAGACAGAGCAGGCAGGAGTAATCTGGAAAATTAGGTTATGGAAAAGGTCAGCAGTGATGCATTGGTAGATATTTAAGGAGATATTTCAGAATATTCAATAAATGTACATTCAGTAAGAGTGAAACACAGCAGGAAAAGGTTATAACATCAGTGACTGACTAATAAAGGTAATGATAGTATTAAGTTGGAAGGAAAAACATTGTTTTACAAATATGAAAGGCAGGTGGGAAGGTTGGTCAGAATGTAAAGAATAAAAAAATGCTAAAAGGTCAAAAGCCTGGAGAAATTAGAGTACTTAGATATCCAGAGCCATCTGACAGGGCTCTACATCAAATGTGTCTATGTAAAGTAAGAGCTTATGGTGTAGGGTTAACATAATAGCTTGGATAGAGTCTTGGCTAGCTAACAGGAAACAAAGTAAAGGCATAAATAGGCATAAAGTATAGGCATAAACAAAAAAAACCCAAAGAATTATGATTGCTAAAAATCAGAAATAAAAACAGAAATTGCTGGAAAGTCTCTGCAGGTTTGGCAGCATTGTTTAGAGAAAGCAGAGTTAAGATTTTAGGCCCAGTGACCCTGAATTCAATTCACTTCAGTGCCGAAGAAGGTTTGGGAGTGGTGGGAGGAGTTCTCATTCTTCCTACTACTGTATGTGTACCAAATAGCCTACGTACCGTACATCTGAATTAGATCTACTGTGTAAAAACTCAATGTCAAGGCATGCCATGTCCTTCTTGTCAGAGGTCTCCATGTCTCAATGTTTGGATGATGATGTTTAAATTTCATCTGTGTATTCCATGACTGCTGAAAAATCACATTACAGATGGAGCGGCTTTGATATTGCCCACATAGACTCATTGGAACCAGCTGCAATGGATACAGGCATTGAAGCTATTGCAAATCCCCGTGTTTGCTGCACTCTGAATATCCAAACAAGTTGATGAGAGCACATGCTTTGTGCCCAGAGTGAATACTAACATTTTGTAGATGTGGATCAGCCTTCTAATTTGAAGTTTCTAGCAAAAGGTGCCTTCATGATCTGGAGGAAGTGCTTGAGACCTACAGTCATTCATCTGTGATGGAATATTCCATAAATCGGGCAAGGGCAATGGCAGCACTGAATGAGGATATCCCAGAACACCATGACAAATGGTATCATCCAGTACGGCAACCAAAGTATAGGATACTATACTGAGTTAGGGGTCAAAGCTCTCAGTCATAAGGTCTAACATATATACAGCACAATATTTTCTTCCACTGCGGCCAATGAGGGCTACACAATGTCTCTTCAATGTGAAATTCCCATTCTTGTTTAGATCTGCTGTTTCACTGCATTGCAATTTGGATGAGGGTGCTCCATAATCTTTGGTTGTTTTGCTGTGGACATTTGGAGCATGCAACAAGGATATCTTATAGATGATGAGGATCGATGAGAACCACATCATTGTACCATTGAGAAAAATATGGAAGTCCATCAGAAGAAACTTTACATTCATAATCTGACAGTGCTGTTTCATCAGCCACAGCAACCCAGACAGGACTTCCCTGTGTGAAAATCCAGTAAGACTGGTGAATGAGACATACTGTTCTGACAGCCATTTTAGCTGCAGCTGGGTCAGCTACACAGCTGATGATGAAAAGTGCACATATATTTGCAAATGCGCCTTTCTATTTACAATAAAGTTTAACCATGCCACTTATGTGTCCTCAGAAAACTATCCTGAGGGAGAACTTTTGATGGGGCCTGCACATGGTTCTTCCTCCAACTTGGTGCCTACTGGCACCGTCCTGTTTCCTTTTGAGGAAAGGGCACCTGGACTGAGGTCAAGATTCTGCATCTTAATGGTTCTATAATGTGCTTCAGGGAGGGAAGCTGTCATCCCTACTCGGTCTGGCCAACGTGTGACTTTAGACCCACAGCAATGCAGTTGACTTTTAACTGCCCTCTGGGTAATTAGGGACGGACAATAAATGCTGGCATAGCCAATGACTGGCTGAAATCACCATGAAGGCCCCACCTTCTCAACCTGTCCCCTTGCCTGAGGTGTGGTGACCCTCAGGTTAAACCCACCACCAGCCATCTATCTCCAATTAAGGACCAGCCCTACAGTCATAGAGTCATCTGGGACAATGGTAGCGTCTTCATTACCTAATTCATACCACTTTCATGTGATACTGTATCATTTAACATCATTCCTTAATTATTCAAAGAAGATTCTTTTATGGAGTTGTGATCTTCTTTGTAGTTAATTTAATGTAATATTTTTAATTCTTACATGGAGATTTCTATCACTTGTCAATTATTCTTTCAAACTTTAAAAAAATTCTTGTAAATAATTATCAGTAAAGATGTTTTATCTCTGATTTTATGCATATTGTTTGTGATGAGGATGGTTGCTGTCTCTTTATCAGTTGGATGCTTCAGGTTTTATGGTTACGGTATGTTATTTTCATTCCTAGGTGTGATGGTGGCATCTGTCTTTCCAGGGGTTCTATTTTAGTGATTGAACTACTATCAGTGCTGAATATCATTCTGTTAACTTAATGCCATAAATATGTTATCTCCATTGCCACTTCTCGATATATCCTAATTTCAAAATGGACTTTTCTCTGATTTTTCTTGCTGGTGGCAATGGAGTCTTTAATAATCAACTTCTTGCTCTTCATGAATCTTTATCTTTAAAAGCTTTTAATATGTGCCTCTTTCCTACCTAATTACGTAAAAATATCGACTTATTTCTCAGTCAAAGCTATATTTCTAGCCACGTGATACGTAGATAATAAGGTGAGCAGCATAAAACTGTGTGAGAAAACTTGCTGGAAATCAGAGGGGAATCCACCATGAAACACCTCAAAACTGAGATTTATCAAATTTTGGGAAAGTTCAGCCCTTGTGCTTCATGGTGATCTAAGGCAAAATTTGGCTCCAAACATCATTTAAATGCACTGGCAAGCTGAAGCACGAAATAGATGCTCTACTAATAGCCGTACTGTAAAGAAGACCATAAATTTCCCAGTTTCTACACTGAACTGACGGATGTGTCAGGGCTAGAGAGGCGTCCTTTACATGAAAGTGCAGTGAACCAAGAGGTTTTTCCACAGGGCCCAGAGAGATAAAAACTCAGAAGCTCCTCAGCTTTAATTTGAGTGACATCAAATATGGCCTTTCACTATAGTTTATGTTTTGCCTATTTGTATCTGCGTTTTTGTATTGCTTTCTATTTAAACACCCTTTCTTTGTTACATTGAACCAGAGAGCCCATTGCAGGCACCCGAATGTGGCATTATGCAGACCTGGCAATTTTTTAGTACAGCCCAAATCCTGCTGATATTCAACTGATAGCTGCCCATTATTTAGAGGCAAAATGAATAGCTTGAATTTTTGCCCCATAATTTCAATCCATTTATTCTATCTGCCTGGAAATGAAAGCCAGATTACGTGATTTATGATTTGTAGATTGGCACAGAGTGAAGATGCATGTGCAAAGGGTCATTTGCTGTGGTAATATGAGTTACTTCTGACCTATCCAAAAGATCTCCAGTGGCTACAACAAGAGCGATCAATTTCTACTTGCAAAATAGGGATCCTGCCTAAGACCAAGTTTAAACTATTGGTTGCCAGTTGTTTGTTGCTGGTTGGTAAGGCTGTGACTCAAGATCTGAGAATTAGGTTTTTAAACAACATGGTAATGAAATGGTTGTGCAAAATGAAAAACCAAAAGAACTGCAGATGCTGGAAATCAGAAACAAAACAGAAATTGCTGGAAAAACTCAGCGGTCTGACAGTTTGTGGAGAGAAATCAGAATTAATGTTTCGTGTCTGGTGACCCCTCTTCCGAACAGTGTTCTGCCTCTCAACAATGGGCAACTATCAGTTGAAAATGGCCATGCAACTAAAGCTGAGCTCACCAGAATCCAAAACAGTGACAGTCTACTTTACATGATATTGCTCGGAAATAATTCTTAGATATTTTGAATACTTAATTATTATTTGTCATGCATAATTATATTGGATTATTTTTGTAATTGAATACTCCATTGCTTTAGGCTATAGCCAATATATGTTCTAATTGTAAATAATTTCACATAAGAATCAGTAAATTGCATTCAAATTCTTGTTTCTAAAAACATGTATTTTAAAGCCTGTTTTGAAGCCAAGTTGCTGTTCCTTAATGACCTTGAGTTTATATAAATTAAAAGACACTGTTGGTGCATTGCAGGTGGTTAATATTTAGCCACATGCAAATGAAAAATGAACAAATTGGTTTTGCATTGATTAGACAGTTCAGATTAGCTTTACTGGAAGTGCTTGCATGTTAGTTACTGGAATGGATATCATTTACGATAATGCACTGAAGTATTGAATTAGAATTTTGGTAACAGCTAAGCTTGCTTTAAATTGTTGAGTTACATGCCAGCTGGCCTTTTATTTCATTAGCATTCTTGCGAGCTACTAATCATGTTAGAAGCTACAGTGGCATCACAAATATACCACATTAGTTTCCTATTCCTTGGCAAAGCAACAAACTGGAGATTGTACACAATAAATTACATTCTATCTCCAAAGTTACATGACATAAGTGTACATTTTACATTCTAGCTAATGTTAAATAAACACAAAAATCAAGTGACAACTTCATGATTAGCAGTAATTTTTATATCATGTGGAATGCAGTTATGTAAGCACCAAGACCCTGCTTGGTACAATTATTGTCATTTCAACTATTTTGATGTTGGTTTAACAGAATCACAAATGTTTTAACTTGGACTAAAATCACCAATTGAGACAATTAAGAATGTGAAAAACAAATGATGGTAATTTCCACTATGCAATCAGATTATGGATTAACTCCAGTGATCGTGTATCAGTTCTATTTACACTCCCTTGTTCTAAATACTTCTCATACTCTTACCTAACAAAAGCCAATTGATCTCAGTCTTTAAAATTTCAATTTAGCCAACACCCACAGCTTTTCAAGGGTGAGATTTCTACTATATTGAGTGTGAAGAAGTATGTCTTGATTTCATTCCTGAATAGCCTAGCTCAAATTTTAACAGTTGCTGCCTTGATCCACGTTCCCTTACCACAAGGAATTTTTGTTTTCTGTATTTATTTACCCTTTCAAAGCCTATTTGTCATTTTTTATTCCCTTGCCAGCAAATTGGCTCTGCCGTCTGCTGCGCTGTGCCTAAAGGCCGAGCGCACTTATGCTCATTTGAGGTGCAGCCCAAACTGAGTGACATGTTAGTGATGATGTGAACACAAACAATGCAAGCATGCACCAGAAGTATGCAAAGTGAAGAGATTATAACACCAGTTAATGTTAGATATTAATATGACACCATTTGCACTTTGCTATTCAAGTTAATGCCCCCTCTGTAACACACACAACCTTTATGAAATAATCATTAATTATGACAGTAAAGACTAGGGATGTTGTTTATCATCTTTGGCGTTATACTTCTTGAAGAGTTCAACTTGTAAATTACCCAAATATCAGGATGTTAATTATTGCCCACCATCTCTAAACTGTAACACTCAAGATATAGGCTGTGTCTGGAGATTACTTCGTTCCTGTATGTTAGATTCAGATGACTCCAAGAATTTTATAACATGGTACAGAACTGAGATTCATTATGAGCAAAACAAGAGCAAACAAGAAACCAGCTTTGCAAACTTGAAAGCTAAGAGGAGCAGCAGCAAACGAAATATAATAGAAATCCATTAGTTCCCACAGTGGGGAAAGCAAAAGAAGATATGATTTCTTCACAAACTGAATACCTCCAAGTTGTCTAAATCCGTGAAGGCAGCCAGTTGATCCAAAACCGCTGCATCTAAATGTTATTTCATATCTATGTAGCTTTTGGAGTCAGCCCCATGCTGAACTAAGAGAGAGTGTTCCTAAATGAAGTACCAAATAAAATTGGGCTGCATTCAGGAACTGCACAGAGCCAACTGAATAAACCCTAAAACAAATTTGAACCCAAAAATTATAAGCACATAAGACATACACAAGTATAATGTGAAAAGATAAAAGAACAGCATAAAGATCAATATCAAGTCGGTCACAGTGAACAGCAAAGCCCAGATCTACAATCTGCATTTAATCTTTTTAAACTAAGGATTCAGCTATACTTCATTGATCTGATGAGGCAGTATATGAAAATATTCATAGCAGCTAATGACAAGGGATTACACAGAAGAAGACCAGAACGATCCCACAGAGGTTTTGAAGCACCTGAACATCAGCCCTAAGTAAAGTTGACTTTAGAAGTCATCACTTAGAATTGATGTTCTACGGGCAAAAGCAATAGGATCAATTTGTCAGTACATGCTGTAACAAAGACAATGAATGTGAATTTTCAGTGCCTGTATTGCTAGAGAAGATAATGGAGTTGGTGATTGCCACAATATCTATCAAAGTATTCCAAAAAGACCTCTTGAATAATTGAGGAAGGCTAAGACACTGATGTACTGCTAACATGATGGAAATTAAGAGGTCATTGTAGCTGCATAACAGCTCAAACTTTTCAGTGCTGCAAACATTATCGACATTGTAGTCAGGATATGAAACATAAAAATGCTTTGTCGCAAGTGTGATCTATCACACCCATTGTGAATGTGTCCTGCATTCCAAGATCTGTGAAAGGCATGTGATACAGAAGGACACTGGGCCTGCCTATACAAGCAGTATGGCTCCTAAGCTTCTACCAGAGGCTAAAACACAGAACAATTAAACAGACATTAAGCCAACACACTGCTTGTTTATCGTCCTGGGTGTCATAGTATTATATGCCATTGGGTGCTCCTCCTCTTAGGGCCAGCTATGAGCTAGTACTACTCCGATCCCATATAGGGAGACATTGCGTGTCAACATCAGATCTCACTTGGGAATCATAATGTGCCAACACCTTAGATTGTGACAGCTGATTCATCACTTCCCTGAAAGCTACAGCTTGGCTATGCAACCATTTGCAAGGCTGACCCTTTTTTTTTAAGAATTGATGCAAAGGTCCCAGGACAGAGGCCATGTTATGTAAGAACTTTCCATATTAATTCACCAGCCCTGGGAAAGATCTAAACTCCAGTACAGACGTAGGAGCCAGGGCACTTTTGATTGCCCTCACTTTATCTTCCAATGAGTGTAACCCGGTCTTGTTGACTCTGTAGCCCCAATTGGTAACTTGGCTTGCCTGGAACACACATTTTCCCTTCTGAAGCATATGCTTGCCTGGGAGAAACATCTAAGGACTATGTTCAAGTTTTCTGAGTGTTCTGTATTGGTCTTCCCTGCTCTTAGTGTGTCATCTAAATAAATGGTGACCTGGGATAGACCTTGTAAAGTGTTTTCCATCGTCAGTTGGATAAGGGCAAAGGTTGATGATAACCCAAATAGCAGTCTCTTGGAATCCTCATCTAACCATAATTGCAAATATACATGGTCATATCCAGCCTCATGAAGACAGCCCCCTGCCAGCTTTGCATATAAATCCTCTATGAAATGGATTGGGTATTTGTCTAGCTGTGAAAAGCAGCTTGCCATTGATTGTAATACCCAAAAATTCAAACTGACTTGTCAAGCTTCACAATCAGTACAGCCCAGTATTGCCCATTCCTCAAACTGGACTGCTTTGATGATTCCTTCCTTTTCCAGCCTTTCAATTTGTGCATCTGCTTTTGCCTGTAAGATAAATGGCATTGGGCAGGTATTGCAGAACCCTGGAATTGTTTCCTAATCAACATGCAAGGTGGCCTTGGCTCTTTTGATAGTTCCTAGACCTTCTTGACAAACGTCTGGGTCTTTAATTAGGACTTAACTCAAGCAGCCATGTTCTGATCGAAAAATATGCAGCCAACCTAGGTGAATCCCTCTCAACCAATTTTGCCCCATCAAGCATGGGCCCGAACGTTTTACGACAATCAGTGGTAACTGAACCAGCTACTTCTCATAATGGACAAAGACTGAAGTTGTACCCTTAATCTGTAAAGGTTTCTTGGTATAGTTTCTTAGTCTAGCTGAGCTCTTGTGTAAAATTAAGGGTTGGGGTCCAGAGCAAATTTTGTTAAAGACTGGTTCTGCAAGTCACTAAAACAGCCACACCAGTATCAACCTTCATTAGAACCACTTGACGATTTAAACAGATGTTTGTTTGATTAGTTCTGATTTGGATGTTGCTAAGCAATTTAACTATTCTGAGCCAGATGTAGTGGACTTTGCAGGATGTGCACTCTCCCGGATGCCAGTCTATGAGTTCTCTTAGATAATAAAATGTGAGGCTGGATGAACACAGCAGGCCCAGCAGCATCTCAGGAGCACAAAAGCTGACGTTTCGGGCCTAGACCCTTCATCAGAGAGGGGGATGGGGCGAGGGTTCTGGAATAAATAGGGAGAGAGGGGGAGGCGGACCGAAGATGGAGAGAAAAGAAGATAGGTGGAGAGGAGAGTATAGGTGGGGAGGTAGGGAGGGGATAGGTCAGTCCAGGGAAGACAGACAGGTCAAGGAGGTGGGATGAGGTTAGTAGGTAGGAGATGGAGGTGCGGCTTGGGGTGGGAGGAAGGGATGGGTGAGAGGAAGAACAGGTTAGGGAGGCAGAGACAGGTTGGACTGGTTTTGGGATGCAGTGGGTGGAGGGGAAGAGCTGGGCTGGTTGTGTGGTGCAGTGGGGGGAGGGGACAAACTGGGCTGGTTTTGGGATGCGGTGGGGGAAGGGGAGATTTTGAAGCTGGTGAAGTCCACATTGATACCATTGGGCTGCAGGGTTCCCAAGCAGAATATGAGTTGGTGTTCCTGCAACCTTCGGGTGGCATCATTGTGGCACTGCAGGAGGCCCATGATGGACATGTCGTCTGAGGAATGGGAAGGGGGAGTTGAAATAGTTTGCGACTGGGAGGTGCAGTTGTTTATTGCGAACCGAGCAGAGGTGTTCTGCAAAGCGGTCCCCAAGTCTCCGCTTGGTTTCCCCAATGTAGAGGAAGCCACACCGGGTACAGTGGATGCAGTATACCACATTGGCAGATGTGCAGGCCAACCTCTGCTTAATGTGGAAAGTGATCTTGGGGCCTGGGATAGGGGTGAGGGAGGTGTGGGGGCAAGTGTAGCATTTCCTGCGGTTGCAGGGGAAGGTGCCGGGTGTGGTGGGGTTGGAGGGCAGTGTGGAGCGAACAAGGGAGTCACGGAGAAAAGTGGTCTCTCCGGAAAGCAGACAAGGGTGGGGATGGAAAAATGTCTTGGGTGGTGGGGTCGGATTGTAGATGGCGGAAGTGTCGGAGGATGATGCGTTGTATCCGGAGGTTGGTGGGGTGGTATGTGAGAACGAGGGGGATCCTCTTTGGGTGGTTGTGGCGGGGGCGGGGTGTGAGGCATGTGTTGCGGGAAATGTGGGAGACGCGGTCAAAGGCGTTCTCGACCACTGTGGGGGGAAAGTTGCGGTCCTTGAAGAACTTGGACATCTGGGATGTGCGGGAGTGGAATGCCTCATTGTGGGAGCAGATGCGGCGGAGACTGAGGAATTGGGAATAGGGGATGGAATTTTTGCAGGAGGGTGGGTGGGAGGAGGTGTATTCTAGGTAGCTGTGGGAGTCGGTGGGCTTGAAATGGACATCAGTTACAAGCTGGTTGCCTGAGATGGAGACTGAGAGGTCCAGGAAGGTGAGGGATGTGCTGGAGATGGCCCAGGTGAACTGAAGTTTGGGGTGGAAGGTGTTGGTGAAGTGGATGAACTGTTCGAGCTCCTCTGGGGAGCAAGTGGCGGCGCCGATACAGTCATCAATGTAACGGAGGAAGAGGTGGGGTTTGGGGCCTGTGTAGGTGCGGAAGAGGGACTGTTCCACGTAATCTACAAAGAGGCAGGCATAGCTGGGGCCCATGCGGGTGCCCATGGCCACCCCCTTAGTCTGTAGGAAGTGGGAGGAATCGAAAGAGAAGTTGTTGAGGGTGAGGACGAGTTCGGCTAGGCGGATGAGGGTGTCGGTGGAGGGGGACTGGTCGGGCCTGCGGGACAGAAAGAAGCGGAGGGCCTTGAGGCCACCTGCATGCGGAATGCAGGTGTATAGGGACTGGACGTCCATGGTGAAAATGAGGTGTTGGGGGCCAGGGAATTGGAAGTCCTGGAGGAGGTGGAGGGCATGGGTGGTGTCACGGACGTAGGTGGAGAGTTCCTGGACCAAAGGGGAGAAAATGGAGTCCAGATAGGTGGAGATGAGTTCGGTGGGGCAGGAGCAGGCTGAGACGATGGGTCGACCAGGGCAGACAGGTTTGTGGATTTTGGGAAGGAGATAGAAACGGGCCGTGCGGGGTTGGGGAACAATGAGGTTGGAGGCTGTGGGTGGGAGGTCCCCTGAAGTGATGAGGTCATGAATGGTGTTGGAGATGATGGTTTGGTGCTCGGGTGTGGGGTCATGATCGAGGGGGCGGTAGGAGGTGGTGTCGGAGAGTTGCCGTCTGGCCTCAGCGATGTAGAGGTCAGTGCGCCATACTACCACTGCGCCACCCTTATCTGCGGGTTTGATGGTGAGGTTGCGGTTGGAGCGGAGGGCTGCCCGTTCTGCGGGGGAGAGGTTGGAGTGGGTGAGCGGGGTGGAGAGGTTGAGGCGGTTAATGTCTTGACGGCAGTTAGAGATGAAGAGGTCGAGGGAGGGTAGGAGGCCTGGGGGTGGTGTCCAGGAGGAGGACTTGTGTTGGAAGCGGGTGAAGGGGTCAGTGGAGGGAGGGTTAGGTTCCCGGTCGAAGAAGTAGGCGTGGAGGCGAAGGCGGCGGAAATACTGTTCTATGTCCAATCGTGACTGGTATTCGTTGATGTGTGGTTGTCGGGGGACAAAGGTGAGCCCCTTACTAAGGACTGACCGTTCGTCCTCAGTTATTGGGAGGTCTGGGGGGATGGTGAAGATGCGGCAGGGTTCAGTGTTTCTTGAGGCTGGATGAACACAGCAGGCCCAGCAGCATCTCAGGAGCACAAATTCTCTTACTCCATTTAGGTCCAGTGTTGCTGTCTCAAGTCTGCATACCGGCAGCAACTATAATGGCTTGCTGGCCTAGATTCCGAAGAAAATTTTAACCATTTGATTGAGGCATGGCTTTTAAGGGGCTTTGCTGTGAGCTGATCTTGAGTTCCTGTGTTCAGTATATGTCTTGAGTGAGGTTATGCAATTGCCTATACTCAAGTGGTATTCTCTGAGCTCAATCAAACTGGTGAGAGTATCTACTTTCGTCGGAACACTCTGCAACTCATATGCTCCACTTGCCACATTTTCCAATGATAAAGCTAGTTCTAAAGCATGTTTGAAGTCCAATCAGGCTGCAGGTAGTGGGCGCTTTTGCGTGGTTACATCATTGATCCATGTTCCAAACAGTCTCTCATTAAGGGTTAAACCAAAATCACATGCCTCTGTCAGTCATCTGAACCTTATCTAAAATCCCAACACAGATTCCCCTAGTTCTCAAATTGCTGAATAAAATAGATCTATTTTTCTTTATTCATTCATGGGATGAGGGCGTCGCTGGCCAGGTAGCATTTATTGCCTATCCCTAGTTGCCCAGAGGTCAGTTCAGAGTAAACCAAGATAATAAAATGTGAGGCTGGATGGACACAGCAGGCCAAGCAGCATCTCAGGAGCACAAAAGCTGACGTTTCGGGCCTAGACCCTTCATCAGAGAGGGGGATGGGGAGAGGGAACTGGAATAAATAGGGAGAGAGGGGGAGGCGGACCGAAGATGGAGAGTAAAGAAGATAGGTGGAGAGAGTATAGCTGGGGAGGTAGGGAGGGGATAGGTCAGTCCAGGGAAGACGGACAGGTCAAGGGGGTGGGATGAGGTTAGTAGGTAGATGGGGGTGCGGCTTGGGGTGGGAGGAAGGGATGGGTGAGAGAAAGAACAGGTTAGGGAGGCAGAGACAGGTTGGACTGGTTCTGGGATGCAGTGGGTCGGGGGGAAGAGCTGGGCTGGTTGTGTGGTGCAGTGGGGGGAGGGGACGAATTGGGCTGGTTTAGGGATGCAGTAGGGGAAGGGGAGATTTTGAAACTGGTGAAGGCCACATTGATACCATATGGCTGCAGGGTTCCCAGGCGGAATATGAGTTGCTGTTCCTGCAACCTTCGGGTGGCATCATTGTGGCAGTGCAGGAGGCCCATGATGGACATGTCATCAAGAGAATGGGAGGGGGAGTGGAAATGGTTTGCGACTGGGAGGTGCAGTTGTTTGTTGCGAACTGAGCGGAGGTGTTCTGCAAAGCGGTCCCCAAGCCTCCGCTTGGTTTCCCCAATGTAGAAGAAGCCGCATCGGGTACAGTGGATGCAGTATACCACATTGGCAGATGTGCAGGTGAACCTCTGCTTAATGTGGAATGTCATCTTGGGGCCTGGGATAGGGGTGAGGGAGGAGGTGTGGGGACAAGTGTAGCATTTCCTGCGGTTGCAGGGGAAGGTGCCGGGTGTGGTGGGGTTGGAGGGCAGTGTGGAGCGAACAAGGGAGTCACGGAGAGAGTTCGCTCCACACTGCCCTCCAACACTCTCTCCGTGACTCCCTTGTTCGCTCCACACATTGTCAGTGCATCTCTGGTGAAGCATTGGTGTTGTCCCGCTTATTATTTATATGTCTCCGTTTGCTGGGGTGGTTGGCATCACTTCCGGCTCTGTTTTTCAGCGGTTTGTATATGCTGGTGTCTGTGGATGAAGATTGTGTGTGTGGCTGATGCCTCTGAATCATTCCCTGAGATACTGTTTGGTGCTGAGCGACATGGAGGTGGGCCACAGCCGGTGGTGAGCTGAAGCTCTGACTTCCAGGTGGTGAATTCTCAGTGCCTGGCTTACTCAGTGTATTTTGTATGATAGTAATGAGGTGAGTGCAGTATTAACAAAGGGTTTAAACAAGCTATAAATCTCCTTAATTGGCAACTTGCCGCTGTCTAGTGGGAAACTCACCACACACCCAGCAAAGGAATAAAAGCAAATTCCTCTCCTGATTAGACATCTCACTTGCTTCTGCCACAAATCTCATCATAGCTCATGTTGCTCAGATTGCTATAAGGCGGGCATCCTGTATATCTGTCTTCATGAAGGAAAATGCATAAAAAACCTGCAAAGAACCAAAGGACTCGTAGGAATGAGGGACTGAAAGAAATTAATATTTGTTAAAAAGTAATACTGAAGAAATTAGGGGACTGCAGATGATAAATTCGCTGAACTAATGATCCATTTCTCACGGTGTTGGAAAAGCTGGCTGTAGAAATAGTGGACACGCTAAGTGTTATTTTCCAAACATTTATGATTTCTGGAATGATTTGCTGCAAGCCAATATAATCCCACTATTTAAGATAAGAGGGAGAGAGAAAATAGAAAATTGTGAAATCATATTTGACAAATCAACTTGAATTTTTTGAGGAGATAACTAACAATGTAGATGAGGCAGAAACCAATGAATGTCGTGCATTTGGATTTTCAGATGGCTTTTGATAAGGTTCTACATAGGAGGGTAGTAAGAAAGATCAGAGCACATAGGATTGGGCCTTGTATACTGACATGGGTTAAGAATTGGCTAATGGACAGAAACTAGGCAGTAGAAGTAAATGTGTCATTTCCAGGTTGACGGGCTGTGACGAGTGGAGCACAGCAAACATCGAAGGTTTGGGCGTGGGCACCACAATGGTTAGTTCCAAATTTGCTGATAGCATATAACTAGAATTATTGAATCAGATAACTAGGTGGAATGTGAATTGTGAGGCAGAGGGAAATTAGACAGGTTAAGAGAATGCGTAAGAATGTGGCAGGTGGAAATATGCACATTGATCTACTTTGGCAGGAAAAACAGAAATGCAAATAATTTCTTAAATGGTGAGAGTGGAAAGTGTTAATGTCAAAAGGGGCTGGTATCCTTGTTCTTAAGTCTCTGAAAGAAATAATATAGGTACAGCAAACAGTTGGGAAGGCAAACGTTATGAGTCTTTGTCTCTGGATATTTTGCCAATGGCTGGTATGGCCATTACTGCACAGGACACTGCTCAGTGAAATCTGGTGCCTTCCAGTGGGCTTTGCATGCAGTTCATTTTCGGGCACTCCTTGGCTCATGGAAGGACTACCCAGTTGCTTTGGATCAATGGTGCTACCTGTTCACCCAAAAACCCACAGCCGTAACTATCCGCAACTCCACTTATCCCTTTCAACAGTACTAGCTATTAATGCATCACCATCCTCTAGGCACAACTCTAGCAATGGCTATCACTAACACTGCAGCTGGCAAAGTGTCATCCCAGATCCCGTCAACGCAAAGGCAATAGTCCAGAGACATTATCACTTGACTGTTAATCCAAAGACCCACATAATGTCCTGGGGACCTGGGTTTGAATCCCACCTTAGCAGATGAAGGAATTTTAATTCAATAAAAAAAGTCTGAAATTAAGCATCTTTTGATGCTATGAATCCATTGCTGATTGTTGGAAAAACCCATCTGGTTCATTGATGCCCTCTAGGAAGGGAAACTGCCATCCTTGTCTGGGCTGGCCTACATGTAATTCCAGATCCACAGCAATGTGGTTGACTCTTGGGGATGGGCAATAAATGCTGGCCTAGCCAGTGACACCCACATCCCGTGAACAAATATGTTTTTAAAATTCTGGCCAATCGGAACATTGTTGCACTGAGAATTTTCAAATGGATTCATTTCCCAGAATAAAATTGTGGTGAGTGATATCAGGTTGATACATAAATAAAATGTATAGAAACACTGATTAGCAATTAGTGGGAACATGCTATTTCAGAACATTCAGTTGGAGTTTGTGGTTTTTTTCATACAAATTCGTTTGCTTCTTTGCAGTAAAATAGTTTCTGCCTACACCACAGAGGCAAGGAGAGTAGCTGTATTTTTTTTAATCTCCTGACAGATTATTCAATACAACAGTTGCAATTTTTGGCAATTTAGTTTTTTCAGAGTAGAAATCCATCTGCTAAGTTCATTATTGACATCTTTTGAATCAACTGTTGTATCCTGTAGAATTTATCCACTGTTGTACATGGTTATTGCATGCAAGCTATTATCATTATGTTAAAGAATTTTTGATTCAATTTCACCAAATAGATCAAATTTCAAATAAAATCTTTTCAGTCAGTGCTGTGACACTCTGTATTAGGCTAATACAGCAACAACATTTCTGGTAGCAATGCTGATTAAGTATTCATTGACTTTGATTATATTGAAATTAAGACTAAAGCCTTGACTTAAATTGAGTGGAATACTGGCGGTGTAAATAATGTATTGCTTCTAATTTGAAAACATCAAAGCATTGAACTGACTGATTACTGACATTTGTGAAATACTGGCATCTGCAGTCCTGGCTGAAGGTTTGGTTGATGTGCGAGGTTCCACCATAGTGAGAATGGTGATGTTCACAGAGCCTCCCCTTGTCAGTTCTTTAGTTGATGACTGGATGAAGTCTGTTTTGATTCATCACTTTTGGAGTTGCTTAGATCGACATTTACCAACATTTCTAGAAATGTTTACTATGGGCACTTCCCAGGGAATCCACAACATAATGGATAGAATTTTCCCCTGTCTGGTGTGGTGTGAGTGCTGGCAAGAAAGGTACAAAAATACAACGAAAATGAAAAAGTCAGATTCTCAACTTTTAGAAATTTGTTTTATTGCTTTCGCCTCTGGGAAGATATAGCAGTTTGGGAGGATGAGATGAGTGAGAGCTGTTGAGTGGACATAACACATGCAGTGGTAAGAGTTGCAATCCATTGGACTTGGTGAGTTGAGTGTGTGATGACAGCATTGTATTGAGTGCAAGCCAATGACTGAGGTATTAGAAAGAAGATAGTGGAACCTAACCCTGCTGAGTGCAGGAGATCATTGACCTTCTTGAGGCTTTACTGGATGTATCTTTTCATGTAAGACACAGCACTGACCCGTGCTGCAATTTCTATCTGTCCATCAGCACCTCCAGATTTTCAGGGTGTTTGACATGGTGGGCGTTAGGGGGTCAGCTACAATGTGGGATAAAGGGAAGGATCTGGTGCTGGGGCTGTCTGCTTGGGATTTGAGGAGATGTAAATAGTCTTGGCAATGTGTTTGAGGTGCATTTAGAGTCTGTTTAATAGTTACTTCAATCCTTGCCTCAACTCAGTAGAGATGCTACTGGGCTACTTTGATGATGGACCCTGAATTCACCTAATAGGATTCCTTGTTTGCACTTGCCACTGTTAATGCTTCTTTCAAGTGATGTTCAGATTAAGAAACACTAATTTATCCATTGAAATAAGATGACAGATGGTAGTCAGCGACAGTTCTTTTGCATATATTTGACCTGATGCCATGAAACATCATCGGGTCCGGATTCAATATTGACGAATCCTAGGATAACTGAATTCATGCCAGTACACTTTTCTACTGTCACCTTTAGTGGTGATTCACAGTGAAACAGGACACACCCTCAGCACTCATCCATCAGAAATCTCTAGTAGGATTCATGACAACATTCATGTGCTCCACATCAGTCTTACACCTTTCGCTAGTGAAAGCCTCACACTTGTATCTCTTAGCTTCTAAATACCTCCAGCTATTCAGCCAAAAAAGCCAAATCACACAGACACATTGCAACATGCTTGTTGATGCAAACACACTTTTCACTCTTTCTTGTAAGATGAGCACTCATAACAGGAGGTAATCACATCAAACCAGTAGTTAATAAATCCAATAGATACTTGCTCTATCTATACCTCAGGGGGTTTATGGAGGGGGCTCTCTGCAAATCATGTGTCAGTGGGCACTGCTAGACTGATATCAAATCAGATTGATGGGTTTGCAGATCAAAATGGAAGTCAGCAAGAGAAACATATGTCGCCAGCAAACAGCATGAGAAGTTCAACTCCAACTTGGCACAGCACCTTGCTCAGATATTGGAGCTTATACTTTTCAGTGCAGAAGTGATAGCCACTGCCATGAAATACTTAAAGGCCCAACTGCTTTTAGTGTCTGATGGCCAATGTCTCAACTTCCACTGCAGCAGAAGCAAAACCAAGCTTCTGAATACTGCATAGAAAGCTGATACTGAACTCATGAGATGTACTTTAGTCGCAGAGGCCAAAACAGCTACCATTATGGTTGTGGATATCAGACGTCAAAGGAGTTCGTTGGGCCTCAGAGCAGTCCAGCAATCCTTGCTCCAATAGATTGCCAGGCATGCTGAGGTGCCTAATTAGTGGAGTAGCAGTGCGGCATGCAACAATAAGTTTGTATAATCTCAGGATGACCACAGTAGTATTCCACCATTACAAATAACCTGGACTGTTCATCTGAGATGATTGAACATTTTTCAGCACTGCATCATGGTCCTCAGGACCTGATTCCTACTCTGTCTAATTTTGTAGCATATGTCTGGATATTTTCCTGGTATTCTATGTAAGGACGATCTCTCTCTCTCTGTCTCTCTCTTGTCCTACACAAGGACTTCCAACATTGTCATTGCATGTCTGTCAGCCTGCATAGGCTGTTCTCCCAATCCCAAAGTAGTAGAGATTGATGCTAGGGCCTTACGGTCTAGAGCAGCTTGTGGAGATCTTGCTTGGTCTCTACACTGTCCGCATTAAGAGTCATGAATCTTCAGCTGGCTATTGTTACGGAGGGGGAATGGCTGAACCCCTCTGATAATTAAATCAAAACACTAGCCCCAATCAGTTCTGATGGTAGTAGAGCTTCCCTTTTACTAATTACCCCCAAAACACCCAGAGAAGCTCACCTACCCCTCGTAATCTGTTAAAAGAAAGAAAATCCCTGATCCATTTTATAAATAATAAGAAACAATTTATTTATTTCACCATAACATGAACAAATTATCAGAATTACTAACAAACCAAACAATTCCCCCCTGGACTACTAACTACACCCTAACTGGCCTAAATTCTACTGGAATGCCATTCAAATAAGCACAAGTCCCTCTTACATAATACAATTAATAAGACAACAATGAGTTATAACTTAATCTCTCCAAGTTCACACAGACTATCTTCTGGAAAGCTGTGCCTTTTTCCATTACTCCACAAATGCCTTTATTCCATTGATTCTGCTGTCAGGGATGTTATTTCTGTAATGTCTTCTGTGAGGACCCTAAGACAAAAATGCCTTGGTACCTTTAATTAATTAGATGGTGCTTTCTTTGAGACCAAAAAGGAAATCTGTTGCCTTTTGATCGTTGGCTCTTCCTAATTTTCCAAATGCCCTGTCTTATATATCCCTGTGACATATTAAATTTGTATAATATGATTTGGTTTCAGGTTGTCCACGCAATCAGTTTTTTAATTCAATTGGCTTTTAGTGTCTAAGGGCTTGGTTTAAATTGCTTGGCTAAATTTGAAAAGACTTGCTGTCTGAGTAGAAAGTACCACTGGGCTGTTCAATACAAAATGTTTCAATCGGGCAGTCTTTGTGCACAGTACTTGTCAACTTCTAAGCACAGATGAAGCACAATCTCTTAAGGGGACAAGGCACTTTTTTCCCCCCCCCACTATCCATTTTTACCAACCATTCTAGCTTCCTTCCTTCCATTTCATGAATATTCTACCCAATGTCGTAACACTGTACTGCATCCATTGGAGTAACATTGCATTGGAGCAGTCAACAAACTTTAGAAAGGAAACAATGTTGGTTTTATTGTGTTTAAGAAATATGAATATTTAGGATTATGACAGCATTACTGTCTTTTTTATTATTCATTTACAGAATGTGGGCATTGCTGGCTGGGCTCACATTTATTGCTCATCACCAGGATCTCAGATGTGACTGTCAAACTATGTCACAATTCCAGACTAGACCACCACATTTATGTTACAATCTGCTCAAGGAACAGTAACTTTTATTTTTGAAGGAGACAACATGTGAGGTCAAGGGACTTACCAAGAGAATAAAGCCACAAGATTCCAGTTTTGAACAAACCACGATAAACTTTTCCAGACAATTTTAGGACAGTAATAAAATCTATCATGCACGTAAATCTTATTTTTAGCCTTCAGACATTAACATGTGGCAAACATGGGCAATAGACTGTAGGCAGATAACCTATATCACATATCAAATTGCAAAAGCGATCAAGACAGATCCCATACATTTCTCAGCAACATCCCTCCTGGGCATTAATGACATGGTAGGTCATCAAATCTCATTAATCTTTACAAAGGATTCTAATTCTTCACTTTTGCTGATCTGACCTTGAAACTGCCTGTGAAGAGCTGATCCATCGTGGACTGGATACCCTGTTCTGGGCAATCACCCTCCATTCCTGACGATAAACACTTTAGACTCTGAAAATATGAAACACACTTCACAAATATGACTTCAGTTCTTCACTGAGAGTGAGTTTCACCAAGCTGAAACTTCTTGCAGTTTTCGTTTCCCTGAGCTGTAGTTTTTCTCAGTTGCATCAGCAGGCATTGTTTATGGGATTTCAACCCAAATCTTTCAGCTGCAGTGAAGTAATAACGCTTGCGGTCATCTTCTGACCCCATCACATCGTTCTCCAATGCAGAGCCAGTGATCTTTCCACTATCGCATAACACCCAGGATTTTCTATAAGTCCTGTTGTAATTAATTAATAGAACTTCACTGGCTCGAAGGCAGAAGACAGAGGGTGTTGGTAGAGGGTTGCTTTTCAGACTGGAGGCCGCTGATAGTGGTGTGCCACAAGGATTGATGCTGAGTTCAGTGCTTTTTGTCAATTATATAAATAATTTGAATGTGAACATAGGAGGTATGGTTGGTAAGTTTGTATTTGATATCAAAATTAGATGTGTAGTGGACAGTGAAGAAGTTTGCTTCAGAATACAAAGGGATCTTGATCTGCGGATTGAGGACTAGCAGATAGAGTTTAGTTTAGGTAAATGTGAGGTGCTGCAATTTGGAAAGGCAAATCAGGGTACACTTAATGATAAGGCCCTGGGTAGTGTTGCTGAACAAACAGACCTTGGAGTACAGGTTCAGAATTCCTTGAAAGTGGAGTCACAGATAGATAAGAAAATGAAGAAGGAGTTTGGTATGCATGCTTTTGTTGGTCAGTACATTTAGTATAGGAGTTGGGAGGTAATGTTTTGGCTGTGCAGTACATTGGTTAGACCGCTTTTGGAATATTGTTTGCAATTCTGGTCTCCCTGCTATTGGAAGGATGTTGTGAAACTTGAAATGTTTCAGAAAAGATTTACAAGGATGTTGCCAGAGTTGGAGGATTTGAGCTATAGGGAAAGGCTGAATAGACTGAGACTATTTTCCCTGGAGCATTGGAGGCTGAGGCGTGACCTTAAAGAGGTTTATAAGATCATTAGGGGCATGGATAGGATAAATAGACAAGGTCTTTTCCCCAAAAGGGGGATAGGTTTAAGGTGAGAGGGGAAAGACTTAAAATGGACCTAGGGGACAACTTTTTCACGCACAGTGCATGTCTGGAATGAGCTGCCCGATGAAGTGGTGGAGACTGGTACAATTACAACATTTAAAAGGCTTCTGGATGGCTATATGAATAGGAAGGGTTTAGATGGATGTGGGTTAAATGCTGACGAATGGGACTAGATTTTTCTAGGATAGCTGATCGGCTTGGACAAGTTGGACCTAACTGCGCCAGCTGTACATTTCTATGACTCAATGAACCTATTGCTGAGTTCTAACAGCACAGAACCATCCAATGCTCTTGACTCTTCACTGAATCCCATCTGTAAAATCTGTGTAGTTTAGCTATTTTCCTGGCCATATAGCTAATTGTAGAATTCCTAATATAGAGTCAACTTTTCTCTCTTTTTCCAACCTCACTGTCTCAATGTTTGTAATTTTGAACTCTTCCCTAAATTGTCCCGAACAACATGTCGAAAACCTTGTAATAAGCCCTTTCCCTGTTGCTGGACAGGATTGAATATTGTTATGCAGCAATCCTTGGAATTATCTGTTCCATAAATGTTACCAACTACAGATTGCTTCTTGCTCAGTACAGAAAATGGATACAAATAGAAGATTTTATCACAGCAGCTGTGCGGTATGTTTATTTATCTGAGGCAGTTTATTCTTTTAAGTTATTACATAAATGCAGTTTTTGTCAGCATTGTAGACCATGGATTATGTTTGCAACTAGTTCCCCGTTTTATTTCTTTGTTTGTCATATATGCTCACAAAATAAATGGTCAAAGGAGATTGAGATGCAGCAGTATGTAGTATGGGTGCTTTTTCATAGGAGTCAAGATGGTTGTTTAAACCAAGTTGTTATATAGGTTATAGATCCTGGTGTTTTATATCCTAATTCTAAGCATGATGAGTACTTTGTGATTATCACAATTATTTGCTCCAGGTGCAACTTTTATTTGCGTATACTGTATTGCTGGTTGTCAATGGGCAGAATGATGTCTAATCTAACTGGATATGATATGTTAAATTAGAAACATCTTTGTTCTAACAAAAAATATGCTGGAATAGACAGATGGCTGTTTAGTCAAGGTGACCAGAAGATCAAATTTCAGACCATACACTGCATATTTTATCCCGTGAGGAGCATGGGTTATCTCTTCTAATTAAGGTTGATAAAATAGCTGATAATGCCAGAAGCTTAGTAAATGTCACCTTCCTTGGGATGGCATATTTATTCCCTCTTATTTAGTTTTAGGTTCCTATTACATTCATACAAACCACAGCCTATATTAACCTCTGTGTTGAAAAAAAGAACTGTAGATCTCCATTGTAATTTATTTCAAATCAATAATGTTAGACAGGCTCGTTTAGTACGCTGGGAGAATATTATCTGGAGAGCATAAATTTATTATTGCTTGTTTTAATTAATTTGTCTGCTTGTGTCTAAAGCAGCATTGTTGGAGTATGGGAGTAAAATCTTTCGGCTGTGAATGAGTTATTTGAAAGATTGTGGTTGGAAATATTAAAATTCTAAGGACTGGGTACAAAGGTTAAATAATGTGGTTTCAATTTTAACTATTAACCTCCCCTATTCAACCCCCCTGCTCCCCAACAGCTGCTGAGCAAAAAAGATTCAAGCAACCCAAGCCCAAAATGCCTCTTAAATTCTTACAAATTAAAATTAGGTTGTAATGAAGTTCCCACCAAAGGTATATGGGATCCTATTTGACAGTTAAAAGTCACAGTTGACGCCTTTGTGACAACTTAAACTTAATCGTAAATTGAACAGAGGCTTCTACTGTTAGCTGTAGCTATAAGGTAGGAGGTCCCAACAGGCCAAGGGAAGTATAAAAGAACAAGAGACGACACTGTACGGAGCTGGAGGAGCACAACAGGCCAGGCAGCATCAGAGCAGCAGAAAAGTTGATGTTTCAGGTTGGGACGGGTGTGGGGGGTGCAGATAGGTGGGAGAGAAGATGGACAGGTTGTGTCAGGCCAAGGAGGCAGGGATGAGAGGAAGGGTTGGACATGGGATGAGGCTGGGGATGGGGAGATTTTAAAACAGGTGGATTCCATGCTTAGGCCATTGGGCTATAGTCTCCCGAGGCGGAATATGAAGTGCTGCTCCTCCAGTTTGTGGGTGGTGCCATTGTGGCACTGGAGAATGCCCAGAATGGACATGTCATCTAGGGAGTGGGAATTAAAATGGTTTGCTGCCAGAAGGTGTTGTCATTTATCGCGTACAGAGCGCAGATGCTCTACAAAATGGTTTCAGAGTCTACGCTTGGTCTCCCCAATGTAGAGAAGGTCACATCGGGAGCCGTGGATACAGTAGACCAATTGGACAGATATGCAGGTGAATCCCTGTCTAATGTGGAAGGTTTGTTTTGTGCCTTGAATGGAGGTCAGAGGGGAAGTGGGAAAGGTGCCAGGGGTGTTGGGGTTAGTGGGGTGTGTGGAGCAAACGAGGGAGTCGCGGAGAGAGCGGCCCCTACGAAAGGGATGGGGGGATTATCTCTTTTGTTGTGGGGTCGTATTGTAGGTGGCGAAAGCAGCAGAGAATGATACATTGGATGCGGAAGTTGTTGGGGTGATATCTGAGGACAAGGGGGTCTCAGTCTTTGTTTTTGTTGGGAGCAGGTGATGTGAGAGCAGAAGTGTGGGAAATGCAGTTTCTTTTCCCACTGTTTGCGGGTCAAGGGCAGCTCCTCCACATCTTAAATTCTTAACATGCTGCAGCCCAACCACGGATGTGATATCCTGATCTTCCCACCGTCCCCACAACTTCACCCCTGCAATCCCAGCGTTATTGTATTGATTTAATTCATAAACCCTTTCACTCCACTCTGTGTCTCAGAGCCATCAGCCTCTAGATTTTACTTCATTAATTCATAGGATGTGGGTTTCACTGTTTAGGCCAGCATTCATTGTCTATCTCTGATAAATTTGAGAAGGTGATAGTTATCTTCTTGACTTGCTGCAGTCCATGTAATGTGATGTTATGTGTATTTGTATGCTGGTCCAGCCGTGGATACAGTAGACCAATTGGACAGATATGCAGGTGAATCCCTGTCTAATGTGGAAGGTTTGTTTTGTGCCTTGAATGGAGGTCAGAGGGGAAGTGGGAAAGGTGCCAGGGGTGTTGGGGTTAGTGGGGTGTGTGGAGCAAACGAGGGAGTCGCGGAGAGAGCGGCCCCTACGAAAGGGATGGGGGGATTATCTCTTTTGTTGTGGGGTCACTTCTGTTCAATGTAACTCCAGATCTGAAAGAGTTAAAAATTGGTTGAATGCAATAAACGCCACACACTGTGATGATGTCATGAGGATTTGATGGGAAAATAAAGTAGGATCTTGTGGTAAACTGACCTAAAGCTGCTGAGCTTTTCCAGCTTTTCTGGTTTTAGACCTAAAGCTAGGTCCTCGCAACAGTCTTTGTAGTAATGCAGAGTATATTTTATAACGTGCAAATAGTTGTAGAAATACAGTAAACTACATCTGTTTTATTCTACAAAACTACCCTCATTAGACCAGAAAGCTCCCCTCATAGGTACTCTACCACATTAGACCTTAAAGATTGCACAAACATAGAAGGTACAGATGACACACACTCGCAATGGGATCAGCATAGGGGCTGACAATTCACTTTGGCAAAGTGAGTCCCAATAAGGAGACAGTGCTGGTGACCTGGAGAATTTCAGAATTAGCATGATACTATTGATTGCTGGGGATGATGAGCCCTGAGAAAACCTCATGGCAGCTGTCAGCACTGGACAGAGTTTCAGGGAGTGATGGAAAGCATTTTGGATCGGATGCGGAGGAAATCTGCAGCTTCAAGGCAGAAGTACAGGCTGTATTGTGATGTGGTCGTCTGTGGGAGCATTCCTGTGTCTGAGTTCAGTTGGTGAGTGAACAGACAATGGGGATTCCATGAGTCAAAATGAAAATTCCCTGGGCCAAAAGAGCAACTTGAAACTGCACAGTAATTCAGGCTGAAAGGGTGAGAATTTAACAAATAATTAACACCTCAGATTGGGCATCGCAAACATAGAACATGGACACCACAAGGTATGCCGAGAAAATAAAACTGATCTAACAGAGCCAAGAGAGAAAATCACATGATGTGGAAGCAGAGAGCTGGAGAGACTGTGAAACCATCCACTTAAAGGTGATAAAATGTGAGGCTGGATGAACACAGCAGGCCAAGCAGCATCTCAGGAGCACAAAAGCTGACGTTTCGGGCCTAGACCCGAAACGTCAGCTTTTGTGCTCCTGAGATGCTGCTTGGCCTGCTGTGTTCATCCAGCCTCACATTTTATTATCTTGGAGTCTCCAGCATCTGCAGTTCCCATTATCTCTGATACCACTTAAAGGTGATCTGTGTTATGCAATTTAAAATGAAGATCCTGACCTTACATGTTTTTTTCCAGAGACTCCACTGTAGCTAGAAAAGGCAAGAAAACCTCAAATGTGTCTGTAAAAGATGTTAAAATGTTCAAAGAAGCCACAGTAGTGCAGAAATCCTCCATTAAAGTAATTAAAATACCATCTAGAACAGCTACAAAGTATAAGAGAACAGTCATTGCTGGGAAATTAAAGTCTTTAAAGAATATATAATATGTAGTCATATTAAGAAGATCGGATATCAGAAATAGTGCTTCTAGGCAGATTCAATTTCAGAGATGAGCCAGGTAGAATGTAAAACTGTATATACTTGTGAAAATTTTTTTTGAAGCTGGATACTAAGTCAGAATCTGAACAAGTAAATACACCTCCATACACAATTGAGGGTATGTCAAACGACATTATTGATCTCTAAGGCATTCAAGTCACAACAGACATTTAAAGAGATACTTAACCATATAAATAATAAAATTCATAAAGGAACTAGATTTAACAGAAGAATATACCAGTTAACGGAATCTAAGGATTTCCGCATGAATAATCTCGAAAACTAATGGAGAGTTGCAGCAATGAGGAACTGATTCCAGAGAATGCCATTCAAATGGTCAGTGAAGCAGAGCTTTGGAGGCGAAACAGATCAATCGTAAGGGAAATTGATTAAACCTAGCACAGGAGAGCATTGGAATCCATTCTGTTACTAAGGAATGCAGAGCAAAAGAATGTACATATGACAAGCCAATATTGCAAGTAGACAGGCACGAAACATAAATAGTCTTTGCCAAATCTGTGAATCAAAGAAACCTTACTTGCACAAATAGCATCCAGCTATTAAAATGGAATTATTTTATTGTAAAACAATAAGTCACTTTCAGAAAATATGCTAAAGCAGGACACAGCCACAGCAATACAAAAACCTGGAAGAAATCAATGATCTAGACCAAACTTTATGATGTATTGATATTTATTTTGATGGGAGCATCTCATAATTTCAAGTTAGACATAGGAACAAGCATCACACTATTGTCAGATGGTGAGACTTAGTTGACAAAACACTCTTGACAGCCAACAGACCTTCAATTATATGATCCAGAGGACTTTGCAATTAACGTAGAACAGTACAGGACAGCACAGTACAGGCCCTTCGGCCCATGATGTTGTGCCAAACTTTTACCCAAAACCTAAGGTGTATCTAACCTCCACCGCTACCTTATACTATCATCCATATGCCTATCTAATAGCTGCTTAAATGCCCCTAATGAGGTCGACTCCACTACCCTGTCCAACAATGCATTTCACGCCCCTACCACTTCCTGAGTAAAGAACCTACCCCTGACGTCTCCCCGATATCTACCTCCACTCACTTTAAAACTATATCCCCTCGTAAAAGCTACCTCCACCCTAGGAAAAAATCTCTGGTATATGTACTGAATCTATACCTCTGATCATTTTGTACACTTTTATCAAGATATTCACTTCTCATCCTTTGTTGTTCTAGAGAGAAAAGCCCTAGCTCTCACAACCTTTCCCTCGTAAGACCTTCCCTCTATTCCAGGCAACATCCTGGTAGATCTCCTCTGTATCTTTTCCAACACTTCCACATCTTTCCTGTAATGAGGTGACCAAAACCGGACACAATACTCCAGACGTGGCCAAACCAGGGTTTTGTATAGCTGGAGCACAACTTTATGGCTCTTGAACTCAATCCCTCTATGAATGAAAGCTAACACACCATACGCCTTCTTAACAACTCTATTCACCTGTGTGGCAGCTTTCAGGGAGCTGTGAACATGAACTCCAAGATCCCTCTGCTGCTCCACACTGCCAAGAATCTTCCCATTAACCCTGTATTCTTCTTTCAAGTTTGTCCTTTCAAAATAAATCACCTCACACTTTTCAGGTTAAACTCCATCTGCCACTTCTCAGCTCAGCTCTGCATTCTATCAATGTCCCTTTGTAACCTAGAACAGCCCTTTCCACTGCCCATAACGTGACCCACCTTCGTATCGTCTAACATTAAAGGTATATTTCCAAATACGGGATACCAAACACTATAAAATTTACAAGTACTTCACAACTCGTAATTCACACCCCTGGGTGGTAAGGTATGTATTGACCTCAATCTTATTTAAAAGAAGGAAGGGGTGAAACAATAAAACAAAAGAACAGCAAATCAAGGAACATCCAAGTGAGTTAAAGCTGGTAAAGGAATAGCTGATGGAAGATTTTACAGGATTCCAGATACCCATGGTGGAACTAAACAAAAAGCGGAATGCTCTAGATGACTTATATTGGAAGAAGAAATTTGTTTTGTTCCATTAATTAGATCAACAGCTGTGACTGTACTTGTTTGGCAGAAATATTTTCTACTGTTATCAAATCAAAAGAGAGTTCAGATTCCAAATAACAACAAACTTCAAGAAAAAAGACAAACAATGAGGGAGCAACTGATTAGTATGGTACACTTGGATTTTCTTCCTAATTAACAGTATCTGTAGTGCTTTCGGTTTTTATTTAGCATAGTAAACTCGACATTTGAGGCATAGTGGTTCAGTAGTTAGCACTGCTGCCTCACAGGGCCAGGAATCCAGGATCAGTTCCTCCCTGGGGCAACTGCCTGTGTGGAGTTTGTACATTCTCCATGTCTATGTCGGTTTCCGCCAAGTTCTTTGGTTTGTTCCCACAGTCCAAAGGTGTGCTATATAGATAGATTGGCCATGCTAAATTATCTGTAGTATTCAGGGTTGTGTAGGTTAGATGGATTAGCCAAGGGAAATGCAGGGTTAGAGGGATGGGTCTGGATGGAATGCTGATTGGAGGGCCACTGTGGACTTGTTGAACTGAATGAGCTGTTAGCACACTGTGGTGATTTTGTGTAGATGATCTGCAATATAATTGTGCCAGACTGTAACACAGCACAATGCTGTAGTTATGAGAAGTTCAAGCCGCACATTAGGTATGAGATGAATGGGAAGGGGCAAGTTTAAGAAGAACATCTGACCTCCCTATCTTCCAAATAAGAATCCTCAATAACCTTAACATATATCACAACAAGCAAGAAGGGGCCTTCAGGTGGTACAATTTCAGAAGTGAACAGCGTAGTTTCACCAATAACTGAGTTAGACTGAGAAGGTCCAAGCTAATCAACAAGTTGAGGCAGAATGTCTACATTCTGCAGCATAGATCTACAGATGAATTGAAGCAACAACGCACTGACACTAATTGACACTATGCTACAACCAACTCTGGGGAAGTCACCACAAAGAAGTGATAAGCAAAATCGAACTATTCAAGACCTGTAAAAAACACAAACACCTGCAAAGATGATGTACAGTGTGTAAGAAGGTAAGGCTCCTCCAGTTCAGAAGAGAACATCAGAGCAACAAGAAGACAGTCCAAGACAACTACCTTCTCCCCATCAAACTATCATTTTTCCAAGTCTGAAAAGAACATTTTTAGGGGTGGCACGGTGGCTCAGTGGTTAGCACTGCAGCCTCACAGCACCAGGGACCCAGGTTCGATTCCAGCCTTGGGCAACTGTCTGTGTGGAGTTTACACATTCTCCCCATGTCTGCGTGGGTTTCCTACGGGCGCTCCGGTTTCCTCCCACAGTCCAAAGATGTGCAGGCTAGGTGGACCATGGCCATGCTAAATTGGCCATAGTGTTCAGGGGTGTGTGGGTTATAGGGGAATGGGTCTGGGTGGGGTGCTCCAAGGGGCAGTGTGGACTTGTTGGGCCTAAGGGTCCGTTTCCACTCTGTAGGGTATTTAATAGAATATTGAAACCTCCAGTGATCTAAATTTGTAAAGTAAAATACTTGGTGGGTGGTTTTGTAGTGATAAATGTAATTAAAATGCTTAACAATAATAGTTGAAGGTAAAAAAAACTTTGTGGGAGATACGGTTTGGAATGATAAACAATACTTATTTTCATGATGTCATGAGAGCCTAGTGGGAATGTGGATCTCGTAAGAAACAGACATAAGGCTGTCACCTCCTATCAGTCTTTGAAGTAAAATGAAGCCACTTCTTAGAAACCTTAAAAAGTTGCAGAAATGCAATAAACTACATTTTGTTTACTCTGCAAGACTCTTCTCATTTAACCAGAAAGTGACTACCCTCACACTTGCTGGATCACATGAAAACCCCACACCCTTAGAAGATATAGATGGCAGCAGAAAGAACCCTATTGACTGCTGATGACTGTCCCGATAAACTCTCAGTCACGGTCTCCGGGTGCTTCTTTGCAGTTCCATCCTTAACCAGTCTATCAACATGGCCAGATGTCAGGTGAAACTGTCCTGTAGATTATTTATTGAGTCTATGATGGTTCAGATTGGCAGAACCTACTTCTCTCTGGTATTGCTGAATTCTCAACTGTTACATTATGAGACTTTAAACGCTTGACATTTAAAAGTGAATTAACCGTAACATCATAAGCTTGATTTTAAAAAAAATTATAGTACCTGGACACCAAATGATGTTGATTACAAAGGTGATGTTAAAGGATGAGATTTCTTTTAGGGCAAAAAAACCTTGATGTTTAAAAGTTAACTCATGGGAAGTAAATTAACTTCTGTTGCTGTGGTTTGGAGTAATGTGAGACTAGATAGCTTATTTGTCAGGCTCTATATCTTTCTGAGCATATTAAATTTGGCTTTTAATTATAGATTACAGAAATGGTTTTATTTATTAATTTTACGGCAAATTTTGTGCCTTAGGTTGTCACATTTTTAATCAAAAAGTAGATTTTAAAAAATTCAGAACATTTATTCCATCAGCTTTTATCTAAATGGTAATGCAGTGAATGCTAACTGAGCATGGGGAAATGCGTTTACTGAAGAACCCACAGTGGCAGCCTTTAAATAACCGATGCTGCTTTGAATTCAAATGAGGCATATGCATTTTAAAATAACACCCCTGTTTGCAAATTCCTTGCTGTGATATTCTTTTCAGCTACATCTGAATGTTATAATCCTGCTTTATATTGAATAATTTATCAAAATTTAGAGATAATACAATCTTCAGCAATCAAAATGTTATTAAAATTGCAGAAGCTGTAATGCATCCTGGCTGTGTAATATCAGTGCTTGTAAGCTAGCTGAACCTAATGTCTAACCATTTTGATTGCCAGATAGAGTTTAAAGCTGATCACAGTGTCTTATGTGAGCAGAACATATGTGCAAATTAATATGTTGATAGATAAATTGATTGATTCCAATCTGCACCGACAACTCAGTAATTTGCTGGAATGGTGTCAGTTGCAAAATGAGTTCAAGGTAATATCGGAGAAAAAAGTTGTTTGCCATTTAGTTTCTGATAAACATTCTTTTCATATTAGCTGGCAACGTCACAGTGAATCTATAAAGTGAAATGTCATTGTCTGTGCAATGAAAAAAATGGTATTATCAATCCACTGGTAAGTAATGGTTCATTGATTTTGTTCCATCCAGTTGAAAATAAATGCTGTTCTCCTTTGAGGTGTCTGTAATGTGTTCCCAAACGTCAAATTGCTGTTGTACGTTTTTTTGCTAATTGCCATATGATGATGATGCCGTCACGTGAACTGTCATCCATTAAAAGATACATGACAGAAATGAATTCACATAATGCATCACAGCAGCTAGAGAATGACTTTTTCTGGTCCCTTGCATTGTATGCTTATCATACAAATTTGCAGTCCCTCAACTATCGCTCCCTGAAGATTTGTCACTGCAGTACTTGTTTAAGAAACTGGTACACACTATGTTATATTCATGTTGTTTTAGTAACAAGGTAAATATATTATAGCAATAGTAACCACAGTAGCCCTTATCTCACACTATATTTGGTACCTTCAGCACTTCCTAACATATTAAAAAAAGAACATTTGATGACTTTATATCTCGACATGTTTGACAAGGAAACAAACGTAGAAAACATGTCTCCAAAAAGACAAAAAAATTACCTATTGTACTCTGTAATGTTAATATATTTCAAATTAAGCTAACACTAAATGTAACATAACAAACAGAACATCCATGGATGTTGGTATCCAAATACGCCAGTTTCTGAGAACCTTTGTGGTACGTCTCTGATTCACATGCAGGATGCTTCTGCACTTCAATGCTGTGCCTCAGTCTGTACCCGCAACCATCATTGAACTGCTGCAGCAAGGATATTGTGTGCTCAGGGACAAACACACAGTTCATGGACTGGACCAGGCTGCATCTCTGAGATTGTTGTCATAATGTACAGTCATACTGGTCCTTTCGGGATGCTCACAGCATCACTGCCTTCCATTGCCTTGTCTTTGTGCACCTTGTGCCTCAGTCAAAGCTATCAGACTCATATTACTTCTGTCTTGCCTTGCCATTTAGATCAGATACAAGAAGCTTATTATGGTTATCACGTACTACAACCCAGTCAAGGAGGAATAATCTTTACTCAGGACGTTGGGACAAGTAACTCAAGGGGAGCCTCTGACATCAGCCCAGGGGCTTGGAGCTGGTAATTGAGTCAATGCAGATAATCAGAGCCAGAATGCTGTCCACATAAGGTTGAGGAGCAGAATGTCGGGCTGCACACCACGCCTCTTGACTATTTTTGCTCTGTGTTCCTCCTGGAATGAGAGAGAGGCAGGTGATAAGGGAGATGAACGTGGATGGCACAGCTGTTACTTTTCATGCAGGTGGCCCAAGTGAGTGGATAGACAACACAAAGGGCATGCATCAAAACACAGAAAATAGCAGCAGGATTAGGCCTTGTTGCCCTTAGAACCTGCTTTGTCATTCAATATGATCAAGGCTAATTATATGACTCAGTACCCTGTTCCTGCTTTCTCCCCATATCCTTTGGTCCCGTTAGCCTTAAAAACTATATTCTATTTCTTCTGGAAAACATTCAATGGTTTAGCCTCTACCACTTTCTATGGCAGAGAAACCCAGAGGATCATTACTGTCTGAATAAAGAAAATTTTCCTCATCTCCGTCCTAAATAGTTTATCCCTTTTTCTTAGATGCCCCAGTCATTATGAACATACTTCCTGTATTTACCCTGTCTTATTTTGTAAGTGTCTATGTAATAACCCCTCCCATTCCTGTAACTTCCATTGAATATAGTCCTAATCAATCCATTCTCTTTTCATACATCAGTCCCATCATCCCAGAAATCAGCCTGGTAAACCTTTATTGAACTCCTTCTATAACCAGAACATCCTTCTTCCAATAAGGAGACCAAAACTGCATACAGTAGTCCAGGCATGATCTCACTAAGGCCCTGCAGAATTGTAGCAAGACATCCCTGCTCCAGTATTTGAATTCTTTCTTTGAAGGCCAAAATATCATTTGCCTTTTTCACTGTCTGCTGCACTTGTATGCATCTTGCAACAACTAGTATGAGGACACCCAGGTCTCATTGCACATCCTGTATGGCCATTCAATTAATAATCTGCTTTCCTGTTTTTGTTACCAAAGTTGCTAACCTCTCATTAATCCACATTATACTCCAACTGCCATTTATTTGCCCACTCACTCAACTTATTCAAACTATTCCATGAGCCTCTTTAGCCCAAGAGCAACCAGCAGCTCTCATAATACCAACTTTCAGATTGCACCTGATGAAAGGGGAAAACAAAGCATATTTGGTCACCCAAAAAAATCCATTTTCCACAGTATTAGAAAAGAATAGAAGGGCTTTAGTTTATTTTGGAATATGGTATCTAGAGTAGAAAATGCTTTTATGTTGTACTTTGTCATTAATAGAAATCCGAATGATATAGGCAACAAGTGCACTTATCTTGTGCTTACTATTGAATTAGATAGTTAATAAAAGGATAGACATGTAGGGCTAAAGAAATTTGATTTGAAGTTTTAAAATGAGAGCTGGATTAAAAGAACTGGCATTTAGTTTCAATGATTTTTTTGGGAGAAATGACAAAGATATTGTGTTAAATAGATGAGAGCATTATATTGGTTAAAGGTATCATAACGTTCTTTGCATCAATTGCTGAGGGTCTTTGGTTCCACGATCATCCAAAAGCCAAAGCAGCTTGATCGTCTTCCTCAGGAAAGACCGTATTCAGGGTTTTGTTTTTGCTTTGAAAGCATGAAATGACTGAATAATATTGTCACCATCTCTTAGCTTATGCCTTATTTTCCTATTTGGTATGATTTTGTTACATACATGCTAGTCTACTAGCTTTCTCAGATGTGAAGTACAGAGACTTTAACACAAGAAATATGTTTAGACTAAACAAATGGAACGTGGATCCAGTTGTGCTTTAGTTTGCTGTGGAACAATGTGTAAGAGAACAAAATAAGTTTATCTTGCACATAATAACCATGTAGAGCTGGCATACATTATCAGATTAAAATCCAAAGACTCTATGCACCCTGGAATCAACAAGCTAAACAAATAACAAGTTCAGCAACAACAGTTTAGACATAGCAACAACATAGATTTTGTGAAGTGTGGATTGTTTTTTATTCTGAAAAATTAATCCTTAGTAGATATTTTGGAAGTCATTTCACGTGGAATGTTTGTTTGAAATATAGAAGCCTTACAGTGTGGAAGGACATCATATGACCAATAGAATCTGCACTGACCCTCTGAAGAGCATTCCACCCAGACCCAGATCCCACCTATCCCCATAATCCTGCGTTTACCATGGCAAATCTTCCTACAGCACATCCCCGGCAATTTTGGGGCAATTTAGCATGGCCAATCCAATTATTCTGCACATTTTTGGACTGAGGGAGGAAACCAGAACACCTAGAGGAAACTCACGCAGAGATGAGGAGAATGTCCAAGCACCGCATGGTCGGCCAAGACTGGCCCAGGTCTCTGGCAATGTGAGGCACACTGTTTGCTTTGTGCCAAGTTTGAATGAATGAATGATTTTCATTGTCATGTCTATTTTACAGAGAGAAAAACAGTAAAATACATGAGAAACCTTTCCACTGTCGCCATGATCCATCGCTATTTTGGATAGCTTAAGAATAAGAAGACATATAGAAAGATATAGCTTAAAGATAGTCCATCAGTCCTGAGCCAGCTCTGTGCTGTGATCCCTCCTCCACTGCCACACTGATATCTACACCAGACACATCCGACATCGAAGTCGCTACACTTCAGGGGCTATCTTTTGCCACTGGGCCGATTCTCCCCTGCTATTGCTTTGCCACCACATCCGCCAAACCCACCAACGTCAGAGTTGTATCTCTTGCTGCTGGGCCCACCTAATTCAGCGCCACTGTGATGCCCTTCCACCACCTCTTTGCTGCTGCCAGTGCCACAGCCAACCAATGACGAAGTCACCAATCCTCAGGTGCCATTTTTTTGCCACTGGGCCTACCTCACCAATGGCAGATCTACTAACATAGCAGCCACCAATTCCAATGCCAGGTCCTGTATTCACCCTGGAAAAGTAAGTAAAGGCTCACTTGAGTCCGCACTGGGCTCACTTTGAGATCTGCGGTGGGCCATGAACCCACACTTGGTTCACTCACTGCCACCACAAGGTCAGTGCTGGGCCCACTCAACACCACGCTGGGATCACTCACCCCTGCTGTGAGCCTGTGCCGGATCCCTTGCTGCTGCCATGCCTTTTGAGCTTAGCCGCTATCTCGATGAAGTTTAAAATGATCTGAAATTGAAAAGATAATAAATGGGTTAAATGGTCAATTGAAAGGTTTAGTAGGTCTAGATAGGTTGAGTCTTTAAGTATGGAATGCTTTTGCATGAATAGATTTCAATAAAATAAAGAATGTAGCTCCAGCCACGTAGCAGTGGCGCAACTGTACAGAAACATAAAGACCTAGAAGATAGGAGCAGGAGAAGGAGATTTGGCCCTCTGAACCTGCTCCACCATTCTTCACGATCATGGCTGACCATCCAACTCAGTGGCCTAACCCTGCTTTCTCCCATAGCCATTGATCGCATTCTCCCCAAGTGCTATATCTAGTCGCCTGTGGAATACAATCAGTGTTTCGGCATCAACTACTTCCTGTGGTAATGAATTCCACAGGCTCACCACTCATTGAGTGAAGAAATGCCTCCTCATCTCTGTCCTAAATTTTGTACCCCAAATCCTCAGACTGTGATGCCTGCTTCTGGACTCACCCTTCATCCAGGAAATCCTCCCTGCAACCACCCTGTTTATTCCTGTTAACATTTTATAAGTCTTATGAGATCCCTCCTCATTCATCTGAATTTCAACAAAAACAATGCTAGTCAAATCAATCTCTCCTCATTTGTCAGATGCGCCATCCCTGGAATCAGCCTGGTAAACCTTTGCTGCACTCCCTCGAGAGCAAAAGCATCCTTCCTCAGAAAAGGAGTCCGAAACTGCACACAACATTCCAGGTGTGGCCTCACTAAGGCTCCTTTATAACTGCAACAACACTTCCCTGCTCCTGTACTCAAAATCTCTCGCAATGAAAGCCAACATACAATTTGCCTTCTTTACTGCCTGCTGCACCTGCATGCTCACCTTCAGTGACTGGTGCACAAGGCCTCCTAGGTCCCATTGCACACTCCCCTCTCCTAATTTACAGCCATTCAGGTAGTAATTTGCCTTCTTGTTTTTGCTTCCAAAGTGAATAACCTCACATTTATCGAAATTATATAGCATCTGCCATTGATTTGCCCACTCATCCAACCTGACAAGATCATGCTGAAGGATCTCTGCATTCTCGCACAGTTTACCCTCCCACCCAAGTCGGTATCGTCTGCAAACTTTGAGACGTTACATTTTATTCTCTCATCCAAATCATTAATGTATGTATTATATATACCAGTCCCAGCACTGATCCTTGTGGCACCCCATTAGTTACTTTGTGCCAATTTGAAAATCATTCACAACAACACAAGAACAGCCAATCAACCCTGCTCTACTATTCAGTATACTCCTGGCTGATCTTGAGCTTTAATTCCCCTTTCCTGCCCACTCCCCATATCCTTTCACTTTCCTTCTCCCAGTTTCACTGAGCTCATGTTTGGGAGAAGAAGGTGGTCTGGGAAATGGAGTGGCTAACTGCACTTCTCTTGCTGCTAATCAATCAAATGGTTGTATTTGCACATAGCTGCATTCTTGGCCGCAGGAGTCATGTATGAGGATTTTTATGCATATGTACTGGCAGGACGGAAGTAGAGAGCTTACAACATTGGGACAAAGGCAAAAGTATTGAAAGTCTTTGTGTTTAGTATGTATTCTTGGGCAACTAACAATTTTGTTAAGCCTTAGCATGCCTTTTATGTACTTACTATTAAATAAATTTGGACAATCTAGGAGAACGTAACCTATCAAATTTGAAAACTCCAGTTTACAATACTTGTGGGGAAGATGTCCTCCTCAGTGCAGGGTTTCAATTGAATAGGATTTATATTACCCCTAATAAATCCACCTCATTCCTTAACAATTTTCTGTAGTTTGTTTCACTCTGTATATATAGGAGGGTCCTAGATGAATTTCTACAGACACTTGATAAACCCCCAATATAAGGGTGGAAATTTCTGTTAGTGACACAGAAAGGATGGCACTTCAAAGCCTCAAAGAATGGCAATGGACTCGAAAAGGGAAAGAATAGCCCAACAATGGCAGCATATCATAGTAACAGAGTGTGAAGCTGGATGAACACAGCAGGCCCAGCAGCATCTCAGGAGCACAATTTTCCTATTACTTTGCGGCTTGTCCTTTTTGGTAATAAAGACTTTGAACTGTAACATGCTGTCAAAAATAAGCTAGTGACCTGTGGGCAGTTGTAATACATGCTGTTCATAGTAAATAAGTAACCATGGTACACAGGTGGTAAACAAGTGTTTATTGAGACCAAGTCAAGGAGTACATATCATACAGATTGTTCTGGCTGAGTCCAAACTCTTTAGATGTAGCTCACTCATCAACAGGTGTGTGTTGTTTCACACCATTGACTTGAGACTTGCATGCATTGAATAAGCTTTGGGAGTTAAGAGGCCAACTAGTCATCTATATCTGCATAGCCATAATGTCGATGTGCAGTTAGGCTTTTGGAGAATGGTTATTCCAAAGATGTTGATAGAGAAGGACTTCAGTGTTATTTTCAGGGACTGATGACCACACAATTCCACACTGGAGATACATGGTGCTTAGAATAGAATCATTGAATGGATATAACTCAGAAGGTGGCCATTTGCAACACCCATGTTTGTATGGCTCTCTGTGAAAACAACCCAGCTAGTCCCACTCTTGTGTCTTTTTCTAGTACCCTTGGAATTTTTTTAATCTTCCAGTGTTTTTCCAACTCATCTTGAAAGCCACAGTTGAATCTGCCTCCGCCGTACTCAGGCAGTGCATTATTTCTAGCCCACTGGCTTCAGCTAAGGGCTTCTTTCACCCATATTCTTTCTTATTATAGAGTCATAGTCATAGAATCATAGAGTCACACAGCATTGAAATAGACCCTTCGGGCCAACAGGTCCACACTGACCATATTCCCAAATCAAACTAGTCCCACTTGCCTGCATTTTGCCCATATTCTCCAAACCTTTCCAATTCATGTACATATCCAAATGTCACTTAAATGTTGTAACTATACTTGCATCCACCACTTCCATGAGCTCACTCCACATATGAACCACTGTGTGTAAAAAAGTTGCCTCTTGTGTCCTTTTTAAATTTTTCTCCTCTCATTTTAAAAATGTACCCCCTGGTTTTGAAATCCATCATGCTAGGGACAAGGGCCTTGTTATTCACTGTATCTGTACACCTCATGATTTTATAGAAGTCTACGAAGTCACCCCTTGGCCCCCTGTGCTGCAGTGAAGAGTCCCAACTTATCTTTTTAACTCAAACCTTCCATCCCTGGCAACATCCTGTAAATATTTTCTGAACCTTCTCTGATTTAGTAATATCCTTCCTATTGCAGGGTGACCAGAACTGTACACAGTACTCCAGAAGATGCCTCAGGCCTCCACTTATTGACCCTTCTATCAATGGAAACACTTTCTTCCTATCTATTCTGAATAGATATTTTCTAATCAACCTGTTCAGATATAGCTCAGTGATAGGAACACTACAAGTATGCCTCTGTTATGAAATCCAACATCTTATACACCTTATCAATTGTTTTCTCAAGCTGCCCTACCACTTTCAACAATTCATACACAAATACCCTAGGTCCCTGAGTGATGTATTGTTGTCCACCCTATGCCAGTCCAAGCCTTGTTGTTGACCAAGTTCTACTGGTTACTGGTATAGATTGGTGCATCATCCTATAAGTTACGAATAGAGATGAACACTGTGGGCTTAACAACAAACAGCCCAGTCCTGACCTTCTGACAGAGGGAAAATCTTTCATAAAGTATTTGAAATACTGATGGTAATGTTTTTAATGAACTGCTTCAGTGATGTTCTGGCTGAAAAAAATAGCTGCCATCAGCTGTAGTCGGGAACCAATTTTCAGCAAAGACTAATGTTTGGGAATTGGACAACTGTTTTGATTGCCTTTTCCAATGTGGAAAGTGCACACTTTTGGCTATCTACGTGCATACGCATTGTGCATTCCAGTTTTGGATAGCTTCATGCTATTTTATGCCTGAAAGAACTGCTTGGTGTTGTGACATCAAATTTATTGGCTAATGAGCCAATTTAGATTCCAACAAATAATACATCTGGCACTGAAACAGATTTCTTAATTAGAAACAAATGCAGGAAATGAACCTTTGCATTCTCCAAGACTGTGCTACCTCTGCTAGTGCATCCTCCTTCATTGGTGAAAGACAACAAGTGTAATTCACAAAACACACAGGGAAGTTCATGGCACCCAAAGGAGAAATTTGAGAGGTAACCATTGCACACATGGACAACAATTGAGCAACTGGGTAGAACCTATAAGTTTTAATTTATCTTGCAACCTGTCTTTCTTTGATCATTTAGAAAACAAAATAATAAGGGGTACAATTTCCATGGAAATTTTCCTGAGCTCCTGGCAAACATAGACTGGGAGCAGTATTTGCAGGAAAGTGAGAATTTTTAAAATTAGTATCATGAGAATTCAGGGCCAGCATGTTCCTCGGAGAGTGACGTAGAAGGGCAGCAAGTCCAGGAAACATTGGATGTCAAGGGATGTTGAGAGTTTGATAAAGAAGAAGAAGAAAGCAAAAGTCAGGCATAACCTGAAAGGACGTTCAAAAGTGTAGAGAGTGTAGAAGATTGCTTAGAAAGGAAATTATGAGGGAAAAGAGGGGCCATGAAAGAGGGGCAGATGGGATCAAAGAAAACCCCAAGGCTTTTTATAAGTATATTAATCCATCTTCATGCCTCCTCGCATTCCTCTGGTGACATGTCCATCTTTGGCCTCCTCTGTCAGAGTGAGGCCAGATGTAAACTGGAGGAACAACACCTGATATATCGCCTTGGGAGCTTACAGCTGAATAGCCTGAATATTGACTTCACCAGCTTCAAAATCTATCCACCCACAACACGTCCATCTTCCTACTCACCTGTCCACTTCATCCTTCACACTAACCATTCACAATATCCGCTTACTTGCATTTACCTATATTTATCCCACCTACCCTCCCCCAGCCCCAACTCCTCCCTCAACTTATTTCTGGATCCCTTCTCCTCCCCAGTCCTGACAAAGGGTTTCAGCCCAAAACATTGACTTCCCTGCTCCTGAGATGCTGTCTGACCTGCTGTGCTTTTCCAGCTCCACATTTATTGGCACAGCAGCATCAGATGGATGGGAATATCATCACCTTCACATTCCTTTCCAAACCACACACAGTTGTGATTTACAACTATATCACCATTTTTTCATGTAGATGGGTTACAATTTTGGAACTACCTCCCCAACAGTAGGGTGTATATATAACTTATGGTCAGCAATGGTTTTAGAAAGTGATTCATCATCAGCTTCCTAACGGATGAAAAACAAACGTTGCCTTATCAGAGGTAGCCATATTCCATGAATATATTTCGTTTAAAAAATGTATTTTTGTCTTTTTTTACATTAAAATCAGCTAAGTTGTGAATGTAATTTCATTGTTTACGAGGAACAGCATAATAAGCAATACCTTGGATGTTATTCAAATTCCTTTTTTAATATTCAAATGACCGATTAAATTGCATTGTATTTTTACTACTTTTGTTGAATGATTGATTGAGGAGTTTATGCGATACCAGATGAAGTATTTAAAGTACTCAAATGATCCAGTATTCATTCCAAGGTCATACTGGATGACAGCTGACATCAAGAGAAAAGAAATAACAAATCTTGTGTATGTGCCCCAGCTCTCTACCATTTTGTGACATTGTGCATTCTTTAGCTCGATTTAATCATATATATTGACAGTTGCTAGTGTGACACATTCAACTAAACTTATTCTCCTTAATTAAAATTGGATGCTCTGTCTTTAGGCAGACAGTCTCTGGATATATGTCTAGTTTAATTGAGGCCAACAGTATGTCTATTCCACTGTATTCATTTTAAGCAGTTAAGCATTTCTCCCACTTGAGAAATAAGCTTGATGAACAGAGCAGTCATGCTGAGAGAAAGAAGCACTTAAATGTGATATTTTAAAGTTAAGTAGAATCCTTATTTTTGTTTAATACTCTAATAATAGTAAATAAATAGTAGATACTGAGTGTAGAAATGAAATTGATATTGCAAAGATATCAAAATATTTACAAATCCTGCAGATAACTTGAAATATTACAAGCCATAGCAAAATAAAACATATATTCTTTTAATGTTTTTGTTAAAATGCAAAGTGTACTGTAATTTCATTGGAATAAAAATAAGCTTATTCCTTTGACTCTGTACATGAATAGTTGCTAACAATTTGAATAGCTTCCAAATAGGAGCATGGATAATCTATTATGTTCCAGTGAGCATCATTTAAAATTTGAACATCATATTTAAAATTAGGCATGAATCTTGGCATTTTTGGCTGCGTCACTTTCAGGGAATTTCATGGAGGATTTCTCGTCACGTACCTTGGCAACGTTTCTCACACAATTCTCCACTGCTCAGTTTATGAATTACGATTTCCTCTGTGCCACTTTTGCACAACCCTATAGTCAGCAAAGGCAGTAATATTTGTTGATGTGAAACCCTTTTTGACATTCACACTGTAAGTGCCATATTTAAACCCTAGTTATGCACAAATTCAAACTCTCCCCCAAACCTGGAACTGCCCGTAGTATGTATCTGTACAATTCTAAAGGACATGGAAGGAAGAAGGAAGTTGACACCCTGGTGTGCTGACTGACACCTGGATGGCTTAGTAGACAGGGTGCCTGGAGAGAAGGCCTGTCATCTTTGCTGGGACTGACAAAGAAGACCACAGCATAGATGCTGACAGCTGGTCCAAAGTAGCCACCCAGTTCAATACAGTGTCCACAGTCTTGACAAAAGTTCAGCAAAACCTCAAGAATCTTAATGGCTTTAGGAATACTGTGAAATGTCACCATCTTTTCTCTACTGCTTCACACTCACCTTCATCATGTTACTTTACCCTCTTCCCACCAAGATTTATGTTCCAGCACTCTCAGTATTGCATGCAACATCTTCGTTCAATGGTTCTCCCCCACCGACTCCCCAAAATACTCAGCCCTTGTGCCCTCCATGAATTCTCCTCACTCACATGAGATACTTCATCATCTTTCCTCCACCTGCACCAGCCCTAATGACACTACCAGCCATTTTCATCTCACTCAATTCCTTCTTTGTCACATTGCAGGAGAAAAAGTTCACAAGAAGGCTAAGGCATATGATTGACATTCATTTCCTACACTGTATGATGAGAAGCTCTTTGGCCTATGGGCGTTGACCATGACCAATGTCATGGAACCAGACTTTACCATACACCAACTTGGAGCTGCACCAGCTGAGTGCTCAAAATGTAATAACCAAAGATTGAGTGCCTGCTGCATTCTGTCCCCTTCATATTCCAGATCCATGTCGATAATTCCATTACAATCATTAGAATCCATTATCATACTTATGTAACTTATGATGCAGCAATGCTTCCCTTATCCCATGGCATCCTTGAATGTTGAACAAATGTTGGAGTAGTGTTGATCAGCATTTGTCTCCATTTAAATGATTGCAGTAAGCTCCTGCATCATTCAGATGACAGTTGTAGTTTGGATAGCATGAATAGCATGGCGCAGTCCACATTTGATGTCTGAGTACATCCACTCTGCATGCATTAGAACATAGAACATAGAACAGTGCGGCACAGTACAAGCCCTTCGACCCACGATGTTGTGCCTCACTTTTATCTTAAAACTAAGGTCTATCTAACCTCCACCCTTACCTTATAGTATCATCCACATGCCTGTCTAATAGCTGCTTAAATGCCCCTAATGAGGCCATTACCCTCTCAGGCAATGCATTCCATGCCCCCACCACTCTCTGAATAAAGAACCTACCTCTGACATCTCCCCCATATCTACTTCCACTCGCTTTAAAACTATGTCTCCTTGTAAGAGCTACCTCCACCTTCAGAAAAAGTCTCTGGCTGTTCACTCTATCTATATCTCTGATCATTTTGTACATCTCTATCAAGTCACCTGTCATCCTTCGTCATTCCAAAGAGAAAAGCCCTAGCTTTCTCAGCCCTTCATGGTAAGACCTTCCCTCCATTCCAGGCAACATTCTGGTAAATCTCCTCTGTACCTTTTCCAATGTTTCCGCATCTTTCCTGTAATGAGGTCACCAGAACTGGACACAATACTCCAGACGTGGCCAAACCAGGGTTTTGTATAGCTGGAGCATAACTTCACAGCCCTTGAACTTAATCCCTCTGTTAATAAAAGCTAACACACCATACGTCTTCTTAACAACTCCATTCACCTGGGTGCAGCTTTTAGGGAACTTTGAACAAGGAATAGGTACATGAAGCAAGGAGTTTGCAAGCTCCAACTGCATTCTATTTCCAAAAAGAGCCTGTGCCCTTGCCCACCCTGCTCCTGTACACTGACCCTGTGGAGACTATAGTGATGGTCACTGCCAATAATCAGTCCCTCCCATCATCTGTCATGCCCTCTGATACTGTTCTGCATATCCGCGCCCCCGCCGCCATCCCTTGAGTTTCTTTCCCACAACATCTTTGTTCCCACCTTCAAAAATGCCTTTGTTTTCCCTTATAGCCTTGACTGCCCCACCCTTTTTGACAGTCTCCCTCCCAACTGCCACCACTGGCTTCCCTTCCACCCTCCCTAAAGGTTGATGTAAGTACAGCCAGGAATATGTTTGCCCCAGATCTCTGACTAACTTTGACAGGCAGCCCCTAGACATAACTAAACAGATTGTGAGTACTGTCTTTGAATCATCTTGACTGATGGTACACAATTCCTCTGATTCTGCTGCTAGTCCTATGAGATGAACCATTGCCCAAGCCCCAGATTGCAGTCAGACAGATCCCCTAACAGTGTGCATCTTAAGCTGACGACTGACCATGGCCAAGCCCCAGGATGGTGTGCAGACTGTATTCTTGATTGACAGTACTGGGTTCCTTTGACTTGTCTGAGGACTAGCCCAACTCGCTTTCCAATGCCGCCATTTGGTTGAATACATGTGCAGTGAGTTTGCCTTGCATACAGCTGGCACATGCTGTTTTTGTTAAGCTTACATCTCAGTATGGCATACAGCAACATGTCACCACCACCCACTGCTACCCCAGCACAGATTCCTCCAGGTAAATTTGTTCAATGGCGGGAGTCGGGAGAGATCGCGAGAGGACTGCTGGGAAGGTAAGCTTTTCATTTTAAAAGATTTAGCTCGTGGAATCAGCGGCCTCCTTTTTTGCAGCAGCAGAGGGAGCGAGGACCAGGGGGCTGCCGGGAAGCTAAGTTCTTCATTTCGGCAGCAGAGCTGAGTGGGAGCGGTCAAATTGCGCCCTGGGAAGGTGAGTGAACTGATATATTTGGGCAGTGGCTAAGAAGTGTGTCCAGATGCAGCTCTTGTTAGACCGCATGACGGCTCTGGAGATGAAGATGGACTCCCGAGGATCTGCATTCCTGAGGAAGTCGTGGATAGCACGTTTTAGCAAATTGGTCAGACCGCAGATTAGGATTGCTGAGGGACAAAGGGAATGGGTGACCAAAAGGCAGAGAAAAAGCAGGAAGGCAGGGCAGGTGTCCCCTGTGGTCATCTCCCTCCAAAACATTATACCATTTTGGATACTGTTGGGGGAGATAGCTCACCAGGGGAAGGCAGTAGTAGCCAGGTTCATGGCACCTAGGCTGGCTCTGCTGTGCAGAACGGCGGGAAAAAGACTGGAAAGGCTATAGTCATAGGGGATTTGACTGTGTGGGGAGAAGATAGGTGGTTCTGTGGTCAAAAACAAGACTCCCGAATGGTATGTTGCCTCCCAGGTGCACGAGTCAGGGATGTCTCAGATCGACTGCAGGACATTCTGAAGGGGGAGGGTGAACAGCCAGCTATCGTGGTGCACATAGGCACCGATGATGTAGGTAATAAAAGGGATGAAGTCCTACAAGCAGAATTTAGGGAGTTAGGAGCCAAAATAAAAAGTAGGACCTCAGAGATAATAATCTCAGGATTGCTACCAGCGCCACATGCTAGTCAGAGTAGAAATGAAAGAATAGGCAGGATTAATGAGTGGCTTGAGAGATAGTGCAGGAGGGAGGGGTTCAGATTTTTGGGACATTGGGACCGGTTTTGGGGGAGGTGGGACTATCATAAATCGGACAGTCTATACCTGGGCAGGACTGGAACCAATGTCTGAGGGGCTGCTTTTGCTGACACTGTTGGGGTAGGTTGAAACTAATGTGGCAGGGGGATGGGAACCAAATGAGGATGTTAGTGGACAGTAAGGAGGTAGTAACTAAAGCCTGTAAGGAACTAGATAATGAAGTCAGTGTGACTAACAGGAAGAGGAGGCAGGGAGCCTATGATGAATGCAAAGGGACAGGTTGTCTGAGGTGCATGTATTTTAATGCGAGAAGTACAGTAGGTAAGGCAGATGAATTTAGGGCTTTGATTAGCACCTGGCAGTGTGATGTTATTGCTGTTACTGAGACTTGGTTGAGGGAAGGGCAAGATTGGCAACTAAATATCCCAGAATATAGATGCTTCAGGAGAGACAGACAGGGATGTAAAAGGGGTGGAGGATTTGCATTACTGATCAAAGAGGATACCACAGCTGTGCTGAAGGAGGACACTATGGAGGACTCCAGCAGTGAGGCAATATGGGCAGAGCTCCGAAATAGGAAGGGATGCGATAACGAAGTTGGGGCTGTACTGCAGGCCTCCCAACAGCGAGCGTGAGATAGAGTCACAAATATGTAGATAGATTATGGAAAGATGTAGGAGCAACAGGGTAGTTGTGATGGGAGATTTTAATTTTCCCAACATTGACTGGGATTCACTTAGTGTTAGGGGTTTCAATGGAGTAGAACTTGTAAGGAGCATCCAGGAGGGCCTTCTAGAGCAGTATGTAAATAGCCCAACTCAGCAAGGGGTCGCACTGGACCTGGTTTTGGGGAATGAGCACGGCCAGGTGGTTGAAGTTTCAGTAGGGGATTACTTTGGGAATAGTGATCACAATTCCGTAAGTTTTAGAATACTGATGGACAAAGACGAGAGTGGTCCGAAAGGAAGAGTGCTGAATTGGGGAAAGGCCAACTATGGCAAAATTCAGCAGGAGCTGGGGAATGTGGATTGGGAGCAGCCGTTTGAGGGTAAATCCACATTTGATATGTGGGAAGCTTTTAAAGAGAGGTTGATTAGAGTGCAGTACAGACATGTCCCTGTGAAAATGAGTGATAGAAAGGGCAAGATTACGGAACCATGGATGACAGTTGAAATTGTAAGACTAGCAAAGAGGAAAAAGGGAGCATGCATAAGTGCTAGGTGACTGAAAACAGAGTAAGCTTTGGAAGAATATCAAGAAAGTAGGACCAATCTGAAACGAGGTATTAAGAGGGCTAAAAGGGGTCATGAAATATCTTTAGCAAACAAGGTTAAGGAAAATCCCAAAGCCTTTTATTCATACAGAAGGAGCAAGAGGGCAACTAGAGAAAGGGTTCGCCCACTCAAGAACAGAGGAGGGAAATTATATGAGGAGTCAGAGAAAATGAGTGAGATTCTTAATGAGTACTTTGTGTTGGTATTCACCAAGGAGAGGGACATGACGGATGTTGATGTTAGGGATAGATGTTTGATTACTCTAGGTCAAGTTGGCATGAGGAGGGGTTGAAGTGTTGGGTACCCTAAAAGGCATTAGGGTGGACAAGCCCCCAGGTCCAGATGGGATCTGTACCAGGTTACTGAGGGAAGCGAGAGAAGAAATAGCTGTGGCCTTAACAGATATCTTTGCAGCATCATTGAGCATGGGTGAGGTCCCAGAGGATTGGAGAATTGCTAATGTTTCCCCTTGTTTAAGGAGGGCAGCAAGGATAATCCAGGTAATTATAGACAATTGAGCCTGACGTTAGTGGTTGGGAAGCTGCTGGAGAAGATACTGAGGGATAGGATCTATTTACATTTGGAAGAAAATGGTCTTATTAGTGATAGGCAGCATGGTTTTGTGCAGGGAAGGTCATGTCTTACCAACTGGATAGAATTCTTTGAGGAAGTGACAAAGTTGATAGATGAGGGAAGAGCTGTAGATGTGGTGTTCCACAGGGATTGGTTTTGGGTCCACTGCTGTTTGTGATATACATAAATGATCTGGAGGAAGGTATGGATGGTCTGATTAGCAAGTTTGCAGATGACACTAAGATTGGTGGAGTAGCAGATAGTGAAGGGGACTGTCTGAGAATGCAGCAGAATATAGATAGATTGGAGAATTGGGCGGAGACATGGCAGATTGAGTTCAATCCAGGCAAATGTGAGGTGATGTATTTTGGAAGATCCAGTTCAAGAGCGATCTGTACAGTAAATGGAAAAGCCCTGGGGAAGATTGGTGCACAGAGAGATCTGGGTGTTCAGGTCCATTGTACCCTGAAGGTGGCAACACAGGTCGATAGAGTGGTCAAGATGGCAGACGGCATGCTTTCTTTCATTCGACGGGGTATTGAGTACAAGAGTTGGCAGGTCATGTTACAGTTGTCTTGGACTTTGGTTCGACCACATTTGGAATACTGTGTACTGTTCTGGTCGCCACATTACTGAAAGAAATTGGATGCTCAAGGAAGGGTGCAGAGGAGGTTAACCAGGATGTTGCCTGGTATGGAGGGTGCTAGTTATGAAGAGAGGTTGAGTAGATTAGGATTACTTAATTTAGAAAAATGGAGGTTGAGGGGGGGGATCTGATTGAGGTCTACAAAATCATGAGTGGTATAGATAGGATGGATATTATAATGGTAATACAGCAATACTGATAGCATTCAGTTCTGGCTGAAGTGCCAACATGCTATCTGGCATGGCATTGCAGTCTAGATATGGATACTGCAAGCATATATAGTTGCAACCTGGTCCAGTCAGTGAGTTGGGTGCCTGTCTCTGTGCAGAATGTGTCGCTGCTGTAGATTTTCAATATTTGCCAGTGCATCCTGCATTGCAGGTCACTGCTTCCTAAGAGGTCTGCAAGTGGATTGTAGAAGCCCCACGATGCACGTGAGGATTTGATGAGTGTCAGATGCCAGTGCCCATGGACATTGGTGTGTGTGTAACTGGAACCCACTGATCATGTCCTGAAAGGTTATTTGGTGTTAAGCGACATGGAGGACTTAGGGAGCAGATGGCAAACTAAGGTTGCCAGGCACTCATTTTGATTTTTGTATTGTGTTCTTTATGTCCAGCTTGTTGACTGTTTTCTAAAATAGTCAGTTGAATATAAATTAGGCCAGTTAGACTGTTAGCAAGGTGTTTCACAATGAATAATCCCCCTTAAGGGGAATTCACCAATGCCAGTTCACTGCTAACCACTTAAGAGAAGCGTAGAAATGACACAAGGTCCTCCCAACATTGATATAGACCTTGGTGAACTGCATCAGTTTCTGCCACAAATCACTCCGCGTCCCACATGGTTCATACCCTATAGAATTCTACCCAGTGCGCCCCATCTTTTTTTGCTTTTGCTTTGCTGCAGTAGTTTCTTTGAGAACCACTGGTTAGGCTGTTTGATATCTGGTGAAAAGGGTGGAATGTGCACAGCCACACACGTCTCGAAATTAAATTAAGCCTCAGTAAGGCTGCCGAAATGCTCCCCCAGTTTCCAACTGAGATTTTTCACGCCATAGAGCAGCTGTGAATTGCCAATGTATCTATAGTTTATGATTTCAGTAAAGTGACAATCCCAACACCATCATTATTGGTTCAGATATTTTATGTTTATTGTTTTAACGTCTTTTGAGTTGCACGAACATGAATGAAAATGTGTATCATTAGTGACACAATTTGTACATTGCAGATTTCTCTTCCACAAACATCAAATACTATGGGGGATTTCAAGTGTTGTATCTGCTGAATGTTCTTTGTTTTACAAGGGATCAAGCCATGAGCCAATTTTGCACGAATGAGTGCGGACAGATAGGAAATAAATTTTATGAATAGGTATGCTACGCTCTTCAGAGAGGAAGAATGAACTAAACTTTTCCATCAATGGACTGTCAATTTTGGTACATTTTATGGATGGTTTTTCTCTGCAAGACCTATTGAGTTTCCTCACGCTGTCTTCCCAACATGCCTTGTTACCACTCCACTACGCCCCTATGATGCCCCATTCTATATTTGCACTGACTTTTGTACTCACCACTGCTGCGATATCCTGGGATCTTGACACCACCATTCTTCAAGCCAAGCTGTGCACCTAATAAAGTGCTGGCAATCTTGAGTTGCCCTTCATCATGCATGTATTGGTAGAGTAATCATAAATCAATGCTTCTCAGGGCACATAGGGAGCATAACTGGCACTTCATTGCACATAAAAGTACACCTTCTTACAATTATTGCTATTTAAGAACCAGGTGACACAGCGTACCCATCTTTATTCTCATCCCATTTTACAGTTCTGAATACTGTTCTTTTTCAATTTCCAGTGTAGTTCAGAATCTTTTCATTCTTCATTTTGGACCATCGCATACAGGAAAGACTTCATCTGGTTCAAAACATATGCCTTTATTCAGCAACAGCAAAAATGAGCAAAAAAAAACAGACAGAATCTGCATTTGCTTCTGGGAACAGAAACAGACTGCTTGCATTTTGAGCACCAACAAATTTATAGTCCACAGCTACTCAAACTGGGTGTCAATTAAGCTCTTAATGGCTTGTTGCATTGACCTGTGCTCTATCTTGCAGAAGGTGATGTTTCTCCTGCTAAATGTCCACATCTTCCACCTCAAAAGACTTCTGCCATTCTCCCAGCTGTTCAGAGCCCACCATACCCCCTTTTCGCCTGCTCTAGTTGTGCACAGAACACCATACTTAGAATATGTGATACACTGTCAGAAGTGTATGACGAAGCAGCAACACCATCCTGCGCACCCCCACCCCCCCACCATCCCCTGGAAGATCAATCCAGATGTGGAAACCTCATTTTCAGTAGACCTGCTCCAGCATTGTCTCGAATAAAGAATGGATTACATTATTCCTATGCTCAGCCTCAGTCAAGAGGTTGCAAAGCCATGATCACAGAAAACAACAGCTGTCTCCCAAGAATCATCTCTGTAAGGCATCCAGCCCCTGAAACAAAGCATGAGAGTTCTCAAGGATAAAGGCATCATTGCAGCTGCCTGGGGACCAGGCATAAATTTCTAAAATATGGCACCAGTGATCACAGATGACTTGCCCTTTGATGGAATGCAACCCTTTATTTTATTGATGAAGCCAGCTGTGTTATGATATGCACACTCAATGTGACATGTCAGGGAATATAGCGCCTTGCACCTAGCGAAAACCAAGGCTCATGGAAAAGCTCAATGCCTGGGCTGCAGCACTGACCTTATTATGAGGGAAATGAGATGTAACGGCGTTATCTGGCTCAAATTTCATTGGTAACAGCCTTGATATATTTGTGGGTTGTGGGTTGAATGATCACACATTGGTCCCCAGTAGCTCCTTTGAAACATACAGTTACATAAAAACTTAGCACAGCTGTCACCTTTATAAACACTGGAATAGGGTGATCTCTCCACCCTACTCTTCATATCACAGGTGCCAGTCCTGCAGCTGGCATTGTTCTGAGACAGTGTCCTGGCACACCCTCAGTCTGCTTGGTCTTGCTCATTTGGAGATTATCGCATTGAGGATGATAGTCTCTGGAACTCCTGTACCTCCTTTGTATCCAGAGGAAACCTTCAGCTGTGTACTTTTCATATGGAGGCTGTTTGGGGCTACTGAAGGTTGCTGTTTGATCTTGGCATGCTGAAACTTGTGGTCCTCCGCCATTTCTCTGTACTGTGTTGCACTGTAACAGTAGTGAGCTTAACCTCCGGCTGTGCTTGGATCCTTTGCTTATGCTTCGATTGAACATGCATGAGAAATCTAAGGAACAGAATAGATCCATAGTTTTAAGTGCGGTCAGCATTTGTTGACTCACAAGTGACAATTTTGCATACTCCTAAATACTGTGCGGTGTGGAGGATTGTGACAAGGAGGGCCGTAGAATGCTTCTCCATGGAACTTTGACACAGAGAACTTATACTGCTGAATGTAGTGTGAGTCATGTTGAATGAGACAGTAAGAGATTGTAAGTGCTGTACAAGCGACCAACGTTACATATCAAGAGCATTGCCATGAAAGGTTGCTTGCGTTCTCCAAATTGAGGTGCAGAACTGTCTTGCAAGTATTTAGAGATGTGCCATGAGGGTACAGTGAGGCTGGTATGTGCTGGGATACCAACACTTGTGGATGGGGCATGTGTCCAGTTGCTGCCATAAGTAGCATGAGATGTTGATGATTGGAAGGTTGGAGAAGCAAACAGCAAACTGGGGCCACCAGATACCTGCTTTGACTTCCATGTCAGGTATTGCCATTGTCTAATTTCTATTTGGCAGATGGGAGAATGCAAAACTGTATAGAAATGAAGTGAGATTACATACTAATGAGACGTTAATATATGGCAATGCATACAAACAGCCCTGTCTGTGCCCAGTAGCGAAAATTTCAATCTCACTGTTCAAATTTTGGTCGAGAAATGGGCATTGTGCTGTCAATGTCAGGAACCTCCTTTCTGCCAATCTTACGCAATTATCCCAACGTTCTCACCATGGCTTACGTTGTACAGTATGCAGGAAAATTCTGCCCAGCGACTTTACCAGGAACAAATGGTAGCATACAACACACCATTTAAGTACTGATTAGTAAGTCTAAAAATGTGTGTTGCTTAACAGCAGAATTGCTATTGTCATACCTTACTTGAGAAAACTAGTTTTAATTTCATGAATAGCCTACAATACCTGTGTATATATACCATAATTAAATTGTCATCTGGAACTTATGGGAGAAAATATCATTTCTACTGCATGTATTCAGTAACCTATTGAAATAATTTGAACTTAACTTTAACAAACACCAATTTCAGCAAATGTCAAAACAATATTTGAACACTTAGATTATGGTGTGCTTCTAAACAAAGTGCCATGGTAGCTTTTCTGCAGAAATGCAGAAGTTTCTTATCAGGAATAACTGCTTGAAAGTAATATAATTGTCGCTTTTTTATTGTTAATTGAACTCGACATAAAATGTAATGAATTAATATCAGTATTAATGTTTCTACGATATGTCCATTGCCAGAATTTTAGTTTATGTTACATTTGTGACATTTCAAAAAAACATACTTGAAGTAGTGTTCAATGAAATAGAGTCATTAAGATTCCAGACTTTGTAGGGCTTACCTAGAAACTGTGCCATTTCATGGAAGGTCTGAAATGTCACTGTTAAATTAATCTGAGCAGTGCAAATCCCTCTTGTTCTATGATTACAACATACAATCTGCAGAGAGCTGCAATTTGTTTCAGAACGCAATCAATACATGCTGGAGAAATACTGCCTTTCAACTTATTGTTAGGGAGTTTAAAGTGAACCTATGGAAGATGATGGAATGCAAAATTCAAGAATGTAGATTGGAGTGCCTGGAGACTTGAATGTTGAGATTGACATGCTGAAAAATACACCAGAAGAAGGATAAATTCTTTGAAGTGGTTGCAAAATTAGAGAACTGTGTAGTAATATTTTCCTGTTGATTTGATGATTTATTTGGATATCTTGCCACTAAAGGAAGAATTAAATAATACATATACAGAGTTAGTTTTGAATCTATTTCACGGCACTACCTTAGATGTCTGTTAACTGTTTTGTTTTTCCTTATTATTGGATATAGAATGCATTATCAAAGACAAATATCTGCCATTCACTTTACCCTTATTGTGACACCAGTTTTCAAAACGAAGAATTTTATACAATTTACTGACATTCACAATGTAGCTAACATTTCACAAACTAGAATCAAATATGTGAAAAATTATAGAGTCATGGTCTAGCTGTCACATATAAAAAGAACATTACAATTTTTAAAATTACAGTGCAGAAGAAAAATATTCTCACCCAGTAGCAGCAATCTCAGTCAGTGTCTAATTTGTCTTATAAGGAACAGAACAACGTCCTACTCTTAGCAAAGTGAATCTTGTAGATGTAAGTGGAGCCAGATGTGTGATATCAGATATCACTGTCGACAGTTCTTGCTCAGGTGGCTCATTCGCACACCTCTCGAGATGGATATACCTAGTTGGGTGGGATATGGAGCTTACTGATGGATGAATGTGTGTCTCATCAAAGGGACTCAAGCCCTTGAATAAACGAACAATTCCCTTTTACGAACTAAACCCTTTACAGAGAAGATCATAGGGAATAATTCCAGCAAAACCCCAATACAGTTGACTCTGAAGTTTCCAATCTCATTGAAGAGGTGATATGAAAGATGTGTTTGTGGTGACATTTATATTCCTTCACCACTCGCTGAGCCCACCCTACTCCTCTGCCTTGATGGGGTTTGGTTGACCTCTAAGTGACCAATAAATTGGTGGTTGTGTCAGGAAATTATGTCCAGAGGAACTTTGGCATCAGTTTGGCTCTCAGTTCAGCAACACTTTTTAAACTGAAGAAAATTAATCCAACTGTGGAAAGTGAGAAAGTATTTTGTAATTGCTAGGTTTACTGGAAAATAGTATAGCCACTTGTAGATTATGCAACACTGTTACCTACCATGACTACCATCCAGTGGCTCTGATCTCCATAATCATAAAGTGCTTCGAGGGGTTGGTCATGGCCCACATCAACTTTAGCCTCCCAGCCTGCCTCAATCCCCTGCAATTTGCCTGCTGGCGAAACAGGCCCACAGCGGATGCCATCTCCCTAGCCCTACACTCATCTCTGGAACACCTAGATAACAAGAACCCCTACATTAGGCTCCTACTTATCAACAACAGCTCTGCCTTTAACACCATAATCCCTACCAGACTAACCTAGGTCTTGGCTCCACCCGCTGCAACTGGATTCTCTGCTTCCTGACCCACAGACCACAATCAGTGAAGATAGCAACACCTCCTCCATGATAATCCTGAACATTGGTGCACTACAAGGATACATATTAAGCCCCCGATTGTACTCCCTGTGCACCCATGATTGTGCAGTCAAATTCTGTACTAATACCCTCTACAAGTTTGCTGATGACACCACTGTTGTAGGTCAGATAATAAAACAATGATGAGTCAGAACACAGAGTGCTTAGTGTCATGGTGCAATGAAAAAAAAATCTCTCTCATTGTCATCAAAACAAAAGAACTGATCATGGACTTCAGGAAGAAAAGAGGAGAACAAGCCCCAATCTACATCAATGGAGCTGATGTGGAGAGGGTGGAAAGCGCCAAGTTCCCAGGAGTGATGATAACCAACAGTCTGTCTTGGACTTCCCACGTAGACGCACAACAATGATTCTTCTTCCTCAGGTGGTTTGGGAAATTTGGCGTGTCCATAAGCACCCTCACCAACTTCTACAGATGCGCCAAGGAAAGCATTCTGTCTGGGTGCATCATGACCTGGCATGGCAAATGCTCTGCCCAGGACTGGAAAAAACTACAGGAAGTTGTGTGCATAGCCCAGACCATCATGGAAGCCTAACACTCTCTTCCAACCTCTTCCATCGGTCAGAAGATATAGAAGCTTGAACACATGCACCAACAGATTCAAGATCAGCTTCTTCCCTGCTGTTATTAGACTGCTGACCAGATCCCTCTAATTTCAAATCTAATGCTGATCTTGCATTATGCTTGCAAAACTAAACTTTTCATTGTACTTAGGTACAGTGAAATCAAATCAATCAAATCAAATATTACTGCATAGCTAGTATTATTAGTAGTAGATCAAATTGAAAAAGGTAAACAACTGGTAGCTACGAAAAGCAAAATACTGCAGATTTAAGAAATCTGAAATGGAAACAAAGAATATTGAAAGCATTCAGGAGGCCCAGAAACATTTATGGAGAGAGAAACAGAGTTACCAATCTGAAATTTTAATTCATGTCGAACTGCAGTATCACCTTCCTCATTTGGCCTAACCTTAAGATAAATATTTTCTAACTGACACATGGATCATACATTTTCTTTTCCCTAACTACCCATTATTGGCAGAATTAGACTACAAGTGTGGGTAGACCCATTTCAACATCAAGAACAACGTGTGCCATCTTTTATGCTTTTCACAAGTGGCGTGATGAGATTCTTATTTGCAAATGAGCAACTGGGCCAGAAATTGTCTGCATTAATTTCTGATATTGCACTTCTGGCTCCACTCATACCTGCAGAATTTACTTTGCAAAGGGCTCCTTATGAGACAAATCATAATACCATAACTACTACAATGTAATTATCATCTCTTCGCTACATTATCGATTATGAAATTATCAGCTTTTCACTCATTGATTGTAAAATTTGGTATCTCATTAACAGGAAATTTAATCTGTGAAACAGGGTTTCTGCAATACATTCGATTTAGTAAATAATTAGGATATATGACACAGAAATATGCTGTTCAGCCCAAATAGTTTATGCAAGTGCTTATGTTACACAGGCACCCACGTAGCATCATTAACAAGCAATGGATTTTGGAGGAATTCCTGCTTGTACATTTCTGAAAATGAAAGTAGTCTAAATATTATGGTATCAGACGTTGTGCCCTAAAGAGCCGTGGATGGTATTCATTGGAAATAATGTTTGAGCTCTTCGCTGTTGCTAAAAGCTACTGCTCCTACTCTAGATCTACTATTTGCTGCAACTGTTATTTCCAGTTTGAACACTCATAGTAAGAGTGCTGACATTAAGCAGCTAGGGGAGAATCTTTCCAGCCCCTAAATGTGGTGGGCTAGGATGAGAAAGTTAAAAAAATCGGGTAACATGTCCAGGAAGGACCTTCTTGACATCAAGGGCAAAAATTCCCATTTTCCAACCGAATGTTGAAATGTGAAATGGAATTCTTGCTAGAGAGTGGGATGGATTATCACTCATTAACAGCCTCGTTATTACGTAATTTTACTTCATTCATGTGCAGCCTCCCATCCTACAACCTATCATGGGGAAACTAGATGTTGAGAATTCTGAGTAGATACCAGCTCACTCCTTGCTCCTCCGAAGCACTGTCATCGATACCCAGCACTAATGTCCCAGAACATGTCCCCAGGCAGCAGAAATGCACACCCCACTCCCATGGACACTGGTACCTAAAATGTGTTAGCCTCTCTATACCATCATGGCATATCTCATGGCATGCCACCATCAAACACAAATTCCCCTCCCTTTCCTTGTCCACCTTCCGCAGAGACCGTTCCCTCTGGGACACCCTGGTCCATACTTCTTTAACCCCAACATCCCCCCACAGCCCTACGGCATCTTCCCCTATAACCGGCGCGGTGCAACACCTGCCCATTTACCTCCTCTCTCTCTCGTATCCAAGGGCCCAAACATACCTTCCAGGTGAAGCAACACTTCGCCTGCACTTCCCAGAATCTAGTCTACTGCATTTGCTGCTCACAATGTGGTCTCCTCTACACTGGGGAAACAAAATGTAGACTTTGCGACCACTTCGCAGAACGTCTGCGTTCTGCTTGCAAAAAAAGACTCTGAACTACCTGCTGTCTGTCACTACAACACACCACCCTGCTCCCTGGCCAACATCTCTGTCTCTGGCATATTGTAGTGTTCCCGTGAAGTCCAACGCAAGCTGGAGGAACAACACCTCTATTTCCACTTGAGGACCCTACAGCCCTCCGGACTGAATATTGAGTTCAATAATTTTTCAGCCTAAACTCTCCCATGTCCCAGCCCCCCACCCTACGCACTAGGTCGTGTTACCACATAGCATGCCATTACACACCCCCTGTTGTTAGTCACTAACAGTCCCCATTAACAACTATTCACCCTCCCAGCCTGATTGTTAGCAACTCCTTTGTCTGTCCAACTGTCTTTCTCTCTTCTGGGGCTCTATCCTACCGTTTACGTCCCTACCCTACCCACCACCCTATTTTCTGCATATGAACTGACGTTTTCCCAGTGGCCATCAGTTCTAAGGAAGGGTCACTGGACCCGAAACATTAACTCTGTTTTCTCCTTCACGGATGTGGCCAGACCTGCTGAGCTTTTCCAGCAACTTTGTTTTTGTTCCAGGAATCTTAATGGTGGGAATTGGAGACAGAATGGTGAATTGAAATGTGGATCACTATAGTGAAGGGGTCAGGGGTCAAATCAATATATAAGATCAAGCATGGATAGGTAAGGCATGATGGGGTTGGGAGGAGGTCGCAACGGTGGGCAACACCCTGTTCCGTAATGAGAGAAAGAGAGGGTTGTCAAAGAAGATGACATTGTATGTACCAGCTTTAGAGCTGGTGCAGGTATGGGAAGGGTGGTGAAGTTTGCTGTGCAAGTAAATAGACAGCAGAGAGAACATGCAGAGTTTGTAGTCTGTGTTTGCTAAGGTGGGTGAGAGTGAGTGAAGGAAGGTGCTGTGTGTGAAAGTGATAGCATTGGTAGTATTGATGGGGAGGTGTATATAGTAGCTGAGATAGAATGAATGTGAAGTAGCAGAGGGAAGATGGTGGCACTTACCCTATTGCAGCAGAGAGGAGCATTAGCCTTCTTCCTGCATTACTGACTGGTCCTCCGAACTTTGGAGATCATACTGAACCAGGTCGTGGCCTCAGCCTAGGTTTGGCAGTGTGGTCTCTTCTGATGGCCCTGGAGGAAGTGGAAATTCCTCCTCTGCACTTTGTCATCTATCAGAACATTGAAGTCCTACCAGCAAAGTGGGGCACCAATTTCCCCTTGTCTGCTTTGGTGTCCCCAAACTATGTGTACCTTTGCAGAGCTAGTCTAGAATTCCAACTATTTTCTGGATGGACAACAATATTTTTAAAATGGCTCCACTGCCAGGCAAGCTGGCCTGTTCTAGGATAGCTGACCAGTGGTGAGCTCTTTCAACTGCAGCAATTGGAATAATTGGGCCAGCCTTAGACTAAAGGATGCCTTAGAAGTGGAGTAGGTGGTTAATGAGGTGATAGCACAAGAAAACTTGCTAGATCCTGCGGAGAGAAACCCTCCATGTAACTTGACAAAATTAGACGCAGACAAAATGTGGTAAACTTCAGTCATTTATTTTTCTTTAACGAAACACTTTTTCTGTTTAAATGCATACTTTCCGGTTTTGAAATAGTGCTATCAAACACAGAATGGAAAGATTGCTGCTTCCAGAAATTATTAATATAAAAGTGAACTTAGCATGTCTCTTGAATGTGATAACTTCAAGTTGCATGAACTTTCTAGTCACCCAACACAAAGGAATTTCATACAATGTCTCTTTACACTTGGTATGGTTTGAAAGAACACAACCAAAACCACTTAAGCTTGATACAATGCAAGCAACAACCCAGTTATTTGATTCCCTACAGTGTGGAAACAGGCCCTTCGGCCCAACAAGTCCACACTGCCCTTTGAAGCATCCCACCCAGACCCATTCCCCTATAACCCACACACCCCTGAACACTATGAGCAATTTAGCATGGCCAGTCCACCTAACCTGCCCATCTTTGGACTGTGGGAGGAAACCGGAGCACCCGGAGGAAACCCACGCAGACACAGGGAGAATGTGCAAACTCCACACAGACAGTTGCCTGAGGACAGAATCGAACCTGGGTCCCTGGTGCTGGAAGGCTACAGTGCTAACCACTGAGCCACCATGCCACCCCAAAACACAATGGCTTTTGATGAGGGGACATCAAATCGACAGCTGCAAATCTCAAACAAAAACTCAAGTCACATGATTGAAACTGGATTTTGAACAGCTTTGATTATACAGCTTTGACTTCTTTAATCAGTCTGCTTCTAGCAACAAGAGAACTCATAATAAGCAGCTGGAAAAGCATAGCAGGTCAGACAGCGTCTGAGGAGCAGGGAATTCACTGTTTCAGGCCAAAACCCTTCATCAGGACTGCCTAAAATGTTAAATTCCCTGCTGCTCAGATGCTTTCTGATCTGCTGTGCTTTTCCAACTGCACATTTATTTACTCTAGCTTCCAGCATCTGCAGTCCTCACCATCTCCAAGTCTTAATAAAAAGCTCCAGGCTTAGCCTTTGCTTACCTCTGATTTCAGCCTTTTTCAAGATCTGGAGTACGACAGGTTGTTGCCGTTGTTTGTAATATTGAAATGTCTCCCAGAGTTCATTTTGGTGTGAGCCTTGAGCGTCCAGCTTCTGACACGTGCGTCAGGCATCTGGCCATTTGTAGTCCACTGAGACTGGAGATCCATATCTACACATTCACAAAATACTGCACTCAGTATTAAAAAGAAAGCTTGTTTCATATCTGTAACTGGAGAAGAAAGGTGACTGATAACTTTATTTCTTTTACTCCCTATCCCCGTGTTGTATGACATTTGTTCTTTGAATTAGATTCTGTGGTTTAGTTTGAATACATAGAACCTAGAACATAGAAAAGTACAGCACAGTACAGGCCCTTTGGCCCATGATGTTGTGCCGTGGAACAATCCTAATCCAAAAATAAAATAACCTAACCTACATTCCCCTCAATTCACTGCTTTCAATGTGCAGTCCATACTTTCAAGCAATACTTCAGCATCTGTCAAAGTGGAGTCAGATAAAGATATGTTCATTCACAAGAGTTAAGGGCGGATTTGATTTTCTAAAATTACAGTGGTATTTACAACTAAGCTTGTATTTATATGGATTGGAGAATAGGACACCTGAATAGAACCTTAACAAAATAATTCATTTTCAACATTTCAGCTAGTGGCTTAAATGCTAAACTTGAAATTATAGCTCAGTTTGCAAGCTATGTGAGAAATGGATTTTTACATGTGAATTGAGGTTATCAAACTAGATAATTACCTTCAAAGACTTTTGCATCAATAATTTGAATGGGTCGAAGCCCACTTGCGCAATTTAGACTATTTTTTTTTAAAGATTTTTCAAATGCCAAGCTTTCGTAATAAACAAGAGCAATGGTGTGTGAAAATATTAACACCACTAAACAGTACGTTGGATTTGGATAGATAATAAATAAGTCAGAGAAAATTGAAGCACAATTCAATCTGGTTCCAATGCGTCTACTTTTGGATTTAACGGAAGTGCGATTGGCTTCATGCAAGTAACCTGCTTCATGGAATCAGTGCAGAACAGCAGGGAGAAGTCCAATAGATAGACTGAGGTCATAGGAGGCAGTACCTATGTAATAGGGTGTACAAAGTAAAGTTCTGCCACCTCAGCTTCTCTAAGGACCAGTGTCATATCATTCAGTTGCTGATACCTGCAAGTTTTCGAGAAGTATATTTGCTATTTGCTGAGTCAGACATTGCCATTTGTTGAACAAATCATGATGTTCCTAAGTTTTTTGTGGGTTCTGGTCCTTCCAAAGCGCTATCAAAAAATAAGTCAAGGCACTGACTGTCTACAAGATATAAGGCATTGGGCAGGCAGTTGTTTGTATGGATTGTGAGTTTCGTAAATTTCTCCAAATATCAATAGCTAAAAAGAGTGGGCCACAATGAGAAACAAGCTCTCCGCATCTGCAAATGCACATCTGCCTCTCTGGCATACTTCTTGCAGGTACCTGCTCCCCTGATTACAGCTGCTTAGATTGGTCTGTAGATGGCATTTGTTACTGTTGTGTTGTTTTCTGCACATTATCCGGAATTGTAGTTGAAGGAATAGAAAGGCATTCAGGAGGAAAGGTTGGATTGGGAGAATTTTGAAAAGGAGGAGGTGTATGGAAATGTGACACCTTCCTCCAAATTCTTTTGTCATGTGGTTTGATACAACAATATGTGTTAAATTTTTCTAGCCCTTGAGTGATGTGGACAAAAATGAGTCAGTTGTGAACATATGGTGAGTTCAGAAAAATGAGATTATTGATGCTAAGGAAAAAAGGCTGTTTCTGCAACCATGTTTTGAATGGCGAGACGAATAGAAAAGGTTTGGAGGGATATGGGCCAGGAACAGGCAGGAGTGACTGGTTGGCCTGAGGGGTCTGTTTCTGTGCTGTCTGACTCTGTGAGAATCTAGTGAATGGTGAGAGACCAATTTGCATGCAATAACATTTCATTGTTACTGAATCTTGCCTCTTAATATGCAGTATCCTCTGCTCCCCTGAAAGAAATTTATTGACACATTTAAGATTCATTTCTTGAAACATGTAACATTATTAGGTGGCTTGGCAGAGTAGATGCAGAGTCCTTGTTTCCCCTTGCAGGCGAGTCTTGGACAACAGCGCATCAGCTGAGTCTGAGCTGCCTATTTAAGACGTCAATGAGAAAGGTCTTTTCTTCCATCTTCTCCACCACTACAGAGTAGAGATGACACATCTGTCAATCCCTCATGACATTCCTGATATGCCTCCAGCATTCTCATTCTCAATTGTGGTCTTTCAGTTATTTGGTGTTTGTATCCTGCTGAGTACTATCTGCTCACAAAACTCTGGCCCCCACTTCCCCAGCTGAGAACTGTCCACAGATGTTCCTATCGCCAGTGGAAGAGTTGTGGTATATTGCAACGTCACTGCATTAGTAATCCAGGCACAAATCTTAATCTTCTAGGGAAATGCTTTCAAATCCCATCATTGTAGTTGGTGTAATTTAAAATCAATTCATGAAAAATCTGCAGTTGAAAAGTAATAGTCTTGGTCACAGAAATATCATCAATTGTTCTAAAAGCCTCTCTAATTCAGTAATGTCCTATGGGGAAAGAATTCTGCCATCCTTACCTGATCTGGTCTTACATGTAGCTCTAGACTACAGCAAGATGTTTACTTTTAAATGCCTGATATGGCCTAGCAAAACACTTAGTTCAAGAATAAGTATGGATGAGCAACAAATGTTGATCTTGTCAATGATGTCCACCTCCATGAAAGAATTTTTTTTAATCTTCTCTATCTCACTTTTGAATTGTAAACAATGAAACAGTTGTATCACAATGCAAGTGGTTTGTGTGTAGCAACAGTGGCTGAATATTTGGGGAGGTAGGAAAGTGCAGAGAAAGCAAAGGATGGTGTGTGCTGAAACCTAAGTAGGTGTGAAGAGAGATGAATGTGCTTGCGAAGACGGAATGAAATAGAGTTCTCGGCAAAAATGTAGGTACTAGTTAGTGATGTACTTTTCACTAACCTGGTTACATCAAAACTGCTAACTGTACTGCATCTAAGACCAGGTCAAGAGGCATCTGCTGGTCACTTCAGCAGCAACTCCAACTATGCCTATTGGTGATAGCAACAGATTTCTTCATTCATTGCGGAGATAAAGTATGTCTCACCTCTAAGTGACTGTAGCATCCAGTAGTAATTCCAGGAAAATATCACGGAGTCTGAGTGCTGCCCTGGTTCTCTGTGCATGCATTTCTTCTTAGGTCCTTGAGATAATGGATTTGAGATTACATCAGGCGAATCAGCAACATGTTTGTTGCAAAAATTGAAAGGAAAACATGGAAATCAAAATATATTGCCTGAATCATTTGAAATGGAGGATCTGACTCACTGACTTTACCATGGGTTTCTCTCAACCATCATCTCCCAACCTTCCTTCCTGCTTGTAACCTTTTGCATTAACATGAGGAATATATTGCAACCTTCCACATCTATTGCCTTTAACTTATTTCCTTGGTCACTTGTTTTATTGTTAATGCACCAAACATATTTACTGTGGTTTCAATTCAATGTAATGTTTACAAAGAATTCAATCAATAATCCATTAATGTGGCTTTCATAGTTGAGTGTTTCTTTCCGTTTTTGCTTAAAAGGGTCAATTTCAATTCACAAGGGCCATAACGTAATTATATTTTGCTTCTTGCACAAAAGTTATTCACCTTTTGTTTGATTCTTGCTGATACCAGCAGTGTTCATACGTGGTGTGAGTGTATCTTTAAAGGAAACAGCGATTGAATTTAGTATTCAAGAAGCTTAAAGTGGATAGCACAGAATACAATGAAAATTTATTGTCACATGTACTTTTACATGAAAAATACAGTGAAATGTTTTAAAACTTGCCTTACCACGGCACCTACAACATTGGCAGAAGTCATACTTAATAGTTAAAAAAAATTATGACAAAGTTCATCATAGTTCAGTTAACTCAGGAAAAGTTGACTTTGGAGCAATAGAATACCCTGAGGCGGGCCGAGATTGCCATGCCAGGCTGGTGGATACTACGCTGGAGGATTTTCCCAAAGAAGATCACCATGCTGGGCCAAGACTGTCACTCTTGGATAAGACACTCTTGGATAAGACCGCCTGCTAGGCCATTGGAATACCTGGACGCTGAAGACAAGAAGACCTTCAAATGGGGCAAGACTTCCACTGTGGATGAAGACTGCCACAGGAGGAGCCTGCCACGTTTGGCCGAGACTGCCTTTCTCCCTCTTCAGACATCTGGGGAGACACCTGGGGAGGGAAGGCAATGACCTCATGGTATTATTGCTGGACTGTTAATCCAGAGACACAGGTGATGTTCTGGGTGCCTGTGTTCAAATCCTGCCATGGCAGATAGTGGAATTTGAATTCAGTACATATCTGGAATTAAGACCATAAGTCATAGGAGTGGATGTAAGGCCATTCGGCCCAATGACTCCACTCCGCCATTTATTCATGGCTCTTGGCATTTCAACTCCACTTACCCACGCCCTTAATTCCTTGCGAGACCAAGAATTTATCAATCTCTGCCTTGAAGACATTTAACGTCCCGGCCTCCGCTGCACTCCGTGGCAATGAATTCCATAGGCCCACCACTGTCTGGCTGAAGAAATGTCTCCTCATTTCCGTTCTAAATTGACCCCCTCTAATTCTAAGGCTATGCCCATGGTCCTAGTCTCCCCGCCGAACAGAAACAACTTCCCAGCGTCCACCCTTTCTAAGCCATACATTATCTTGTAAGTTTCCATTAGACCTCCCCTCAACCTTCTAAACTCTAATGATTACAATCCCAGGATCCTCAGTCGTTCATCGTATGTTAGGCCTACCATTCCAGGGATCATCCATGTGAATCTCTGCTGGACATGCTCCAGTGCCAGTATGTCCTTCCTGAGGTGTGGGGCCCAAAATTGGACACAGTATTCTAAATGGGGCCTAACTAGAGCTTTATAAAGTCCCAGAAGCCTTCACTGCTTTTATATTCCAACCATCTTGAGATAAATGACAACATTACATCTGCTTTCTTAACCACGGACTCAACCTGCAGGTTAACTTTTAGAGAATCCAGGACTAGCACTCCCAGATCCCTTTGTACTTTGGCTTTATGAATTTTCTCACCGTTTAGAAAATAGTCCATGCCTATATTCTTTTTTCCAAAGTGCAAGACCTCACGTTTCCTCACTTTAAGAGTATAATGATGACCATGAATCCATTGCCAATTGTTGGATAAACCCGAAAGGTTCACTAATGTCTTTCAGGGAAGGAAACTGCCATTCTTACCTGGACTTGGCTACATGTGACTCCAGACCAAAAACAATGTGGTTGACTCACAACTTCCCTCGAGCAATTAGGGTTGGGCAATAAGTGCTTGTCTAGCCAGCAACGCCCGCATCCCCTGAATGAACAAAGACTGAGCTGTGGATCTGGACCCTTGGCCTAACCTGCACATCTGGGCTGGGGAGACACCCCGGAACCTGTTCCTTGCTCACTGGGAGACCCCGGGCTAGGTGGAAACATGTCTGGCTTGTCCTGGCATTGCTGCAACTGCTGCTGCTATTTTACAGGTTTAAAAGAAAAGAAAAATGAAGAAAAGAGAAAAGGAAAAGATCAAAAGTAAAAAGAAGAAAGATGAAGAGATAGAAAGCCAACAGGAGTGGATGAGGCCTGGACTCAGACCCCTGACTTTGCCTTCATCTTGCAAAAATGCATCTTAGATGTAGTAGACCTCATTTTTTTGTTGTATGACAAAACTGGTGACTATGTGATGTTGATTTTAATTGCAGTATATAAATGAATATAAAATATCCTCTAAGTATTCTGGCAGACTAGTTCCTAAGATTTATTTTACTCTTAAATAAAATCTGTGGTTTCTATTATTGCAAAATATTTGACTGATTCTACTCTTTCTTATTTTGCAGTCTGTGGAGTATGATAAAATAATGTAGCATATATCATTCTTAAATAGCAGTAGTAGTAGGAAATGTTAGAAATACATAAGTATGTGTGTGGTAAGAGAAAAAAAGTTAACAGGCAGAGTTTTCCAAAACGTAGACTGGTGGTAGTGGAGGAAGGATAATGCAAGGCATTGGAGAAACAAACTATACACTTAGGCCCACAGTATAGGGTCACTTCAAGCACTTGCAGGCATTAGTCTAATGGGGCAATGTTGGAATATTGTTAGGAGCTTCTAAGAATTCATGACGTACAAGGACTGAACCAAAGATGCAAACTGTTAAGTGAGGTTTTAAGTTCACCAGCCTCAAGTTGTCAGACAGAGTTAGCTGGATTGGAATGGCAAAGAAGTTTAGCAGCAAAGATGGTAAAGAAACAATGGTATAAGTTTAAAAAATAGCTCATGACTTAAAACAAAGATGCATCCCAGGAAGAAAGAAGAGCCCTAGCAAGGTGATAAACAAGCTATGCTTAACCAGGGAAGTTCAGGATAGCGTCAAATTGAAAAAAGGTATGTTTCACAAAGATTAGCGGCAAGCCAGGAAATTGTGAAAGTTTAGAAATGAACAAAAGATTACCAAAAAAATCATAAAGGCAGAAAATAAAATTTGAGGAAAAATGTGCAAGTAATATCTGGATAGACAACATTATGATATAATCATTGTATCATACAATACGTCCTGAATCTATAGATGTCTCAGATTCCATCTTAACTGGGGCTGGTATAACTGCCTTGAAAGATTGCCACATTTTTTTGCTTTGTAAGCCTACAGTCCCCCTCTTCTGACCCCATCTCCCCAACAGTGACAATTGAGCTGACATCTTTGCTGTCTCTTTTGAGCAGAATCAGTTTTATATTTAAGGAAGGAATAAAGGGGTGAATTTATCAGTTCACTCTATTGAACGTGCATGCTGCTATTTGTAACTGAATAGCTTAATATGAGCCCAGACATTGAAGTGCCCTTGATTTTAATGTAGAGTTGTATCAAGAGCTGTAATAAATGCTTATTGAACCTTTCAGTGCTATGATATCCATGTCTGCTTCTTATGTTACAAGAGTTAAGATAAACACTGCTGTATCAGTACAAACGCCTTACTGGAGAAAAAGCCATACCATAGTGGCAGGTCATGCTAACTTAAGTCTGGTATCTTGTGCCTATTTAAATATTGTGGTGAATAAGAAATTATTGTTTTCATTGTGTGTTGTGGCTGTACATTTGCTGCGTAGTTGATATTATTTGAAGACGTTGATAAAGTCTTCCAACTTTGCTTTTGTGTGAGTTGAAATAACCTGGACACCATTACAAATACAGAAGACATTATTATTACATGATTGCATCACCAAATAAATGATTTAATAGAAATAAAAAAGGAAACCAAAAGTAACCCACAAAAATCAAAATTCAGCCCACAATAAAAACCTCGAGAAGAACCCTTCGAAAATAAAATTTTAGCCCCTGCTAGAAATCTTCCAGTCCATCTGCAAGTTCTTCAAGGAAGAATAAATTCTGTTCTTCAGCAATCACTACTTCCTCAACAATTGGAGAATGAAGTTATCTATGTCCAAGTTGCTGCCATGCAAATGGGAATGCTGCATTGCAGTTTTCTCCAGGCTAGCATTTATTGCCTATTCCTAACTGCCCAAAGGGCACTTAAGAGTCAACCACTGCTGTGGGTCTGGAGTCAGATGTAGGCCAGAGCCGGTAAGGATGGCAGTTTCCTTCTCTAAATGACATTAGTGAATCCAGATGGGTTTTTCCAACAGTTGCAATGGATTCATGGTCATCAGCAGACTCTTAATTCCAGATTTTTTTGTGTTGAATTCAAATTCTACCATCTGTCATGGCGGGATTCAAACACAGGTCCTCAGAACATTACCTGGGTCTCTGGAGAATACCACTAGCGCATTGCCTCCCCAGTAGGCACCATATCTAGCCCTGTTGCTGGAAATTGTACAACTGATGATGGCTGTGACCTTCTGGTGCCTATAATTCTGCTGCCATTCACCGGCCAAGCTGCTTCTTGCTGGCTCTGACCATCGGCGTGTAGCCAACACCTGGGAGTCAAACCATCCAATCCTTTTTTTCTTTCAGCTTAAGGATTTGCTGTGCATTTGGTTCCTGACTTCATCTACCTAGATCTCACAAATACTGTCCACCATCTACAAAGCACAAGTGAGGTGTGTGATGGAAAACTACACACTTGCCGAAATGGGTGCAGCCCAACAACACTCAAGAAGCTTGACACCACACAAGAGAAATCAGCCTGTTTGATTGGCACAGCATCCAATAAACATTCACTCCTTTTACCACTGACATACAGAGGCAGCAGTGTGTACCATCCACAAGATGGATTTAAGAAATTCACCAAGGTTCTTTAGGCAGCACTTTCCAAATCCAAACTATTACCACCCAAGAAGACAAAGGCAGCAGATACATGTGAACAACACCACCTGCAAGCCATTCATCTTTCTGACTTGGAAATATATTGCTGCTTCCTCATTGTTGCCAAGTTAAACTCTTTGAAGTTCCTCCTCAGCAGCTCTGTTGGTGTGTCTACACTAAACTGCTTGCAGCAGATCAAGAAGTCAGCTTACCACCATCTTCTGAAGGGTAACTATGCACGGGCAATAAATGCCAGTGATGCTGACACGCCATGAATGAATAAAAAAAATCTTCCCTGATTCTTGATGTGGATTAAATTTTGAGATTTGATGTTTGTAGTTTTAAATACTTGACTATTATTGTATGAATTATTAAGAACTGAATAAAGCTAGTTCAACATAGTGCTGAGTGCTTTTGTATTACTTCTCCAAAAAAGTGGATGTTCTACTTTTGTCATTAAGCTGTATGTGAAAGGATTGTGAACTGGAGTAAGGGTTAAAGCAGTGTAAACATCAGTTTTCTGAACTATGCTGTTTTTCGTTGGAGGTCTCCAGTAGTAACATATGATCAATGAATGAAATTGCCTTTTGAAATAGTAAAAGAGGAAAGGCTAATTGAATTTGATCCAACAGTTTGAATACTTTATATGCATTTATTTGAAAAATATACCAGAGATAGGTTGAGAGCTTGATGATGTTATCTACAATGCAATTTAATGCTTTAGAATGTAAGGAAATGCAATTGTTTATGAATTTTCCATGAGGATCATTTATGTAGAAATACATTAAAATGGTCATTGCTCTGAATAGCCTATTACAATGTTGTTAATGAAAAAGTTTTTTGGTTCATTTATACCATGCCATTTTATGTTTATCTTTATTGGAGGACAAATGTTCAGACTTGATGCAACTGAATTCATTAGATTTAAATGAAGAAATTAATGTAAATTTATATGATTCACCCCTCTTCCTCTGAACTAAGAAATTTTAGAAACAAGGACACTGTTTTCATTTTTGGCAAACATGCCTGAATTTCAAATAATAGTTATATGACTGTTTAAAAAACAAACCAAATAATAATTTAAAATAAACTATTTTAATACTGAAGTTTTTCTTTCCTTTCCGTAACCTAAAATATGTTTTCCCTTTGCACCATAATACAGACTTTAGCCGCATGGGCTTAAAATGAAACCTCGTGGGAATTAAGTTTATGTCTTTAGAAACTAATTTAATTGTGGGTTTCCTAGACACCTTAACAAAAAGGGTTAACAGTATAATTGGCAATTTGAGATGTTTTAATGCAAGATTTCAATACCTTCATTTAGTATATGCAGCCATTGCCTGATATAATGCTGCCAGCAGTTGAATAGAATGAAATCAGCATGCAATTATTTTTTAACATTTGCTGTCAACTCAATTTTCAAATATTCTTCTGATGTTCAAACGAAGTATCCATAAAATTAAGTAGAAATAAAATTTGTTTTACATGATAATTTTACTTTATCGTTTCTACTTAATTTGCAATTGTAACATTTTAACAATGACGGTGCATTAACTCTTGTACAAAATCACTCGCTAGCTAAGATTATTAATGAGAATGTTTATTGTAAGTATTATAGACAGGTAACTTTACAATTTGTTTGATTGTTGATTTTTGTTCATTTCCCTTTTTCTCTAGTAAATCTCAATCCAGGAGTAGAACAAAAGATTGTTTTCATCACAGCCCGTGTACACCCTGGGGAATCACCTGCATCGTTTGTGTGTCAGGGTTAGTAAAGTATTCTAACTCTCAGCCTAGACCCTGATTAAACAATACATCATAGCGGTTGTTTAGCACTACTGAAAGTAATTCTTACTTTCTATTTTAAAACTATAGTCTGAATTTTGGATTAATAAAGAACGCATGAGATAAAATAATTTTAAAAAGCATTTCTCCTCATTTATATAATACTGAAGTTGAATTTGCAATGGCGTTATTTGCTCATGAGAAGGCAATAGGTTAGAGTTTTTTGTGGACATACTGGGGGCACCCCTGGTTCTCTTAATCCCAGAAAATTAATTTTGATTGTTTGCTGAACAGCCTCCAGTAGTCTTTATAAGGATGCCTGGTTCATCTGTTCAGTGCCAGGAGGAATGAATGAAATGTGCGTGGCATGCAATATCTAACCAATAGGATCTCAGTTGTAATATTACAAGCAAATTTCCATTTAATAAAGATAGGTCTTCTGGCCACTCATCTTAGAATGCTTTCTAAAGTTCCGGAAAAAAGTTTGCTAGGTTAAACAGCGTAGTTAGCCACACTATGCTATTATCAAAATAGCAACACCCCCATCACTAGTGGAAACACTGAAAAGCAACCCTGGTTCTTGTCTGCCCTGTTGTTGTGGACATTGACCTGGATGTTTGTATTCATTGTTGTGTGTCGTCAAATGTTGTGCTAATGGATTGTGTTAAAGAATGGACAAAATTTGTCTAAGGAAGTAGCAGAATCCAAGTAATAAAAAATTCATAAACCCAGTTAAATTTTCGTTTTTTAACTGACTTCAAAGAAAATCAAGCAGAATGTTTAAAGGGCTGTGATTTGTTACTGTTGATTCTGCTGGTGGTGTACTGCTACTGAGAAAACAAAAACCTCATGATTTATATAACACAGTAATTTTTTCAGTAGAATGCTTGCCTGTGAGCAGGCAACAGGTTGGAAATTTTTGTGGAATTGGTAGAAACTCTCCTGGTTTTCTTAGTCCAGCCAAATTAATTTTGGTTATTTGTTGTGCAGCCAAAGTGAATTCACAGCTTTGATTGTGTGTCATCATTTCTGATATCTATCTCTGATAGTGTATGTATTTTGATAACTCTCCTGAATAATATGTTGACATATTTGATAAGGTTCCCCATGGTAGGCTCATTCAGAAGGTCAGGAGGAATGGGATACAGGGGAACTTAGCTGCCTGGATACAGAATTGGCTGGCCAACAGAAGACAGCGAGTGGTAGTAGAAGGAAAATATTCTGCCTGGAAGTCAGTGGTGAGTGGTGTTCCACAGGGCTCTGTCCTTGGGCCTCTACTGTTTGTAAATTTTATTAATGACTTGGATGAGGGGATTGTAGGATGGGTCAGCAAGTTTGCAGACGACACAAAGGTCGGAGGTGTCGTTGACAGTGTAGAGGGCTGTTGTAGGCTGCAGCGGGACATTGACAGGATGCAGAGATGGGCTGAGAGGTGGCAGATGGAGTTCAACCTGGATAAATGCGAGGTGATGCATTTTGGAAGGTTGAATTTGAAAGCTGAGTACAGGATTAAGGATAGGATTCTTGGCAGTGTGGAGGAACAGAGGGATCTTGGTGTGCAGATACATAGATCCCTTAAAATGGCCACCCAACTGGACAGGGTTGTTAAGAAAGCATATGGTGTTTTGGCTTTCATTAACAGGGGGATTGAGTTTAAGAGTCGTGAGATCTTGTTGCAGCTCTATAAAACTTTGGTTAGACCGCACTTGGAATACTGCGTCCAGTTCTGGTCACCCTATTATAGGAAAGATGTGGATGCTTTGGAGAGGGTTCAGAGGAGCTTTACCAGGATGCTGCCTGGACTGGAGGGCTTATCTTATGAAGAGAGGTTGACTGAGCTCGGTCTCTTTTCATTGGAGAAAAGGAGGAGGAGAGGGGACCTAATTGAGGTATACAAGATAATGAGAGGCATAGATAGAGTTGATAGCCAGAGACTATTTCCCAGGGCAGAAATGGCTAGCACGAGGGGTCATAGTTTTAAGCTGGTTGGAGGAAAGTATAGAGGGGATGTCAGAGGTGGGTTCTTTACACAGAGAGTTGTGAGAGCATGGAATGCGTTGCCAGCAGCAGTTGTGGAAGTGAGGTCATTGGGGACATTTAAGAGACTGCTGGACATGTATATGGTCACAGAAATTTGAGGGTGCATACATGAGGATCAATGGTCGGCACAACATTGTGGGCTGAAGGGCCTGTTCTGTGCTGTACTGTTCTATGTTCTATGTTCTATGTTCTATATCTTCTAAAGAGCTGCCACTGTTAAATGACTACAATTAACAAACTTATATGTGTGAAACTAAAACTGCAAAAGATTCAAAAAAGTAATGTACACAGCTGCTGAATTTTAATTTATTGATGGACAGATTTGCATTTACAACTGTGTTCATCCTTTTCCAGAAATTTTCCATCTTGTTTAATAACGGGAAAGTAATAGCTATAGAAATACCAGTACGCTTCTTGTACCTTCTTTCCCTTACAGCACTGATAATGAGGAGTGGCAGTACATGCACAGACAAAAGATTGTGACAGAATCTCTTTAGTGTAATAATTTTCCTTCAGACCTAATTAAGTGCTCATCTAGCATGGTTTCCAAAATTGATTTAATTGAAATTACCCTTTAGTCTCATAAGGCAAATTGATGGAAATTGCAATTGCTTTGTGGCCTTTTCAAGGGCAGGCATTTATTATATCACATTCTCAGTACAACAAGGTCAAGTTATAACATCCAGATTAAACCCTTAATGAGTTTATTAGACTTTGGTAATGTATGTTAGAACATGAGGAAAGTCAAGAAAATGCCACTTCACACATCAAAGCTCAGCCTTTAAGTGTTTTAATGTCTGTCTTAATATGTTGCTTTTCTTTTCACAAAACTTAAATTACTGTGAAACATTAATTTTAGATCAGGATTCTAGGAAGTGGATATTACAAATTGTGCTCCTGATACATAGCTTCATTGTGGATTTCCTCTTGGGAGTTTTAAGTTGGCTCCAATGATTTCCCAAATTGGTCTGTAGCCATTTGAATTCTTGATATTTATCAATAATATATCTTAAAGGAAAAATAAATTGTCCCATTGCCATCTTTGCAGCCAAACAACACAACTTCTGATTGTAAGGTAATTGGGAATGAGACAGAGATCCATTATATTTCAACTGAAGCCATTTTGCAATGCAAGATGATTTCCTTAAATCCTCAAGAATGAGAGGAACCAGGGGTGAATTGCAGGTAGTAGAGCCTTATGCTAAGTTTTCTTATGCTAGTAGGCAAATTATTGTGTGCAAGTTCTGTAAACAGAAGTCAACCTTGTCTTTAGACATTGAATTAAGCCCCACTGAGGCCGGAGGATCTGAGAGATGGTAGTATAAAGGGCATAGAGAGTCTTAAAAATGAGAGGAACTCAAGCCATGGCAATATTCCATTTCTAATTTTCTTCTGCAAGAACCTCGGAAAGGAATGACAAAATTGTTTCCTGTTTGTGCCAAGTTCTAGGCAATTTTGTGTAATGGACCGTCAGAAGTTAAATTCAAGTTATTTTGACTATTTTAATTCACGGTTCCAAAGACAGAACACATTCATCCATTATTCAGGGCAGTGGCTGAAATTGATTCTGGGATAAAAATCTGTTGCTTAAAACAAGTACCTGATGACCATGACCACTATGTTGTGAATCAATTTTTGCTTACCACCATTTCTAATATAATACACATATGCATATATAAGTATTCAGTGAGTAAGTATAGAGTTGTCAAGAGTATGTTTGCTGGTATTTCTAAAGTCCTGGAAGATAGTTTGCTGTCTGATCCACCTCATACTCTTTGTTTTGTAATTTTGTAGGAATCTGCACTTACTGTTATAATCACAATTGTCATATCTCCGTAATATTCCTTATTCACATTTGAGATACATAACTAGGATTTTGATGAACCTCTTCATCAATTGGATCATTAATGTTACTGATATTTTTAGTTTAACAAAGTAAAAGGTGTGAAGAACAAAACAGTTTCAGTTTTGTTTAGAGAATTTTAATTCACATTCCCCCTTAGCAACACTCAACATTCTTCCAGAAGTTCTGACTAGCTAATCTTTTAACATATCCTTTATCCATTTTGTGAATATGTAGCATTGTATATTGTTGGTGTCTAAACAGATTCCCTTTAATTCCTGGCTCAAATACATTTATCTGTTTTTTACATGAAACAGTGGAATATTTTGGCATTTCTGGAATTTCAACATTTGTGCTAGAAAGTGGAAACAAAATCTGTTCTCACGCACCCAGATCCAGTACAGCGAAATACATTTCAAATTGAAGATATTTGACCCTGTAACATTCCCTGCTTAAAGTCAAAATGAAATCCAAATTCTGCATTGTGAATTTTCCTTTTTTTTTCATCAATTATCATATAATCTCTCAGAGATCAGGAATGGTAGAATAGGCAAAGCCACTGGATCAGTAATCCAGAAACCCACCATGGCAGCTAAATTATTTAAATAGAAGAAATTACTTTTAAAAATTCCATCCCAAAAAAGTTAGTCTCATGCAAGATGATGATGAAATATCAGGTTGCTATTAAAATTGGTCTGGTTAATGAATGACCAAAAATAAAACGGTTTAGATTTAAATACTCTTTGGAATTGCTTAACGAAAACTGAGAGAACTGTTCCACAGACTGGTCCAGCACTGGCCTGACATAATCATTCTTACTGAATAAAATCTTATAGCCAATGCCTCAGACCCCTCTAACACTGTTCTGGCATGTGTTTTGTGTGAGCAGTAGAACATAGCAACAGGTGGTGGCAGTGGCATAGTGATATACAGTTGGGAGGAAGTGACCACAGGATTCCCAACCCCATGATGTCTGATGTCATGGCGAGGAAACCTCCTGTTGACTTCCATCTACTGCCATCCCTCAATTGATGAATTTGTGCTCCTCCATGTTGAACACCGTTTACAAGAAGACCAGAAGTTACCAAAGAACAGAATGTCAACATTTAAGAAGGTTGACATCATTAAGTGCATAGCAGACCATGTAATTTGCACCACGTCTAACAATGTACTCTGGTAAGGAAATTCTGTATTTAATACTTGAGCGTCTGTAGCATCACATCTGAATTAGCTGGCTGGAATGTGAAGCTCAAATCTACCAGACTAGATCTGCAGCAGGCGGTGTGATAATCAACAAGAGGAAAAAATCTAATTGACTTCATCCTTACTAATCCGCCTTTCACAGATGGAGTGGTCTATGACAATATTGGTTGGAATGACCACCATGTTGCAAATGGGACCAGATCAGTTTAGGACATCTGGTTCACATGGACAAGTTGAACTGAAAGGCCTGTTTCCATGCTGTTTCACTCTATGAATCTGTGTTGTCCTTGTGGAGATGAAGTTTCATTTTCACATTGAAGACATGAACCTTTGTGCTGTGTGACAATGCCACCTTGTCTAGTGTGATAGATTCAGGACATACAGGCCAAAAAGAGGAAGCAGCATGTAATTGACAAAGTTAAGCCATTCTGCAATCTATAGATTGAATCAAGGCTGTGCAGTCCTACCACATCCAGTCATGAATGGTGGTGAACAATTCAATAATCAACTGGCAGGGGAGCCTCTACAAATATGCCCCTCTTCAATGGTTACACAGCTCAGCACTTCAGAGCAAAGTCAAGGGAACAATTGTAACCACCTTCAGCCTGAAGCATCAAGTGGATAATGTCTCTTAGCCTCCACAGAAAAGTTAGGAGGTGAGTCATTTGCCACAGAAAATCTAGCCTCTGACCCATGGTTATAAGCCACAATAGCTGCTCTTGTTAATCTTTTGATCAATAGCAACCCTCAGGATATTTATTGCTAGGGACTTGGTGGTGATATTGATTTTGAACGTGATGGGAAGATGGTTAGAATGTTTTTTGAGATTGTCATCAGTTGAAATATGTGGAGCTTGCCACTTATTCAGCTCGAACCTGAATTTGACCTGGTTGTGTTGCATGTGGAATTGCACTACATTATCTGAGGAGTTGTGGATAGAATCTAACATCAGTGAACATACCTTGTTCTCTTAGTAGAACACTGTAGCTGTTACAGTGGATATTACCAGTGGCATTGATATTGGTACAGGTTTATTAAAATTTTCTTTTCCCTGCTGTGGCTCTGTGGAAACACTAAGTGAGAAAGTGTTTTTTCCTGCAGTGCAGAGGTGTTTAATGGCTGTTCTCAAAGCTCTGATCTTCACAACATAACAGTCCACACACTAGGACTAACAGACAGACAAGTTTTGAAGCTTGCTTTCAACCCCATTTTTGGATATCCCTGGAAGAGTAAAATGCAACCAAGCCAGAAAAAAATGGGCTCTTGCAGAGAGGGGTTTGGGTAGTCAGCCTCCTGATATATTTACCTTTTTAGTCTTTTCATTTGAAGTTTCCCTGACTCTTTGAGGTTGTTGAGGTTGGCTTGCTTGCCGAGCTGGTTTCTTGTTTCGCAAACGTTTCATTACCATGCTTAGTAGCATCCTCAGTGCAGCCTCCAGTGAAGTGTCGGTGCGTTTTCCTGCCTAGTTTTTAAACTCTGGGGTGCGTTGAGATGGATTGCCTCACTTCCGGTTTTCCTTCATAGTGGAATGTATATGGGGTCGAGTTCAGTGTGTTTATTAATAGCATGCTTCGTGGAGTGCCATGCTTCCAGGAATTCTCGTGCCTGTCTCTGCCAAGCCTGTTCTAGGATCTTGGTGTTGTCCCAGTCAAAGTGGTGGTTCTCCTTGTCTGTGTGGCTTGAGATGAGTGAGTGTTGGCCGTGTCTTTTTGTAGCCAGTTGGCGTTCATGTGCTCTTGTTGTTAGTTTCCTTCCTATTTGTCCGATGTAGTGTTTCTCGCAGTCTCTGCAGGGGATCTTGTAGATGACATTGGTCCTGTCCATGGCGGGGATTGGGTCCTTGGTTTGGGTGAGCAGTTGTCGTAGGATTAACATGGGCTTGTGTGCCACTCTGATGCCCAATGGTCGTAGGAGTCTTGTGGTGAGTTCCGAATAGTGTGGATAGTGTGATGAGTGTGTCGGGGTGTGTAGTATCTTTCTGATGCTATTCGTGTAGGTGTCTTCTGACCCAATTCTTTGGATATCCATTATCTTTGAAAACCTTGAAGAGGTATTCTTCTTCCTCTTGGTGTAGTTCTGTGTTACTGCAGTGTGTTGTTACCCTTTTAAATAGTGTTTGCACACAGCTTTGTTTGTGTGTGCTGGGATGGTTACTGTTAAAGTTCAGTACCTGGTCTGTGTGTGTGGCTTTTCGGTGTACTTTCTTTTGCAGTTCCCCGTTTGTCTTGTGCTCTACCATGACATGCAGGAATGAGAGCCATTTGTTCTTCTCCTCCTCTCTGGTGAATTTTATTCCAGTGAGGGTGTTGTTTACATATTTGTGTGTCTCCTCACAAAAGCCCAAAAGCCGCACACACAGGCTACAAAAAGACATGACCAATACTCACTCATCCCAATCCTCACAGAGAAGGAGAATGACTACTTCGACTGGGACAACACCAAGATCCTGGAGCAAGCTAGGCAGAGGCAGGCACGAGAATTCCTAAAAGCCTGGCACTCCACGAAGCATGCTATTAATAAACACATTGAACTCGACCCCATATACATTCCACTTCGAAGGAAAACCGGAAATTAGGCAATCCATCTCAACGGACCCCAGAGTTAAAAACCAGGCAGGAAAGCACACAGATGCTTCATCGGAAGCTGCACTGAGGATGTTACCAAGCATGGTAACGAAAGGTCTGTGAAACAAGAAAGCAGCTCGGCCAGCCAACCAACCTCAACACCACAACCCGAGCTACAGATCTACTCCAAAACCTTTCCCTGACTCTGTACTGTATGACATTTCAAAGCTCCTCTCCAAACTGATTTTACATCCACATTCTTTATTGTCTGTATCTCCTTTCTAAAAAAAACACATTTTAGAATTAAAAGTGGTGGTTATTCTGGGTTATGGTCTGTGGTCATAACACCACCCCATTAACAGATCTTTCAAGGAGGTGCATTCAGCAGAAGCTCAGGAGCTGAACAAGATGCAATGGAATGGTGTAATTCATTAGGTCCCCAGCATTAAAGATAGGGGAGCTTAAGCATGAGATTTTCAGATCTCATTCTTAGTGTAATGAAATGCACATAGTCATGAATGATTGACCATCCCATTCCCATCAGTAGAAAGGCCATCCCTTTCTTTCTTAAGGGTTTCCACTGGCTGGTCTAATCAGCTCATACCCTATTCTACATTGCCTGATTGTCTCTTTCATTGGGAAAATGAAAATTCTATAAAGGATTTGAAAATCTGCTTTTTACACAACTGCACTTCATGAATTTCACTTCCATAGTGTCTCCTAGACTCAGAACATGCCAACCAATCAGCTTTTTCATGTCATACAGCAAAAATGTTGTTTTCTTTTACATTGGTTTTTGTTGTGAATTGTCCTGATGAGTCCAAGATGAAAAGTTTTGACAAAGCCTGTCTTTTTCAAAAATATTGTTATAAATTATTAATTTTGAGTGACACAGCACTAGAATTTAGAATTTTTCTTAGATGAAAGCTGGATGTGGTTCTTAACAATTGTGGCATCTTTCTGGTGATATTCTGAAAATAATGCTGTGAGCAATCCCCACTGCAGTTGTTAGAAAGTTACCTCTATGATGCCTAACAATCAATGATTTTCTGATCCATGTCGATAGAGAAAGTTAAATACTAACCTGTGACAATTCATTTAATATTAACCTTTACCTTGCTAAAGAATATTTTACCCTTAGATTTGATTAGAAAGAGGAAAACTTAAATGTATGATGAAATTGATCAGTTTTCCAATTTTTTAAAATTTCTCTCCTCTTTTCATTCATGCTGCTTTTTAAAGCCCTCTTATCCCTGTGGGCCTGGAGGTTGGTGCATGTAAACAGGTAGGAAGATGCAGACTGGAGATTCCACTGTCCTCCTACCTCCCTCCGATCAAATCTGCAAAGACCATTTCTCAGACTTGGTAGTGGCCTTTAGGTTTACTAATTCATTGTCATTCAGTGCCCAGTTGAGGAACCTAGCAAAGGGAAATTATGATTCAAGGAAACACTGAGGTTCATCACTGGAGATTGTTTAGTTGAAATCTGCAGAAACTCCCAACTAAAAAAAAACAACCAAGGTTGATTGATACCTTCACCTGGATCTGAAATCATTGAAATGGGCACTGTTCTTGGCCTGGGTGTGGGTCCTACACCCTACCTGAATACAATGGCCCTAACCCCAGTCTGAGCAACCTGGCCCTGTCCCCTGCCTAAGCATAGGAGGCCCTAGTCCTGACCTGACCATGGTTGCCCCACTCCCCAATCTGAACACAAGAGCTCTTCTTTCTACCAATTTTTTTTGGGTACACTAATGAACTTGACTGTTATGTTGAATACCACTGGCAAATGTATTAAGGGCGATTCAGGCAGAGGCACAAGTGAAATGGCACAGAATGAACTCTTTGGAGGACTTCAATGTCCGTCACCAAGGTGGACTTGGTAGTACTACTCCTGATTGAGCTGGTCAAAGTTGAAAGAACATAGCTGCTTTACTAGGCTTGTGACAGTGGAGGCAGATCTAGCAAGATTAAAAAATCTCTTTGACCTCAACCTCACCAATCTACTTATAGCACATGCATCTATCCATGACAGTATTGGTGGGCAAATTGCTGATGGAAACAAAGTTCCGTCTTAACATTGAGCATACTCTTTGTCATTTGTGTGCACAAAGACCAATGTAAGTGTGCAGGTGCAGTAAGTAATTAAGAAGGCAAATGAAGTCCAGCTTTTACTGCTGGAGGGCTGGTATTTAAAAATGTGTAAGTCTTACCTCAACAGTATAGGGTCAGTGACCTTGTGAAGTCACACCTGGAATTCAGTGTACACTTTTGGTGGTATATTTAAGAAAGGATATACTGACATTGGAGGCAGTTCAAAACAAATTCTCTAGGCTGATCCCTGGGATAAAGGCTAAACAGGTTGTACCTTTAATCTTCAGTGTTTGGAAGAATGTGGGGTGATCTTACTGAAACATACAAGATTCCAGAAACAGTTCTGAAAAAGGGTCACTCAGCTCGAAACAATACTCTGTTTCTGTCTCCACAGATGCTGCCAGACCTGCTGAGTTTCTCCAGCAATTTCTGTTGTTGTTTAAGATTCTGAGGTGGCTTGACCAGTTCAATGTCCAGAAGTTGCTTCCACCTGTGGGGCAGTCTCAAACTAGGGGACATACTTGTACAATAAGGGGACATTCGTTTAAAACTGAGATGTGAATGAATTTCTTCTCCCAGAAGGTAGTGAATATCTGGAAGTCTCCACCCCCGAGAGCAGTGGAGGCTAGATCACTGAGCATATTTAAAATGGAGATAGATGGATTCTTGAAACATTGAAGAGTTGAGACTTTGAGGAGTGGGTACAAAAGAGGAATTGAGGGCTGGGCCAGATTAGTCATGATGTTATAGCATGATGGGGGTGGCTTGATGGGATGAATAACTGAATCCTGCTCCTATTTCTTGTATTCTTATGCTCTACAACCTGCACTAATCCATGAAAGTAGTTAGGAAAGCAAAACAGCAGCAAGTAAAACTCCTTCCCCAACTTGATCTAAGCCCCACACATTACAAACTGACACACTTCACTCTGTGCAGATTGCAGTCTGTGCTAATTGTACAGTGGCCTTTTCTCATACTCTGCCTCAGCTGGTTTAGGTTTCTGATTTAAGCCAGAGTAACTTTTAGACCCAGTTAACCACCCAGGCTACGGCCGAACTATCCACTAGGAGAGGTTGTTTTCACTCTGACCTTTAGCATTACTGATACTGAAACCCCTCTATACACATCCTGCTCAATACTATTGACCAGAAACTGAACTGGACTAGCCATATAAATACTTAGAATACAGTGGTGAGTAACTTACCTGCTTATTTGTCAGTGTCTGTTCATCATTCATATGTATGATGGAACACTTGCCTGAATGAATGCAGCACTAACATCAATCAAAAGAGTCTTGGCACCATACAGAACAAAGCACTCAACATAACTGGTACCTCATCAAACATCTTCAACATTCACTCCCATCACCACCAATACACTGGTGTAGTCTGTACCAAATACAAAATACATTACAATAATTCAATATGGCTTCTGTGACCACACCTCCCAAATCAATAACCACTACTATCTCAAAGGACAGGGGAAGCAGATACATGGGAACGCCATCACCTACAAGCTTACTTCAAAGCCACATACCGTCCTTACTTGGAACTATATCACCATTCCTTCATTGTCACAATCCCGGAACTCTCCATATCAATAGCACTGTACATATACCCACACCGTGTGCGCTGCAGTGGTTCAAGCAAACATCTTGCCATCACTTTCTTAAAAGTAATTAAGGGTGGGCAATAAATTTGTTGGCTTATCCAGCAATTCCCATGTTACATAAGCGAATTTAAAAACTCCTTAAATTCTATTAAGTCTTCTAGTGAATAAAGTTCTGCTCCAAGAAATAAAGAATTAAATTCTGATCTATGTAGAGTAGCAACAAAAATAATAACAAAAGTTGTATTCTTGCTGTAGTACAAACACATTTCTTCAGAATGTTTAGAGTTAGATGTTCTTCACTTCCACTGTCTCAACTGATGGCAATCACACCGTATAATTATCCTTCTTAGTAAGTCTAGATTTAGCTGCAAAGATACTTGCAGTTTGACATTTGTATGCAAATGTCAGTGCTCTCTGGTACATCAATGGAGGCACCAGGGAATTTTATGTGGAAACTTGGTGCAAACTGCATGATTTTCCACCACATGAGAAATTTCCTTGCTCCAGTTGTACTTTGGAAATATGCCAAAAAAGCAAATAAATTTGTGCCCGTCAGCTTTAAAATTGAACTTTGATTGAACTGGGAGCAAATTGGATGACAGAGGGTGTTATTAGACAGTCTGCCCAACCAATTTCATTGGCAACAGTCCAGATTGTTTTTGTGGATTCTTGTGGATTGCTCCTGCTTGTTATGGTAGTAATTTCAAAGTTATTTTCTAAGCTACTAATTTTCTTGACTGGTGACTATCTTTGTACCGTAGTCGTACATACACAATCTCGTACTGTGGTAAAATGATAATCAAGTTTCTATGTGTATCATAGGACCCTGATTTACATATTGAAAGAGTTTACCAGCTAATTCAGGTGCCTTGATTGTCAGCAAGCCTTTCTCCAGTATTTTGGGACATTAGAAAGTAATTTCTGCTTCGTAGGGATCCTAAAAATACCCAAGTCTAGTCTTCTGTTCTAAAGAAGTTTAAACTGAAACCATCATTTATTTCTTCTTATCCCAGAAATGTTATTTGATTTCCTGTATATTTCAAGCACCATCCACTCTTTTCAGATTTGCAGTTTTTGTCTAAAAGGTTACATGTAAGTCTCTGAGCAAAAGTCTTGCACAAGCAACGTATTATGTGCCAATTTAACTCTATACTGTAGTAAAGGCACCATGTCTGTTGATTACTCTGAAGTTCAATGACCTTTGATGATCAGCAATAATGAAGACTATTGACTGAGGAGAAGACATTGAGAATTTCCTTAGCTATGCCTTTAATGCATGACATTGAAATGTTTCATAAATATTTGCATATTAATGATGAGAATATGCATGAAACTTCTTCAATTGCCTTGTTTATAATATTTGGTTCATTTGTGAATTTGTAGGTGTATTTTGTGGTTTCACTATCTGTATTTCTGTGCCTTCTTATTTTTCTGTATTATTATCAGACTTTTAAAAAATGTTGTTCAAACTGACTCATACTTCTCTTTCAAATTAGGTCTCCACCTGATCTCGTGTTCCTTTGGTCCATTTACATTTTGTGTTAAATTTATGAACTTTTATGCTTCTCCGTCTTTATATTAACAAGAGTTGCGAAATATCTTGTGAAACAAGTTGTACTGTTCCCACTGTAGACCGCTATCTCTGCAGTTCTCAAGATCAAAGCACAATGAAGAAAATATATTAATGCAACAACGTAAAACATTCTCGAAATAGACAGCATATTTAGCAGCATCTTCTGCACGAGAATCATCTTTAACTTTTCAGGTTAATCGACTTTCATTAAAACTACAACAAGTTAGACAAATTTGAGAAGTACAGAGGCAAGGGAAAAGGGGAAGAGGGGCTAAAACAAAAGTGCAATGAAGGGGAGAGCACTAAAAGAAATGTCGGACCTGAAAGCATTGGAGAGAGCAAAGTTAAAGCAGAAGAGGAAAGATGGTATTTCAAGGACAGCAGGTGGTCCACCTGCACACTTGAAATAAAATAACAGCACAAAGAGAGTGCTGCAGGAATAGTGGATTGTCTCAGTGGAATGTTTGACCTCAACATTTTGTGCTATGCACAGGCTAGGCATCTACAAATCATGTGCATGTCTTCATTCTCCCCTTTTTCCAAGAAGTTTCCCTGTATTTTTGAGAATTTGGACAAGTGATGGTTTAACTTAATCAACAAAAATGGAATTATTAGAAAGGCTGGCTGTAATTAAGTTGACAAGTCTTCAGGATTGAATCAGATACATCAGAAGATACAATGTAAGAGTGAAAGTGATTAAAGTGCTCCATGATTTTCCAGTTCTCATGACATTGAGGAATCATGCCAGAGAACTGGAAAGTTGCAAATGTTACACCATTCTACAAGAAAGAATGCAGGGATAAATCAACAGTTACAGACCAATCAGTTTAACCGCATGCACAAAAAAAAAGCTTTTTGAAACACTGTCCTGAATAACATTAGTAGTCATTTGGACAAATGTAGACTGATGAAGGAAAGCCAGCATAGGTTCTTTCAGGGCAAATTGTGCTTAATTATTTTGGTTTTCGATGAGGTTGCAGAGCAGATTGACCAGGTAATGTGATTGATGTATATATGGACTTCCAAAGGTCATTTCATGAAATACCAGCCAAGCTGGCAGCAATTAAACAAAATGGACCATGGTTGCAAGGAACCTAAATTCAGTGAGTGACAAAAATAAAGATTAGTCTATGACCAGTTGTTCTTCAGAGTGGCGGAGCGTTTCCTAGGGGTTAGGATTAGGACCACATGACCTGTATCAATAACTTCAATTTTGGTGAACAAGGCACCATTTAAAAATTTGCAGTGAACACAAACATGTAATATTGTAATTGTGAAAAGGTTAGTGCTAGAATTCAAGACAGCACAGACAGGTTTGTTGAATGGGCAAACAGGAGCCAATTCTAATGCAAAGAAGTGTTTGAGGACTGAATTGCTCCCAGTTCTCATGTTTTTGTGTTCTTTGGTGGGAAGAACAAGGAAAGACAATATGAAAAAATTTTAAAGGGGATGCATCAGCAGAGGAACTTAAGTGTATATGTGGACAAATCATTAATAGTGGCAGAACAGGTTTGATAGCTGTTAATAAAACATATATGATCCCAGACTTTATAAATAAGGATGTAGAATACAAAAGCAAAAATGTGATGGTGAACCTTTATAAAATACACATTCAACTTCAATTGTGCCCAGTTTTTACCATCACACTTAAGGGAGGCTGTAGTACAGATTAATGGGTGACGTTCTGGGAATGGTAAACGTCAGTGATGAGGGTAGATCAGTAACGTTGGGGTTGGTCTTTTTAAAATAGAAAAGGTGAAAGGAAATTTGGTAGAAAATCAATGGACACAGATTCCTGGTGATTAACAAAAAAAAGCAACATGACAGGCTGAAAAGCCTTTTATAACATGTACATAAGATCTCGAACTGATTGCCCGTGAGAGCTATGGAAGCAGATTCAATTGCGGTTTTCAAAGGGAATTGGATATTTGTATGGAGAAAATAATTGCAGGCTATGAGGAGAAGGCAGGAAGTGGTGCAAGCTAATTGACTCTTACTGATAGCTAGTATGAAAATGAAGCATTAAAGAAGTCTTTGTGTGCTGTATCCATTCTACATTTCTCTGATAAAGTTAGAAAAAGATAATGAACTGAATAAACCAATACAAGAACTGCTTAGAGGAGTTGAAAATAGGGAAACAGAATCATTACCTATAGCTGTCTTCCAAAAACAAACCAAAAAGTTCAAAACAAAATGGGAGCAAAGGCCATAGTCTGAGACTGTTGTACTCAAGTTGAGACCAAAATGCTGTTGAATGTCGAAATGAAAAAAGAGGTAATACACTTCGAGCTTTTGTTGAGCTTCATTGGAACAGCGTAGGATGCCAAGGCCAGTGTACAATTAATTAAAGTAGAGGTAACTAGAGCTCTGCCGATGCCTGTTTTGTAACCAAATCTGCACGATACACAAAAAGTTTGTCTGAAATCACACAAAAGTCTCAAGATGCAAATACATACTTTTCCGGTGAAAGATCCAGAGGATATTCATGACCTACTGGTATGTATTAATTATTAGAAGAATGAAAATTAAAATTAATATAGAAATGCAGAAAATGGATTTGACATTATTGAGGGTCCTGACAACAGCTGTGAGAGGAATCTGTGGTTGACAAGGAAGAAAGGCATCCTAAATAGGACGAAAGTTGTGACTACACGCTGAAGTGTCTAGAGCATTAAGATACCAATGCATGTAATTTCATTTTGTATGTTGTACAGTTCCTACTTTAGGCAACAGATGGTCAATTATTTCAAGCAACCAATAATTCCAAAGTAGTGTTTCAAATGTGTGTGTTTATGCAACTCTCTGACTCTGTCCAGATCAGTAAGTATCATTACAGTCATTTGGCATCTTGTCACTGTATACTCGAAAACATAATTACGTTCTAATGAAGACTTTATGCATTTAGTTCTTCCTGTCTAAGTCTTTGAGAATAAAAAAAACAGATTCGGCTCTCGTTAATTGGAAGATATGTTTGTTCTCACCTTCCTGACCCATGGCACATTTTGAAATGGCCTTTGTGTACAACACTTCTCATTATATTAGTTTAATTGGTATGGCAATTAATCTGCTCAGCTGTGAAAGAAATTTACAGCATGCTGTGAGTAGCTTTGTTTCCATTGGGGTGATATTGTGATGGCTATGTTTATGTGACACCCTGATAAACAATAAAACTGCTACAAATGACTGTGATCAATTATTTAAGACATGTTACTAGTAATGAAAATGAAACACATAGCCTTTTGTTGAATGTGAATCTTTTTTGCAACTGCTGCAAAATGGAGCCGATATTCTTTCTTTGGTTTTGCTGTGAAGAAATGTAATTATGTTCCTGATTGTTTCTTTATTTTGCATAATACTAATGCTTTATTCTAACGTGTTTCTTATTGATAGCGTGGGCTTTAGTATTTGGTTTGTATTGACTTATCAGGAAAACGATTGGTGGCAGGCTAGTGAATAGTTTTAATAATCTTACGTCTATCACAAATGCGCTAAATATAATTGACTTAGACGAGTATATTGTTCAAAAATGCTGCTGAACATAATTCACTTCCCCTATGTTCCTGAAATAATGTTGTTTGGTTACAACAAACATATTTTACTGTTATCTACACCAGTAGCTCCAAGCTCTCTGTTACTTAGTGCATCTGGCTGAATTCTTCTGATGAGTTGGAAGTTGTGCTGCCAGGGATGAAACTGGGAGCCAGCTCCACTCTGGCAGGTGCCATGACCTGAAGTAGCAGTTTGCCGTTGACAGCTAATTTAACTGGCAGCTGCGGGGGCCACCCTTGAAATAAGGATGATGACTTGGCCTGGGAATCAGCCAACTCAGTCATAAGGCTGGCAGATTTGTGGTCTCAGCAGTGACGCCACTAGCAGTGAGTGGTGCTGATGGTACATCAAGTGGGCAGCAACACCGGAATGTCAATCTTCGGGGATGTTGTAAATGGAGACAGCCTTTGGTGCAGAGGCAGACATTGCCATCAGGGGATTTCTTCACATGTCACAGAGTATTTTTTAAGAAGGCTACCCCAGGAGGCTGCCTGAATTTATCTGGTGGTTTCCCCACTTGGTAGTTAGCCAACTTGATGCAGCCAAAATATCCATGAGGCAAAGGTCATTGTGGCCCAGTTACCCAACAGACAGTTGCTCCACTAAGATTCCTGCCACTGGCAATATATCAAGGTGACAAGACGATGTCAGGTTCCCATCCTACAACAGGTTGTCGGTCTCCGTGCCTTCCAGCCCATTACCAATGAGCTGGGAAAATTCTGCCACTGTTTTGTCATTCCACTTCTATTTTCACCTCTGTGATAGTGGCTTTCTATGTTGTTTCCTCAATGCAACTTGGGGAGCAGCAATCTGTTAGGCACCTTGAAACCTTTTTGTTTCTGTATTAAATTAAATAACTGTAATCCCCACGTTGTTTTGGCAGGGTAATTCATACAAGTTAATTGTGGATGCAGATAGCTTTGTGGCCCAAACCTAATTCACCTGCCCACTAAGGAGGATGTTTTAGATGTTGTCGGATCTGATGCTTTTCTAAACTTAAGAATTGTCTATAGCTTTCTTTCTGAACCATAAAGCTAAACTCTTTACCTCCTTTGAATTCAAAGCTTTCATAATGAGGATCAGTCTTTTCATATTCTCTGTAATGCCTCCAGTACTTTTTTCTTGGCAGCCAAAATTGGATGAAGTACTTAAGTTGTGGCTTGATTAGAAAACGCAGAGTTTCGGTAATACCTAATCTGAGATATTCCATTGCTTTGCGTATGTTATTCAACATGCTTTTGCCTTGTTGCATAGCATTGGAAGGTTAATGGAAATTCCATAAATACTCCTTAGCAATTACAACCTCATTTATTGAATATATGTAGTGGACTGAATCTTTGACTGCTGTGCCTAATTTGCAAGTTGCGTTGAGTTTTCTCGAGAAATTCTTGCCATGAGGCACAGCAGGATTTTGCACTGTCCTGGGAGGGTCTGAATGAGTGAGTGTGATGGCAGTGAGTGAAGAATCCAGAGATTCAGCCTGGTCCACTTCATAAACTGATTGCATGTCCCTCAGTGCACAGTGTCCTTGCAGCAGCATTACATTGATAGTTGCTGTGACAGCACAAGGTACAGCTTTGAAGTACAGAAATATTATGTAAGTAGACCAGAGATATGCCATGGAGGTTTTTCAAGTTTGGCACATGTCAGATGCCAGTGTCTTTGGAAGTTGGTGGTTTTTGGCCAATGCCAATGAAGCATGCTCACTGTGTCCAGCATGGAGTTCCTTCAGAGTAAGCAGTGAGCTGAAGTTACTGCTCCAGTTTCCATGATAGTAGGAACTGCAGATGGTGGAGAATCTGAGATAACAAAGGTCTAGAGCTGGATGAACACAGCAGGTCAAACAGCATCTGAAGGCTGATGATTCGGACCTTCTGAAATTTCTGAAGAAGAATCTAGGCCCGAAACATCAACCTTCCTGCTCTTCTGACGCTGCTTGGCCTGCTGTGTTCATCCAGCTCCACACCTTGTTTGGTCCAGTTTCCATGTTGGGCTTTCTTGACATTCGGCTGTTTAGTGCGTTTGGTATGATCGGGTTAGGTGATGTGCCCATCAGAGCTGATTAGCTGCTGATAAATAAATGTTACATCTAAAAAGTTAATAGGTAATGGACAGAACTGATGTCAATCTCTATATATTTATTTATTTATTTAAATTTTGCATTGCAAGCAGTGAGTAAAGTTTTGTGCATCACAGGATTCGCTGTGACACAGCCCATGGCATTCAGCCTTACTAGAGATGAACATGTGGCATCATGACAATGATTTCAACTCCTGACATAAATTCAGTCAATACCTATTTATGATTATTCAAGTAGATCAGCAGTTAATGCACACCATTTGTCCTGAAGAGAAGTGGAGTCTATCCTTACACAATTTTGTACGTATTTATAATGTATGTACTGCAAGCAGAGGAGACGTCATTACAGAATTGGCATAATGGAAGAGGGAGCAGAACATTTAACTGGTGGGGCTGGAGAATTCCTCCATCTGTTGAGTCCTGCAGAGGGGATAATTCCCTGTGTCAAGGAACCAGGTGTGATACAGCATCTGGGATCATGGGAGATGGTTTTGTATCACTGCCGTACAATTAACATACAACTAACAGTGGAAGCGGTGAAAGGTAAGTATGGGTTTGGTATCATTGGAATATTTATGGGAATGACGAGATTTATCTGGATATTAAGTGTGAACTGCTGATGGTAAGTACTGGAGGTATGTCAAAGGGCAAAATATTTTAATTCGACGGATTGCTTTCAGATTTTCTCAAGGGCTACTTTTTCAAATCTGGGGACTTGTATTGGTTTGCAGGAGCGCCTTTCTCATTCTTCCTAATTAATGTATTAAGTAATCCAGTCATGGAGTAATAATGCCTTCTGTATTTGTGTTGACTATAGGCAATTTACGTAGAAGCAAAAGTAGAAAAAATAATCAGCAACCTCAATAACCACTATTAATGTCAAAGTTGTAACACACAAGTAAAACATTAATTTCCTGGACATCATACAATTTAAATTAGTGACAGACAACTGTCGTAAATTAACAACAAAATTTTTTTTCAAATAACTGACACAGTTCCACACATAAAAAGCCATCGCCCTAAATCCACATTTTGCTGTCTTTTGAGGACACAGCTGTGTTTTTGCATTGCAAATATAAAACATTTTAACCAGACAACTACAACCTTTCTTACTGCATTTCTAATCTCAATCCCAGGTTTAATTTTAACAATAAACAAAGGGCACAATTCTTCCAGCCTCCAAACAGTGTAGGCAATGACAAGTCAATTGGGAAAATGTGACTTGAATGGAAAATGAGATGCCCAGGTTTGAGAAAAAGTGCCTGATTTTTCACTCAAGGTTGTAATGTCAAATGGGAATATCACTAGTGAGCAGTGAGGGACTAATTTGCATGCATCAACATTTCATTATAACCTAATCGACCTCATTTATATGCAGTTTACTATTTTCACAGGCCGTGGAGACAAACTAAATAGTAACAGTTCCTAACATGAGAGTCAGATGGTGTACCTGGCAGCTGTAAGCCAGTGGTGTCATCTCTGGGTGTCTACCTTAGCCAGCATTCCCCAACAGTTAATATTACACTCTGTGACACACTCTGCCTGTCTGCCCTGTACATCCATGGAGGTTGGACAAGCACCAACCTCACACATCATTATGGCAGTGGAGACACCATGATTATGATGGTGGTTCTCCCAGGACAAATCAAGCTAAGAACATTCATCATCAACAGAAGGCCTCATGACCATTGTTGGATTATGATTGCAAGCAGAATTTAGAGGATTGTTGGCTAATCTGAGCTGCAGTTGGAGGATCTTTATGCTGGCTTTATCCTAGCACGAATGCAGTGACCAGCCAACCAGAGCTATGATCTCTGCTTGTGCCCACGCCCCATGCCAGGGTCCATAAGGTGACTGTGAAGAAGGTAGAGGTAGAATCACCAATTGACTAGACCAACATAGTAGACCCATTCAGCGTCTGGAGCAGCAAGCGAAAGGTCAAGGTAACCCTGAAGATGGACGCTAGTGGGAACACCCTCAACCCACTCTCCAGCTTCATGACCAGAGGGAGCCGAAGCTACCTGACATACACAGGACAGCCTAGAGTGTGCCGGCCTGCTGGGGGTCAGGGCACATGGCAATAGATGCAAAGTGACCCTCTGCAGGAACTGCAAGCAGGAGGGCCAGCTGACTAAGGATTGCAGAGAATCCAAGAGCTGCAACCTGTCTTTGGAAGCAGGCCACTTGTACAAGGCCTGCCAAGAGTAGGATGGGTGCCACATACACTCAGATGGCTGGAAGTGGCAATGTGAACTGGGGGCACCCAAACAAAGTAAGGTGCCACCCTCTAGCAAGAAAACTGAATTGACAGGCACCAAGAAGGAGGCACAGGTCAAAGAGGAGAAAAAGGTAGCCAGCGCAAAGACGCAGCAACTGACCCAACTTCTAACTGAACAAACAGAGTCAATGAAGGAGGAGTGAACAAAGGTGGGGGGACAGTGGATACCAGTGAGAAACAATCAGAAAAGGAAAACACATCAGGCACCTCCCCCAATCCAAAACAGCAAGACAGAAAGAAGCAGTTGCATCATGGCCACACCAGCAGCTCCTCTGATGATGAAGATGTGCAGTGTGGTGGCCACCAACAAAAAAAGCACAGTACCACAGGAAAGAAGAGAAGAGCAATGCCCAACCTGGAAATGCCAGATGTCATGAGGAGCGCAGTGAGCCCAACCTCCAGCCATTGGAAACCCGGGGGATACCCACTACACCAGAGCTCTGGGCAACCAGGAGTAGCAATGCTCCGAATCAGGAGCAGAGCATGATGGTCTCTCTGTCTGACTCAGGACTGGACCTTCCTGGCTTTGTTCTTGCCCCGATAGCACCGAAACAGGGCAGTCCTTCAGGGAGGAACAGGGTGGCTCCCTAAGTGCTGAGAATGCCCAACAGTTCGCTCACACCACGGGCATGCAGGGAGTTCCCCAGTGACATGACTGCTGGTGAACAGACATTAGATCTATAAACTTTCAAAATGGGTTTTAAAATTGCCAGCATTAACGTGCATAATGTTGAATCTGTTACAAAATGTATTTCCACATTGGCTTACCTGACCAACATTAAAGCAGATCTCTTGTTTCTGCAGGAATGTGAGATACCACACCTCAGCAGCTACAGGAAATGGACGAGCTTTTGGGCCCATGGGCCTTCAATTTGGTCAGGGGAAATTATTGTCATTCCGGTGGTCTAGGTATTCTGCTGCGAGGAGACAACTTCACTATCTTTGTGGTTAAGGAGATGGTGCCTCTTTGTAGAAGACATCATGTGTAGAAAAGCACCCCTCAGTCTGATTAACGTGTGCGCCCTGGTGGTAAACGGTGAGCGCTGGCCATCCTGCAGCAGCTCCCACTGTTATTAGCAACATCCAGGCCAGTCATTCTGGCCGGAAACTTCAACTGCATCATCGATGAGGTTGGGTGATCCAGAGAGGCTTACAATAAACCAAATGCCATGTCCAGATTCCTGATGGAATTGGTTAAGGTTGCCAAGCTGCACAACGTCTTCAGCACTGCTGCAGATGGAGCACGGCGTAGATACATCCGATTGCAGCCAGATGTGTCTATCTCCTCAAGGATAGGTTTCCTGTTTGTGTCCCCCACGTTCTCGGTCAGATGCCAAGCCAGTACTGTTCTCTGACCACTGCTTCCTGCTGACCAACAATCACCTGCAGAATGATTAGTGGGCAGGCAAGGTAATGTGGAAGCTGAAGGTGAAACTGTGGGCCCCAGAAAAGAATAGAGTAGAATCCCTACAGAGTGGAAACAGGCCTTTTGGCCCAATAAGTCCACACTGACCCTCCGAACAACCACCCCAACCCATTCCCCTATAACCCACCTAATCTACACATCCCTAAACACTATGGGCAATTTAGCATGGCCAATCCAGCCAATCTGTACATCTTCGGACTGTGGGAAGAAACCAGAGCACCTGGAGGAAACTCACACAGACACAGGAAGAACGTGCAAACTCTACACAGACAGTAGCCCAAGGGTGGAATTGAACCCGGGTCCCTGGCACTGTGAGGCAGTAGTGCTAACCACAGTGCTCCCCCAACATTGAGGAGTTCAAAAAGGATGACACAGGTTAGAGAACTGTGAAGCCCCTCTTTGAATCTCCAGCCATCTGGTGGGAAACTGCCAAGTGAAACATCAAGAGGCTCTTTATCCTCAACAGCATTCAGAAGCTGAGAGAGAGAAACTGGAAGAACTGTACAAACTCCAGAAAAGCATATAGAACCTACACCTGCTCCATACAATGGGTGTCACTGTTACAAAGATGTCCAGAAGTGAAGAGCCAGAAAGCCTCATTCTTTGCCTCAGAGGCCTCCAAGATGATCTTAGAGTCCAGAGTCTGCGCCGTGGAGCGGGATGAGATGCATTCGCATTTCTTCTCCCAAAAGGTGCATAAGGAGAGCTTTGTCTCAATAGCCTGAAGGAAGAAGATGACTCGGTAACGTCGTCTCATTTGGCATCCTGACGATCAGCAAATCTTTGTATGTCAGACAGTGACATGAAGCCCACAGACAGCACGGCGTCCCAGTCATTCCTATCTTCTATCACGGAGGTCTGAGATGACAGTGTAGGGGAGAGGCTGGACAAATCGTTATCTCTGGATGAGCTGAGCAAGGCCTGCAAGCCCTTAGAAATAAATGAAAGTCCTGGAAGCAATGACTTATCAGTCGCATTGTATTTAGCTTTAAGAATTGACTTGCCAGGACCTACTGGAGGTGTAGTCTGTTTCTATTAGGTAGCATGTGTGAATCCATGAGGAAAGATGTCATCACCCTCATCTACAAGTAGAAGGTGGAGAGGAAGGAAGTTCGAAATTAGTGACGAATTCCACTGTTTAATGTGAATTATGAAATCCTGCCGAAGGTCATTACCAATCGGTTCAGGTCTGCCCTGGGATCAGTGATTCACCCTGACCAGACCTGTGCTGTACCCGGCAGGGCGATCTCTGAGTGCCTTGTGCTCCTCAGGGATATGATCGCCTGTGTGCAGGAGTAGAGGTGGACACCTGCCTTAGCAGCCAAGACCAGGAGAGGGCCTTTAACAGGATATCACACACCTACGTGTGGGATGTGCTGTCCAAAATGGAATTTGGGGAGTGAATCTGCAATTGGATCCAACTGCTCTACACCAGCATCGTTAGTGCAGTCTCAATCAATGGGTAGGAATCCGAATGCTCCCTGATGAGATCTGGAGTCAGGCAGGGCTGCCCACTCTCTCCTGCCTTGTTTGTAAGTTTTGGAGAGCTTTTTGCTGAGTCCATCAGGAAGGATGTGAGCCTGAGAGGAGTGACTATTCCAGGCAGCAGAGGCTTCAGTCAAAGCCTCTCTTTGCATGGATGATGTTGCTGTTTTCTGCTTAGGTCTACAATCTGTGTGCAGACGCATAAGCTTCTGTAACCCATTCAAACATGCCTCGGGAGCCAAGGTAAAGTGAGGCAGTAGTGAGGCCATGTTCTTTGGGAACTGGGCTGACCAATCCTTTATCCACTTCATCATCAGGACGATTACCTGAAGGTGCTGGGAATATAGTTCGGAGGGGCAAGGACATGTGCAAAATCTTGGGAGGAGCATATCATCAAGGAGATGCAGAAACTGGGCTTTTACGAGCACCACTCCCTCTATTGCAGGTGTAAACCTGGTCATCACGTGTGAGCATTCTGTCTGTCATTGTACATGGCGCAGGTCTGGCCCATTTCCCCAGCTTGCACCGTTGTAGTCACTGGAGTCATCTTCCACTTCATTTGGCAGTCTAAGATGGTCTGCGTCCACAGGGACATCATGTACAAAACTCTGGATAAGTGAGTGAAGCAAGTACCCAATGCTGCCCTCATCCTGATGGCCACCTTTGTGTTTGGCAACGTCAAACTGTGTTTAGACCTTCGGTATGCAAACACCAAGTGTCACTGTGTGCTGAGGTTCTACCAGTCCCTGGTGTTATGAAGGATCTGGCCTCATTGCTGCGGAACGCTCCAAGTAGTTGGACCCTCCCATATCACCTGTCCTTTGTGGAGAAATTTGCAATGACAAACACCTTTGACTATACGTCCATCAGGAAGTGGTCAGCATATAATGCCTTAGAGACCCGGCAGGAAAAGGAGAGAGTGGATTTTGTCAGGTTGTTCCCTGAGCAGTCTGTTAAAGCCATTCGGCAGAATATTTCATCACCAGAAGTTTCCAACAAGCACTGAGACATTGCTTGGCTGGTGGTGAGAAGGGCATTACCTATGACATCCTTCAGGTATACGCAGACTCTCTGTCACACAATTCCCTCGAAGCGGCTGTGGCGGGGGGGGGGGGGGGGGGGGGGTTGCGGGTGGGGCCGGTAGAGGCTGTCATACAACTCCTGCTAGAATGTTTCTTTGCAAAGGAAGCCTGGAAAAAGATGCAGTGGTTTTTGTCAAAGTTTGGCCCGAGTAACTCCATGATGCAGGACTCTGTGTTCTATAGTCTGTTGCATGGGGGACACACGGAGACAAACATTTATTGCACCTGGAGAACTATCAGCTTGGTGAAAGATTCTCTTTGGTCTGCCCAAAACTTCTTGGTGTTTCAGGCTAGGGAGTCAACCTCAACTGTGCGTTTTTGACCAGCACATTCCAAGCTCCATGATGAGGGATCAGTGAAGCTTAGGGCAGCTGCTGCCAAGGTGCAGTGGTGAAAGTCTAAAGTCTTTCTGCCGAAGTTAATTAGAGTCCGTTCAGTTATTGGACCCTCTTGGTGCATCAAATGTATGTAAATGTAGTCTTGTACAAGTAAAAAATGCCTTTGGTTTGTTTTCTGGACATGTTTCATATGCTGCTATACAGAAGTGAACTGCTCTGGTGACTGTGTATGTATATCAAGATATTTTATGAATAAAGTGTATTTTTGAAATAAAAACCAACTATGTGACAGCTTGGACTCACTAATAATATAAATCACCATTTCAGTACGGCACTTTGCAACTCACCAATACGTTGCATTACAATACAGCTTCCCTACCACTTTCCCTGTGGGATGAGCACCCATGTCATGCATCGGAACAAACTGCATGTCCAGACCCATAACTTGTTCTCTCAGCACACGTTATACTGACTTGGATGTTCACAGCATCTCTGTCGTACTTTGCCTTTTTGTACATTCCCGCTTATTTCAAAACTTATAGACTCAGTTCTGTTTTTCCATTCCCTTCAGTGCTGACACAAAACAATGCAGTCTGACATGTTTATGAATAATGAGCAGTCAAGGGGTGGACATGCTGCTGTTCACTGTACTATGTCAATGTCACTCATACGCCATGCACCAGAAACTTCAAGAGCAAATATGCTGAAAGTGCTTCAACCATATGACTATACCACAGAGTCTAAGGGGACGAGTCCTCCTCAAGTCAAGGGGGGCTCTCATTCATCAGGGGATACTTCCACAGTCATTCAAAGGCATCATCCAGTCCCACTCCAGTGTTTTGAACACAGTCAGTCAGCTGCTTGGAGGATTCTTGGTCAGGAATTCCGTATTAATACAGATCAGAGGGTGAGCCACTGTCAGTCCTACAGATCCCCAGTATAATCAATCTGGGCATTAGTAATAGGTGTGTTGGAGAGCTGCACAGAGTTCAGTTTCTCCCACTCTGTTTCTTGGTCTTTGTGTTTCCCATCTGCTTCTCACAATCTACTTCACAGTCAGTGGTCTGGTCACTTTGGCCCCTACCCCCACCTACTTGGCATCCTATCCACCTGGAAGCCTCCCCTAGCACTCGACTGGATGGCCTACTCCTGTTCCTTTGTACTTACCCACTTTCCTGCCATCCTTGCCCTTACCTATCTCACACCCCGGCCTCCTGACACCTTAATCTCACTGTTGCCTTCTGTACATAGCTTTCGACAGCCATTCTGGATGTTTACATTTCAGAATAAAGCAGCTAACTGCTTGAAGAGGGAGAGATAATGGGAACTGCAGATGCTGGAGAATTCCAAGATAATAAAATGTGAGGCTGGATGAACACAGCAGGCCACGCAGCATCTCAGAGTGCTCCTGAGATGCTGCTTGGCCTGCTGTGTTCATCCAGCCTCACATTTTATTGCTTGAAAAGGGAGTGTGGTTTGCATTTCCCGACAGTTTGGAGCTTTGAGAGAACTGTCAGAACGGAAGTATAGCTCCGCATTTCTGAAGGAACCCTGATTGGAATCTCCTGTCAGAAATGTGGAGCTCTATCCCTTAGGAAGAAAGAAGGGGCAGAGAGACAATCTGCATGAAATTGCCACTCCTCAGAAAATCGGGCCCATGTGTTTTTAGTATTTTGCATGAGATGATGGAGTGACAAGGTTTAGCTTATATCATCCCGAAATTACGTTAAATTATTTTTGTACAAACTACCCCATCTCAAAATTTACAAGTGTATTGTTTATCTAGGGTCCATTAGTTATCGTGGCTAAAACTTTCTTCAAATTTTATGCAATATTTAATTTTAAATAAACACAAACAACTTCATTTTTCAGATGCAAAATTAGTTATTTTAATACCTTAGAAGGGGGTGAGAAGAATTTTAAAAAACATGCAACATGCAAAAAGGACCATCCAAGATGGCAACACTGCTCATTTTAAATTGTTTTTCAATCTCTTGTGGGACCTGCGCATCGCTTACGGGCCAGCATTTATTGCCTGTCCCTAGTTGCTCTTGAGGATTTTATTTGTTTAATTTTAGCCAGAGTATAATTCTGTAGAATGACATCCATTTTCAGTATTGTTGATAAATAGGAAGGATATGAGCTATAACATCACAACAGGGAAATGCAGAAAGAAGTCAAGTATTAAAGATAGAGCAATAAATACTAATATCATTCACAGACTAGAAAGTTGACTTGTTTCTTAGTTTAAAAGCAAATCTTTATTGGTTCAGGGATGAGTGGAATTTTCCAGCACCATTCAAAATTTGATAGATTTCAATTGCAAGGAAGATTAAGTTTTTAGTCAGCGTACCATGGCATCTTAGCACAGCAAAAATACTTTAAATCTCTTGCTACATGATTTTTCTTTCAAGGACAGAATTGTTATGGGTCTATTAGTTTAGAAATTGTGCAACTTGATGTGGATGATCAATTTTTAGTGAATTTCAGTCCGCGGCAAGGTCAATACTTTGAAGAAAAGCACAAACTTTCTCGATTGGTCTATAATCCCAGAAAAGATCTGAAATCAGAAATCTGTATAGAGTGATAACAGCCCATGTTAACAATATTTTGTAAATTTCCCATTTTTCTGGTCCTTCTAGGTTTTATTGATTTTCTTGTCAGCCAGCACTCAGTTGCCAAGGCTCTCCGGGATGTTCTGGTCTTTAAAATAGTACCAATGCTCAATCCTGATGGAGTATTTTTGGGTAACTATAGGTGAGTAAAATCATTAACTTTTGTGTTTTAAAGATAGCACTTCTCATTTTAACATATTATTAACATGTTGCTGTATTTGAAATTGACAAAACAATACATTTTAGGAGATGTTCAAACTCGGCAAGTTTAATATTATTGCAAACCTGAAACTATTCCTCCACCAGCCCTCTTTTTAGGCTATAAACCAGCTACCAAGGTTCAATCTGAATCCAAAGGAGAGAGATACCATATCCCTTGGGCAGTCTCGTTTAGCTTGTTTCATGTGTCACATTGAGCTTGATTGCAATGCTTCTATTTACTTTGTGACTCTAAGGTTAGTGCAAAGGCAAACAGTTTTACTATGGCACTACAGTTATATTATGAATGAACTCACAAACATATTGCTTTCACTTTTAACTTTTGGATACTTACTTTTCAAATGATAGGCAGAATTTAATGGCTCACCCCAGGAGCAGGTTGCCATATAGGAGCAGTAAAAGATAGGGTTGTAAGCTCATTACTTTCCCAAATTCCCACAGTGAAGCCTGGGCCGGTAACGTTGAGGTCAGCCTTCTGATGCAGAAGTCAACTCAGGTACCTATTAATGGCCACAGTGGTTTTTCTACCAATGACAGACGGATGTGAGGCTGGCCACCAGGTAAACCTTTAAAAAAGTCTTGCTTCCTCTGTATTTGGTTCTGGGAATTGAGGGTTAAATAGATTCAGACTTACCAGGCCTAGAGGAGGCCTGAAGTGACAATGGAAGCACAAAGATTATGAGGCTGACAACCTTAGAAGAACCACTGTCACTTACTGAAGCATGAGCCTCGTTTATGATGATGAATGGAAGGTACTGAAGCCTTCACACCTCACTACTCCTTAACCCTCCATGTGCCACTCCAGGCCTTCATGTCCCGATGCGCAGTGATGATCTAATCCTCCATGTCACCTTCTAATGCATTTACTCATTGCTTGTTGTGAGTGTTCCCTTGCCTATTCTAATGTTCTCCCTCAGTGTCGTCTAAGGCATTGCAACAGGTGGGTGATACCTTCTGACTTTCAATTAAGGAGACTGGAAGTGGCCCTGGGCCTGGTCAACATTAACCTGACATGAAGTGACAAGTGTCTTGACGCAGGAGCAGTGGTGAAAGCACAGATGATGTTATGCTGAGAAAGAACAGCAGCTACATCTTCTAATATCATCAACCTTGGAGCATATATTGCAGGACTACCGGCAGTATAGCCATCACCCTTGAGCGCTGAGATCATTGACTGTGATGGCAAAAGTTGGAATTTACATGGCAGCAACACTGAACCTCATAACCTTCCAATAAGGCATTGGGTGACATCTTCTTCCGTTATAGTGGACGCTGACACAGCATCTATCAGATGTTGCATCACTGTTTGAACCACTAGTGTTGCCATAGAGATGGTATCATTTCTGCACTGGAAAGGATGAGCAGTAAGCTCAGCTCATGCGCTTACCATGTTGGAGCATTCTGTTTTTACATTTACACTTGTACGCAAATGCAAAGCATTACTGATTATTGTATCCCGAGGGACACACACACACACACACACACACACACACACACACACACACACACACACACACACACACACACACACACATATATAGGCTTTCAATTTCCTGATGTGTATGACTAGCTACAAGTCTTCCTTTTATAAAAGCATCCCAAAAGCCCCAAGCTAATTACGAGCTGTTAGGTTTGATGGCTAATGTGTCTTTTAGAAAGCCAGAATATGTCCTGGTCTCTGAAAGGTGGCCGAGGTAAATGTGGTCATATTTTGGTGAATTTTATGACGTTATGTTTTAATGAATCTCAGAAGTATTTCATTGCTTCTGAGATTGAACATAAAGGTGGATAAAGCACAGCACTCTTCCAGCTAGTCACCTACTTACCAAATGAACAGTAATGTCAGTATTTTATTACTGCACTATAATAGTGCAACGTTAAGGCATCTAATTCAGGGCAAGTGATATGCACCAAGCATACAAAAGATGTGAAATGCGAATTACAAACTCACATTACCAGTTGCTGGATAGGACCTTAATGATTTCATAGTCCCTGCTACAGCCAACAGATAAATTTGATCAACCATACTGTGAATAAAAATAATATGCTTACTGAGAGATTAAGTTTGCTTCAGTGTTCTCAAGCTGTGTTTAATTTTACAAACTAAATGTTGAAATTCCAGCAGAAACATGTTATTGGACTGAATTCTTTACATTCTATCTATCTAATATGATCTATAGGCTGCATAGCTCCAAATTTACTCTTATACCCTCGAATGCATCCTAATTATTTTTCTGGAGATCACTACTGTAAATTCTGTAGTGCAGGGTCAGTGTCCTCTGGTTAGGATCTGCAATGCGTTGCCTGAGAGAGTGGTGGAAGCAGGATCAGTTGGGTTTTTTTTTATAAGGAATTAGATCATTTCCTGAGAAAGGAAAACATTTGCAAAGACTACAGCAAAAGACATGGAATGGCACTAAGTGAAGTTGTTCCATCAGAGGACCAGCAACAAGCAAGTAGACAAAGTGGCTTTCCATGAACCTGTAGTTTATATCGTCATTTTCAGAAATTTCTGAGCCGTTCATCCAGAGCATTTATTTCAAAATGCCCCTTTCATTTCCATAATTAATATATTTAATTATAGATTACAAGGAAAAAAATCTTAAAACTTTTAATGTGATTTACTATAATCTAATGTGATTTATTCCATAAAAATCTTATTGCCTTACAGGTTTCAAAACTAATATGATTTTCTGTAGAAATAAGTAGTTTGAAATAACTGGATATTCTGCACATTACAATGCAAAATGGATTTTTATAAAAGTAGCAGAACAGTTGTGGGCAGTATATCAGATTTATGATGAGATATGTGTCAAAATTCACAAGAAAACCCATTTTAGATATTTTACATTCAGAAAGTGCAAATTAGTCAGGTTCTGGCCCTAAGAGCAAAAAAGGGCTCTTGTAGGCAAACTGTCTTTTCCACAAACATGAAGATGAAATAACTATGAGATATGTGCAATTTGATCAATTGATATTTTGTCTTTACCCAAGATTCGAAATGCATCAAGTATTTTGCAAAACAGTTACAACAGACATTGGAGAGTACACTGTCACTCTCTCGTCCAACCAATACATTGGTCACAAAATGAGTTTAAATGTTTTACCCAGTTACCATTATGACCAATTATACTTTATTTATATTCAGTTTAGAATTTTTAAAAAATGTTTTTTTAAATAACGTGCAATTTGTGATTTATTATGAAAACAAACATTATTTGTCAAAAATGTAACGATGATCATTGCACTGTAGGCCATATAAAGGCATAAATATCCATCCTTCTAAATTGGACACACATTTGAAAATGAAACATTTAGCCTAAAATTATTTGTTCATGATGCAGGAAAGGCTAAGGTGTGAAATGTTCAAGATAATTTTCCTTTGGTGTTTGGTGTCCTTGCTCACATAGCTAGGTGTCATTTGATATGAAATAGATTCATATTCAATAACATTTTGGATGGTGGAAAATTGATCTGTTTCATGTTCTGTGTGGATGTGGGCTGGTTTGAAAATGCCACTGTAAAGCCTTTAGATGTTTAAGCCATGTTTTAAATAAGGCTTCTTGGAAATCATGTGACTCATGATAATTACTTATTTTGTTGAAGATATTCTGAGGTATCTTCATCACTGCTTTGGCCTTTGAAAGCAGTGAAAAGCTTTGTATCTAGTGAAAAGAAGGCAGTTGAAGAGGAAGAACTTCCCAGTTAGTTTCACTGTTTCCGAAATAGAGATCAAAATGAAACCTGTTATTCTGAAAAAGTGACTGACAGAGCTTCTCAATATTGTATTTCCTGAGAAAGCTGCATCTACCAAGACCCCAGAGACAACTGTACAGGATTAGTTTCTTAGCCACACAGAATGACAGATTTCAGAATATTCTACGCCTTTTCCTATTTTGCAATCAAGAATAACCGCCATTGAATATTTTGTTTTGCAGCCCATGAAGTAATGATACTACAATGGCAGTGCACTCCTCCAAGCTTTCATAACACACTAAACACAGGCAATTGTTACGACGGTCTTTGTAGCTGCAATTCATTTAGCACTCATTGCGAATTCAGAGACTTTTTAGAAGAACACCTCCATCAGTTTTTCTGTTATCACACTGGATTATTCATAAGGGTTTTCTCAGAAAAGCACAGGATGAGCTAGGTAGGTTAACTCTCCCTTATCAGACTATACCCCAACTGAACTCCAAATAAAATCCAAACAAACCTTAATGACTGACAACCATAAACCCAAGAATGTAATTTTGAATAATTAAGGCTAAGCAGTTAACTTTAACTATGAGAGATAATGGGAACTGCAGATGCTGGAGATTCCAAGATAGTAAAATGTGAGGCTGGATGAACACAGCAGGCCAAGCAGCATCTCAGGAGCACAAAAGCTGACGTTTCGGGCCTAGACCCTTCATCAGAGAGGGGGATGGGGGGAGGGAACTGGAATAAATAGGGAGAGAGGGGGAGGCGGACCGAAGATGGAGAGTAAAGAAGATAGGTGGAGAAGGTGTGGGTGGGGAGGTAGGGAGGGGATAGGTCAGTCCAGGGAAGACGGACAGGTCAAGGAGGTGGGATGAGGTTAGTAGGTAGCTGGGGGTGCGGCTTGGGGTGGGAGGAAGGGATGGGTGAGAGGAAGAACCGGTTAGGGAGGCAGAGACAGGTTGGACTGGTTTTGGGATGCAGTGGGTGGGGGGGAAGAGCTGGGCTGGTTGTGTGGTGCAGTGGGGGGAGGGGATGAACTGGGCTGGTTTAGGGATGCAGTGGGGGAAGGGGAGATTTTGAAACTGGTGAAGTCCACATTGATACCATATGGCTGCAGGGTTCCCAGGCGGAATATGAGTTGCTGTTCCTGCAACCTTCGGGTGGCATCATTGTGGCAGTGCAGGAGGCCCATGATGGACATGTCATCAAGAGAATGGGAGGGGGAGTGGAAATGGTTTGCGACTGGGAGGTGCAGTTGTTTGTTGCGAACTGAGCGGAGGTGTTCTGCAAAGCGGTCCCCAAGCCTCCGCTTGGTTTCCCCAATGTAGAGAAAGCCGCACCGGGTACAGTGGATGCAGTATACCACATTGGCAGATGTGCAGGTGAACCGCTGCTTAATGTTCACCTGCACATCTGCCAATGTGGTATACTGCATCCACTGTACCCGGTGCGGCTTTCTCTACATTGGGGAAACCAAGCGGAGGCTTGGGGACCGCTTTGCAGAACACCTCCGCTCAGTTCGCAACAAACAACTGCACCTCCCAGTCGCAAACCATTTCCACTCCCCCTCCCATTCTCTTGATGACATGTCCATCATGGGCCTCCTGCACTGCCACAATGATGCCACCCGAAGGTTGCAGGAACAGCAACTCATATTCCGCCTGGGAACCCTGCAGCCATATGGTATCAATGTGGACTTCACCAGTTTCAAAATCTCCCCTTCCCCCACTGCATCCCTAAACCAGCCCAGTTCATCCCCTCCCCCCACTGCACCACACAACCAGCCCAGCTCTTCCCCCCCCACCCACTGCATCCCAAAACCAGTCCAACCTGTCTCTGCCTCCCTAACCGGTTCTTCCTCTCACCCATCCCTTCCTCCCACCCCAAGCCGCACCCCCAGCTACCTACTAACCTCATCCCACCTCCTTGACCTGTCCGTCTTCCCTGGACTGACCTATCCCCTCCCTACCTCCCCACCCACACCTTCTCCACCTATCTTCTTTACTCTCCATCTTCGGTCCGCCTCCCCCTCTCTCCCTATTTATTCCAGTTCCCTCGCCCCATCCCCCTCTCTGATGAAGGGTCTAGGCCCGAAACGTCAGCTTTTGTGCTCCTGAGATGCTGCTTGGCCTGCTGTGTTCATCCAGCCTCACATTTTACTAACTTTAACTATGAATTATGTTCCAAAGTCTTTTTAGTGATTCCCTTTAAAAAATCAGTTGTCTCTTCGATCTTTTCAAATGAACAACTCACTAAAATCCTTCAAACATGAATCCTCAAGAAAACATTAATAATTGAGTGCCTTTATAAACTATGCAACAAGTTCCTGTTCAGACAAAATAGTATGTCTTAATGGAGATTGAAAAAAGGAAGTGAATGTACTCTTCACGACTATATACTGACCCAACTCAATTGCACATTTCAATAAGGTGTGGAAGCTGCTGATTGACATTGTAATCGGTAAGTTTTCTCAAATGGTATTACATTATTTAAGATAAGCATATTAAAATTTAAAAGAAGCAAACTGTCACCTGACAGGAGCAGAGTATTCATACAAAAAAATCCTTCTACTACCCCTGCATTGACTGATGACATTGCTAGAATTTTTTTCATGCTATTCAAATTGGGGACTGTGGATGGTTAACATGCAAATAGCCCAGCAGTTAAAGTTAGATCTAATTTTTCGTAAGTTCAATGCAAAGTGAAGATTCGACCTCATAAATTTGTGCTCCCTTATCAAGCATCTTACGTAACTAGTTTTTAATATATAAGTGAAGGAAAATAAAAACAAAGCACTTCAATTTTAGTAAGTGCTCAGTTATGATGCCAGCTCTGCTGTGAAGTAATATTTCCTTAGATTGCTGTTTTATGGGTATGCCATATAGCTCAGCACTCAGACATATTTCTTGAGAGCGAGCACAATGACATAAAATATATATGAAAATGCATTCAGTTTCTTGAATAAGTAGAAATTGTTATTGGTAGTGTGGGTTATAGCTTTAATAAACCTTGATTTGGTCAAGAGCCTAAAGAGCTACTAAGATGCAGTAACAGGAAAGTCAATATCTATATGGCTGCCTTACACATCAGGAAATTGCCAGTTTTATTGGCACAATCTGATACAAGTAGAAGTTGTGAATCAAACCAGAACAAGTACCTGGAGCAGAAGAGACAGAAGAGTTGTATTGTAATGCAGAGATTAGGACTGTACAATACTGGTGGAGTTTGAATAGTTTGAAGAGAGTTCTAATGTAATATCACCGGCCTGTAAAATTAATCTTTTGGTCTCTTCATCAATGTTGAGTATCTCCAAGAATTTCTTTTTTGATTTTATATTATAACAAAGAAGAGAATTAAGTTGTTCTGGGGAAGCAGCTATTACATGTATGAATTGGCGTAGGAATTAAGCCTGTTTGGCTACAAAAGGAAGGGGATAGGATTTAAAGAATGCTGGGGAGAGAAGGAAGGCAATGTATACGAGACATTGCAGGAGAATTACTAGAATGTTCTGAGGGCTGAGGGACTTCAGTTATGTAGAGTAACTAAAGAGGCTGGATGATTTTTCTCCTTCGAGAAAGTTGAGAAGAAGATTTGATTGATGTGTTCTGAATCATTAATGTAGTGGTGAAAGGATCAGTACCGGGAGGACACATTTAAGGTGATTGGCAAAAGGAAATAGCAAACTCAGTTTTTAAACGAGTTGCTGTGATCTGAAATTCACTGCATGAAGGATTGTGTTATGTTGGTAGTTGGGGGTGAGTGCTGCCCCTTCAACAGGATGGGTCAGGTGACTGGGGAGGGGAATTTTGAGTCACTCCAGGTCTGAATGCCCATGTAATAAATTGCTGTTGGTGCAAATTCAACTGCCTACCTTGTGGTATTTTTATAATTTATTAATAGTCCTTAACATTATAGGTTGGTGAAGGCAGATTCAATATCCGTTGACCAGAGACTTAACTGGACTCACCACATAAACACAGTGGCTACAAGAGCAGGCGAGTAGCTGGGAATACTGCAGCAAGTAACTCACCTCCTGACTCCTCAAAGCCTGTCCACCATCTACGAGGCACAAGTCAGGAGTGTGATGGAATACTCCCCAGCTGCCTGGATGAGTGCAGCCCAACAACGCTCAGGAAGCTTGACACCATCCAGGACAAAGCAGCCTGATTGATTGGCACAACATCCACAAACATTCACTCCCTCCACTGTAGCAGTGCTCTGTAGCAGCAGTGTGTACTATCTACTGCAGAAATTCACCAAAGATCCTCAGACAGCACCTTCCAAGCTCAGGACCACTTCCGGCTAGAAGGACAAGGGCAGCGGACACCGATGCCCCATCCCACAAATGAATAGAAATAAAATAATAAGTAGTAGCATGTAAAAAGATAAATCTTGAAGTAGAAAAGGATGTTGTGTGACAAGGAGTGATTAGTCATGATTAATTCAGTAGCTGTACCACAGGAATGGTTGAATGGTTTCCTTTTGAGTTGCATCATTCTTTGACTTAGCAATTTTTATGGCCAGCATGCCAGCTACAGACCAAAGTGTTAGCCACAAATACACTTGGACAGCTTATAGTGTAGCAATGTAACTTTACCAAAAGTATAGAAAAAAATCCATCACAGAGGTCTAAGGGATTTGATCAGGGAAAAGAAGGACTAGCAGTAGACATACATGAAGCTAGTGTGCTCTTAACAGTCAGCTCTTAACAATGTAGGTCATATTCATGCAATATGTAAAAAGAGTAATAATGCAGTCAATCTCATATTCTTTACTCAACAAGACTGTTCAAGTTAGAGCAGAAAGATGGAAATCCTGATCGATTGTCAGAGTATTTCAGGCTTGAAGAAACTCACACACAACAGGATTAAAAGATTAAAGTAAAACAAACAAAAAGAACAATGTAAAAAATTATTTAGACCTTCAATTATAATTAAGTTTTGAAGAAGTATCTGCACGGTTTTTAAAAAAAAGGTATTCAGCCAAAGTGGGTATATCAAATTAATTAAGACCTACCACATTGTCAAAAATTAATTTAAACTTGAATGGACAAACCCTCACATTTTCTAGTGTTTATTTTTGGTTATCTGGTGAGCAAATACCTCAAATTTATGCCCTTCAATTTTATGTGAATGCGATCCCTCTCTCTCAAAACCAATCTCTGAGAGAAAGAGGATAACACAAACAGCAACTTCCTGATTTCTGTGTTTGAGTGAGCATTTGTCATTACCTTCAGTTACTGACCAAGAAACTCCTGATTAACAGTGAGCAGGGATAACCTCAGTGCTGTCTATTACAATGTTTTGTTCTGAATATCAGACTGGGGTTAATGATACATGGTGAGGCAGGGAGTAGTTACAATATAGAGGTAGACAGCCGAACCAAAGCAGATTTTCTACCTCTGTATTCGCTACACAGTCAAATTACACCATTAAAACCCTCAAATAGTCACTCCAGTCAGACTTTTGAATAACCAATCCCTATCTGTGACTCTATGACTTTGTGAATAATTAATTTTTAGACACCAGTTTTATACCTTAAACAATAAACAACATTTATTAAATTCAAACTAGTATCAGCTGAGAGAAACTTACATAACACGGTAAGCTGATTAGTGTCTGTGCTTTAAACCCAAAATGTTTGTTTACAGCCCCATTCACACAAAAGACAGATAGACACACAAACACAGTTAAGGGATAAATAAAATAAAATAACATAACTAGCCAGATTAGTTAAATGTCCTCCGTGATGTGTTGTTTACAAGCATAAATGTGGACTTCTTGGCTGTTTTTTCCGGAAACATTGATCAATGTCACCTTCACAGCTCACCCAGGGAAAGGAAGCAATACTTCTAATGCAGCTTCTTCTCTCTTTCTGCTTCTAGAAGCTAGTGTATCAGATTAGCCAGGGAGCTTTCAAATCTTCATGTGGTCTCAGCAGCCTTCCAGAACCATCTCCCAGAAAACATAGTTGAAAAAAAATCAACTTTAATTCGAGCTCCACCCGGACAGACTGATCGACTGTCCTCGAGGTCCCAGTCACCATTTGACAACTGCTTAATTGTACTGTCTCCATGAGACTTACTGGAACCAATCCCAGGTATTGACCTTGTTAAAAGCCAACTTCTGCTATGGTGCTTAAGTAAAACATTCTTCACGAGAGTCACTGTGTCTATAAGAATCTTTTAATCAAGGCTCAGCATGCAATTAGCCTCCAGTCCTGACATCACAAACAAACTTGTTTGGGTCTATTCTTTTACTTTTAACCCAAACTGCCCTAAAGTCCAACAGTCATTTCCAGCTCATAATTCAAATTTGATAAAAGAGCAGAATAAAAATAATGAAAAATTAGTGCTGGTTCTAACACGGGAGTGGTGTAATAGAAACAAAATACTGCAGATACTAGAAATCATAAATTAAACAAAAAATGCTGTTGAAACGTACCAGATCTGGGAGCAATTGTGAAAAGTGAATACAGTAAATGTTTTGAGACTGATATGACTCCTCTTTAGTACTGAAGTCGATCTACTTCGTATGAAGGTCTCAGGCTCTGTAGGTAAGTTATAGATTTAGAAGAGGAGTTACAGGCAAGTTAACATAGAAATCTAATAGATTCCTCTATCTTCTGTTAGATTTTACTCTAATATTTTCTTTAAGACAAGGTGAAGTAGGAATTCATAAGGGAATGAATTTAATATCATTAAAACTATGCATGAAATTATGATGCACAGAGACTGGAAGCTTGTGCTGTTTATTATAAATGATTACTGTATCCAGTCAGCGCTAACTGAATGAGTGAACACAGTTAGCGGTGTGAGTGGCTAGGACCAGTTAAAACCAGAAACAAAAACAGAAATTGTTGGAAAAGCTCAGCAGAGCTGGCAAGATCTGTGGAGGGAACTCAGAGGTAACCTTTTGGGTCAAGGGACCCTTCCTTGACCTGCAATGTTTACTCTGATTTCTCTCCACAGATCCTCCCAGACGTGCTGAAGTTTTCTAGCAATTTCTGTTTTCATTTCCGATTTAGAGCACCCACAGTTTTTTTTTTCAGTTTTTACCAGTTAAAGCCACCCTGCTGTGCTTGAAGGGAGATGATGGAGACCTATGTGAGCTGATGATATCCAAGAATGATGGAAGAATGACACAACGTAGAACAAACTGGGGTCCTAAGTTTTCCAAAGCTACTCCAGAGGCCTTGATGAATTACGTACAAAGGAGGAGAGGTGTCCAGTGTCTGTAGCGAAAGAAGAGGCCCTTCTGATCAGTACCACCATGCAAACTCCAAGTCCCTGGATGCTGTGCTGCAAGAAAATGTACTTTGATGCCACAATCTGTTTCTGTGGAAGGTGGACAAAGAACGGGAGGGGAACATGTGACTGGCGGTTGCATCTCGCTGGAGGTGGTGGAAATGCCATCTGATGATCTATGGATGTGGATGCTGGTGGGATGGTAGGTGAGGATAAGGGAATGCCTATCGCTGTTGTGGGATGGAAGAGAAGAAGTGCACGATGAAGTGTGGGAGATGAGTTGGACCTGGTTGAGGGCCCTGTCGACAATGGAGCTGGGGAATCCTCGGTTAAGGAAGAAGGTGGACATTTCAGAGGCTCCCTTGTCAAAGTTGGCCTCAGCTGACCATGTCCAACGGAGACAGAGGAACTGAGAGAATGGGATGGAGTCTTTACAGGAAGGGGGGTGTGAGAATATCCCCTACAAACCCACTGACTCCCACAGCTACCCGTATAGACCCTCACACCCCACTTCCTGTAAAGACTGGAAAGGTTTTCTTCCCTGTCAAGGCACTTTCCACTGAACTACTTGCTCTCTGCCACTTCAACGCACCACACTGCTCCCTGGCCAACATCTCTATCTCTGGCTCGCTGCAGTGTTCCAACGAAGCCCAATGCAAGCTGGAGGAACAACATCTCATTTTTCGCTTGAGGACCCTACAGCCCTCTGGACTTAATTTTGAGTTCAATATTTTTCAGCCTAAACTCTCCCATGTCTCAACCCCCTACCCCACACACCAGGCCTTGTTACCACATAGCCTGCCATTAAACACACACCCCCCCTTGTTAGTCACTAATAGTCCCCATTGACAACTATTCATCCTCCCGGCCTGATTGTGAGCAACTCCTTTGTCTATCCAACTGCCTTTCTCTCTCTTTGGGCTCTATCCTATCATTTACTCCCTACCCCACTCACTTCCCTATTTTCTGCACATAACCCGATGTTTTCCCAGCCACCATCAGTTCTCAGGTACGATCAGTGGACCTGAAACGTTAACTCTGTTTCCTCCTTCACAAATGCTGCCAGACCGGCTGACCTTTTCCAGCAGGCCAAACAGCATCTTAGGAGCATAAAATTCTGCTCCTAAGATGCTGCTTGGCCTGCTGTGTTCATCCAGCTCCACACTTTGTTTTCTCAGATTCTCCAACATATGCAGTTCCCATTTTCTCTGACCTTTTCCAGCAACTTTGTTTTTGATCTTTTCTCTTTATATATTCATGGCCTGAGTTCTTAAGTCTCTCTACAGTTCTATTTGAATATAGTAGTATGGCTTATTTGTTCCTGAATTGTTCCAATCTCATCAACACTGCTGTTTACGTTAAGTGATGTGATGTGATGCTCTGTGACAGCATTGTGAAGTTTCTCCAGGGTTGAAGCCCTTACACATCATCCCTCCCCAAATTCTTTCGCCTCATCATAAATATTTATTAATTGTTCTATAGTTTTCAAATTATGAATGTAGATTATGTTATTTCACAAAATTTTAAACAACAAAATCCTAACGCTCCCCATGTCTCTAACCTGATTTGCTTGTTTTGATTGCTGGATCAGCAGAACAGCTGCAGGTGATCTAACATTTTCTGTTTTGGCTGCTATTCTATCAGTGATTCAATTGATCTGTCCAAAGGAACTTATGGTATGTAACTGCTGGGGTGTATGAGAACTATGAGCTGGTTATGCTTCTGCTTCGTTGTTAGTATTGGAGACTTGTTGGAGACCTCCAATAGGAAAAACTGCAGTCATCTATGCATCAGTTGTTGTTCTTCATGTAAAAAAAGTTTATTTTCTTGCAGTATCAATGCTTTCTTCAAGGCTCTGTTCCAAGGCATGGATGTACGTGTTGAGTTGAGAGTGATTTGATTTGTTGCGTTGTATCTTCGTCAGACTGTGGCACTTCTTCAAGAATTAATCTGTTTTGCTACAATGAATATATTTTTGGCAGAAGGCTGGGCAGTTTGCATTTGCTGATGCTGGATTTTGGAATTGCATCTGTGACAAGATACTGTAACAATAAGTTGCTTAAGATTTTACATTAATACTGTGGGTGGTATGTTGTTCAGATGAGAAGTCAGTCTCATCAGATTAGATGGTCTGTTAAGTAGCTGTCTCATAGATTAGACAAACATCAGCCTGATGTAGCATACTCACAGGATTATAACATACACACAATATGCCAGACAACACCATCTGCCATCTGGGCTAGTGGGGCAGGACATACTGAGCAGAAGGCCTGGCAGTCAAAGACAGCAAGAGGAAGTTGCCCTGGGATTCCTCAATATTGATTCAGACCCATATGTACCATGGCATCCATCAAATATGGCTTGGAAACCTCCTACTGACTACCACATACTGCCCACCTCCCCCACTCTCTCCTCAGCTGATGAACCAACACAGGTAGTTCTGCTATAATGCGTGCTTCATTAACGTGAATTGGCTGTAACACAATTGATGAATAGTGGATGTTGTTTGTATAACGTGAACTTTCTGTTGCACAGGTATAGCGATTTTCTATGGCAATTTCCTTATAAAGCGATTTTCTATAGCACAATGTCATGCAAGAACGCAACTGTTGTGTTAAAGGAGAACCACCTGTACACCTCTTGGAGAAAGCCCTGAGATTGTTTAGAGTACTGAATGGACACTGTGAAAGACTTCAATGTCCATCACCAAGAGTGGCTTGGGAATTGCACTACTGATCAAGCTGGCCATGGGGCATAGTATCATAGAGTCATAAAGCACGGAAACAGATCCCTCAACCCAAACTAAACTCGTCCCACCTTCCTGCTGCTGGTCTATATCTCTCCAAGCATATCCTATTCATGTACTTATCCAAATGTCTCTTCAACATTGAAATTGTACTCACATCCACCACTTAACCAGGAAGTTCATTCCACACGTGAACCACCCTCTGTGTAAAAAGTTTGCTCCTTATGTCTTTCCTCTCCTGTCGCCTTAAAAATGTGCCCCCAGGTTTGAAATCCCCCACCCTAGGAAAAAGACAACTACCATTAACTGTATTTAAACATCTCTTTGTTTTATAAACTTTGTTCAGGCCACGTCTCAACCTCCTATGCTCCAGTGAAAAAGTCCCAGCCACTCCAGCCTTTCTTTATAACCCAAACCTTCCATACCCAGCAACATGCTGGTAAATCTCTTCTGAACCCTCTCCAGCTTGATTATATCCTTCCTATAACTAGGTGACCAGAACTGAACAATGTACTCCAGAAGAGGCCTCACCAATGTTCTGTACAACCTCAACATGATTTCCCAACTCCTATTCTCAATCGAACAAGCAATTAAGGCAAGTGCGCCAAACACCTTTTTAATCAGCCTGTCTATATGAGATACAAACTTCAAAGAATTATGTACCCGCACCCCAAGGTCCCTCTGTTCTACAACACTAACCAAGGCCCGACCATTAATTTTCCTTTGGACAACATCTGCCAGATTGAGTCTACAGTAAAAGATGAAGCTGAGCATTTGCAACAATCTCCAGGCAGAATATTGAGTGGCTGATCCATCTTGGCCTGTTCCAAAGATTCCTAGAATCAACTTGGAATACTGCGTCCAGTTCTGGGCGCCCTATTATAGGAAAGATGTGGATGCTTTGGAGAGGGTTCAGAGGAGGTTTACCAGGATGCTGCCTGGACTGGAGGGCTTATCTTATGAAGAGAGGTTGACTGAGCTCGGTCTCTTTTCATTGGAGAAAAGGAGGAGGAGAGGGGACCTAATTGAGGTATACAAGATAATGAGAGACATAGATAGAGTTGATAGCCAGAGACTATTTCCCAGGGCAGAAATGGCTAGCACGAGGGGTCATAGTTTTAAGCTGGTTGGTGGAAAGTATAGAGGGGATGTCAGAGGCAGGTTCTTTACGCAGAGAGTTGTGAGAGCATGGAATGCGTTGCCAGCAGCAGTTGTGGAAGCAAGGTCATTGGGGTAATTTAAGAGACTGCTGGACATGTATATGGTCACAGAAATTTGAGGGTGCATACATGAGGATCAATGGTCGGCACAACATTGTGGGCTGAAGGGCCTGTTCTGTGCTGTACTGTTCTATGTTCTATGTTCTATAATGATAGTCTTCAGCCAATTTGATTCATTCCAAATGATATTAAGAAACAATTGGAGACAGTCAATAATGCAAAGGCTATGTGTCGTAATATTCTGGCAATAGTGCCAAAGACATGGGTTCCACAATTTGCTGCATCAGTAGCCAAGCTGTTCCAGTGCAGCCACAGTCCTGGCATCTACCCAAAAATGTGCAAAATCGTCCAGGTGTATCCTGTACACAAAGAAAACAGGGCAACCCCAAACGTCCGATACCACACCAAAGTCTGCTAGTAGTTGATCATAGTAAAGTGAAGGGAAGTGTTGATATCAAGAGTATTATAAATCAGTACTTGCTGAGCGATAATCTTCTCATTGACACCTAATTTGAGTTCTGCCAGGGTCACTCAGCTCCTCATCCCATTACAATCTTGATTCAAGCAAAAACAACAGAATTGAATTCTAGAATGAGATAAGAATGATTGCCCTTAATATTAAAGCCACATTTGATGAAACGTTGCCATCAAGTAACCCTGGCAAAAATAACTGGCTGACTGTATCGGTACAGAGATAGTAGGAACTGCAGATGCTGGACAATCTGAGATAACACAGTGTGAAGCTGGATGAACACAGCAGGCCAAGCAGCATCACAGGAGCAGGAAAGCTTGATGTCTCGGGTCAGGACCCTTTGCCTGATGCTCCTGCGAGGAGCTCGAGCAGGTCACCAACTTCACTAACATCTTCTACCCCACCCTTAAATTCACCTGGACCATTTCTTGACAACTCCCTCCCATTCCTGGACCTCTCCAACTCCGTCTCTGAAAATCGACTGACACTGACATCTATTTCAAACCCATTGACTCCCACAGCTACCTCGACTACACCTCCTCTCACCCACCTTCCTGCAGAAATGCGATCCCATACTCCCAATTCCTCCGTCTGCGTATCCGCTGTGCCTGCTCCCAGGATGAGGCACCCTATTCCAGGACATCAGATATCCTCCTACTTTAGAGACTGTAGTCTCCCCTTCTCTATAATTACGGACGCCCTCAAATTCATCTCCCCCATTTCCCGCACTTCTGCCCTTAAACCCCTTCACCCCGCATAACAATAAAGATGGAGTCCCCCTGATCCTCACATATCACCCCAACAACCTCCAAATTCAACATATCATTCTCTGACCTCTCCACCCCTATAATCAGACACCACCCACCATCAGAAAGATATTTCCTTCCCCACTGCTGTCCACTTTCCGCAGGGACCATTCTCTTCATGATTTCCTTGTCAGCTCTACATTCCCCACCAACTTCTCTACCTTTCCCTGCAACTGTAAGAGGTGCAACACCAGCCCCCACACCTCCCCTCTCATCTCTGTCTAAGGCCCCAAACAATCCTTCCAGATCAGGTAGAGATTCACCTGCACTTCATTCAACCTGATTTATTGCACCCGATGTATAAATCACAGACTTGGGGACTGGTCCACAGAGCATCTGTGTTCTTCATGCATTAGCCAACTGAACCTTCCAGGTACCATCCATTTTAACTCCCCTCCCATTCCCCTGGTGACATATCTATCCTTAGCCCCTTTCATTGTCAGAGTGAGGCCAAACGTAAACTGGAGGAACAATACCTGATATTTCACCTTGGGAGCTTACAGTCCAAGCGCTTGAATATTGACTTCACCAACTTCAAAATCTGTCCACCCCCAGCCTTATGTCATGTTCCAATTCCCTGAATTGTCCTAACCTGCCCATCTTCCTACTCACCTGTCCACTCTACCCTTCCCACTGACAAATCATTATAATCCCTTATCTGCATCCACCTATTACAATCCCACCCAGCTTTCCACAGCCCCAACCCCCATTTATTTCTGGGATCCCCAGCCCCACCCCAGTACTGACCAATGGTTTTGGCCCAAAGTGTTGATTTTCCTGCTTCTCTGATGCTGTCTGACCTGCTGCGTTTGTTCTGCTCCACATTTATTGACTATGGAGTCAATGAGAATCGGGGTCATTCTCTTCACTGGTTGGAGTCATATCTGATACAAGGCAAGATGGTTGTTGTTATCCAACATCAATTATCTCAGTTTTAGGACTGCTGTGCAGGAGTTCCTTAGGGTCATGCCATAGGCCGAATCATTTTCAGCAGCTCCATCGATAACCTTCCCACCTTTATAAGATGAGAAATGGGGATGTTCACCAATGATTGCGCTATATACATTACCATTCACAATTCCTCAAACTCTTCTCCAACAAAAGACAATCTAACCTCTGTCCCATGACATCCAATGGCATTACCATTGCTGAATCCTCAACTATCAACGTTCTGTTGCATATTGAAATAATAAGACTTACACAAATAAAATGCCTGTTTGAAATTGTTCTCTGTTATGTTAATATTGGTATCAACATGTCTGAAATTCCTCTCTCTGCTATGTTAATGATAGCATCACCTACTTATTTGAAACATGGGTATCTCATGGTGCCGGTGTAAGGTCGATGTCATTCTGCACAAAAACAAAAACACACATAGGATGAAAATGGAAAGTGAGTAACTGTTGAAATAAGACTTCCAAGCTTTTATATTAGTGCAGACATTTACGATCAAAACCAATACAGAGACATTATGAACTTTAACTGCATTACCATCATACAGCATCTGGTCAAAAATGGTTAAAAGACTAAACTTAAAGAATTCCAAATGTTTTCTACACATCAGTCTAATAAATTATGTGAGGTGTGAGCATGTTTGGTAAGGCACAACATAACATCTGTCAGAAGAATGTTTAAAAAAACAGATAGCAGAAGTAATTTGGTAGAAATTAATGTCGATAAGAGCAACAAAGTAATTACTCATGACTGTTATCGATCAATAGCTCAAGGTGAACAGGTAGATATAAACTGTTCAGACAAGCAGGAGTAGATGCAGGGAATTACAATGTGATGATCATGAAGGATTTAAATATCTTATTAGCGAAGTGAATGGATCAGGGAAAGGGAAGATGAAAAATTTACGGAGTCACATATAGCAGTCAACCAAAATGATTAAAAATCTAGAAATAGATGAACTCTTGGGCTCTAGTGATTATTGTATATTAAATTTTGACTCGGTAATGAAGACTAAAGAACAAAGGTAGCAATGTGTGCATGACTTTACAGGGCAGAATTTCTGCATTTGCTACTCTGGCAGCAAAATGGGCTATGTATCCACTTGACATTACAGCTGCTGCTTTTAAATTCTGCCTAAGCTTTGATATTTTGTCTGTAAGTTTCAGGACTACAGGTGCCACTTTGGCTCCAAAATGACATCAATACTGTGGGTACACACACTTCTGGCTCAGCACCATCAAATACTATTTTAGTAAGATCAGTAGTTTTGGCCCTAAGAGCATGCAGCAGGAAAAAAACAGAACAGTAGATTATATATTGCTGATTTGATGCAAACACTACAATTTTTGACCTCACCACTCTAGCTGATATGCTTACTTAAATATGCACTACAGCAGGAGGACTCCACATTAATACTATTGGCAAGGAATCATCAATTATTACTGACTAATTTCTGATGTTTCTGTCTGAGTTTGTGGAAATGTTTGATAGTTTGCAGATTTTTGCCAGAGGCTGTACTGGTGACTGTTCCTGAATTTCTTTGTGTGGGATGCTTCCAAGCAGAAGCAGATGACATCTCTAATATATCTCAGTTGGCCATCACAAATGCTGTTGATTTTCAGTGAGAAGACTGCAGTCGACCTTGCAAGATCAAGCAGCTGTAGGATACTTTGATTTGGATGGCACCACCTCAGCTTACATGGTAACAGTCTGTGCTGATGAGCTGATGGGAAAATGCAAGAGCACTGGCGGAAAGGCATTGATGAAGGGAATGTAAAGTTGTCATTCTGTGAAATTGGTGTGCCAAGGACATTCCACAGAGCCCATGTCAGAAATCCTAAAAATCTGCTGAAGGTCAGATCTGCTGGACTGCATGTGACTCTGCAGCTTCCTTTCTTTCTATTTTCAGCCACGCTGACAGTAGCCAATTGGTGGTCATTTCCTCGGTATGCTTTGACAGTGACAGAAACCTTTCTGGAGCATATGTACATAGGAATTAAGAGCAGGAATGGGCTATTTGGTCACTGAGCCATGCCCTGCCATTTGATAAGACCGTGGCCAATCTGCTTATCGTCTCAATTCTATTTCCTACCTATTTTGATGCCTTTATCAATTATGAACTTATTAAATGCACCCATGAAAATATTCAATGACCCTTCCACTGCTGCTCCCTGGGGAAGAGAATTTCAGAGGCTAACAACTTTCCAAAACAAACAAATCTCAAAATAGGAGAGCCGGAATGTTAAACTGTGTTCCTTAGTTTTAGTCTGTCCCACAGAGAACATCCACTATGTACGTTCTCCTCAGGATCTTCTATGTTTCAGTAAGATTGAATCTTATTCTTCTAAATTCCAAAAGTCATGGAATAAAAGGGTCAGTAACAACATGGACACAAAATTTGCCGAGTGATAAGAAACAGACAGGAGCGATCAATGGATATTTTTCAGGCTGGAGAAAGATTTTTTAGCGAAGATCCCCAGTGGTTGGTATTGGGACCATTGCTTTTCCTGATATTCACGTTAATGATCTAGATCTTGGTGTACAGTTTGCAGATGATGCAAAATTTGGAAGACATAGAAACAGAGAGGAAGAACAGTGTACAAGTCAGGAAGGACAGACAAGTAGGTGGTTTGGCCAGATAGGTAGCAGATTAGTTTCAATGCTGAGTAGTGTGATGCGTCTTTTAGGAAGTACATTGCACAATCATATAAAATAATGGGGACAATTCTAAGGGGAATTGCAGGAGAAGAGCGACTTGGTTTATATTTACACAGATAATTGAAAGTGGCGGGACAGGTAACCAGAGCAATAAGAAAAACGTACAGTATAAGCAGAGATTACAAAAGCAAGGACTTGATGTTGAACTTACATACAACATTTATTAGACTTCAGCTGGAACAGTGTGTATTGCGCGAGGTGCCCATTAGGAAAGATGTGAATGCAGTGGAAAGAGAGCTGAAGTAGTTTATAAGAATAGTTTCAGAGATGAGGAACTTCAGTTATAAGGATGGATTGAAGAGCATTCGAACAGCAGTTTGCTCAATTTACCAAAGAGCAGTGGTGCCCTGGGAACTGAAAAATGAAATAATTCCAGAACATACTACATATTCTGAATGTTCTCAATGAAACTGGGTGCTTCAGGCTCTTGCAGCTGTCACCATGATGGAAGCAATCATCTGCTCTATATGATTCAAGAGATGTGGGCATTGTAGTACCCCATCAGTTCATTTTTGTTTCTTTCTCATCTTGTTTGAATTATGAGAGAGAGGGCAGATTGTCAGCTGTATCATTGCAACATGTTTGGGTCATATGTACACCTTACCTGAATAGCTGGAGATACTTGGAGACAGCAAGAAGTGAGTGTGAGGCTAGCATCATTGGTTGGATGAAGCAGTGCATCTAGATATTAGGTTTGAGTCATGGATGCCAGGGACTGATGCTGGGTTGGTAATGGAGATGTAGTTTGTTGAGAGCAGATGAGCTGGATGTTATGGTAAGTAGGAAACATCTTGTGAGAGTTCATTCACAGACATTGACACCTGCAAGGACACTAGACTTCTTTATGACACTGCTGCCAAGACCTTCAGTTCAGCCTTTAACAGTTGGCCTTTTGATTTCTTGATTTCTTAATGGAACCATTCCATCTTTCCTCATCTCTATGTCCCTTTTTTTACTAATGTCTCCAGCATCTATCACCTTAGGGCCTTCGCTCTACTATAGTGTTAACTATAATTTGGATTGCCTCAATACTCTCATATACAATTTCCGTTTAAGAGGGACAGTGAAGAATAGGCTGGTTGCAATATGCTGTTTCTGAGGTATGCTATTTGTATTCCTATTGATGCAAAGATAGCCCGTTGCATTAAAAAGAAGAGAGCAGCATGGGCTGTTTTGGCCAGATGCTATAATTATGTAGATTGATGCACCAAGTTAATGTGCTGCTTATTTTCATCTGAATAAGTATGGAGCAGGCTGTGAATCATAGTCTCCAAACTCTGAAAACAGAGTACAAGAATTTCAAGGTCTAGTGTTTAAGAAGATCTGATAAAATGAACATTTTTAAAAAATGAATTTAAACAACTAATTTTATGTAATTTATGATGATATTGCACATATCTACCCAATACTTAGTGTTACTCTATTATTTAAAAACCTCAAACAAAAGTGCCATAAATGTACAAGCTCTCCTTTGATAAATCATGTTTTACTCTTTCTTTAGGTGCTCTTTAATGGGGTTTGATTTAAATCGACACTGGCAGGATCCCTCTGCTTGGGCTCATCCTACACTTTATGGCGTAAAGCAGCTAATTGTACAAATGTATGATAATCCGGTGAGTAATAATGATGAAAAGGCAGAGACTTGGCTTAACAGAACAGGGACTGTCATTTTGTAGTTTGAATGCAACAATTTGTAAATCCAAGAACTGCTGCCAAATTCTGTAACCAATTCTGCTCAGGATGGTTTGCACAAAAGCCACACTTATATTCTTTGAAAAAACAATTCCGAATTTTTTCTGGTTGAAGGTAGATTTAACTTGCAGTGTATTGTTCCAATTTTTTTCATTGTCAAGCTCTGGAGAGTTTATATTGAGTGTATATTGACTATTTGAATAATTGATAAATTCTGGAGCTGACTGAAATTTTGGCAACATTATAATTGCTCCCTCGTTTCCTGCAATTTACTGGAGACAGCTGCACTTTTCAATGGCCTTTCTGTTCTTTTGAAGTTCCTCTTAACCTGATGCTGTATTCTTTTTTCAGATTTTATTTCAAATCTTAATCTTTCACTTCCTGCAGTTCAGCCTTCTGATCGATTGAAACACCAGGGATCAGACTTTTGACAGTATTGAATATTTTAAACTGTAATTTGAAGCCATAGGTACCCTGTATATGGATATAACTGATAAAACTTAACTCAATTTTCGCCAAGATCTAAAGTTTCTCATAATTACTGAAACTCTCTGGTGATATTTTCGTTTTCTAGTTTGTGATAGAGTACACATACAGGAACCAAGCTACAACAACATTTTCTTCCTTCAAATTTGAATTTTCTTCTTTAAGTTGTAACAAATAATCTTCTCAATGCCACATGTATAATAGGTATTTTCATTAAACTTACAGTGCTAGATTTTACGTTGTTGTGTAACTCTGTAGCTGTGCTTGAACTACTCTAGGTTCTAGGTTCCAATTGCATAAGCCCCCTACTTTCATTATCAGTACTCCAGGAATAGATATTTTCATCATAATTAATGTTAATATTTTTCATTCATACCATGTGGATATCATTGGCAAGGCCACCATTTATTGACCTTGGGAAGGTGGCAGAGAATCATATTCTCAGATTTCTCTGGACTTTGTGGCGAAGGTGCTTCCACTATGTTGTGAGTAGGGAGTTCAAAAATTTTGACTCTCCAACAGTGAAGGAGCAGGGATGCACTTCAAGTCATGTGCCCCTGTTGCCTTTATCGTCGTTGTAAAAACAAATTTGTAAGACACTGTTAATGACACATATACTTGCTGCTTCAGTGCATTTTGGAAATAATACACCCATACATCATTACTATGCTGATAGTGGAGGGAACGAACATTGGCATCCAGAATCAGCCAATACATCACGACTATGCAAACCCTTCTATTACACATTGACAATGCTCTCTGGAAGCACAGACTCACACCAGCATTGAACAGCGACACTGTGCACAGGGACAGGCACCCAGTTCAATAGTAAGCTAATGGCTGTGACCACATTCTCTACAGAAGTGCTTGGTAAAATAGGGCTGAGTCAGCATGGGCTTGCCAAGGGGAGGTCACATCTGACAAATCTGTTAGAATTATATGAGGAGATAACAAGTCAGTTAGACAAAGGAGCAGAATTTGGATTCCCAGAAGGTCGTTAACAAGGTGCTGCAAAGGACCCTGCTGAATGAGAGCACATAGTGTTAGAAGAAAGGTACTGGCACGGATAGAGGATTGGCTGACTGGCAGAGACCAGAGAATAGGGATGAAGGGGTCTTTTTCAGGATGACAACCAGTAACTACATGACTTCCACAAGGCTCAATGTTGGGACCACATCTATTCATGTTAAATTAACAATCTGGGCATGAGTCCATTCCTGATTGGTTTGCAGATGACACAAGGATAGGTGGAAGCACAGATAGTGTTGAGAAGCGAGGATGCTGCAGAAGGGCATGGTTACACTAGCAGCCTGGGCAAAGAAGTGGCAGATGGAATACAATGTGGAAAAATGTGAGTTTATGCACTTTGGTAAGAAGAATGGAGGCATAGACGATTTTCAAAATGGGAAAAGCCTTTGGAAATCTGAAGCACAAAGGGTCTTGGGAGACCTAGTTCAGAATTCTTTTAAGGTTAACGTGCAGGTTCTGTTAACAGTTAGAAAGGCAAATGCAATTTTAGCATCTATTTCAAGGGGGCTAGAATACAAGAACAGAAATGTACCTCTGAGGCTGTATAAGGCTATGGTTAAATACCATATATATTTTGATCATGTCCCTGATGCCTGGCACTACAGTGTCATGTACTGCCTGGGCTAGTGACTGATCTCTGGCAGTCATCTTGACTGCCAGCTGCCCAAGCCATTTCTTCATTAGTCAAGTGTGGAGTGCTCACCACATTGTGTACCCTCATACTCTATGTCTACAGTTCTCACTGAGATGTCAGTGTCCAGGCTGGTGAGGAGTACAGGAGATATCTTGCCAATGCTTCCTCTGAATCTTTGATACTGTCAGCTTCAGATGTCCAGGAGTGCAGTTCTTCCATAACTGGCTGCTTCTCCACAGACATCATGGGTAGGCTTACAGAACTTTAAATATGAAGAAAGAGAAGGTATCATGCCCAGTGGTGTGCCATGATTGAGATTAATAGTGGGGTTAATGGAAGAGTGATGCTTACTTTTGGATGGATATTTTTGTGTCCCCCACAGGAGCAGTCCTTGTATTTTTCAGTGAGGATGTAAGGATTCCCTCCTTATAGGAGTTGAGGATATAATTGTCGGGCATCGTTCACCCTACCTATATGGGCTATGTGTGTCCTGTTATGGGCAGTCCTGTGATAAAGAGAAAAAGGGAGAAAAGAGTGACATGACAGTGGATGTATACCTGTTAGCACTGGCGCATATAAGTAAAGGGTGGTGAGATGTACCAATGAACTGAGGAGGCAGTACAAAGGGCATGCAGGGTTGGTGGTGTGGGAGGCTAAGGGTGCTGAGTGAGAGAATGGGTTGCTAATGACTATCAGAGTGGTGAAGCATAAACCTTGGTAGTAGGTATGTGCAGTGGTAGTGATAGATTCAGTTTGAGGGGTGGCAGAGAAAAGAGCATGGCACTTACTGTAGCTGAGTTTTTTTGCTGGCATTCCTCTTTACTCTAGATTAACACTGACCCTGGTAGCAATCTCAGACCAAGCTTCTAGGCTCTGATGGTGTAGCCTCATCTCATGGTCGTCCAAGAAGAGAGCCTCATTGCTGCACCACCTGTCTGCCAGAACCTCAAGGTCCCTGTCGGACAAACTTAATGCCATCTTCCCCTGCTGTGATATCTTGTGCATACTTACCTGATCCACCTGGGCAACCTTGGAACAACAGTCCTTATCTGGATTCAGAGTTGTGTTTTAAAAATGATGCATGTACGAGGGACACAAGTCTTTCAGCAGATATCCAAATGTAATTGATGAGACAGGTTTGGTTAGATATTGGTGAGAATACCTATTAGTCTCGTGGCAAGAAACTCTCCAGGAAGCCTGACCCAACTCAGACTTAGCCAGAAAGAAAACCATAAGAGTGAGCCCTATGCTTTTATATTCAGTTACATTTCAGAAAGTGGCAGCCATTAACTTCCTCTCGTCCCAGCAGTGATCTCTAATGAATGCCAAAAAGTGCAAAGCTATGAGAAAAATATGAGATAATTTTAGATTGATTTAATTATAACCAGCGCAAGCACAATGGGCAGAAGCATGTGTTTCAAGCATTTATCGTTTTTCAGTTACAGGTGGATTTTACAGTGATTCTGTTCAGATGATAAAGATTTGGAATAATTTGGGTGTTGATCTGGGCTAGGGTTACATTAGTCCAATCTGTAAAAAATTAAATGAGTGCATATGCAGTTTACTGAGCTAGCACAAAGTTTTGATACACTGGATTTAGCTAGATCAAAGTGAATGTATCTAACTAGGGGTTGTATGCGGAATCTGTCAGTAAACTGTCATCAGATCAGCTCTAGACTTACATAAACTAGTGAGTGACAAAGATGTAGCTCAATGGTTTAGAGAATGAAATAGATGGGATTTGATTTTGATTTCATTTATCGTTGTCACATGTACCAAAATGCAGTGCAAAGTTTTGTTTTGCACGCAGGACAGGCAATTCATAACATACAAGGACTAACAGACCATGGTGAACAGAGTGAGGCATACAAGGTTACAGTTGCACAGGAAGTGTACAAAAGCAAGATTAACATTAAATTTGAAATTTGAGAGATCCATTCAGCAGCCTAATAACAGCAGAGAAGAAGCTGTTCTTGAACCTGTTGGACTGCAAGTAATGAAACATTTTGCACCAGTGAGCAGCAATAAACAGTGGTGGGACTTTTCCAACTTAATTGCTTCAGCTATATACATGCTGTGGCTGCAAGAGTACATCAAAGACTGGGGGTAATTTGACAGGTAATTCATTTCTTGACTCCCCAAGTTGTCTCTGTACCACCAACAAGGCACAGTTTAAGTTTGATGGAATACTCTCCTCTTGTCTGGATCAGTGTACCTCAAGCAACTTGCAAATAAATTGACACAATTCAGAACAAAGCAACTTAATTGATTGGCATCTCATCCAACCATCTTTAATATTTTCCTGCCACACCAGTAGTGCACAGTGGCTGGAGTGCTAATAATCTACAGTATGCACTACAGCAACTCACCAAGCATTCTTTGGTAGCACCTTCCAAACACACAACCCCTGTGATCTAGAGAGACCAGGCAGATGCATGGGAAAATATCACATGCAATTTCAGCTTCAAGCAATACACCACCCTGCCATGATTTTTTCATTATTTTTGGGTAAAGGTCCTGGGATTTCCTTCATAGCAGCACAATAGGTATACTTGCAATGGTTCAGGAACTTGAGTAACCATTCCCTTCTCTAGGATAAATAGAGATAGAAAACAAATGCCACCTTTGCCAGTAAAATTCACATCCTTGGAATTCATTTTTAGAGGAGACAATAAAGGGGACTGGTAGAAGTGTGCAACAGATAAGCAGCAGAGTGAAATGGACTGGAAGGAGTTTGCAGCAAGTCATTGTCACTGTGAAGTGAATTGAGAGAGTGGACTAAAGTGGGGCTTGGAACATAAATAAGGATAAGACTTTTCTAGTTTATAGTCTACTCTGACTCGAGTAGGAGCCAGACAGTGCCGCAGCAGAGCAAACCTGGAGTTGAATGGTAGGAGCTGAGCTTCCTGATAAAAGCCTGAGGGGAGAGTACAGATCAAGTTCAGTCAGAGCATCAGCTAAACCCCAACAGGAACGCTGTCAAAATTCAGAACGGTTGTCAAAAGGCTGACATTAGCACAAAACAGTGAACTTATTGGTATGTATTGGGTAAGTTGGTTTTGTCCACTTCAAAGCTTCACTAAGGAAACGTAAGAGTTCTAGATTTTTCTTTCTAGAAGAAAACTTACTGCATTTTCCACTTCTTATGTTTAGGATGAGAGTTAATTTAAGTAAAAGAATGGCAGTCAATCTCATACATTGCATGGCCTGCAGTATTTGGGAAATCAGTTTGGCCCCCATCTGGAGGGCCACATTTGCAGCAAGTGCCACTGGTTTGATCAGCTTGAGGCCAAACTTTGGAGCTGAAGAATCAGCTGGAGGTACTGTAGTGCATTCACTTATATGAATATTATAAAGATAGCACATTTTCAGATGTGGTTTTCTGACAGATTAAGGAAATTCAGTCAAGGAAGGAATCAGCGACTATCAGTCAGAGGAATTGAAGTAGGCAGGCAGACAGGAAAGCCCCAGAATGCACCTCCCACAAGAACAGTTTGTGTGTTTTGGAAAACAGAGAGTGCCAGTTCACCTGGGGAGTGTAATCAAAACCCAGATGCAAAAGGGAGGAGCAGGTAGAGAGGAAGAGCAACAACTATAGGGTTCTCAATATTGAGTGGTACAGGCAGGTGTATCTGCAGCAGCAGACGTCACTACAGGATGATGTGTTGCCATGCTGGGGCAGGGCCAAGGACATCATTGAATGGCTACAGGGTAATCAGAGATCATGGTTCATATTGGTATCAACGATATAGGTAGATGGGGTCCTACAACAAGAATTTAGGGAACTAGGTCACAAATTGAAAAGCAGGACCTCAAAAGTTGTAATCTCTAAAATACTTTAGTTGCCGCATGCTAGTGAATATAGGAATTGGTGGATAGATAAATGATCTTGTGGCTGAAGAGTTGGTGCACACGGGAAGGTTTTCGATTCCTGGATTACGCAGCCTGCTTTTGAAAAAGATGGGACCTGTACAAGTCCAGTGGGATGCATCTGAGCTTCAATGGGACTGACATCTTTGTGAGGGTTAGGGTTCTAGGTCTGTAGCTGTTGGAGGGGACTTAAACTAATTTGGCAGGGGAATGGGATACAGCATGGAACTACAGTAGTGGGTGTTGCACAGTCAAATGTAGGGAAAAGCCAAGTCAGTCTGGCATAGAGCATAACTAGTCAAGACAAAAGGGAGCGTGACAATATTTTGTCGGCATTTATTTTAATACAAAAAGTCTTGCAAGTAAGACAGATGAATTGAGGGCGCTGATTATCACATAGATATGACATCAATAGTATCAAGGAGCGAGGGGCAGATGAGCAGCTCAGTATTCTGGGGCATAAAACTTTAGGTGAGAAAGGGTGAGGAGAGAAGGAGAGCTAATGTTCCAATAATGATCAAAGAGTTTATTATTGAATGCTCCTCAGTTGAGACATTATGGTAGAACTTAAAGCAAAAAGGGAGCAATCACATTGTGGGAGTGTACTATAGACTCCCAAACAGTCAGGGAGAGATAGAAGGACTGCTATCTCAGCAAATTTCAAAGAAGCTTAAATACAATAGGCAAATAATAGTAAGGGATTTCAACTTTTCTGATATTAACTGGGATAGATAAAGTGATGGTGGAATTCTTAAAATGTATCCAGAACAGCTTTTTAGCCAACATTTAGAATTTCCTATATTGCACAGTGTAGGGCCTAATTTTAGGAAACAAGAATGGGAAAGTAATAGAAGTATTGATGAAAAAACATTTCAATATGGTTGAATGAAGTCATGAACAAGGACAGAAATGGACCATAATGGTTTTAATTTGGGGGAAGGCTGATTTTAATATAATAAGACAGGATCTGACCAAGGTGGACTGGGGGAAGCTGCTTGTAGGAAAATCTACATCAGAGCAGTGGGAGTCTTTCAAAAAATAGTGAAAGTATAGGGCCAGCATGCTCTTGTATAGCTGGAGTGGGATTGAAATTTCCTGGACAGCCCTGGAGATGTGTAGAAAATGCAAGGGGTTACTTAAAAAAATTGGGAAAGTGAAAATGAAAAAAAAAACACTGGCGTGTGAAATAAATGATAATCCAAAAGTGATTTATGAGTATATTAAGAGTGAGCAAGAGCCAGAGAAAGATTGGGGCCTGTTAGGGACAAAACGTGATTGATAACCATAGATGGGACTGGGGGATATAGATGGGGTTTTAAAGGAATACTTTACATCTGTAATCACAGCAGAGAAGAACGATGCAGGTATTGAAATCAGGGAGGAGGACTGTGGTTTACATAAACAAATTATAGTTGAGAGGGAGGGCTTCTGGCATGCCTAAACCAGATAAATCTCAGGTCCACAAGAACTGTACCTCAAGCTACTGTGGAAGACAAGAGATGAAGATATCAGCTACCCTGACATTAATTTCCAAATTCTCTCTGGCCATAGGAAGAGTGCCAGAGAACTGAAGGACAGCTAGTTTGGTACCATTATTCGAGAGGAGTGATGGGGATAAACCAGGGAACCATAGACCGGTGAGTCTAACATCAGTGGTAGTGATACTACTGGAAAGAATTCTGGTGGACAGATTAGTCTGCACTTGGAAGGGAAGGATTAATCAAGGATAGTCAGCATGGCATCATCAGGAGAAAATTGTGTCTGACAGGTTTGATTGAATTTTTTGAGAAGTTGGATGAGGATAGTGTAGTGGATGTAGTGTGCTTGGACTTCAGTAAACCTTTTAATAAGGTCTCACATGGGAGAGTGGTCAAGAGAGTAATAAATCCAGGAAATCGGGATCAAAATTCGCATATTATCTGGAAACGTAGAACCCCTACAGTGTGGAAGCAGGTCACTAAGCTCATTGAGTCCATACTGCCCTTCCATGTAACCCTGCAATTCTCATGGCTAATCTATCTAGCCAGAAGGTGGTACAGTGTACAGTCTGGTCATCATGCTATCGGAAAGATATAAAGAGAGACTAGATAGCCTAGGTTTGTTTTCCTTAAAGCAGAGAAAGCCAAGAGGGAACCTAGCTGAATCTAACCTTGCTCGGTTGCTGAAAGGAAATTCTTCTTGCAGGCTTCCTTTACCCTCTCTCTCAACTTCACTGGACAATAAAGAGACATGGTCTTTTTACAAAAGCCCCTGTAGCTCCTGGTGCATTTGTTGAGCGCTACCACTAACATTTAGATACACCTCCTGGCTTCTAAGCCTTCTCCTGACTGTCAACAGCTACAGCACCAGCTTTTTGGCATTATCACCTCTTAGCCCTCCTCCTAAGTACTGGCTGACTAGTAACCAGAAATAAAAATACTTTCCTCTGATTCCCTTCATTCAATTACCTAAATTGATTATGAAGCAATTTTTGACCTGTTCTGCCAATTGAAAGTCTCGAAGCGAGTTCTATATATGTTCCAAAATGGTATTGAGTGCAACTAATAATTTGAACAATAAAACTTTACATTCCCTTAACGTTACAATATTCACAGATTACTAGCACGTATAATGCAAAATGAATACAAAACGTGGATTTTATTAAAACTACTTAATTGTATGTCATCTGGTCAAAGGCTCTAATTAAGTCTGAGTGCACTGCAGATACTTAATTTGTCTAATTTACCAGAACTTCTCTAAGAATTCTGTGAGTGGCACAGCGACTCAGTGGTTAGCACTGCTGCCTCAAAGCGCCGGGAACCTGGGTTTGGTTCATATCATGTATCACTTGCCTGTTTCTACCTTGACTTATAGTTCTCACAACACCACAAAATAAAATTCTAAGTTTCTGTTTGAATTCCCCAGTGGTCCTACTTCTCCTTAGATCTGTATTCTCCTTCAGAGCTCCAGCTGCAATTCTTCACTCCTGCCTTTCAAACTGCATTTTGTTTGACTTTTTTGCACCTTATTGCTTTTACTATTCCCGTAGGCAGCTGTCACTTTAACCTTGCAGGCCCCACGCATTATAATTCCTTCCCAAATCTTCCATCTGCCCGCATTCTGCTCCTCCTGTAGTCCTCCTTCATCTCTTCAATACTTTTGTCACCACTCCTAAAATTACTTTCTGTAACTCAATATCAAGAATTAACATTTATATAGTGCTATTAACATAGAAAAATGTCCCACACCCTTCTGCAAAATATATAATCAAACAACATTTTTGACTGAGACATTAAATAGAGGCTCCATCTTCTTGCTTACGTAGATGTAAAAGATCCTTCAGCATGTTTGAAAGAAAAATAGTGGAGCTACCATCATGTCCTCACCACATGTATCCCTTAGTACTCTTCCATGTTAAACACTACCAGGGGAAGCACTGAGAGTTGCATGGCCGCAGCATGGCGATCTTCATTCCCTATCACCGAGAGTCATTCGGTACTACTAACCCAGCTGGCCAAATCCTAAAGGGCATTGCTGCTAGACCAGTCTGTGGTAGTTGGTGAGGGAACTAGCAATAGAATGAAATATACTTGACCTCCTCAACAATTTACTTGTTTCAGATGCCTCCATCCATGACTGTAGTAGCATGAGTGACCACTACACATCCCTGTGGAGATGAAGTCCCATCTTCACATCCAGGATACCCTCTGATGTGTTGTGTGGCACTGTGTAGAGGATTAGAGTTTCTCTGGATGGAGATGGGGATAGCCTGGCAGTCTTATGGAGAAAATGTTACTTGTTGCACATCAGCCCAAGCCTGAGTGTTGCCCCAGACCTGGTGTGTATAGACACAACCTACTTTAATATCTGAGAATAAGGCAAGAAACTGTGGCTGCTGGAAATCTGAAACGAAAACAGGAATTTCTGGAAAAACTCAAGAGGTCTGGCAGCATCTGTGGAGAGAGAAATGTATTAACATTTTGAGCCCAGTGTCCCTTCTTCAGACCTTGCAGCTCCAGCAGCTTCTGTGTTTTGTTAGAAGCTGTGAATGGTATTGAACAGTGTGCAAGCATTAGTGTAGTAGCATTAGCACCGTACAAATAACCTAACTTCCAATATTATAATAGAGTGAACACTGTTGATAACATAGTGAAGGTGGTTGGGCCCAGGGCACTACCCTGAAGAACATCTGTGGTAAAATCTTACAGTTGAGATAATTGGCCTACAACAGCCACAACTTTTGTATTCATCATGACTCCAACCAGTGCAAAAATGCGTCAATAACTGTTCTGAGGAAGGGCCACTGGACCGAAAACGTTAACTCTGCTTTTTCCCTTCACAGATGTTGCCAGACCTGCTGGGCTTTTTGAGCAACTTATGTTTTTGTTCAATAACTGCTCATGTCTTTGTAGTTCAATTTCTCCCCTTGAAACTGCATTTTTCTCAGTCCCTGAGACTGCATCCAAGTGCGAACTCTCAGACACGTTATTTAGCTTCACTAATCTACCCTTTGGATTTTTCTGAGCTCCAGTATTTCTTATCGGCGTCAACTACTTCCTGTGTCTTCCTTCATCCCCACTTTCATCTACGCTGAATTACCAATGACTTTCTAACTGCCTGGAGCCCACTGACAGCGCTTATACTGTCTGGCTTCATTTTGCTTCAGCATTTTCCTAGTTTCAAAATGCAACTCACTTCTCCCACTTACAAGTAGATAAATTGAAACCAGAGCTTTGTTGACCTCTATCCATTGCCATGACACTATGGCAAGTTCTGGATTGTCTTCTACCTGACTTATGATTTAGTATCCCTTATTTATACTTTACAAGCCTTTTAGTGTTCTGTGGATGCTTTTAATATAAATTATTCAACTCCCAACCAAGGGAACTACCTATCAGTGGAGTTTGCATCATCGAGTGTATTCAGTGCTGAGTTAGACAGATTTTAGATCTGCAAAGGAAGCAAGGGTGGTGCAAGGCAGGTGGAAAAGTGGAGTTCAGGCTTGTTAAGGTTGGCTGCAATCTTAATGGTGGAGCAGACTCAATGGGTAAAATGACCCATTCCTCATATTTATGTTTGTACATTCTTATGGACAGGATGCAGAAGTTGTGATAAATGGGGAACTTTTTCTAGTTGGCAGTCATTATCTAATGGAGTGCCACAAGAACAGTGTTGGTGTATTAACTATTTACCATCTATATTCATGGCTTAGTTGAAGAGACTGTGGATAATGTATCTAAGTTTGTTGGTGATATCAAGTTGGCTGACAATGTCAGCTATGAGGAAGAAAGTAAGAGGCTACAAATAGATACTGATTGTTAAGAGAGTAGCTAATAAGGAGTAGATGGAATTTAATGTGAAAAATTACATGACAAATATGATAGGTAATTAAAGAGAATAACACAGATCATTGAAATCTGAACGAGCACTGTTTTGCAATTATCTTTACAACTCACAGTTCCAGTTTTTTTCATTTGGAACACGTCCCCTTTTAACAATAATAGAAAAGCAAACTTTTTTTTAAAAAGTGTGGAAGTTTTAAATGTTGCTGTTCAGGCAGGCTTGATGTCCTTATTCAAGGAACACAAAAAGTTAGCATGCAGGTCGGGCATGCAATTAGGAAGGCAAGTGGCATATTGGCCTCTATTGTCAGGGATTAGAGTGTAAGATTGAAACAGTCATGTTAAAATTGTCAAAAGGGAATTGTGCTGACATTTTTCAAGGAGTTTAGCAGAGTTTAAAGGCATCTGAGCTGAGTGCTTGCTATTGTTCAATAGACTGATTGTTACAGTCACTTTTACATATTCATTGAACTGTGCCTCAACAGGAACAAAAACAAAATTGCTGGAAAAGCTCAGCTGATTTGGCAGCATCTGTGGAGGAGAAAAAAGAGTTAACGTTTCGGGTCCAGTGACGCTTCCTCAGCAGGGAATCTAGAGTGAAATTACTTAAAAAATTACTTTTTTGTGTTTCCAGCAACTTTGTTTTTGTTCCTGATTTACAGCATCCACAGTTCTTTTGGTTCTTATTGAACTGTGCTACATCCTCCATCAGGACCTGTGCCTGCAGAACAGGGTGAGGACTGTGTTGCCAGTGGTTGTCAAGATTGCTGTCATGTTAAGATTTCACATCTCATCATCCAACCAATCTGGCGTCAGCAACATCATGGTTTTAATATAATTTAGCTCCAACTCCCAAACAAGGCAACTACCTATCATAAAGAGTAGTGGAGTCTACATCATCAAGTGTATTCAATGCTGAGTTAGCCAGATTTTAGATCTACAAAGGAATCAAGGGTGGAATCAGACTGTTTTAGGGACATCACAGAGGCCTTGTACACAAGGAGATGGGACTTCACTAGTCTACCACCTAAGTATTGAGATGCAGGAAGAGCAGGCGCATGACTTTGCAGGGGGAGTGGAAGTCATCAAGGTGCCTCATTGAGAAATAATGAGTAAATGCATGCTGCTTTGCAGGTGTTGCATTTCAGTGAAGAACTGGAATTGTGAAGATGCAATCGGTGTCTGACCAGACACAGAGAATCATGCTGGTAGATGCCGTCTCTCCTGAATTGCATTCTCCACTAGTCAGCAACTCTAGTCTCATATGAGGCAACACACAAACCAAAGAGTAGGTGCTTGGAGACAAGAGCCAGCTGCTCCATGTGTGGCACTGAACTCCAATCCCTGCCCCACCCCCATCTCACAAATCAGACGCAGTGGATATACAACTGGATTCTGTGAACAAGAGTGTCACAGTGCAAATCATCAGTGTTTTAAATTAATGGTTCTGCTAGCTAGATAGTTTGAGGGAAGCCCTACAATATTCATTGGAGCAGCTGTCCAAATTCTGGTGTTCTGCCTCATTCTGCACAATAGGCTCGCTTGACAATATAACTCATAGCAACAGGACTTTTATGAGCAAACTACAAAGAAGAAGAATATGAAGGGGAGAGGCATCCAAGGTACCGCTGCTTGGAGTGAAGGATATTTGGGGCATCGTGATGGTGGTTTCAGCGGTGACAAAGAGGCTCATTGCTATTGACAGATTGATGTGTGGGGATGAAGCAGGATTTCAGAATTTGCACAAGGCAGGAATATTCAAGATATTCTTGATAATGCAACAGCATCAGTCATTACTGGCTCAATAATTCTGTCCAATGATCTCAGGTCTATGGCGTGCACCTTGTCCTCTGCTGCTTCTCTAATACCGGTTTTATCACTAAATTTGGATCTGCTCTCAGGAAATCAAAACTTCAGCTTCCATGGTAACTAAGCCACCCCACTAACCATGTTTCCTACTCCTGCACACACCATAAAATCACCCCCTATGAAAAACTAATTACATTTATTCAGTGGGCATTTCATTATCGTGACCTACGTAATTGTTTGGACACAATGACCTAAGTCTTCTAATCTCAAGATTGCTGCCTAGGATCCTCGGCAAATGTCTCTGACCCCGGATTTAGGTTGGAGACTTGGCTGGTTATTACGCCGTAGCTGGATCTTCCCCAGCAAAAGTTAGATCATTTAAAACCTGGTCCAATACATGTGTACCTCCACAGTGGATCATACCCTCCCCACCCTATCATGTATCCCAACCATTATTCCCTAATTTGTGTAAAAGATGCCCTCACCTAACATTTAGTTCTTCTAGGATCTTCTTTGGGTGCATGTGCTGCCTCCAACTCTCCTTGTAATACTAGTCCACAGGGCTTACTAGTATTAGGTGGTGAAACATTAACCACTGGTCATTCTTAGATAGAAGAGGTATGTATTTGAGTAACAAGAAATAGTTTATTACATAATAGCAAGATAGATTATATTACAGTAAGGCTGATTAATGAGATTAGCGCAAGGTAAGACACATTGTTGTCACCTAAGAGACAAGGGCACATTGCTCTGTCAGCCAAGATGAGCGTAGAAAAGATGGTCAATAACTTCAGGCAAGAAAAATTACCATTGTCCAACCATCCACATCAACCACGTGGACTGTGTACAATCAGTGAGTGGGTTTTATCAAGAATTGTCTTGCAAATCATAAAATAAAGTTTGCATAGATCGCAACATATTCCTCAGTCTGAAATATAAGACACCCCCATTCATTCAGCACCAAGTATTATGCTTTTACACATAGTCAACATGCAAACAGACGCCTCTGTTCTGCTATGCAAAGTTACACTTGAATGAGTAGTCGGACTAAATTTACCCAAGAAACGTGTGCTTTACTTAACTTGTACTCTAAGTCAACGTACATACTCAGGCAACACAAGACTGTGTTGTGAACAAGAAATGTGAAGAGTTTTAAAACGTTCAACGGAGAAGAGACTATGCAAATGATGAACAGAAATAGATCCTCCAGCAAAATGAATGAAGTGCAAAGTTGGCTTCAAGCTAAAATATGTAACATTTTCAAATCACCATATAGCTGTGCTGCAGAGAGAGAATAGGTATTAGTGAAAAACTGGGGCAGTAATGGAAGAAAAAGAGTTGACCCTTAATGAGATGTCCAAGACCAAAAGTGTCATGAGAACGGGGACCCACACTAATCTGATCTAGAAAAGCATGAATCAATTATAACCTTAAAAGCCATTGGAATGATTTATTTCCTTCATAAATGTAAAACTTAAGTGGGTCAAATCAAAACCTCAGTCCAGCAGATATTTAAAACCAAAAGCTAGTTGGTGGAAACAATTTACTATTGCAGCAGCAATCTAAGATTGCTCAGAAACTTCTAAAAAAAATCGTTGACGCCAAAATTATCAATTTCAATGATTCCTCATGTGACAGTTACCAAAACACTAATACTCGTTAGATGACACATGCAGCATGGATAAAACACCCATGAATTTTGGTATGTTCAGCCACCAATCTGCAGAGTGGAAAGTTCTAAAACATTTCAAGTAAAAATGATAAGTGCAACATGATAAGATGTATGATAGCATAGCTGATTGAAGGAAATTAAATTCTTTGGCAGTTTTCAAATGTAAATCCATGCTGAACGTTATGTTCCCTGCAGGAGGTTTAATGCATGTCCCTGACAGTGGTTGAACGGACAAAGAAAGAATAACTTCATGGATGAAGGCATGATGGAATAGGCATCACAGAGGCCTACGTAAAGAATGCAGCTAATTACCATGAGATCCCACATAACAATTGAGATCAATTGAGGTGCCTGTGAATAAATAACACATACATTGCAGTTATGTCAAGGTGATCTAATGTATGTGGTCCAATATTTGAATATGTTTCAACAAGTCAGTCGAATATCATGTTCATACCACATGGAATAAATGAATGGTATTAGAATAGGAGTATGCATGCTACCCCTTTGAAGTTTGGTTTCATTTCCAAATTGTGGGATACGATTGTTGTACAGAATGTTCACATCATTCAAAAAATGTGAAATATCCAATTGAATTTTTGGTAAGGAAAATGAGAGATTCCTGGAGGGATGATTCTGAAAGTGTATCTGTCAAATCTGACCCCGAGTGGAATTATGATGATGCATAACCAAAATGATTCAGAATGAATTTGGGCAACTCCTTGGATCGGATATAAAGACCATGAATTTGGTGGGTCTAAAACATGTTAATTGAGATCAGAAGTATCTTTGTACAATTCATTCAGTCAGTAATCTGTGCCATATTAGTTTAATGTGAATTAGCAATGTTTGTTTTTTGTATCTCAAAATGGTGACCATCCACAACTACATTGTAGGTTCACATTTTATACTCTTTATAGCTCAACCATCATTTTGGAAGGATTCTTGGAGTGTTCGTAGGTCTAATAAAGCACCACTTTCTACACTAAAATCATTTCTGTCTTCTGAACTCCACAGTTCCTACAACCTTTCAAACTGTTTCACCCAAATGACTTGGAAGTAGCTCATTTATATCTAGGATCATGGATTAGGTTTTCAGATCTACCACCTGTTACATCTTTTAAAACATCTAACATGATCATCTGTCATAAATTCCAATCATCCGCAGGTTCTATCATGGTCAGCAGTAAGACCTGGTACCATTGACACAGCACATGAATATCTTCTTCGTGTTTTGATTTTCTCTCCCATAATTATATATATGAAATGTATATTGCATAGCCTCTTATTTTCACTTCTGTTTTTTTTTGCATTTTTGTTAATACTCTGTTTAAATTTCTTCAGCTACGACTTTTCATTATGTTCAATGCTTCTAATTTATCGCATTATTCATGACATATCTTTGTACTCCTTAAGTTTATGAATTTATTTGCTGACATCTGCTCTTTCACTGACAGTACTCACTGTAAAATAAGATATTTGCATACTACCTTCTTTGCATATTGAAGGAACAATTTTCCCCAGTCAATAATATTCTTACAACACTATTGCAGGATTTACGAGGATTTGAAATTGATACCGTTACTAAATCTGATAGTAACAATCTGTTATCTACAATTATTCCACAATTGAATTAGTCAACCTTCTGATATCTACACTATTTAAGTCACTTGTTAGCTGCTTCAGAAATGAAAGATGATATCATTATTTCAGGAGTATTGTGATTGTATTTTTTATTGAAATTATTTGTTCTTTTTTCAAAAAGTACGTATTTCACTGTCTTTAGCGAGCAAATATGGACTTATCACATTTTTCAGCAAAAATTTGGAATTTTAACCCTTGAATCTGAACTGCACAATGTGAATTTTTTGATTTATTTAAAATTGTAGTAGCACTTTGTGATTATATTATCTAGAAGTTCAGTTTATAATTATCATTCAGCCGAAATCAACATTTTAATAAGTCTATTAATTATTTATGTAACTTGAACACAATGCCCCTGAAGTAGAAGAGAACCACTTCTTGTTCAATAATGTCTAATATATTTGTGGAATTTGAAAGGAATTCATTTTGGTCGTTTGATTCACATGAACACATATCATCCAAATCTTATCAAGTTATATCTGACAAAGCCATTTGAGATAATGTGCTGAAGATGAAGAAATATCTGGGACTTCTACATAGTTCATTTTGACCTTTTTTAATATTAGAAAATTAATTTCTGAGCAGAAACAAATGTATTGGGTCTGTCATAAAGATGAATACAATCCCTTAAAGCCATTTTGTCTTTAATTCATCAGTATGCATGCTTGCAGTTTGACAAATACTAGTCTGCTGTCAGAGCTTCAAATATTTTTAAGAAATGTTGTTGCATGTGAAATATAAATAAGCTGTGATATGAACAAATTTAATTTATCCTGAACACGTTGTGAATTAGCTGAGCTCATGAACATACCTATTGTATTTTATATCTGTCTGTCTATGCTGTCTGTGCCAGAATATATACCAGAAATGGAAATTGCACTTTATACTTCTGATTTGTCCTTTTCCCATCATATGAGGAAATTTGCCGATTAAAGGAGTTTAACAGCTATTAAGTCTGAATCTCCTTCAAGCTTCTGATAGACTGGCCCTAACAGCAGTCGCTTTACTTCTTTACAGGCACCATCCATCAGCTTGACATGGCTGCCGATGGGCCAGTCATATTGTCTATATTTCATACGCAAACATCAGAGCCGCTGACAGCACTTTGCACACCAGGAAATTGCTTCTGCTGTGAACAGAATTTAAAACAGAGCTCTTGAGCTCCAGTGTGTGTTTATGACCTTAGGAATAGAAGCGTTGTCGTGAATAGATAATGTTGTGATGTTCATGGATATTATTTATCACTTGATTCTTGAGTTACAATGTTTAGTTCAGTTCTTATTCATTAGAAATTTAAGTCTTCTCTTTGCTTCCAACAAGAGAGGTTTTATAATACTACATTTTCAGGTTCTCAAAATCTGGATTTTACTTTGTTTATGTATGGTGACAGAAACCACTGAAGAGAGAAAGTTCATTATTTATTGCTCAAAAGTTCAAAACAAACATATTAAAAAAGGTATTATATGAAATCCTGCATTGCAGAGCTCAGTTCAGTGATGTAGAAATTTCAATATTGCTGTGGGTACAAATAGAACCTTAATGCATCTGCATGAATTTCCAATATATCTGTTGAAAGAACATTGAAAAACGTGTTATGAAGAAAACCTATTTAAAAATCAAAGGAAAGTATGACAAAAAGAGAATCTTTTGTGTGTATTTTATGTAGGATCTTTTTATGTTATCATAATGTATGCCAAAATGGTAAAATATTCCTGCCTGGCACATTGAATTAAAATGAGCACATTATCCACTGTTTTTGGAGTCCTATTATTTTGCAAGTAATTATAGTTTCAGTAACTTCTCTCCACAACGGATGTACAAGCGATGCATCTGGGAATTAAATATCGAGACAATTCTTGTAAAGTATCTATTGCATCATTTCAAATTTCACTCCAAACCACAAAGTTATAAATTTGAGATGACTGTAAGTTGCAGTTCCTTTAAAACTCATCATCTTGCCATTTTCAAATTTCACAGCCAACCGCTTGGCGCAATATATTTTCATTCACCTTAGGATTAATCTCCTAAAGGATTGACCTTTACTTATTCAAGAAAAGGCAAAGTTAAGTTCTTTTAGTAAAACATTTCAACCTTGAAGCTGGTTTATGTTTTTCCAAGTTACATTTTATGTTGACTTTTATCCTTTTTAACAGAAAGCAAGCATGGAATTCTACATTGACATCCATGCACATTCAACTATGATGAATGGATTTATGTATGGAAACATCTTTGAGGATGAAGAGAGATTCCAGAGACAAGCAGTCTTTCCCCGGCTTCTCTGCCAAAACGCTGAGGATTTTTCATTTGTAAGCAGTTTTGCCTTAATTACTTCAGTAATTTAGTTATTTCAAGAGTTTGCCAGATTTTTGCAAATTTGTTTTCACTTCTGTAGCATTTTGTACCTTTTTTTCAGAAAACATTTCATTCATACATAAGAACTGTGTCTTTGATATAGTAAGTCTCAACTTACAAAAATTACCAAGTAACCATGGGGAAAATTTACTGTAATCCTATGTGTAATAGAATTGTCAATATGTTTTCTTAAGTGTCCTCTGATTGATATTTTGGTAAAGGAAAAACATTCTCTCAAAAGATTATTTCAGTTAGACAAACTTTGGGTGCCCACAGCACCTCGTGGGTGCCCAAGTCTTGATTTGCTAGATCTGTCCAAATTCTATCCCATTTAGCACGGTCATAGTGCCACACAACATGATGGAGGGGATTCTCAGTGTGAAGTTGGGACTTTGTCTCCACCAGGACTGTGCAGTGGTCACTTTTACTGATACTGTCATGGATAGATCATCTTCGGATGGCAGATTGGTGAGGATGAGATCGAGTATGTCTTTCCCTCTTGTTGGCTCCCTCAGCACCTAGAGTTTAGCAGCTATGCCCTTTAGGACCTGACGATCTAGATCAGTATTGCTGCTGCCAAGCCACTCTTGGTCATGGACACCGAAATCACCACTTGGAGTACATTCTGTGCCCTTGCCACCATCAGTGCCTCCTTCAAGTGACTTTCAACATGGCAGAGTATTGATTCTTAGCCAAGGGAGGATGGTTCATGGTAATCAGCAGGAGATTTCCTTGCCCATGGTTAACCTGAAGCCAAGAGTTTTCATAGGGTCCAGGGTCAATGTTGAGGACTCTCAGGGCCCCTTTGAAAAGTTTCTTGTACAAATCCACCCTCATGAACGCTTGACAAAAGTCCTGAACTACAAAAGCAGAAAGTGGTCCTAAGATTAGAAAAGCAAATCCCTGTCGCTGCTAATCCATCTCATATGGATCTGAATTCCTTTTATTCCAAGCAAAAAAAGGCATCTGTTTACTGTTACAACTCAAAAGAAACTACTAGCTGGTCTGTTGGTTATTTCAGCATTGCTGTGGTATTATGTGACTAGTTGAAAGACAATTTGCAAGATTTCATAAGCAGCCCCTCCCTCATCTAACTATTGTAGCACCATTTTTTGTCCATTTATAGTTTTCATGTTTAATTTCAGTTGTTTTCAGAATAAACCAATTTGTTTGGTGCCTGAGTTTCCATGTGATGCATTGTCTTCTGTCTGTCTTGAAAAGATATCCTGTCCTGCAGTTAGCAAAGAAGTGAGTTTGGAGGTGTTATTGTTTGGGTAGCAGAAGCTTCCAGCACATCATTCGAGGGATTGTGCGATATTTTATTCCTAAGAATTAGTTTTTAAAATCCATTCTTCACATGAAGGTTTTTTTGTCCAATGTGGATGAGCTGACGTTTAAAATGGCTACATGAGCAGGTATTATTGGGTGACTGGGAGCATGAAGTTTTGTCTGAGAATCTATCGGTGTGTATTAAGATATTTTTATTGCTAATAATATCCTTGATGTTCCTGCTAATACCGTTCTTAATCAGGAATTCTGCAAAAGGAAAAGATAGGAATTTCTGACTGAAACAGGCGTAGACTTTTATGACACTGTCAGATATTTTTGAAAGATTGAGCAGTAAGTTACAGCTGACAATCGCTAGCCATTGGATGCTGCAGAAAGCCACTAGTTTGGAAGAAGGAAGCATTTTCCCAGTGAGGGTACAGTATTGGAGATTTTACCTGGTTTTGAGAACTGTCCATCTACTGCAATTTTGAAGAATTTCAAGAGAGTATCATGGGAGAGATTAGTGTGCAGTTCAAAAGTAATCTAGAAGGTGGTGCGATGCTTGAACAATACAATGTGTCCAAAAAGATTAAGGTAGCACATTGTGCCTCTCTGTACATTATGTATTCTGTGATCTCTCAGGTGTTGGGTGATGGTGAGGAGAGACTGATAGCCATTTGCCTCATGCACCCTCAGCTCCAGTGAACGCAGTCATGCTTAGGTAGAGTGAAAAGCTTTATCCTTGATTTCTGAAGGAAGAAAATTTCATAAATACTTGTATTGTCACAGTTTCACAATCATAACTGGTCATAAACCTCTAAAGCCTGGATTAAAACCTGTGCATCCACTACTCACTTCAGCTGCAGGCAAAATGTTGAGTTGTGCAGTGGTTTTGTCTGCTTCTCAGTATGACATTCAGAACACACGTTTGGATTTCATTGGTGTAGTGATGACAGAATGTCTAGATTACCATTTGATTTATTTATTGTCACATGTATTTTATTACAAAATACAGTGAAAAGTGTTGTTTAGTGTCGCCACTCTCCAGCACTGTCTTAAAATATAGAAAAAAACCAAAGCATAGAATATAAAGAACAGTTCTTCTTGTTAGAGATGGTAAGAACTGCTGATGCTGGGGAATATGAGATAACAAGGTGTAGTGCTGATGAACACAGCAGGCCAAGCAGCATCAGAGGAGCAGGAATGTTGACGTTTCAGATCGGGACCCTTCTTCAGAAACTTTCCTGCTCTTCTGATGCTGCCTGGCCTGCTGTGTTCCTTGAAGCAATGTGGATTTCAAAGCTTCAAAATCTCCCCTCTCCCCACCGCATCCCAAAACCAGCCCAACTCGTCCCTGCGTCCCTAACCTTTTCTTCCTCTCACCTACCCCCTTCTCCCACCTCAAGCCACACCCCCATTTCCTACCTACTAACCTCATCCCGCCCCCTTGACCTGTCCGTCCTCCCTGGACTGACCCATCTCCTCCCTACCTCCCCACCTACAGGCTCCATCCCAGCCTCTTTAACTTGTATGTTTCCTCTCCACCTATCTTCTCCTCTATCCATTTTTGATCTGCCTCCCCCTCTCTCCCTATTTATTTCAGAACCCTCTTCCCCTCCCCCATTTCTGATGAAGGGCCCAGCCCCTTTCCTGCTCCTCTGATGCTGCTTGGCCTGCTGTGTTCGTCCAGCTCCACACCTCGTTATCTCGGATTCTCCAGCATCTGCAGTTCCTATTATCTCTGCTGTGTTCGTTCATTGTTATACCCGTTCAAAGTGCACTGAGGGATTTCTGATGAATGAAAAAAAACTAGCAAAATTTTAGATATTTTGCACTTCCTATAGGCTCCCAGAGGAAATTACTTTGGTTTTGTTCATGAGACTTCCAAATTTCATGAGCATGAATGGAGTGAAACTATCCAGAAACTATCCACATCCTGCTTTGAAGCAGAGCACACGGGACAAATTGTTAAGCATCCGCTTGTTAAACAAATGTTTAATGCAAATTGAAACAAACATCAGATGTCATTGATTCACAAACTTGCAAATGTTTGTTTATTTATCCTAACAAGACTCACACCAGTACTGGCAGAACACCAGCTGAATTGTTTATTGGAAGATCGGCTCAAGTGAGTCTTTTACAGAAGCCACAAATTGCAGTCAGTAGAAGGAAAAAAATCCAAGCAAAAAGAGAGATAGGAGTGGAATGAAAGAAAGAAATCTGAAGTCGACCCAGACGTTAGAATGAAATAGTGGTTGAGGCGGCTAACAGAAAGAGTTATGAAAATATATGGCATTCGTACACGTTTAGTCAAGATGTCCGGAAGTGAAGACGTTCAGTTTGTCTATTATTTGCTGAATATTACATTTATTTGGAATCTCCAAGTTCTGGAAAGATTTTCGCTGTGAGCCCATGTATCTTACCAAACTTACTGTATTAATTAACTATCCTATCTCTATGACAACTGATTCTGGTTCTGTCTTACCATGTGTGTTCCTAGAACAACTCAGTGGATATCCTGGAATTCACTGACATCCCTTACACGAACACTGTCTTCAAAAGCCAGTCATGCACATGGACAAGCATTGTCAGTCAGGAGCTGTCTTGCACAGTTGCAGACATTGACCATTCAGGTATTCAGAGTGAGAATCCCAACCACATAAGGATTGAAGAGCTGAATGTCTGGCAGAGTGAATAGCTGTTAATGGAGACAGTTGGTGGCTAACGATAGGTAGTGTGTTATGGCAGGCTCGGGGATAACAAGGCATGATGGGTGGAGTAAAGGGCAAGGACATGGGACAGAGATAATGGGAACTGCAGATGCTGGAGAATCCAAGATAACAAAATGTGAAGCTGGATGAACACAGCAGGCCAAGCAGCATCTCAGGAGCACAAAAGCTGACGTTTTGGGCCTAGACCCTTCATCAGAGAGGGTCTAGGCCTCTCTGATGAAGGGTCTAGGCCCGAAACGTCAGCTTTTGTGCTCCTGAGATGCTGCTTGGCCTGCTGTGTTCATCCAGCTTCACAGTTTGTTATCAAGGTCATGGGACAGTTCAAACCCTAAAATGATTGAACTTGATACTGAGTCCAGAGGGCTGCAGGGCCCCCAAGCAGGAAATGAGGTGTTGTTCTTCCAGCTAGGACTGCGCTTCACTGGAACACAAGCCCGAAACAGAGATGTTGGCCAGGGAATAGGATGGCATATATGAGGTCTACCTGGCTGACCTAGTTACAATCATTACATCCCTCCCCCTCTGAGTCCGAGATTGTAGGCCTGTTCCTTTTTCTGTCGCTCCAGCTCGGGCATTTTAGCACTGGGTCAGGTTCCTTCAACTCTACCTCTGATACAGGCAGCATGTAACACACAGTAGCTTTCCTTTTCTATCTAGACCACCTTGGAAGAAATATATTCTCTTCTTCAGGTGACGAAGGTGTCGAGGCAGCGATATCGGCTATGTCTATCTCAGATTCCGAGGTATCTTCAAGCTTGGCAGAGAATCCATGGGTTCTCTCACTTAGCAGACTTAGCAGAAAATGAAGAAGGGTCCCGATCCAAAACATCAACTTTCCTTCTCTACTGATGCTGCCTGGCCTACCGTGTTCCTCCAGTTCCACACTGTGTTATCTCTGACTCCAGCATATGTGATTCTTGCTATTTCCCTAACTGGCGAAAGAACTCTCTGCATGTCCAGCTACTTTAAATGGCACAATGACTAAGAACACTGAATCCATGAAGGGGCCTGTTTAGTCGATTTGTAACCGAGTCCATGGTTTACCCAGCCATTCTCATGAGAGCTGGCAAATGGAGTTTAATGCAGACAAGTGTGAGGTGATGCACTTTGGTAGGAGTAACCGGAAGGCAAAGTACATGGCTAATGGTAAGATTCTTAGTAGTGTAGATGAGCAGAGAGGTCTCGGTGTCCATGTACACAGATCCTTGAAAGTTGCCACCCAGGTTGACAGGGCTGTTAAGAAGGCATACAGTGTTTTAGCTTTTATTAATAGAGGGATCGAGTTCCGGAACCAAGAGGTTATGCCGCAGCTGTACAAAACTCTGGTGCGGCCGCACTTGAAGTATTGTGTACAGTTCTGGTCACCGCATTATAAGAAGGATGTGGAAGCTTTGGAAAGGGTGCGGAGGAGATTTACTAGGATGTTGCCTGGTATGGAGGGAAGGTCTTACGAGGAAAGGCTGAGGGACTTGAGGCTGTTTTCGTTAGAGAGAAGAAGGTTAAGAGGTGACTTAATTGAAACATATAAAATAATCAGGGGGTTAGATAGGGTGGATAGGGAGAGCCTTTTTCCTAGGATGGTGGTGGCGAGCACGAGGGGGCATAGCTTTAAATTGAGGGGTGAAAGATATAGGACAGATGTCAGAGGTGGTTTCTTTACTCAGAGAGTAGTAAGGGAATGGAACGCTTTGCCTGCAACGGTAGTAGATTCGCCAACTTTAGGTACATTTAAGTCGTCATTGGATAAGCATATGGACGTACATGGAATAGTGTAGGTTAGATGGGCTTGAGATCGGTATGACAGGTCGGCACAACATCGAGGGCCGAAGGGCCTGTACTGTGCTGTAATGTCCAATGTTCTATGTTCTATGTTAAAGTGGGGGAATTTTGGGGGTAATTTTTGTCCTTGCTGGCACTCTTAGGCACTTTTCCACCTATGTGGCCACATCTGCATCCAATGCTAACCACCAGGCATAACTTCTAATGTCACTGTCTTCATTTGGGAAACCCCCAGATGATCCTAAAGGAGTTAACCAGAGTCTGGTGGCAACCTTTACTCAGGCCAATTACTCTTGTTCCCCATAATAATAAGGCATCCTCTTCTGTAATCTGGTCTCTTCCATTTCAATTCTGGTTGTGGTGGGCCTTTGGTTTCCCTCAAGACCGCTAGCTGTTTCAGTTTTGGCTGGAACAAATCTTTCTATGTCCAAAGTCTAATATTGTCAGCTGTGACTGGAAGTGTAACCAGAAAATTTAAAACCATTTTCCAGTTGCGAGAACACTGGTGACATATCTGCCAGTGGGAGGAGGCTCATTGCATTCGCATTTGCTACTTGGCCTCCCGGACTGTGTTCCAACTTGTAATTATACACTCAGAATTTGAGACCAACACTGAATTCAGCCTGAAGCTATGGGTGTCACTGCCTTGTCCTCTTTAAGCCGACCTTACAGAGGTTTGTGGACCATTATTATTACAAATTTATGTCTGTAAAAGTATTGGTAGAACTTCCTGACTCCAAATATGACCACTAAACCTTCTTTTTCTATCTGGTCATATTTACTCTCTGTATTAGCCAAATTCCTGGAATCAAATGCTAATAGGTGTTCCTCTGCATTCCGCCACCCATGAGCTAACACTGCTTTGATGCCATATAGGGAGGCATCACATGTCAATACCAGGTATTGCTTGGGAGCATAGTGTGTCAACACCTCAGTGGATAATAGCTGTTTTGTCAATTCCTGAAAGCTATGGCTTGGCTACAGAACCATTTCCAAGCCGTTTTTGAGAATTGGTGCAAAGGTGCCAGGATGGAGGCCAGGTTATGTATGAATTTTCCATAAAAATTCACCACCCAAGGAAAGACCTAAGCTGTGGTACAGACATGGGAGCCAGAGCATCTTTGATCATTCTCAATTCATCTTCCAAAGGGTGTAACCCGGTCTTGTTGACTCTGTAACCGAAGTAGGTCACTTGGGATGCCTGGAACACGCAGTTTTCCTTTCTAAGGCAAACGCCCGCCTGGTAGAAATGCCTAAGGATAATGTCCAAATTCTCTAAGTGCTCCTTATTGGTCCTCCCTGTTATTAGTGCGTCATCTAGATAGATGATGACCTGAGGTAGGCTTTGTAAATTGCTTTCCATCATCTGCTGAACAAGTGCACAGGCTGATGATGCCCCAAATGTCAATCTTGTATATTGGTATGAACCCTTATGAGTATTAATAGTAGCATACTCCGGGAATCCTCATCTAATTGCAACTGCATTACGCATGGCTCTTGTCCAGCTTCATGAAGGACAAACCCCTGCCAGCTTTGTGTACAAATCCTTACGGGAGGGATTGGCTATTTATTCAGCTGCAAAGAACGGTTTACTGTTTGTTTAGGATTACTACAAAGGCAAACCGACCCATCAACCTTAACAATCGTTCCAACCAGTGCTGCTCATTCTACCAACTCGACTAGTTTGATGATTTATTCGCTTTCTGGCCTTTTGATTTCTGCCTCTACTTTTGCCTATAAGATGTATGGGACTGGGTGGGTCTTGCAGAATCATGGAATTGCTTTCTGGTCAACATTCAATGTAGCCTTGGCTTCTTTGATAGTTCTTAGACATTCCTGGAAAACTTCCAGGTTTTTAATCAGGACTGCACTGAAGCAGCCATTTTCTAATCAAGAAATGTTGAGCCAATGGTCAATTTTACCACATTGAAGCGCTTTGTAAATTGTTGATGATATTGCCTGAAAGATCCAACATTTAGTGCGTTTAGGAAAATCAGCAGCAAGGGCTAGTTTATGTTTCTCAGCAGACCCAGCTCTTCCTGATTCCAGATACCTTGATCAGGCACTGAGTGCCACCAAGAGCTCATTGTAACCATGACTGCAGAATCCTGAACCTGACAAGAAAGATCTTTCCCATACCCTAGTCTCATATTCCTTTAGCCTAACATTGTGCAGATGGGACCAGAGTTAAAAGGTGGTGCAGAGAGTTCCAGTTCTATTAGATTCAGAATTAACTTTGACATTCAAGAATATCATATATTTAATGTGTGCCTTTGATAATTATTTAGCATTTTGCTGTATGCAAAGTAATGAACTACAGAGTTAACAAAAGTAATGTACCTTTCTTCCAACAAAGTTGTAACACTAACATGGTCAGTGCACCTCTGGTGAAGTGTTGGTGTTCTGTCTCACTTGTTATTTATATGCTTTGGTTTGCTGGAATGGTTGGTATTTCTTCCGGTTTCGTTTTTCAGTGGTTTGTATATTAGGTCCAATTCAGTTTTTGTTGATGGAGTTCCAGTTGGAATGCCAGGTCTCCAGGAATTCTCTGGCATGTCTCCATGAGATGTTACTGACAATTGTACAAAATGCGGAGGAATTGTACAAAATGCGGAGGAATGGAATTGTGGGAGATATAGCAGTTTGGATCGGAAATTGGCTTGCTGAAAGAAGACAGAGGGTGGTAGTTGATGGGAAATGTTCGTCCTGGAGACCAGTTACTAGTGGTGTACCGCAAGGGTCGGTGTTGGGTCCACTGCTGTTTGTCATTTTTATAAATGACCTGGATGAGGGCGTAGAAGGATGGGTTAGTAAATTTGCAGACGACGCTAAGGTCGGTGGAGTTGTGGATAGTGACGAAGGATGCTGTAGGTTGCAGAGAGACATAGATAAGCTGCAGAGCTGGGCTCAGAGGTAGCAAATGGAGTTTAATGCAGACAAGTGTAAGGTGATGCACTTTGGTAGGAGTAACCGGAAGGCAAAGTACAGGGCTAATGAGGAAAGATTCTTAGTAGTGTAGATGAGCAGAGAGATCTCGGTGTCCATGTACACAGATCCTTGAAAGTTGCCACCCAGGTTGACAGGGCTGTTAAGAAGGCATACAGTGTTTTAGCTTTTATTAATAGAGGGATCGAGTTCCGGAACCAAGAGGTTATGGTGAAGCTGTACAAAACTCTGGTGCGGCCGCACTTGGAGTATTGTGTACAGTTCTGGTCACCACATTATAAGAAGGATGTGGAAGCTTTGGAAAGGGTGCAGAGGAGATTTACTAGGATGTTGCCTGGTATGGAGGGAAGGTCTTACGAGGAAAGGCTGAGGGACTTGAGGCTGTTTTCATTAGAGAGAAGAAGGTTGAGAGGTGACTTAATTGAAACATATAAAATAATCAGAGGGTTAGATAGGGTTAGATAGGGTGGATAGGGAGAGCCTTTTTCCTAGGATGGTGACGGCGAGCACGAGGGGGCATAGCTTTAAATTGAGGGGTGAAAGATATAGGACAGATGTGAGAGGTAGTTTCTTTACTCAGGGAGTAGTAAGGGAATGGAACGCTTTGCCTGCAACGGTAGTAGATTCGCCAACTTTAGGTACATTTAAGTCGTCATTGGACAAGCATATGGACGTACATGGAATAGTGTAGGTTAGATGGGCTTGAGATCGGTATGGCAGGTCGGCGCAACATCGAGGGCCGAAGGGCCTGTACTGTGCTGTAATGTCCAATGTTGCCTAGCTGGGTGATGAAACATCTGCAGTCAAACACATAGACTCGGTGAGCAAGTCTACAACCTCATTCAAGCCCTATACACAGGTACTGAACCATACGAAAATGGCATGTTTATGCCAGCGTATATATTTTGTTTTAGATTAGAAAAAAGTTAAACAGCATGAAAATGATAACTGAGCATTTTGAAATTTGTAGGAATTAATGCTGTGTGATCCACCCTCCACATCTGAATTAGTCCTGATTTCAGCCTAACACACCCAATAAAGATACTTTCACTGATTATAAGGCCTCCCTGTTGTGCTGTGAACTAGCTGTGCAGACCCAGACTAGTTTCTAAGGCAGGGTGATAAGAGCTGAGCCTTACATAGTTCTGCCATGATCTCCTGCGGTAATGACCTTTGGATCTTTCAGGCAATATCATCAACAATTTACAATGTGCTTCATTGTGGTAAAATAACCTAATGTGCTTCACAAATAGCTTAGCAAACAAAATTTTGTGTCAATCCAAAAAGGAGGTAATAGGATAGATGACCAAAAGCCTGAATGAAAAGATATATTCTGAAGAGTAGCTTAAAAAGGGCAGGCATGAGGTAAAAGTGTAGAAACATTTTGGGAAAAAACTCCAAATATTTTTGTGCAGTATTTTATGTGTAGGTAGTTGGTATAAATCCTTTCCATCTGCTGTCTCACCACACAGCAAATATTACAGTGTGCCAACAGGCGGTAGACTGCTAAGCGTCTGCAGGGATTAAATTGTTTATGAGACCTACACAGTAGCATGATGCAAATTGAATACCGGATATTTTAAAAGTGAAAATTTCCTCATTTACATTTAAATGCTTATACTTGGACATATCGAGAATGCTGCTCAGGTAGTGCCTCCTACAATTTACCGAATGTTCTTGCTGCCTCTGGTGGCTAGCCATGGTGTAAAATAAATCAAAGAAATGTGAGAGCTGGAGATTGGAAACAAAACAAAAATTGCTGGAGAAACTCAGCATGTCTGCCAGCATCAGTGGGGAGAAAGCAGAGTTACCATTTCGATCTGGTAACAGAGGTGGAGGAGGACAGCTTACAGCCACAGGGCAGGAGGAGGGCAGAGTGCAGGCACAGGGCAGAGTGCAGGCACAGGGCAGGAGGAGAGCAGTGTGCAGCACAGGGCAGGAGGAGGGTAGAGTGCAGGCACAGGGCAGATGGAGGGTAGAGTGCAGGCACAGGGCAGGAGGAGGGTAGACTGCAGGCACAGGGCAGGAGGAGGGCAGTGTGCAGCACAGGGCAGGAGGAGTGCAGTGTGCAGGCACAGGTCTGGAGGAGTGCAGTGTGCAGGCACAGGACAGGAGGAGTGCAGTGTGCAGGCACACTGATGGAGGAGGGCAGTGTGCAGGCACAGGTCTGGAGGAGGGCAGTGTGCAGGCACAGATCTGGAGGAGGGCAGTATATAATCACAGTACTGGAGAAATACAGTGAGCAATCACAGTACTGGTGGAATGCAGTGTATAATCACAGTACTGGAGGAATGCAGTGAGTAATGCAGGAGAGTGCCGTGTGCATCCACCAGACTGAGAATTCAGCAATCACATGGATGGAGGAGCAGTCACCTGGTTGGAGGCATATATGGCATTGCTATTTAACTAACAACAATCAAGTTAAAAGCACCTAGGTATCAGACAGAGAAGGCCTTCTTCCACACAATCCTTGTCTCCACTAAAATCATCCCATTTTAATTACATGATTTGCCATCAGTTACTTTACATGGATCACACATTTGAATAGACATATTGAAGACCACTTTACATTGCAAATTGTTACTGACACTGTATCCAAATTAATGTTGCATTATCTTGTTTGAAATTATTTTGAGAATTCTTTTTTAAAATAAGCATATCAACTTTTATATTGTATTGCATTGTCCTGTTTAATATTGTAGTCATTTAAAAAGAATAAGGATGCCATGGAGATTAGATTAATCATAAAGCAACCATGACAAGCATTGAGCTTCTCAAGTATTCGACGTGTGAGTTCAGAATATTCTAAACTTCATTACGATCCCTATATATTTTGAATTTATTCTAATATGCTTGAAGAAATATTAAAACAGTTCTCCATCATATATTTCAACCCACTGGAATTTTCTGTTTAATTGCTACCCATAATTATTGGTAATTGGTACATTTCTTTGATTTATTTTACACCATGGCTAGCCACCAGAGGCAGCAAGAACATTCGGTAAATTGTAGGAGGCACTACCTGATCTGTGCCTGCACACTGCCCTCCTCCAGACCTATTTAATTATTGGTATGTGCGCTTAAGCGGTCACAGTTTAATTTTGTCACTGTTATTGTTACAGCTAGCATGACTTTGATGTATATTGCGAATATATTTTGAAAATGTTCTTCTTTGATATAAATAGCATATCACTTTGTGTATAATAAACCACATTGAGTGGTATTATAAAACTCATGATACCCCTTTTATTTAAAATGAATTCCACCAGTTGCAGGGTAACAAATGCATTTACTTTTGTGTTATTATCGCCTTGAGTTAGACTTACTCTCAGGGAAAGTTCCAGCATAGTTTAACAAACTTAACCTGTGGCCAGCCTTAAAACCTAAGAGGGCAATATCTTTTGAGAAAATGCTGCCTTGTATAACTTAGTCAAAAATGTGGCTCTCAGGAGATAATCTTGGCAAGAATTGTGAAAATAGTTTGTCATATGATGGCAATCAGTTGTAGTTAAGGTATATAATTTAATGAAGTTTTTACTTTCATTTTGTGTAACTAGGAGAAATGAACAGGTTTAAAAAGTTTCTACCAGAAATTAAATATTGAAACAAAATTGAATGTCGTAATTATGATAGTATGATTTAAGGCATGTTTACTTTGTATTCAAAACCATTGAGGTGGAAATTCACTTAAGGTCTGACGCAAAATAGTAACTGATCACTGCTTAAAGATAGCACTTAATATTTTGTTCTGTAGACTACATTGAAATTGAATATCTATATAACTAATATACTGACCACTCAGTCTGACAGCATGACTTTGTGCCATCATTTGAATTTCTACCCCATAGTTTTTAAATAGGTATTAGTTAAGTAGCCAACTAAATACTGTTCAGGAGGTTAGACTAAAACAAATTTTCACTCTAATAGAAATTACTTCTCACATTAAAGAAACTGAGTCGATGCAAAATTTCTTTAGCTGTCTTCTGATAATCTAATTATTGATAGGATTTACAGATTGTTTTTAGTTTAGTGCATAAAATTATCTTGTAATTGAATATATCACAATATGCCTAAAACACTAAAAATTAATAAGAAAAGGTGGAGAGAATAGAACATAGAACATAGAACATTACAGCACAGTACAGGCCCTTCGGCCCTCGATGTTGTGCCGGCCTGCCATACCGATCTCAAGCCCATCTAACCTACACTATTCCACGTACGTCCATATGCTTATCCAATGACGACTTAAATGTACCTAAAGTTAGCGAATCTACTACCGTTGCAGGCAAAGCGTTCCATTCCCTTACTACTCCCTGAGTAAAGAAACTACCTCTCACATCTGTCCTATATCTTTCACCCCTCAATTTAAAGCTATGCCCCCTCGTGCTCGCCGTCACCATCCTAGGAAAAAGGCTCTCCCTATCCACCCTATCTAACCCTATCTAACCCTCTGATTATTTTATATGTTTCAATTAAGTCACCTCTCAACCTTCTTCTCTCTAATGAAAACAGCCTCAAGTCCCTCAGCCTTTCCTCGTAAGACCTTCCCCCCATACCAGGCAACATCCTAGTAAATCTCCTCTGCACCCTTTCCAAAGCTTCCACATCCTTCTTATAATGCGGTGACCAGAACTGTACACAATACTTCAAGTGCGGCCGCACCAGAGTTTTGTACAGCTTCACCATAACCTCTTGGTTCCGGAACTCGATTCCTCTATTAATAAAAGCTAAAACACTGTATACCTTCTTAACAGCCCTGCCAACCTGGGTAGCAACTTTCAAGGATCTGTGTACATGGACACCGAGATCTCTCTGCTCATCTACACTACCAAGAATCTTACCATTATCCCTGTACTTTGCCTTCCGGTTACTCCTACCAAAGTGCATCACCTCACATTTCTCTGCATTAAACTCCATTTGCCACCTCTCAGCCAAGCTCTGCAGCTTATCTATGTCTCTCTGCAACATACAGCATCCTTCGTCACTATCCACAACTCCACCGACCTTGGTGTCGTCTGCAAATTTACTAACCCACCCTTCTACGCCCTCATCCAGGTCATTTATAAAAATGACAAACAGCAGTGGACCCAACACCGACCCTTGCAGTACACCACTAGTAACTGGTCTCCAGGATGAACATTTCCCATCAACTACCACCCTCTGTCTTCTTTCAGCAAGCCAATTTCCGATCCAAACTGCTATATCTCCCACAATTCCATTCCTCCGCATTTTGTGCAATAGCCTACTGTGGGGAACCTTATCGAACGCCTTGCTGAAATCCATATACACCACATCGACCGGTTGACTGTCATCTGCCTGTTTGGTCACCTTCTCAAAGAACTCAATAAGGTTTGTGAGGCACGACCTTCCCTTCTCAAAACCGTGCTGACTATCCCTAATCAATTTATTCTTTTCTAGATGATTGTAAATCCTATCCCTTATAACCTTTTCCAACACTTTACCAACAACTGAGGTAAGGCTCACTGGTCTATAATTACCAGGGTTGTCTCTACTCCCCTTCTTGAACAGGGGAACCACATTTGCTATCCTCCAGTCATCTGGCACTATTCCTGTAGACAATGATGAGTTAAAGATCAATGCCAAAGGCTTGGCAATCTCCTCCCTGGCTTCCCAGAGGATCCGAGGATAAATCCCATCCGGCCCAGGGGACTTATCTATCTTCACCCGGTGAAGGATTTCTAATATCTCTTCCTTGTGAACCTCAATCCCACCTAGTCTAGTAGCCTGTATCTCAGTATTCTCCTCGACAACATTGTCATTTTCTAGAGTGAATACTGTTGAAAAATATTCATTTAGCGCTTCCCCTATCTCATCTGACTCCACACACAACTTACCACTACTATCCTTGATTGGGCCTAATCTTACTTTCGTCATTCTTTTATTCCTTAAATACCTATAGAAAGCCTTAGGGTTTACCCTGATCCTATCCGCCAACAACTTCTCATGTCTCTTCCTGGCTCTTCTGAGCTCTCTCTTTAGGTCTTTCTTGGCTACCTCGTAGCCCTCAAGTGCCCTAACTGAGCCTTCACATTTCATCCTAACATAAGCCTTCTTCTTCCTCTTGACCAGAGATTCCACCTCCTTCGTAAACTACGGCTCCCGCACTCTACAGCTTCCTCCCTGAAGAATGAAGAGAAAACGTTAATCAAAGTAGTTGATAGGATCGTAATAACTGTAACTGCATGATATCAGAACTCTCCTCTGGTTCAGTTCAATAAAATGTCAACTTCTTTTTCTATAGTTATAATAGAATTGTTTACTTGGCTTCTATTTATTCATTGATGGGATGAGGTGTCATTGTAAAGCTAACATTTATTGCCCATCCGTAATTGCCCATAGTGCAGTTAAGAGTCAACCCCATTGCTGTGTGTCTGAAGTCATATGTAGACCAGACTAAGTAAGAATGGCAGTTTACTTCCCTGAAGGGTATTTGTGAACCAGATGGGTTTTACTGATAATTGACAATGAATTCATGGTCATCACTTGACTTGTCATTCTAATTTTTTTTCATTGAATTCAAATTCCACTGTCTGCTGTGGAGAGATTCAAAACTGGGTCCCCAGAATGTTACCTGAGTCTCTGATGAACAATCCAGTGATAATACCACTAGGCCATGTTGTCCACCTCCTGTTATATTTCAAATATTTGTTAATGTTAATAGTAATCAAACATTTTAGATCTTCTGTTGGTAGATAGAAATGTCTACATATCTAAACAATGAAAGCATAACAAAAATCAGAGTTATGGATTAAATACTGTATGAATTTTTTCATCTATTATTTGTATCTGAAATTTCACTGGAACCAATATTCCACAATAGCATGAGAATATTTCAACTTCATGTCTAGGAGTGTCCTGTTTCAATGAAAATTGATACAGATGAGATGTAGAAGACCTACTCTGAGAGTGACAGTCTATGGAAGTTAAAACAATGTGTATTGCAGATCACAAACATAACAAGCAATGTTGATGAAAGTGAGTTGTGCTACCCAGTGTACAGATTTGTTGTGTCAGCTGACAAAGCACAAATTTATATGTCATTCCTCCTGTTTAGTAAATACAAAATTTTCGTGAACCTTGTTAACTCCAAGAAATTTATATTTTGGAGAGTATTTTCAAGCATATACGAACTATACAGACACCATGAAATTTAGCTCTGGAGCACCTGTCATTTGGATAGATTCACCAATCAGCATTAAACATGTATCAGAGATAATAGGAACTGCAGATGCTGGAGAATCCAAGATAATAAAATGTGAGGCTGGATGAACACAGCAGGCCAAGCAGCATCTCAGGAGCACAAAAGCAGACGTTTCGGGCCTAGACCCTTCATCAGAGAGGGGGATGGGGAGAGGGAACTGGAATAAATAGGGAGAGAGGGGGAGGCGGACCGAAGATGGAGAGTAAAGAAGATAGGTGGAGAGAGTGTAGGTGGGGAGGTAGGGAGGGGATAGGTCAGTCCAGGGAAGATGGACAGGTCAAGGAGGTGGGATGAGGTTAGTAGGTGGATGGGGGTGCGGCTTGGGGTGGGAGGAAGGGATGGGTGAGAGGAAGAACCGGTTAGAGAGGCAGAGACAGATTGGACTGGTTTTGGGATGCAGTGGGTGGGGGGGAAGAGCTGGGCTGGTTGTGTGGTGCAGTGGGGGGAGGGGATGAACTGGGCAGGTTTAGGGATGCAGTAGGGGAAGGGGAGATTTTGAAACTGGTGAAGTCCACATTGATACCATTAGGCTGCAAGGTTCCCAGGCGGAATATGAGTTGCTGTTCCTGCAACCTTCGGGTGGCATCATTGTGGCAGTGCAGGAGGCCCATGATGGACATGTCATCTAGAGAATGGGAGGGGGAGTGGAAATGGCTTGCGACTGGGAGGTGCAGTTGTTTGTTGCGAACCGAGCGGAGGTGTTCTGCAAAGCGGTCTCCAAGCCTCCGCTTGGTTTCCCCAATGTAGAGGAAGCCACACCGGGTACAGTGGATGCAGTATACCACAATGGCAGATGTGCAGGTGAACCTCTGCTTAATGTGGAATGTCATCTTGGGTCCTGGGATAGGGGTGAGGGAGGAGGTGTGGGGGCAAGTGTAGCATTTCCTGCGGTTGCAGGGGAAGGTGTCGGGTGTGGTGGGGTTGGAGGGCAGTGTGGAGCGAACAAGGGAGTCACGGAGAGAGTGGTCTCTCCGGAAAGCAGACAGGGGTGGGGATGGAAAAATGTCTTGGGTGGTGGGGTCGGATTGTAAATGGCGAAAGTATCGGAGGATGATGCGTTGTATCCGGAGGTCGGGAAATACGGGAGACTGATGTCCATTTCAAGCCCACCGACTCCCACAGCTACCTAGAATACACCTCCTCCCACCCACCCTCCTGCAAAAATTCCATCCCCTATTCCCAATTCCTCCGCCTCCGCCGCATCTGCTCCCACGATAAGACATTCCACTCCCGCACATCCCAGATGTCCAAGTTCTTCAAGGACCGCAACTTACCCCCACAGTGATCGAGAACGCCCTTGACCGCGTCTCCCGTATTTCCCGCAACACATCCCTCACACCCCGCCCCCGCCACAACCGCCCTAAGAGGAACCCCCTCGTTCTCACACACCACCCTACCAACCTCCGAATACAACGCATCATCCTCCGACACTTTCGCCATTTACAATCCGACCCTTTCGCCATTTACAATCCGACCCCACCACCCAAGACATTTTTCCATCCCCACGCCTGTCTGCTTTCCAGAGAGACCACTCTCTCCGTGACTCCCTTGTTCGCTCCACACTGCCCTCCAACCCCACCACACCCGGCACCTTCCCCTGCAACCGCAGGAAATGCTACACTTGCCACAACACCTCCTCCCTCACCCCTATCCCAGGCCCCAAGATCACTTTCCATATTAAGCAGAGGTTCACCTGCACATCTGCCAATGTGGTATACTGTGTCCATTGTACCCGGTGTGGCTTCCTCTACATTGGAAACCCAAGCGGAGGCTTGGGGACCGCTTTGCACAACACCTCCGCTCGATTCACAATAAACAACTGCATCTCCCAGTCGCGAACTATTCCCACTCCCCCTCCCATTCTTTAGATGACATGTCCATCATGGGCCTCCTGCAGTGCCACAATGATGCCACCCAAAGGTTGCAGGAACAGCAACTCATATTCCGCTTGGGAACCCTGCAGCCCAATGGCATCAATGTGGACTTCACCAGCTTCAAAATCTCCCCTTCCCCCACCGCATCCCAAAACCAGCCCAGTTCGTCCCCTCCCCCCACTGCACCACACAACCAGCCTAGCTCTTCCCCTCCACCCACTACATCCCAAAACCAGTCCAGCCTGTCTCTGCCTCCCTAACCTGTTCTTCCCCTCACCCATCCCTTCCTCCCACCCCAAGCCGCACCTCCACCTCCTACCTACTAACCTCATCCCACCTCCTTGACCTGTCCGTCCTCCCTGGACTGACCTATCCCCCCGCCCACCTCCCCACCTATACTCTCCTCTCCACCTATCTTTTTTTCTGTCCATCTTCGGTCCGCCTCCTCCTCTCTCCCTATTTATTCCAGAACCCTCACCCCATCCCCCTCTCTGATGAAGGGTCTGGGCCTGAAACATCAGCTTTTGTGCTCCTTAGATGCTGCTGGGCCTGCTGTGTTTATCCAGCCTCACATTTTATTATCTTGGTATTCTTCTACTTGTGTTGCAATGCAAGCTGAGATATCACCCATCAAATGCTACATCATTATAGGAGTGTTGTGATTGTACTGGAGGGTGCAGAGATTTTCTAGCATGTTGTCTGTGCTGGAGAATTTTATTTATAAAGAGATACTGGAGTGACTGGCATTGTTTTCCCAGAAGCAGAGGATGCTGAGGGGGTCATGCCTGAGATGTACGCAATTATGATGGGCATGGATGCATTAGATAGGAAGAAACATTTCCTCTAGTGGAGGATTCGGTGACTGGAATCTAGATGTAATGTAAGGTCCAGGAAATTTAGATGGATTGATGAGAATAATTTTTCCCTAGAGGGTGCTGGGAATTTGGAACTCACTGCCTGAAGCGTGGTAGAGGCAACACCGTCATAACATTTAGGAAATATTTATATGTAGTCTTGTACTGCAAAAATATAAAAGGCTTTCGGTCAAGCCCTGGCAGATGGGATTAGGATAGTTAGGTGGTTATTTTTGACTGAATGCAAATTCGAAGCGTTGAACCTTTTTGCCGTGTTGTAGTCCTCAATGGCTCTATGACTCTCTGGATTAGACTGTGAGGGCACTCATGATTGGCCACTGCTTCCAGACTGGAGAATATCAGTTCCAAGTTCTGCACAAAGACTTTTGCCAAGATAGTACTGGGCTCCTTCATGTTTCTTCACTGACGTAGCCTTTTTAGCAGGTTTCCCACCGGATCAAGCATCTTTTTGTTTCTCTGAAGCCTGCCCCATTGAAATGTTCATCTAAGCTCTCTCCAGCAGAATTCATGTGCAACCTCAAGTAAAAACAGAAAATGCTGCAGAAACTCAGCAGGTCTGGCAGGATCTATGGAGAGAGAAAAACAAAGTAATGTTTCAAGTCTGATATGATTCTTCTTCAGAACTCAAACAGTTCTGATGAATGTAAACTTATTTACTCCTATAAAGACATGGGGACAGCAAGCCAAATCCAATCAATCTTCCTTTCCCTGTATTCATAATGCAGTAAAATTAAAATATTCAATGACACTCAAAATTGTCCCAATAATTCCTAAACAGACTTTTAGAATTACAGATATCAGATAACAAGGTTTATAGCTCAAATAAAAAATAACAATTTATCGAGTTTTGAGGAGATTTGTAGCTCAGGTTGAGGTTCTGGATGTGAGTTTGCTCGCTGAGCTGGAAGGTTAGTTTTCAGACGTTTTGTCACCATTCTAGATAACATCATCAGTGAGCCTCCGACGAAGCGCTGGTGTGTTATGTCCCGCTTTCTATTTATCTGGTTAGGTTTCCTTGGGTTGGTGATATCATTTCCTGCGTTGTTGATGTCATTTCCAGTTCTTTTTCTCAGGGGATGGTAGATTGGCTCCAAATCAATGTGTTTGTTGATGGAGTTCCGGTTGGAATGCCATGCTTCTAGGAATTCTCGTGCATGTCTCTGTTTGACTTGTCCTAGGATGGATGTGTTGTCCCAATCAAAGTGGTGTCCTTCCTCATCTGTATGTAAGGATACTAGTGATAGTGGATCATGTCGTTGTGTGGCTAGTTGATGTTCATGTATTCTGGTGGCTAGCTTTCTGCCAGTTTGTCCAATGTAGTGTTTGTCACAGTTCTTGCAAGGTACTTTGTAGATGACGTTCGTTTTATTTGTTATCTGTATAGGGTCTTTTAATTCAGCTAATGAACTTAAAAGTACAGCGTATTCAAAAAGAATGGGTACCCTATGAACACAGTCCGCCGATTCCTGAACAACAAACCCAAACAGACAAAACGGGCTCAGAAACCATAACCACTCTCCCCTACATCAAAGACATTTCGGAAATGACTGCCAGACTACTCAGACCTCTTGGCATCAGGGTAGCCCACAAACCCACCAACACACTAAAACAGCAGCTAATGAACTTAAAAGACCCTATACAGACAACAAGCAAAACGAACGTCATTCACAAAATACCTTGCAGGAACTGTGACAAACACTACATTGGACAAACAGGCAGAAAGCTTGCCACCAGGATACATGAACATCAACTAGTCACAAAACGACATGACCCACTATCACTCGTATCCTTACATACAGATAAGGAAGGACACCACTTTGATTGGGACAACACATCCATCCTAGGACAAGCCAAACAGAGACATGCACGAGAATTCCTAGAATCATGGCATTCCAACCGGAACTCCATCAACAAACACATTGATTTGGAGCCAATCTACCATTCCCTGAGAAATAGAACAGGAAATGACATCACCAACGCAGGAAATGACATCACCAACCCAAGGAAACCTAACCAGATAAATAGAAAGCGGGACATAACACCAGTGCTTCGTCGGAGGCTCACTGTTGATGTTACCTAGAATGGTGACAAAATATCTGGAGACAAACCTTACAGCTCAGTGAACCAGTTTACATCTCGAACACAATAAAGACCCACTCTCTTGTGGACTGAGGGGACGAGAGTGCTGTCTTGGAGGTGAAAGGAGGACGTCGGGTTGGCTGTGCACCCTTGCGACCAGTGGATCTTAATGCTGGCTTCGGCCTACCGCTGGTTCAGGGGAGCAGCCAACCTGCAACGATGGCTGCGGCAAGTGCTCGTGCCCCAGGTCAGGGGGCCCGGAACACCATCCGTGTTTCTGTAAAGAAGATGGATGAAGGTGCACCTGTGGACCGCACCTTCTTCGTGAAGAGGGTCCTGTTGGACTGTTGTGGGTTTGCTGCTGCGGACATTTACTGCCTGCAGGATTTCCCCGGAGGGGGTTTTTACGATGTGACCTTCCGGAGTGCCAAGCTTTGCGAGCGCTTCCTGGAGGTTTTCAAGGAGAAAGGAGGTGAGGGCCCCCTCTCTGTATTGACCGCTGTCCCACTGTTTGTGATGCCAGCACAGAGGAGCCGTATGGTGACTGTACACATGTACAACCCGCATGTGCCAGCAGTTGATGTCCTGACCTTCCTCGGAAGGTATGTGAAGGTGGAAGGGGACCTAACTGACATCGTGGACCCCTTTGGCATCTGGACGAGTAAGAGGCAGGTCAAGGTGACGCTGAGGATGGGCGCAGACAGGAATGTCGCACACCCACCGTCCAGCTTCGCGATCGGCGGGAGCAGGGGCTACCTGACCTATGCAGGGCAACCTAAAGTCTGCCATGCCTGTGGTAGGTCAGGTCACATGGCGGCCGACTGCAAAGTCACCATCTGCAGGAACTGCAGGGAGGAGGGACACCTTGCAAAGGATTGCCCACGAGCGAGAAGCTGCAACCTTTGTGGGGAAGCGGGCCACTTCTATAGGGCATGCCCGCGGCGGGGTACCACCTACGCCCAGGTCGCCGGCAGGGGAAATGCGGGGCCAGCCCCCCCGGAGGAGAGGAAGGCACCAGGGCCCAGCAAGGACCCCACTAATGTGCAGGAGGGCCAGGCCGTGTAGGAGGGCCCAGCCCTGCAGGATGGGCCCGAGGCCAGCAAAGCACCCCTGCAGGCTCCGATCCCCCCCGACAACCCGGAGCCAATGGAGGCGGCGACAGGCGACCCAGGGGGGTGGACAACAGTCCGGAAAGTGAGGAGGAAGGTGCGTTGACGGGCCCAGGAACCGCAACAATCAGGAGGGAAGAGGCAGCTACAGGGGGGCTATAAGAGCTCCTCTGTTGAGGAGGATTCGGAGAGGGCCCACCCGAAGCAGAAGTTAAAGGTCTCGAGGGGGAAGGAAAGCAGCACCCCGCTTCCAGGTGACGGGAGGCGTCCTGAGGCTCACTCCGACACCCAGTCAAGTGCCGCTGGAGCACTGGAGGGCCCCCTGGAACTTCCAGGCGGGAAGGAGGAAACAGCACGTCCCCAGCCTGATCCGGAGCCGGACCCTCCTGCCTCCGCACCCCTGACGGGGGGATGCCACCCGGAAGGCAGCACAGACGGTTTCCTGAGCCCAGAGAGCGTCCAGCAGTTAGCCCGGGCAATGGGCATGAAGGGACAGATGGAGGGGCTGGACCTTGGACTTGGGGAGGGTACTGCGGTCACTGTCCACAATGGGGGTACGAATTGCGAGCATTAATGTGCGCAGCGTCAAGTCAACCGCGAGATGTGTGTCCACGTTGGCCTACCTGACCACCATCAAGGCGGACCTCCTGTTTCTGCAGGAGTGCGGGATACCGCACCTCGGCAGGTACGGGAAATGGTCCAGCGCCTGGACCTGTTGGCCTTCGATCTGGTCGGGGGGTAACGACTGTCGCTCCTCGGGCCTGGCTATTCTGCTGCGGGGGCACAACTTCACCATCTCTCAAGTTCAGGAGGTGGTGGGGGGGGCGCCTCCTAGTGGCTGACATCACCTACAGGAACGCTCCCCTGAGGCTGATCAACGTGTACGCCCCAGCGGTACGGAGTGAGCGGTTGGCCGTCCTGCAGCGGCTTCCACCCCTGCTGGCTACGTCCAGGCCGGTCATTCTAGGCGGAGACTTCAACTGCATCATTGATGCAGATGGAAGATCCGGCGTGGGGACAGCGGGTGGGGGGATTCAACTGGACGTCACGTCCAGATTCCTGATGGGCACGGTGAAGGACGCCAAGCTGCTCGACGTCTTCAGCACCCCTGCAGACGGAGCGCAGCAGAGGTACACCTGGTCGCGGCCAGACGGGTCTATCCGCTCAAGGATAGACTTCCTGTTTGTGTCACGGACGTTCTCGGTCAGGTCCACCGGCGTCGAGCCAGTGTTCTTCTCTGACCACTGCCTCCTGCTGGCCGACTGTCACTTACAGGACGACCAGCCGGCCGGCAAGGGGACGTGGAAGCTCAACACGACTCTGTTGACCCCAGAGAACGTCGAGGAGCTTAAGAGGGAGTACGCCGGTTGGAGAACCGTGAAACCCCTCTTTGAGTCTCCAGGCGACTGGTGGGAGACGGTGAAGGAGAACATCAAGAGGTTCTTTGTCCTCAAGGGTGTTCAGAAGGCAAGAGAGAGGCGGGGAAAGCTGTCGCGACTCCAGGAAAGGGTGCAGAACCTGCTCCTTCTGCAGTTGATGGGGGTCGATGTCACAGAGGACCTCCGCGAGGTGAGGGGCCAGCAAGCCTCGCTCTTCGCCGCGGAGGCCTCCAGGATAATCTTCCGGTCCAGGGTCCGCTCCGTGGAGCAGGACGAGACATGCTCGCGTTTCTTCTTTCAGAAGGTGCACAAAGAGAGCTCTGTGCTTAGCCGGCTGAAGGAGAACGACCGCTCGGTGACGTCATCTCGGCCCGGCGTTTTGAGGATCAGCAGATCCTTCTATGCCGGACTGTACGACACGAAGCCCACGGACAGCACGGCCTCCGAGTCGTTCCTGTCGTCTATCACGGAGGCCTTAGACGACGGCACGAGGGAGTGGCTGGACCGGCCGATATCCCTGGACGAGCTGGCCAGAGCCCTCAAGTCCTTGCAGAGGAATAGGACTCCCGGAAGTGATGGCTTACCGGTCGAGCTGTATTCTGCTCTGTGGGGCCTGGTCGGCCAGGACCTGCTGGAGGTGTACGATAGTGCGCTTCGGGCAGGGGAAATGTGCAAGTCCATGAGGAAGGGCATCATCACCCTCATTTACAAGAGGAAGGGGGAGAGGGAAGAAATTAAGAATTGGCGTCCCATTTCACTTTTGAACGTGGATTACAAAATCCTGGCCAAGGTCATTGCCAACCGGGTCAGGTCTGTCTTGGAGTCGGTGATTCACCCTGACCAAACCTGTGCTGTGCCGGGCAGGAAGATCGCTGAGAGCCTCGCGCTCATCAGGGATACGATCGCCTACGTACAGGACAGGCGGGTGGACACCTGCCTCGTCAGCCTGGACCAGGAGAAGGCCTTCGACAGGGTCTCTCATGCTTACATGAGGGACGTCCTCTCCAAATTGGGGTTCGGGGAGGGCATCCGCAATTGGATCCGGCTGCTCTACGCCAACATCGTTAGCGCAGTCTCGATCAACGGGTGGGAATCAGACAGTTTTCCTGTTAGATCTGGAGTCAGGCAGGGCTGCCCACTCTCTCCTGCCTTGTTCGTGTGCTGTGTGGAGCCCTTCGCCGCCTCCATCAGGAAGGACGTGAGCCTGAAGGGCGTGACTATCCCAGGCAGCGGAGGCCTTCAGGTCAAGACCTCCCTGTACATGGACGATGTCGCCGTCTTCTGCACCGATTGTCGGTCGGTGAGTAGGCTGTTGGACATCTGCGGCCAGTTTGAACTGGCCTCGGGTGCCAAAGTCAATAGGGGTAAGAGCGAGGTCATGTTCTTCGGAAACTGGGACGACCGCTCCTTCATCCCCTTCACCGTCAGGACGGACTACCTGAAGGTGCTGGGTGTTTGGTTTGGTGGAGCTGGGGCATGCACTAAGACTTTGGAGGAGCGTATCTCCAAATTTAAGCAGAAGCTGGGCAGGTGGACGCTCCGGTCCCTCTCCATCGCGGGTAAGAACCTGGTTGTCAGGTGCAAGGGGCTTTCGGTACTGTTATATGTGGCGCAGGCCTGGCCCATTACCTGGACCTGCGCCACTGCGGTCACCCGGGCCATCTTCCACTTCATTTGGGGGTCGAGGATGGACCGGGTCCGCAGAGACACCATGTACAAAGACCTGGGAAAGGGCGTACCGAACGCCACCCTCGCCCTGATGGCTACCTTTGTGTGTGGCTGCATCAAGCTGTGCGTAGATCCTCAGTATGCAAACACCAAGTGTCACTACTTACTGAGGTTCTACCTTCCATCTTTCACAGCACTTTGCTTTTAGGTGCAACCTCACCCTCCAGAAATACTGAACTTGCATTAGTCTTGTTGAAGAACACAGATATCCAGTGTCTTACTGTGTAAAGATGCAGTCTCCTGAAAAATGTTTATCACTTATTTGCTGCCAACTGCTTGCACCTCTGCTAAAGTTGAATATATGCCTGTCATTGTTGAACAGTTAGGAGTATGTATAATCTGTGAGATGTGGGTGTAACACTAACAGTAGTATTCAGTGTCTGAGGATACAACATGGCATAAGAATGAAATGAGTCCTGAGTGTCAGAAGTTGTTAGTAGCTAAGTTTTAAATGGGCGGTGAATTGAGCAAGGGGTGAGGCCAGTGTACAATTGGAGGGATACAGCATTTGAAGTTGCATTCAATGATTTTAACTGCTCGTGAGGTCACTGAACATCTTGCAGGAATTAGTGAATGCCCTTAGGACAACAGTCCGATAATGCTCCCCTCAAGTGTGTACTTGGAAGGCCACCAGTCTCCTGAGTGATGCTCAACATCTCTATTATTTATCAACTTTTCCACCAAGGTCCCCCCTGAATTTTGTGTGTTCTTACTTTGTTCCATTATGTAATAGTTCCCAGATCAGCTCCATTTCCTAAACGACTGTTAGTACCTGTTTCTACCCAATATACCTTTCTTTAAGAGGTGCAAGGAAGCTATTAGCACTCACAATATTGGTCCCCTGCTTGGGAGCCTTCGATGAACAACACATGTAGTACTGGCTGGACACTGAAATCCATTAAAATCGTAGAAAGTGTAAAGTTGACATGCTGCCTGCATTGCAGTCAACGGGGATACTTTAATCATGGACTGCTATCCCTGCAGCTGTTTTGAGGGCTGTCAAATTTCGATGCCCACAGTGTTTTCCAATTCTATCGTTTATAAGTAATACTAAAGGAATTCTGCAACAGGGATGTTTTCGTTACAAGAGAATGTGATTCAATTGCCATTGATTTCGAAACAGTGTGAATGTTTGTGGCAGTGTAGTGCTGTGCAAGACTGTCATGATGATAAAATTATTTTTATTGATTTGATTTTAAGTTTTTAATTTTCAAACGTTTCATTTTTAGTCCAGTACTTGCTTTAACCGAGATGCAGTGAAGGCAGGCACAGGACGCCGCTTCCTTGGTGGTCTTCTGGATGACACCTCCTACTGCTACACATTGGAAGTTTCCTTTTACAGTTATGTAGTAGGAGGAACTACCAGCACAGTTCCTTACACAGAAGATGCCTGTATCCTTTTAATGTAAAGAGCTCATTGAGATGTTATCTCATGGATGAATACAGCTATTATTAGGAGAATGTCCACGTGCAAGAAGTATACATTATCAGAAGATCGACCTAAGTTCATAGACACTTGATTATTCTGGTTGCTGTGTGAAAATATTTTCCTGAAATGAAGTGGCCAGTCGTTACTAGATATCTAAGTCAGACTGCAAAACAAATTAATGGCTTCATCACAAAACACTGTTTGATGAAAATTATCAATTGGGTGAAGGGGTTAGGAAACCTGTCTGTCTTATCATCATTCTTTCATTGGTATTTCATTGCATTGGCTGTAATCCTCCAGAGCTTGCACTTGTAAAAGTATTTTCCTTATGTTTAAATCTGTTCGTACACTCTCCCCTCATTCTCTAACTTGGCCCATTTCCACAAACAGTTCTGAATTCTCCTTTCATATGAATCTGAATCTGTGCAATTCAAACAAGGCAGCACACTTTTAACGGTACACCCTCTTGGTCCATGGAAGTTTGTAGTTTCAATTCTGACTTCACAGACTTTACTACAAAGTTCTAAGCTTATTCTCCAGTGCAGTTACTGAGGGAGACTTTCCATTGAGATATTAATCAGAGGCCCCATTTGGCCTCTTTGGTTGGCATAAAATATCCCATGGCACTATTTCAAAAGACAAAGGTTAGTCCTGATGTTCTGACAAAAATATATCTAACAATCAAGACAAACAAGAAGATTAACACTTTATTATCTAATCACTGTGGAAGATTGTCATGCACAATTAGTTATTAAATTATCTACATTGCAACAGAGACTCCACTTCAAAAATACTGCGTTCTAAAATACTGGTTCTAAGGTCTAGGATTTCCTTCCTAAACTTTTCACTCTCTTCTCTTTGCAACCATTCCTTAAAATCCACGTCTTTAACCAAGCTTTTGCATGTCCTTCCCAAGGAGCTCATATCCAATGTTGTTTGAATGTGCATTTGTTTAACTTGCTGCACAAAGTATATTTTAAAAATCTTATCAGTGCATAACAGATGATTCACTAGGTGATACTGGCAATGCTTTCTATGGTATTTTTGCCTGTTAATTTAAGACATTAATCTGTTTAAATTAAAATAAATTAATTGGTACACAGCTGAAGTACACATTGAAGTAAATTTCATGATTTGATGTTCCCTAGTCAATGCTTCATGCTGAATTTAAATTCATATGTATTTCCATCTATTAAATTATGGTACATGCTAATCCAGAAAGTCTTTGTATTTATCTCCCATTGGTCTGCCATACTTCCCAAGGCTTTGCCAGCCAGAGTTAAACAGTAAAACATGTTAAATGCAGAATTCCAAGTCTCACTACGATGCTTCAATTCCATTGCCAGCCTTTTGAACAGTTAGGCTGTCCAGACCCAGTTTTACCTTCATTGAGCAGATGGATTGAGGCGCAGTCTGAGATATTAAAATTATAACATTTCAATGTAACATTGTGGGCTCTCAAACCACATACATCTGAGAAGAAAACAGTTGAGTATTCATAGCTAATTTTAGAGTGGTTGCTAAGCATGTTAAATTTATGTATGTTAGTTAAATCGGCGGTAAAAGTATAATGGACATGATGGCCAAGAGCAGTTCACTAATCAAATAAGCATTGGTATGGAGTGTGTTGATTTCAGTAACTCATGACAGCATCATCCTACTCTCTATTCAGAGCATTAGGGAACTTTCCACTGGTCTTCCTCAATCCATCCTGGTTCATTTACCTTCTGAAGAAGGCACCTGCCTGATGAGGACTGCCACCTGATGATGCAATCCCCTATCTCCAAGCACATGTTAATAAAGGTTTAGGCCCGAAACATTGACTTTCCTGCTCATCTGATGCTGCTTGACCTGCTGTGTTCCTCCAGTTTCACACTGTATCGACTCTGACTCTAGCACCGGCAGTTCTTACTATCGCTACATGTTAACATACTTTATTTCTAGAGATTGATACTTTACCTTATGTCATTAAGTTGTTTAAATGTTTCTAATCAATGAATACAGAACAGCCACCCAAGATGTAGGAACGGTTACCTCTTCCTTGTCCATCACCTTGTTTGAGTTTTTGGCTTACACTTGTTTTTGAGATTATTTACCAGCCTTTAAACATTAGCATTGATAAAGAGGTTCATAGCTGACTCCCTGCTGAGGAATGTCTGTAGAGTTGAATGAGCTCAGAATGCCGGGGAGTGTAATCTTTGTGACTTTTATCTTAGCCTTGTCTTAGTCCTTGACAGTTTAGAATCATTTATGCTTTTCTATGTCAATTAAATCCATAGCAGTTCTGTGCTATCTGAATGAATAGTAGGTACTTATTTCTTAGATTCATCCAACTCTGAACTAATCATTTGTGGGGGATAAAATTGCTCTCAAACCTCTAGAAGCCACAGCTACATGAAAAATGGTTTAAATGACAAAAATGCCTGAAATATTAGATATCCTCACAATTTACTCTCAGAAGATACCTTATACCAGTGGCATTTGCATCATCTACCCGCAAGTTAATAATCATAATGTAATTTTTGATATATTCAGATAAAGAAAAATATTAATGTAAGTTATGTTGTGATTTTTGATAGTATTCAAAGGTGCCAGAAAAGTATACTCATTTGATAGAGTTCTTTCATGTTTGATGTTTTTACAGATCAAAGACATATCTAGCCAACTCCAGAATAGATATTGGCAGTGAAAAGATAAAATAGATTGGAAAAAGTAAAATTAAACTATAAAAATGTAGAACAGGAAGAGATTGTGAAGAAAAGTAAAGGGGACCAGAAGATCCTATTCACTACCAGCTACATTTTGCTGTCAACTGCTTGTTGGAAATTCTTAAGATTTTGCCTTTCTTACAACCATTCCACAGAATTACTGTCCATTTTTTTAACGATATTTATTTATAAGCCACATCTGCTGAGAACACTTCATGACACACCTCTATGCTACAAATTAGTTGCAATTATGTCCTCACAGTGAAAAAGAAGCATCTAAATATGTCAGGTGATGAAAACCTTTAATGTTTGATTCCTTCACACGACCGTATCATGTGACTCACAAGCCTTTGTTTTTAGACAGCTACTTGTAACCTTTGTACGTTTTCATAAAATGGCATATAACCCATTTGAAATTTGGATAATGAAGATCATAACTGCTGTTTTCAATAATTGGGTATCTTAATAGTATTGCCAATTCTGGTTGGACATCTTCTTGGAAATGTCATAACATTATAATCGATATTTAAATGGTCTACCCCAGACTCTGCTATCTTTGCCCAACATGCGCATCATCATGAAACTCCACCTTCACAAATACCTGAAGGACTGCTAAAACACTTTAGAACCGTTGTAATTTGTAATCACTGTTGGAACATAAAAAGAGTAACAAATTAACACACAACAATGGTCCACAAAATGCATATGTGATAATGACATAATAATCTTTTGTAGTGACATTAGTTAAGGGATAAATATTGAACAGGTCACCTGGAAAAACTCCGTCTCTCACCTTTACAAAGTCTGATCTGATTCTTTTACTCATCCCTGCAAAGGCAGATGTACTCCATTTTTAAATATCAAAACTGAAATTTGGCATCTTCCACAGTGCAATAAACTATAATGTTGAGTCAAGTTCTCAACCTAAATTTTATACTAAAATCTCTGAGTGAGATTTAATCCACAATTTTCAGACTTAGAGGCAACAGAACCATCACTGAGCCGATATTAATCTTTATTGTCTCACAATTTCACTTCAGGGGCGTGCCTTGGAGGCAAACCTTTAACTGAAAGCCAAAGGTTCACACAACATGGGCTTGGGTGCAATGTTAATCATGTAAATTTATTAATTTCACTCATGAACCTTTTACCCTACCTCCTCGACAAAAACAGACCACTTCCTTACCAGGTCATAACTATGATATTCAATGAGCTGAAATTTACCAGAACTCAGCTATCTAATTTCTGCTGTGTTCCACTGAGGATGTCTCTCAGTAAGGCCGAGTGAGATTACCTTCCAAAACTTGCTTTATTGCCTACGCATCATGTCCTATGGCACTCCACTTATTGTATTCTCCCACTTGCTATAGTTGGAAGACTTGTCACTGCGGAATCTCCCATGATTCTTGGCACTTGGTGTCATTCTTAAATCCCAGCTTGCATTCGGTCAAGCATAGTCAGTCTGGAGCTTGCTACGAATTATCCCTAGGTATATCAGGCAGCGAAATTGTCATTTTGCTTTGCTGAGAGGAACCTGGGAGCCCTCACAGATGGGGTCCTGCAGAAGAGAGCAGTCCTCCTCCTTTTGTACTGTCAGGGGAGACCACACCAGCAGATACTGGCAGCCTGGTATAAGGTTCCCCCTTTCATTGCCTGGAGGAATGTACAACTAGGTCACAAAAATATTAATGATCAATGATCTTCTGCACTCCATGAGGATAAGTGCCACCACCTTCCCTCTATTACCTCATACTTTCTCCTTCTGTTCTGCTGCACCTGGCACCCAGCAAAACGCATGGTTTACCATCCTCACTATCACGTGCAATACCTTCTCTCATTTGCTCTCACCCAGCCTATTGCCCTACACCACCAGCTGTGAACATCTTCTGTGCTGCCTTCTCACTCCAGGTATCTCACTACTGTTTCCCCACCTGCACCAGCACTGCAGCTATGCCAGCCACTTTCTTCACATTCATTCCACCCTTTTTTTTTCTCCTGGACTGAGACAAAGGCACAAAATAGGGTAGACAGAGTCAAGATAGGTGGAATGCCCAAAATGTGGCCCCTTGCCCCCTATGAGGAGAGGATTCTAACCCAGACAGTAAGTGAATGACTGAACACACCTAAGAACCTGCAATGATTTCAGGGTGCTCAGCTCTTGATGCACTGTTCAGGACCTTCTGACAAAAGAGGGTCGCCCTTGACTTGACTGAGCTCTGCGCACTGTAGACTTTGAGACACGGACATTTGGTTGATGTATATCTAGTGTGTGCATGATGTACGCTATTGGTACATGGTGCAGGTTTGAGATTGATGGAGGCCGGTGATTTACAGCAACGTTCCACTTCCTTGAGTGATGATTACAGGTAACCATGTTAGGCTGCCTGATTTTGTGTCTTTATTGAAAGTCAGATCAACACAGAAATACAGTGAGGCTTTAAGCTCTGGCTGAGGGGGCACAGTGCAAAAAGGCAGGACAGGGAAAGGCAGAGCTGCTGCGAGTCATCGAAGTGGCACAAAGTGAGTGCTAAGAGACCAAGAGAGAATCCAGTGATGCACACTGGTTGAAGGCAACAGATGCTTGCTTGTCCCTGCATGCAAAATGTCCTTGCAGTATTGCAATAGATAAGTGCTGGTACAATGTATAGTACAGCATTAAAGCGTACCAAAGTAGGGTAGGGTGTGCAGCCAGTCTCTGCCCATTGTGTGTTTTTTATGGTGTTGTTGACTACTGTCTATGATGGAGGACCAGATGAGCAATTGGCAATCTCGGATCAGTTTAGCGCTTTGACTTTCATGTCAAAAATTGTCACTGTCTACTTTCTATCCAGTGAATGGGACAATGGGAAATTACTTATACATGATGCAAAATTAATTAATAACAAGATGTTAATGCATGCAAATAGACCTCTCACTGCTCACTACTGAGAACCTCATCTTGCTGTTCAACACTTGGTTGGAAAATGGGACTTTCTGCTCTCAGTGTCAGGAAGTTCCTTGCTGCCCATCACATTCCATTAATATTGCATTCCAAAACTCAAAATATTCAACGTTTTAGCAAAGATTTGTAGCTTGGCTTATGAGTCTGAGTTATTTCAGAGACATTTATAATGGTTACTGCTATTGTTTCAGTTTTACAGAAAATGAGTGAAAAATTGTTTGAATCGCTTTGAGAGGCTGTCAAAGGTTCAGAATGCCATCAATCTCTATTTAGATTTTGTGGATACTTTAGATTAAGGAAGTTATTGGAACAAAAGATTCAGCTGATGTGAACCAGGGCAAGTGGGTGGATTTGATAAAAGGGGAGAAGTGGAATGGGGAGGAAAGATGATTTAGTGGGTATGGGAAATGTAAGGAAAATTGATCAGAGACTATACCTGTTCCTCCTAGATCCACATCAAAGTTTAAAAAATGTATTTGCTGTTAATTCTCAGAATTTTTATTGTTTTACAGTAGAATATAACTATTAATTAAAACTGATGGTAATTTTTAGCATCCTGACAAGACTTCAATGATAAATATGTGTAACATTTATGACTGTGTGATGAAATTGAGAAGAAAGGATTTTAGTCCAGGTCAACCTGACAAAGCAGTGGAAAATTTAGTGTTGAAAGCTTTAGAAGACACAGAAGTGGCCAACATGGGGCCTTAAGCTAAAAGGTAAGTTTGCCAAGGATACCAAAAACAACTGAAACATTTGCTGCCTCTGATGTTACAGGACACTAATTAAACAACTAAAGTCTCAGGTTAAAATGTAATCTCTCCTGACGTTCTATATTCTTTCATCTACCTTTTCTACTGGATACTATCCCTTTGGAATGTGGTACATGTGTGCTTAACATTGCATCTTTATTATTCTTTTCTCAGAGCAAGAACAAAATAAAATTGCTCTGCCTTTCACTCAAGAAGACCTTGTAATTAGTTTCTTACTGGTATAGTGGACATTGGGTAACTGTATTTTTTTATTAGGGAGAGAGATATAGCCTCATGCTGGAAAAAAATTATAAGCATTTGTTGTGGCCAACCATTAACAGAGGGGAACCAATTCACTCCTCTTCACCTGCTCCTAACACCAGTTCCATAGCTAGTGACATGAAGAGGCCATTGCCTTTAGCCTTTATGCTGGAGTCATTTCAGATACCAATAGAGAACAGACATGAGAAGAATAAACCAGCTTGTTTATTTGGCTTTTTTAACATTGGATACTTTCTTTCTTAAACAGTGAAAGAGTGACAGTTCATAAAATATATTGCCAGTTCTTCATTTATTAAGCATTTTGGTACTTGTGTGTTTGCACGTAAATGTACTGACCACACTATTGGGAAGATATAAAGGCCTGTCTAATCCCAATGGAATCACAAATGTATCATCTGTATCTTGGCTACAGGGCTTATTCTTTCACAGCTTACACTGACAGAATGATGGTAGAGTATTACCATTGATATGAATAAGACCATCTGCTTACATGCTTTTCAATGTATACCAATGATAAAGTGCAGAAGAATTTGTGTAACATTATTCTTGAACTGCTGAAGTCCAGCTATTTCCCTTGACTTTTAATGTCATAACTATTACTGAGTCCTCCATTATCACATGATCACCATTGACTGACAGTTTATAGGAATCAACTATATGAACAATGCATCTACAAAGACAGAGCATATGTGGGATTACCCATCATAAGTATTACACTTTCTGATCTCTCAAAAATTCTCCACCATCAACAAGATCTCGTAAAGGATGTGATGGGACAGTCACCATTCACCTGCATTGGTGCAAGTGTAACAATGCTTAAAAAAAAACTAAACACCATCCAGAAGAGAACTTGAACTAATCACTGTCCCTGCTATTGGACACAACATCCACCTCCTTCATTACTGAGACAGCATTATAAATATTTTCTAATCAACCTGTTCAGAGATGTTATTTATGCATCTCTGGGGCAAATGGGATTTGAAAATGGCCATCTTGGCCCTGAGATAGGGACACTACTGCTGCACCACACGGGCATTAATATTTTTAATCAGCTTGTCCAGATGTGTTCCGACACATCTCTAAAGCAGATAAGACTTGAACCTCAGCTGTTAGGCTCATATGCAGGGACACTACCGCTGTGCCACAAAAGCCCTGAGACAGCATTGTATACTGTTTAAACCTTGCTAAATTATTGAATTCCATCTTGGTTCTTTGCAAATTTCATCGCCAAGATGGACAAGTGTGACAATGCACAAAAGTAAAATGCTGGAAATCGGAAAAATAAACAAGGGAATGCTGGAAATACTCAGCATGTCAGTATCTGTTGGCACCAAAAGAAAGTTAATTTTTCAGGTGGAAAATCAGAACTGGGAAATGTTGGATATATAACAGGCTTAAACAAATACAAAGAATGGGAAATTTGCTGGGTGGTGGTTGTGGTTGGGTGAGGGTGTTGGGAAGAGAGCTGAGTGGAATATAGGGAAGATCTGCAACAGGCTGGAAGGTAGGGAAGAGTTCATGAAAAGGCAACAAGGGATAATAATGGAAGAGTATGGAGGAGACTCAAGTAGAGTAATGGAATTATTACAAACAACTGATTAGAAATTGTTGAGCTCAATGTTGATTCCTGAAGCTGTAATATGTCTAATTGAAAAGGTAGGAAGGGGAGGACACAATGTAGGAATGAGATGGACAAATGAAATAACAAGTAATCATAAACTTGGGTTACACTTACAAGCAGTTTGGAAGTGTTCCGCAGCATAGTTATCCAAGCTGGATTTTGTTTTCCCATTAAACAAGTGACCCCATTGTGAACAGTAAATACTAAATTGTAATAAATATAAGCAAATCATTGTTAAACCTGGAAGATTTGTTTTAGATTTTAAATGATGAGAATGGAGGAGGTACTCGGATAGGCAAGAACTTCTATCCTTGGATGGGAACGTGAAAAGGGAAGGGAGAGGGTATAGTAAGCAATTGAGAGGGGATCAGGTTTCCTGGAGAGACTCATCCTTCACAATGTTGAACGGGGAGTGGAAGGTACGCTTCATGGTGGCATTGTATTGAGAGATGGGAACAACAAATGATTGTACATTGAAGCTGGATGCTGGTAGACTAGACAGTGAGGACAAGGAGAACCTTATTATTGTTCTAGGAAATGGAGAAAGGGGTGAGAGCAGAAGCTCGGCGTATCAAATACACATGGTCAAGGGAGATCATGCTCGAGTAGAATGCATCATAAGAACAGATATGACAGAGAAGCCAGGGAAGCATGCATTTGTGGGATGAGGAACAAAAACAAAGTTGCTGGAAAAGCTCAGCAGGTCTGGCAGCATCTGTGAAGGAGAAATCAGAACTGAGAAGGGTCACCGGACCCAAAATATTAACTCTGTTTTCTCATTCACAGATGCTGCCAGACCTGCTGAGCTTTTCCAGTAACTTTATTTTTGTTCCTGATTTACAGCATCCTCAGTTCTTTTGTCTTTTTCATTTATGGGATGAGGGATTGATTATGATGCAAGTCCAACATATCATGGCTGCAAAGAGGTTATCGATTTATATGCCAAGTAGGTGCAAAAGTATGAGTTTTGCACAGTTGAAAATTGGAGTTGTCAATTGCTAGATTGACTTATACAGCTCCAATTAATGATGCACTGTGAAAAAATCTGTGAAAAAAGCCATATCTAGGACACACATCAATTCCTAAAGAAGTACCTATTAATTTGAGAGGGATTACAAGTGGAATGATTAAATGTCCATAGTGAGAAGGAGATGGCTAGGGGCTGAACACTGGAGATTGTATAAGTAGTGGATATAGGATAACAGGTAAGTCCTTCATTATGAATGGTAAACATCAAGTGATAATTGCTAACATAGGGACATACTTGGAACTAGGACTGAGCCAGTAAGATTCAAAGGACGGTCTCTCTGAAGGCAATGAGGAATTAGTAATAAATACAGCCTTACCAGTATCTCAAATATCCCAAAAACAAATCTTTAAAAATCTGCTTACAATGTTGACCAGTCTTGTGAGCCCACAAATGTATTTATTTATGAGGTTGTTATAATCCTTTTTTGGAATTTGAACCGTATAAGCCTGTAGTAGTCACTCATTCTAAGAATTGCAGTTAGTTTGGAATGTAAGTCACTCATTGGCCCATGCTCAATGATAACTGCTTATAAACACCGGTAAATCTTACCAGACTGTTTTCTATTTGAAAGTAGATCATTGCTTTAATGATAATTATTGAATAATAGGATGTATATTACTTAATAATTTAGGAATGCAATCTGGTAGAGATCTATTCTGATTGCTTCACAACTACCAACCTTTTATTCCTAGTGGCTAGTTGTCATCCTATGTCTCCTCTTTTATGTTCCCTTGAAATATGTGAATATTTGCTAGGAACTGCTTAAAGTGGATAGGGGCAATTGGTGTCAAGTCAGTAATACGATTTGTGAATGACTGAAAGAAAGGAAATAGAACATTATGAGTAAGCACATTTTTTCATATGAGTACTATGCTTTTAGATATAAGCTGTTATGCTTTTGATACTAATAGTGATGCCAGGCTCCTGTAGCATCCAATTGCATGTTTCAAAGGGCAAAATCTTGTAGGTTATGACCAGAACTGTGGTAGAACCACATGAAAAGTCCAGTGAGGCCTACCTTAAGGCCGGGAGAAACTCACTGTCTCTTTTAACTAAGTTCAGGGTGAGATTCTTACTAGGCAGTGGCGAGATGCTATTAAGGGGAGTTATTGCTTGTTTAATGACCTTATTATCTTCACATCTCACTCCGTAAATATGCAATTTCCAATCCTACCACACACTCCAAACAAAATGACACCTGGAATTCACGACATGGAAGTCAGTGTGGGTACCTAGTTATTCCACTTGCCACATACTCCAAAGGAGCTCCATGTTGGACATCAGGTATAAATATCTCAGGACATGCTGCATGGGCACCAGCCAAATGCACTCCATGTCACACACATGATAAATCAGACATGTTCAAGCAAATAAAAATCTCTGCTCCATTTATAGTACATCTCTGCACTTCAGTGTTGAACCTTGGGACACAAAGCTATTGTGATGCTGCAGCAAGGACACATTGCGCTCAATGATGTGCAACCAAAACTCATAAACTAGACAAGCCTGCATCTCCAGTTTTTTCACTTGTTGTCTTGCACTTATTTTAAGGTGACTTGATGCTCATGCCATCCTGTCTTGCATTTCCTTCATTATTTGCACCTCACCCCTCAGCCAGAGATAACAGGCTCATAGGACTGCTGGACTGCCATGCCGTTTAGCATAGAAGCAAAGCCAGGAAGTTTTAAATGGCTGTCAGCAGCCCTCTGTCAAGTCAAGGGAGATTGCCTATGGTCAGGAGTTCCATGTGAAGGACAGCCTCTCAAACCAGTCCAGGGCCTTTTGCACATTTAGTCAGCTCCTTGAGGTGGTCAGGGTCAGGTTCCTATCAGGGATGAAGAGCTGAATATCAGGCATTCGACTTGGCTCTTTCTGCCTGATTATGAGCTGTTTTTCTCCTGGAGAGGCAGATATTAAGGGATTTACAAGTGCAAGGCACAGCTGTAACTTTTGGTGTAAGTGATTGGGGTGAGTGACAATGAATGAAGCAATATTGCAGGCAATAGTGCCAGTGGTAGACAATGACAGTGAAGGTAAGTGCAGTAGTAGAGATAGATTGAGAGTGAAGTATCGGAGAGCAGATGGTATCACTTACCCTAATGGAGTGGAGAAGGCCATTGGCCTTCTTCTGATACTGCTGGGCATTTCTCTAGACAGTGGAGCCTGCATTGACCTTTGTGACAACCTTGGACCAGTTTGGCATTGTCTGGTGTCATTGCCTGTTTTGCTCATTCTGAAGAGGCTGTCCCACTCATGTGCCACTCCATACAGGACTTCTGGGTCAAGGTGGAGTTCCAGTTTTCTCTTCTCTGCCATGAACTTGACAAATGTCAGGAACCATGCAGGGCAGTTCTGGATTAACAGAACTTGTCCAAATACACAGTGGCCTTTTAAAGAGAGAACCAGGATGAGGGATGCCAGTCCCTTCTGGGCAATCCCAGCACAAGCAATGGTTCTGGGCATGGCGAGTAGTATAATGGCAGTAGAATTGGCTGGGGGTGAGGCCATAGGGGCAGGGTAGACAGTTAATGAGGCAAGCTTGTTAAGATAGCGAGAGAGCTCATTTGGCCTTGCAGGGAGAAACCCTTCATGAAATTTTGTAAAAATGACACTTAGGCAAAAAAAAATCCAGTCCAAAGCCTTTTGTTTCAGTGGTTTTGTTGAAATGAAAAAAGTCTATTTCTCACAGTTCTTTAGTAATAAAATAGCATTTAACATCGAGTCGACAGCCTGTAGCACTCAAGAGTTAGTAAGGACTGCAGCATCAAAACTAGAATTGAATGATAAGGAACAAAACATTTTACATGCAGCCAGCAACAAATCCACAATTGGAACATGTTTATTGACCACTTGGTAGTACATAGCTTGAATATTGCTGGTAATTACAGGTTTGGATTCATATAGCTCCATTCACTATAAGATTGGCCTTCTAAGCAGTATCCAGCCATACGTTTACCTTGCACTTCAGTGCAGAAATGAAACACATTTAAGCTATCCTGCGGGATGATGGCTATCCTGATCAGGATTAATGTTCAGTGTGTATCATGAAAACTTACGCATGAACCAAAGACCACCAACTTCAGACCAGAAAAGTATCCAGTTTACTTCAAAATATCCTGGAAGGGCAAATTATTTCAAAACGTTTCCAGGCTCGTGCAGCTGTTGCAGTTTCATGCTGCTGCCATGTTGATGCAGTGGTATTTTCTGTTCGTAGGACATTACTGTGAGTTCAACAGAATATTTTGCCTATCACACACTTGAGCAACACATTGTATGAATTTCAGTGCCAGCACAATTTTATTATATTGGTCATATATCCCAGTGATTAGCCGATGAAACCAATTCCTCCAATAGTTTGCAATAGGCAGAGTCCAATCCATACTCAACCTGTGCTGTCAACTTCCATATAAAGCTAGTAGATCTCACATAGTTTTGCTCACTGTAGTTAGAGATTACATTACCTTACAATAATGCAGATGTTTTCAACAAAGTGTGACAGAAAAATGCCAGAGGAAGTAACTTAGTGTAATTGTGCACTAAAGCTTTAGATGTATTATTTTGACATAGAAATAACCATTGGATGTACTGGTGAAGATTTTTAGATTCCATGATATTTGTTATCAGTTTTGTCTACATAACAAGCTGTTTACCTCAGGCGGAATAAATTCAAGCTTATTTTAAGGAATGTCATTTATTTGCTTTGGAAATATCTGCCATGTAGCTGAAGAGAGCAAATAACATTCAGATTACAATGTTGCAATGTCATTACTCAATCACTTCCATTTAGGAAATTGCTTTGTGCTTGTAATAATTAGAGGGGACCATTTTTATTCGAATTGGATCATAATTGAGTTAAGTCAGCTTAGATAAAAACAAAATACTCACATGTTGGAGATTTGAAATAAAATGCCAAAGCGCTGCATTTTGAGTTCAATAACAAACATCAAAAAGTTAACTCTGTTTCTCTCTCCACAGATGCTGCCAGCCCTGCTAAGTTTCTCCAGTACTTTGTTTTTAATCAGACTAAAATTATTTGAAATTTCTGAAAACTACAAATATATATTTCAAGATCTAACACATAATTATTCATGCATTTATGTTTTGCACAATATACTAGTGAGAGAGTGAGTTGACATTTACAATAATTACAGGCTGTGATGAGCTAGATGCTTTAATACAATTTGCCATTAAAATTTAATCTGTTAAAAATTTTCTGGCAATTGTCCCTCACCATTTGTTCTTGAAAAAAATAAAGATCGTATTCTGTGTGGAATATCAAAGAATATGTTTTAATATCTAAGAACTACCAACATATTGATATACAAGTGCCGTAATGGTGTTCAGCTGTTTGGAGGTACTGTCATATTGTGCACATTGTCTTGAGGGCCAGTGAACTTGAATAGGTAATGGTAGCTGTGCATTTGGTCTGGATGCCATGTGGTGACCACATTCATTTGGTGATGATTGTAGACAATTCTGATACCTATCACTGCCTTGCTCTTCGGGAGAAGCCTCAAACCTAGAAAACTTTCACATGGGAAGGAATGGAATTGAATATATGTGGCACTGTGGAGACATATTAGGAATGCCATATGATAAAGGAGAAGAATTAAGCCATTCAGCCATTGAGTCTGCTGTGCCATTCAATCATAGCTGTTACCTTTCTCAACTCTATTCTCCTGCCTTCTCCCTGTCACCTTTGCTCCCCTTAATCAAGAACATATCTAACTCTGTCTTAAATACACTTAATGATTTTGCCTCACAGTCTTTTATGGAAGTGAGTTCAATAGATTCACCCCCGTCTGGCTGAAGAAATTCCTCCTTCTCTCGATTCTAAAGGGTTACTCCTTCACTCTGAGGCTGTATCCTTGGGTCCTAGTCTCTCCTACTAGGGGAAACATCTCCATGTCTTATCTACCTAGATTTCTCAGTATTCTATAAATTCGAAGAGACTCCCTCTCATCCTTCCAGACTATATCAAGTTCATACCTAGAGTCCTCCACCACTCCTCATTTGACAACTTTCTTTCATCCCTGGCGTCATTCTCATTAGCCTCCTCTGGACTCCCTCCAAGGCCAGCACATAAAAGTAAAAGCTGCTGCCAGATGACCTGGAGTGCAGCACAAAAATAAGCCCATGTGACCAGGATTGGGTGAAGAAGGTTGTTTTGCAGCTAGAAAAGGAATGTAATAATTTTGGATCCGTGAGAAGAGCTGTAAGGAATCTAAAAGATGCATCTTTTGGTGAAAAGCGTGTTGTTCAAACTTGGTGGAGTAAATTACTATCAGGTGAGAATTGCAGATGAAGCTTCAGAGAAAGGGAGATAGAATTTTACCAGAGAAGTTTCAGAGCTTTTAAGGATTTTATGGATGGAACTGATGTTTTATGGGCTAAGTGCACTGCCTGGCAGGTCAGTAAGGTTTACCTTAGCCCTGTTATTTAAAGTGTAATTTACAGTTCATTTGCCTGATGATTCATGTTGATTTTGGTTTGATTGAGGTACAATCCATAAAAAGTGGAACTTCTTCCCTTTTTTTTCTCATTAAGATCGGTTGGTATTTCTGTTCATTTGGTATGTTGGTTTCTGTTGGAAACCTAACAGTATTAATTGGGTCCTTAGACAGATTCTTCCACATTTTCTTTCATTTAAGTGAGAGAATTGTCACATTTGATTTGCTTCTGGAAGTTTATTTGCCTTTTCTTAGAAACTGAGCCCACACATATAGAACAGTATAGGAACAAAACAGAAGTTGCTGGAAAAGCTCAGCAGGTCTGACAGCATCTGTGAAGACAAAATCAGAGTTAATGTTTTGGGTCTGGTGACTCTTCCTCAGAACTGTATAGGCTCCATTTTATTATTATATTTGATTTAGGATTTTCTCTTTGTGTTTCTTCTCTCAATATTTTGATTATTACAGGAAGAAAAGCCCTAAAGATTTCAGTTATTTTTGCTAAGTGTCCTAGTCATCATTCTGAAATGTGGTTGATTATTATCTACAACCAAACAAGATAGCATGCATGCTTTTCTGTTAGCATTAAGATGATTATTTTAATGTTTGGTGGTGAAGTAGAAGTGATAGTTCCTTTAGTTTTTTAGCCCTTAGGTAAGTAGTTTTAATTACTGGCTACTTATAAATTAAGTAACTAATACATTTAAGCTGACTCAAATTGCCTCATAGAAACAATAAATTTGTACAAAAAGATTTGAAAAACTTGGTTTCTGAGCCTAAACTATTATATGGCTTTAGTCAACAATTTGGAAATTGGATTTTAATAAATATACAGTTAATTTGCCAAGAAACTTTACATATAATGAAAGAAATTATGAAATATACACAGGAACATTCTAATTGCATCAAATAATTATATGTTATAGTTCGAGGTCAATATAGGAACATAGTGCTATTTAGATTTCTCACTGTTAATTACACTTCAGTTGAGCAAGGAATAAAGAAAAGGTCACAGTGGGTCATGGATTGATGTATTAATTTATATATTGCTCTATTGAGGGTATTTTAAATTATGCATGCTGTAAAACTTGATTGACTGGATATTTTAAAGAGGTAGAGTCAAAGAAGATAGCAAGATAAGCTGTGAGAATCTCATAATTCTAAGCAGGCTACAAATCATATTTTTCTAAATATGGTGGTCCTTAATATATATTATAATGAGAATTACGTTGTTTACCATTCATAATCTAGTTTTAATCATTCTCTCTATTGAAATAACGAAAAGTTTTGGATCATTATAAAATGTACATAGGATATTAAAGCTAAGTAGTAAGAAGTTTGATAACCTTCATGGTAAGACTTTAAATTATGTTTGAACTGTTAATGCAAGGCAAATCTCTGAAGATGGATGTTGAGCGTGGAATTGCATTAGACAAATGGAACTAACATTTTAATAGCTATTACTTTCAAGCCTGAGGGATCCAAGGTTGAAGGAGACCACCTTCATAAGTTTCTTTTTTAAATTAGATGAATTTTATTGAAGGTCACCAAACAATTCCTGAGGCTATGGCTACATTTAAAATTAGTGTGTAATATGAGCTTTAATTCAAGTCCAAAATGTCAAGCCTTACGCAGTGAGTAAAGTAATCCTTGTAGCAAAAATTGGGGTCAGGATGGGAGCCCGTGGTCTTATGAAGTGCCATGGTTCAGTTCCTTGATCTGCAGACCATGCAAATTGCAGACAAGACCAACATCTCATATTTTTGTTCTTCAGAAGCCTTCAATCAAGCATTGCTTTAGGTTTCTTTTTAAAATGGTACAAGAATAATAACCTTTCTCTTGCTTCTCAATTTTAGTGCAGTGTTGACAACTGATTCCTTTGGTTGAAAAGTATGTTAGCAATTTAAAGTTGATGCAGAACACATGACCTCTTCAATATTACATGACATATTTGGTAGAATGTATCAGCAATTTCCTTTATCACCAAATGCTATCAGCTGTTTTGTAAACTAGACTAAAACTACTAAATATTTCCAGTTCCACTCTCAAACACATGATCACTTCCGGTGTTATCTTAATTCTTGAAAGCATTAAAAATCAATGCTAATTTTTACTGACCTGTGCCTGCTATTCCATTCGTATATAAAAGTTTTAAACATTGGCTTTCCATTTATAAGATGTTGATTTGCACCATGGTAATTGACTGTACGTTAAGCATCACCTTATGCTGTTCCTAAGTCCCATTCTGGCACGTCAGTTCCTGTCACCTTTTTTGTAGAAATCAACAGGGGAGTGAGAGCTGTAGGATTGACTAGCATCTGGTTTCTTCATATCCTTTTCTCAGCTAGCTGAGTTTATGCTTCTGGTTGTCTCTTCCAGTGCCCCTTTGAACAACCTCCAGAACACACAGCTGTTGGCAACTAATGTCCCAATTGTCAGTGATAATGGGAACTGCAGATGCTGGAGAATCCAAGATAATAAAATGTGAGGCCGGATGAACACAGCAGGCCAACCAGCATCTCAGGAGCACAAAAGCTGACGTTTCGGGCCTAGTCCCTTCACCAGAGAGGGGGATGGGGTGAGGGTTCTGGAATAAATAGGGAGAGAGGGGGAGGCAGACCGAAGATGGAGAGAAAAGAAGATAGGTGGAGAGAGTATAGGTGGGGAGGTAGGGAGGGGATAGGTCAGTCCAGGGAAGACGGACAGGTCACGGAGGTGGGATGAGGTTAGTAGGTAGATGGGGGTGCGGCTTGGGGTGGGAGGAAGGGATGGGTGAGAGGAAGAACAGGTTAGGAAGGCAACTGAGAGGTCCAGGAAGGTGAGGGATGTGCTGGAGATGGCCCAGGTGAACTGAAGTTTGGGGTGGAAGGTGTTGGTGAAGTGGATGAACTGTTTGAGCTCCTCTGGGGAGCAAGAGGCAGCGCCGATACAGTCATCAATGTAACGGAGGAAGAGGTGGGGTTTGGGGCCTGTGTAGGTGCGGAAGAGGGACTGTTCCACGTAACCTACAAAGAGGCAGGCATAGCTGGGGCCCATGCGGGTGCCCATGGCCACCCCCTTAGTCTGTAGGAAGTGGGAGGAATCGAAAGAGAAGTTGTTGAGGGTGAGGATGAGTTCGGCTAGGCGGATGAGGGTGTCGGTGGAGGGGGACTTGTCGCGCCTGCGCCCACCCACCCTCCTGCAAAAATTCCATCCCCTATTCCCAATTCCTCCGCCTCCGCTGCATCTGCTCCCACGATGAGGCATTCCACTCCCGCACATCCCAGATGTCCAAGTTCTTCAAGGACTGCAACTTTCTCCCCACAGTGGTCGAGAACGCCCTTGACCGCGTCTCCCGCATTTCCCGCAACACATCCCTCACAACCCGCCCCCACCACAACCGCCCCAAGAGGATCCCCCTCGTTCTCACACACCACCCCACCAACATCCGGATACAACGCATCATCCTCCGACACTTCCGGCATCTACAATCCGACCCCACCACCCAAGACATTTTTCCATCCCCACCCTTGTCTGCTTTCCAGAGAGACCACTCTCTCTATGACTCCCTTGTTCGCTCCACACAGCCCTCCAACCCCACCACACCCAGCACCTTCCCCTGCAACCACAGGAAATGCTACACTTGCCGCCACACCTCCTCCCTCACCCCTATCCCAGGCCCCAAGATGACTTTCCACATTAAGCAGAGGTTCACCTGCACATCTGCCAATGTGGTATACTGCGTCCATTGTACCCGGTGTGGCTTCCTCTACATTGGGGAAACCAAGTTGAGGCTTGGGGACCGCTTTGCAGAACACCTCCGCTCGGTTCGCAATAAACAACTGCACCTCCCAGTCGCAAACCATTTCCACTCCCCCTCCCATTCTTTGGATGACATGTCCATCATGGGCCTCCTGCAGTGCCACAATGATGCCACCCGAAGGTTGCAGGAACAGCAACTCATATTCCGCTTGGGAACCCTGCAGCCCAATGGTATCAATGTGGACTTCACCAGCTTCAAAATCTCCCCTTGCCCTACCGCATCCCAAAACCAGCTCAGTTCGTCCCCTCCCCCCACTGCACCACACAACCAGCCCAGCTCTTCCCCTCCACCCACTGCATCCCAAAACCAGTCCAACCTGTCTCTGCCTCCCTAACCTGTTTTTCCTCTCACCCATCCCTTCCTCCCACCCCAAGCCGCACCTCTATCTCCTACCTACTAACCTCATCCCACCTCCTTGACCTGTCCATCTTCCCTGGACTGACCTATCCCCCTTCCACCTCCCCACCTATACTCTCCTCTCCACCTATCTTCTTTTCTGTCCATCTTCGGTCCGCCTCCCCCTCTCTCCCTATTTATTCCAGAACCCTCACCCCATCCCCCTCTCTGATGAAGGGTCTAGGTCCGAAACGTCAGCTTTTGTGCTCCTGAGGTGCTGCTTGGCCTGCTGTGTTCATCCAGCCTCACATTTTATTATCTTGGATTCTCCAGCATCTGCAGTTCCCATTATCACAGTTAGTGAAGAATGTTTGTTTTAAAAAATTAAATCCAGGGAGTGTCAGTTCACAAAATCTCAAGTTTGAGTAAGGAATAGTGTGGATAAATTATGAGCAAGTTTCAGTGTATGCAGACCACACTGTTGTTTAGAATTATTGTCAGTCTGTTTTGTAAAAGACTTCCATGCACAATTTAATATGCTGAAGCAGGCCTTCAAACAGTGTTTGCTATTAGCCTAGCTTGTCTCGTCACCCATTGCCCACAAACTTTCTCAAAGTGCAAGCTGATAACAGCACAGTGAGTGAAACAGGAAATCCAGGACCTAAATGATTAAGCAAACCTAAAAGTTATCACCTTAATTGGTTTGAGGAATTGTGAAATGGGGTTAAGGACTGAGGAGGAGGAAGAATTAACGATGACGCTGGGTAAAAAAAGAAATAAAGAGACGAAAAGAAACATTCAATTAAAGTCACAGAGACATAGGCATGTATAGCATGGAAACAGACCCTTCAGGTTCAACCTGTCCATGCTGAGCAGATATCATAAATAAATCTAGTCCCATTTGGCCCGTACCCCTCTAAACCCTTCCTATTCATTTACCCATCCAGCTTTCCTTTAAACGTGTACCTGTCAGGCAGGGAGGAAGATGTAGAGCGCGGGAGCCGTGGTTTATGAAGGAAGTGGAATCTCTGGTCAAGAGGAAGATGAAGGCTTATGTTAGGATGAGATGTGAAGGCTCAGTTAGGGCGCTTGAGGGCTACGAGGTAGCCAGGAAAGACCTAAAGAGAGAGCTCAGAAGAGCCAGGAGGAGTCATGAGCAGTTGTTGGTGGATAGGATCAGGGTAAACCCTAAGGCTTTCTATAGGTATTTAAGGAATAAAAGAATGACGAGAGTAAGATTAGGGCCAATCAAGGATAGTTGTAAGTTGTGTGTGGAGTCAGATGAGATAGGAGAAGCACTAAATGAATATTTTTCAACAGTATTCACTCTAGAAAACGACAATGTTGTCGAGGAGAATACTGAGATACAGGCTACTAGACTAGGTGGGATTGAGGTTCACAAGGAAGAGGTAGTAGAAATCCTATAGAGGGTGAAGATAGATAGGTCCCCTGGGCCGATGGGATTTATCCTAGGATCCTCTGGGAAGCCAGGGAGGAGATTGCCAAGCCTTTGGCATTGACCTTTAACTCGTCATTGTCTACAGGAATAGTGCCAGACGACAGGAGGATAGAAAATGTGGTTCCCCTGTTCAAGAAGGGGAGTAGAGACAACCCTGGTAATTATAGACCAGTGAGCCTTACCTCAGTTGTTGGTAAAAGTTATAAGAGATAGGATTTATAATCATCGAGAAAAGAATAAATCGATTAGGGATAGTCAGCACGGTTTTGTGACGGTAAGGTCGTACCTCACAAACCTTATTGAGTTCTTTGAGAAGGTGACCAAACAGATAGATGACAGTAAACCGGTTGATGTGGTGTATATGGATTTCAGCAAGGTGTTCGATAAGGTTCCCCACAGTAGGCTGTTGTACAAAATGTGGAGGAATGGAATTGTGGGAGATATAGCAGTTTGGATTGGAAATTGGCTTGCTGAAAGAAGACAGAGGGTGGTAGTTGATGGGAAATGTTTATCCTGGAGACTAGTTACTAGTGGTGTACTGCAAGGGTCGGTGTTGGGTCCACTGCTGTTTGTCATTTTTATAAATGACCTGGATGAGGGCATAGAAGGATGAGTTAGTAAATTTGCAGACAATACCAAGGTTGGTGGAGTTGTGGATAGTGACGAAGGATGCTGTAGGTTGCAGAGAGACATAGATAAGCTGCAGAGCTTGGCTGAGAGGTGGCAAATGGAGTTTAATGCAGAGAAATGTGAGGTGATGCACCTTGGTCGGAGTAACTGGAAGGCAAATTACCGGGCTAATGGTAAGATTCTTGGTAGTGTAGATGAGCAGAGAGATCTCGGTGTCCATGTACACAGATCCTTGAAAGTTGCCACCAAGGTTGACAGGCCTGTTAAGAAGGTATACAGTGTTTTAGCTTTTATTAATAGAGAGATCGAGTTCAGGAACCATGAGGTTATGCTGCAGCTGTACGGCCGCACTTGAGTGTTGCGTACAGTTCTGGTCACCACATTATAAGAGGGACGTGGAAGCTTTGGAAAGGGTGCAGAGGAGATTTATTATGATGTTGCCTGGTATGGAGGGAAGGCCTTACGAGGAAAGGCTGAGGGACTTGAGGCTGTTTTCATTAGAGAGAAGAAGATTGAGAGTTGACTTAATTGAAACGTAATATAATCAGAGAGTTAGATAGGGTGGATAGGGAGAGCCTTTTTCCTAGGATGGTGACGGCGAGCACAAGGGGGCATAGCTTTAAATTGAGGGGTGAAAGATATCGGACAGATGTCAGAGGTGGTTTCTTTACTCAGAGAGTAGTAAGGGAATGGAACGCTTTGCCTGCAACGGTAGTAGATTCACCAACGTTAGGTACATTTAAGCCGTCATTGGACAAGCATATGGACATACATGAAATAGTGTAGGTTAGATGGGCTTGAGATTGGTATGACAGGTCGGCACAACATCGAGGGCTGAAGGGTCTGTACTGTGCTGTAATGTTCTATGTTCTATGTTAAAATTGTACCAGCCTCCACCACCTCCTCTGGCAGCTCATTCCATACTTGCACTACCCTCTGCATGAAAAAATTGCCCCTTAGGCCCCTTTTAAATCTTTCCCCTCTCACCTTAAACCTATGCCTCTAGTTTCGGACTCCCCCCCTCCCTGGGGAAAAGACCTTGCCTATTTAGGCTATCCATGCCCCTCATGATTTTATAAACTTATATAAGGTCACCCCTCAGCCTCTGACCCTCAGGGAAAATAGCCCCAGCCCATTCAGCCTCTCTCTGTAACCCAAGTCCTCCAACCTTGACAATATCCTTGGCAATCTTTTCTGAACCCTTTCAACTTCTATATCATCGTTTCCATAGAAAATAGACCAGAATTGCACACAGTATTCCAAAAGTGGCCTAACCATTGTCCTGTATAGCCGCAACATGACCTCCCTTCTTGTGTACTCAGTGCACAGACCAACAAAGGCAAGCATATCAAATGCCTTTCTCACTATCCTATCTAACCACAACTTCACTTTCAAGGAACTATGAACTTGCACTCCAAGGTCCCTTTGTTCAGCAACAGTCCCCAGAGCCTTACTATTAAGTGTTGAAGTCCTGCCTTGATTTGTCTTTCCAAAATACAGCACCTCACATTTATCTAAATAAAACACCATCTGCTGCTCCTTGGCTTATCTGATCAAGATTGCATTGTATTCTGAGGGAGCCTTCTTCACTGTCCACTATAACCACCTATTTTGGTGTCACCTGCAAACTGACTAACCATACCTCCTGTGTTCACATCCAAATCATTTATATAAATGATGAAAAGCAGTGGACCCAGAACCCATCCTTGTGGCCTGCCAATGGTCTCGGACCTCCAGTCTGAAAAGCAACCCTCCCCACCACCCTCTACACTTCCAGCTTTGAGCCACTTCTGTGTCCAAATGCTAGTTCTCCCTACATTCCATGTGATCTAACCTTGCTAACCAGTCTGCCATGAGGAAATTTGCTGAATGCCTTCTGGAATTCCATATAGATCATGTCCTGTGTTCTGCCATCATCAATCCTAAGACCATAAGACATAGGAGTGGAAGTAAGGCCATTCAGCCCATCAAGTCCACTCCGCCATTTAATCATGGCAGATGGGCATTTCAACTCCACTTCCCTGCACTCTCCCCATAGCCCTTGATTCCTTGTGAGAACAAGAATTTATCAATCCCTGCCTTGAAGACATTTAACGTCCCGGCCTCCACTGCGTTCTGTGGCAATGAATTCCACGGGCCCACCACTGTCTGGCTGAAGAAATGTCTCCTCATTTCCGTTTTAAATTTACCCCCTCTAATTCCAAGGCTGTGCCCACGGGTCCTAGTCTCCCCGCCTAACGGAAACAACTTCCTAGCGTCCACCCCTTCTAAACCATACATTATCTTGTAAGTTTCTATTGGATCTCCCCTCATCCTTCTAAACTCTAATGAGTACAATCCCAGGATCCTTAGCCATTCATCATACGTTAAACCTACCATTCCAGGGATCATTAGTGTGAATCTCCGCTGGACATGCTCCAGCACCAGTATGTCCCTCCTGAGGTGTGGGACCCAAAATTGGACACAGTATTCTAAATGGGGCCTAACTAGGGCTTTATAAAGTCTCAGAAGCACATCACTGCTTTTATATTCCAACCCTCTTGCGATAAACAACTACATTACATTTGCTTTCTTAATCATGGACTCTACCTGCAAGTTAACCTTGACAGAATCCTGGACTAACACTCCCAGATTCCTTTGTACTTCTGCTTTACGAACTTTCTCACTGTTTAGAAAATAGTCCATGCCTGTATTCTTTTTTCCAAAGTGCAAAACCTCACATTTACTCAAGTTGAATTTCATCAGCCATTTCCTGGACCTCTCTCCTAAACTGTCTAAATCTTTCTGCAGCCTCCCCTCTTTGTTACTTCTTCAAAAAACTCAGTTAAGTTGGTGAGTCATGATTTCCCACACACAAAGTCATGCTGATTATCCCTAATCAGTCTTTGCCTTTCCATTCTCTCCGTGTCTGCTGGGTTTTCTCCGGGTACTCCGGTTTCCTCCCACAGTCCAAAGGTGTGCAGGTTAGGTGGATTGGCCATGCTAAAGTACCCATAGTGTTCAGGGGTGTGTGGGTTATAGGGGAATGGGTCTGGGTGGAAAGCTTCAACGGGCAGTGTGGACTTGTTGGGCCGAAGGGCCTGTTTCCATACTGTAGGGAATCTAATCTTATCTAATCAAATACATGTAAATCCTGTCCCTCATGATTCCCTCCAACAACTGGGCCACCGCTGACTTTAGGCTAATTGGTCTTTGGTTCTCTGGCTTTTCCTTACCACCTTTTTTAGACTTAGACTTTTAGACTTAGAACCCTACTGTGTGGACACAGGCCCTTTGGTCCAATAAGTCCATACCGACTCCCAAAGCATCCCACCCAGACCTGTTCCCCCTTTAACCCATCTAACCTGTACATCCTTAAACAGTACAGGCAATTTATCATGGCCAATCTACCTAGCATACACATCTTTGGACTGTGGGAGAAAACCGGAGCACCCAGAGAAAACCCACACAGACTCGGGGAGAATATGCAAACTCCACACAGACAGTCACCCGAGGCTGGAATCGAACCTGGGTCCCTGGTGCTGTAAGGCTGCAGTGCTAATCACTGAGCCACCGTGCCACCCCATCTGTTCACTTTTTAGGGGCACCTCCAATGGCGGTTTTCTTGGGTAGCAGCATGGCCTGGATTATAGGCAGCACTGTGCCCTGAGCGATGGTCACCACTCCCAGCAGCTTGTTGAGCTCCTCGTCGTTGCGCACGGCCAGCTGGAGTTGCCTTGGATTGATGCGGGTCTTCTTGTTGTCCAGGGTTGCCGGCCATTTGAGGATTTCAGCTGTCAGATACTCAAACACGGCTTTAACTAACCTCCAGGCTTCTGGTGCCTCATGTATGGCTATTGATGATACAGATATCTCAGCAAGGGGCCTAGCAAAACCTCCCTAGCTTTCCACAGAGTTCTAGTGCACACCTGATCAGATCCAGGGGATTTATCCACCTTTATGTGTTTTAAGATGTCCAGCACTTACTCCTCTGTAATATGGACATTTTTCAAGATATTGCTATTTATTTCCCCACGTTCTATATCTTCCAATTCTTCTCCACAGTAAACACTGATGCAAAATACTCACTGAGTATCTCTTCCATCTCCTTCAGTTCCACTCATGGCGGCCTTGCTGGTATTGAAGAGGCCCTATTTTCTCCCTAGCTACCCTTTAGTCCTTAATGCCATAGTAGAACCCTTTCGATTCTCCTTAATCCAATTGCCAAAGCTATCTCGTGTCCCCTTTTTGCCCTCCTGGCTTCCCTCTTAAGTATACTCTTACTGCCTTTATACTCTTCAAGGGATTCACTCGATCTCTCCTGTCTACCTGAAATATTCTTCCTTATTTTTCTGGACCAAAACTTCAGTTTCTCTAGTCATCCAGCATTCCCTACACCTACCAGCTTTGCCTTCACCCTAACAGGAACATACTATCTCTGGTTAAGAGAGAGATTTTAACATGTAACAAAAGGAAAAATATGAAAATATTTAAATGTAAAAATTTGTCAGTTTAAAAATCTTCCTTAAAAATTCAAAACCTGGATGAGTGAGATTTCCAGAAGTCAATTTTCAGTGTCAGAAAAATCAATTGCAGGTAATTGACAATTGTCACATTGTTAATAAGGTACTTATGTTCTCAGTTACTGGCCCTGAATATTTGTAACAGATTTTGTTTCTTGTCAACCGTGTAAATCTGGCGCCTTCAGAACTCTTAATGTATGTTGATAATGAAGTGAGTAACACAGTTATTGCTAAGCTAACTGTGGTGTGCTGCAACTTGGAAAGGAATATTTGGATATATGCTTTTAATTTACATTTGCATCTTCTCGTTGCCTTTAGCTGCTATTCGAGTAAAGTATAAGTAGTTGAACAATATTACCTCACCATTATTTTTGAATTCCAGCCCATGATGTTCTGAAGCTGGATTTACTAAAGCTTCCAAAATTGTATTGCAGATCATGCATGTATTTATATTTTCATGCTTAAAATATTGGATAAGCATATGGATGATGATTGGATAGTGTAGGGGGAGGGGCTTAGACTAGTTCCCAGGTCAGCGCAACATCAAGGGCCGAAGGGCCTGTTCTGTGCTGTCTTGTTCTATGTTCTATGTTCTATGTAATCATTTCCAGTAAAATTCATTTCAAAGGCCAATAGGTTTCAAAATATCAGAAAATTTATTTAATAAAGTATCCAGATTGACATTCGGTAACAATGCAACCAATCAAAGCGTGGAAAATAAATCTCATGCCTTCCACACTTGCATTTCCTTTCTGTAAATTCTAAATCCATCACTGCTAAAGTATTGTGTATAGTGCATGGGAAAGGTGCAAATACATTAGAGGGTGTACAGACGCGATTTATTAGAATGGCTCCAAGAATGAGAAGGTTCTGTTATCAGGATAGATTGAAGAAGTTAGAGCTGTTCTTCTTGGAGAGAATGTTGAGAGGCAATTTGATTGAGGCTTTAAAACTCACAAACTGGCTAGTAGATATGGAGAAGCTGTTTGTGCTTGTAAAAGAAACATGAATGGGAGTGCAGAGATAATGGGAACTGCAGATGCTGGAGATTCCAAGATGATGAAATGTGAGGCTGGAGATTCTTTGCTCCTGAGATGCTGCTTGGCCTGCTGTGTTCATCCAGCCTCACATTTCATCATCATGAATGGGAGTGCATTGATTTAAAGTGATGTGCAAATGAAGCAAGGGTGACTAACCAGCCATTTAAGTACTGTGGCCACAAAAGCAAGTCAAAGGTTAGGAGTTCATGGTAGGTAACTCACTTCAAATCCCCTCAACACCTGTCCACTGCCCACAATGGACACGTCAGAATTGCCTAGATGTGTGCAGCTTCAACAACCCTCAAGATGCTTGACACCATCCTAAACAAGGCAGCTCATTGATCTACCACTTTCAACATTCACACCCTTCACCACCAATGCAAATTGGTAGTAATGTGTTCCATCTACAAGACAAACTACAGTAATTCTTCAAGACGGCTTCAAAAAAACCTTCCTAACACCTAGACGGCAACCTCTACCACCCGGAGGGTCAAAGGCAGCTTATACATAGAAACGCCACCACTTGCAAATTCTGGTCCGAGCCAATTACCATCTTTACTTGGAACCACTGTACCTTCACTGTCACTGGATCAAAATTGTAAAACACCTGAGTAACAGCACTATGAATGCTCCTACGTCCCAAGCACTGCAACAGTTGAAGAAGACAGATCACCACGACATTCTCCAGGATAGTTAGGGCTGAACAATAATAGCCTAGTCATCCAAGCCCTCATCTCATTAAAAAAAAGTGTCCTCCACATTCAACTGCTGTGTCTTGACTCCAATCACCACTTTATAAGCTGCAATTTGCCAAACGATGTGGCAATATCTAATGACCCACTTTGCTAAGTCTAGGAGTTCCAAGGTATACAATTGGAAGACTGCCCCTTCTTTTGCTGGTTGCAGATGCATCACATCTTTCACTTTGAGAACCTTATCATGCCCTATTGGGACAATAACACTACAACAGAGGTAGAACAGATTAATTGAGTATATATTTCTAAAAGAGCAGATTATGTACAACGATTGAATATCTGTGCCATGAAACTCATCACAGTTTTTTTTATATATACTCTCCTTCCAAAATATGCCTCGGTCCAGGCCTAACATTCACAGCTAGGGCTGAGGGACCCTATTTACTGGTACATGGTTTTGACTCTGAAGACTTTTGAGGCCTTCATTTGGAAGCTCTGAATCTATTGAAACTTGGCCTGCTGAGAGGCTCAGACAGGTTTGGTCACAGCCTCCTGGGCCCGACCTGCTGGAGGTAATTGAGTTACTGGCAGAAGGAAGGTGGAGAACCCAGATAGCTCTGAATGATTACTTGGCATTGATGCCTGTTGGCACTACCTTTCTTGAAATGAGAGGGCATCTGGAGTGAGGTTGTGCTGGCTCGTCCCCTTGAACCTTGTCATTGATGCTGGAACAGCTGGAATGATGGAGTGCCGGTCTGAGCACATAACTGGCAACTGCTGAACATTCTGCTGGAATTACGTCTCTAATGCAACCAAGTGCTCACATGTCAGTCACCACAGTTGTGAAAACATGGTTGGACTCCTCCATCTTTAACTCCCATTGATTGAGGGCATCTGGCAAAAATGGCTGATATTCCCCTGATTTCATCTGCAGGATGAGCCATGATTGGTCTGCTCAATACAAAAAGAATGCCTTTAGGATTTACATAGCAATTGGAAACTAAGGCCAACACATAAATAATATATTAGAATTTACAGCAGAGAGCTAAGAGATCCCCAAAAGATGTGGCCCACATTAGAAGACCAATTCAGGGTCAGATTAAACGCCCATATTTATTAACTAGAATTCATGTCATTTAGACAGAAGCCTACAGAATCTATAGACCACTCCGTGAGCAGATACAGAGAAAAGGATTTATGCAAATAGAAGTGTTTAGCTCATGGTTGCAGCCATTCCCATTGAAGCTTTCCAGAAAGATTCCCTTGACAAACCAATGATTTACCACGTTGAAGAGCTACTGTAGATGGATGAGGATATGAAGTGATCCTCACAGGTTTAGATCCTAGGTACAAACTTGATAGTTGACACAATCTCTGGAACACCAAGCAAGATATATGGAAGTTATGGAGTTTTGAGTGCACCAAGGAAATGTCCAGGTTTCAAGAAATTTAGCAAAGTATGTGGCAGAAAAGGCTATTGGCAAGGCAGGGCGCTGGGGCATAAGGTTATGCAGCTACAAAGAGCCATACACTGAATCAGAAATACTTTAAAGCAATAGAAAAGGCCAACTGGTATCTTGCCAAGTGATACTTGATGTTATCGACAGATCAAAATCTGACAATGCATACGACAAGACAAACAATGGTGAACACATATTTCACATTATCATTCATGTGGCAAATTTCAATGTGCTCACAGCGTCTGCAAAATTTCAATAATCCATCCTCAAAATACTGTGGTTATTTGTTATTGGTTAAGGTTGACATGGGAGTTAAATGCCAATATAGTAATGCAGCAAATGCTAAAAAGCATCCATCCACAGACTTGGGAGGCAATGATAAAATCTCTAAATGTAATACCTTCAGCATGTAATGGTTTACCAGTTCAATGCGCATGGTAAATAGTGCTGAAATGCATGTACAGTCAATCTGCCTGGACATCACAGATGTTCTACATCGTGGACACTGCTGGGCCAGTAATTGCTGCTATACCAGCATGCTGTGACCACACACTATTCACAGTTCATGGAATCAGTCCAACATGAGAAGACAATAAAAACTGCAATAGCACAATCAAGAAACACTTGCAGAACTGAACATGAAAGGAGACCAGAACACGTCATTTTCTTCTGAATTAGAGGAGCTAAAATCTCAGCTATCTTTTGTGAAGAAAAAAATGAAAATTCAACAGGAGAAGCTGAACTACTAACTCAGGATTACTCCAAACTGAGAATACCATCTCCGATTCGAAGAAGTCATTTGAGAATACCTCTGTTCACCTTACAAAGATGAATGAAATTCTGAAAGAGAAGCAGGATGAACTGTTCCATCTGTATCAATAATCCAATGAAAGGTTTGCTGGTTTACAGGAAGATCTGGAGTATCTCAAACGTAAAACAGAACAGGTTCAGCAGGGGTAATTACGGAAATATTAGTTTGAGCTAAAAGCAATTCTGCAAAAACAGGTAGAGATACGTAATGAACAACAAGGAAATACAGATCATTCATTAGACAGTCCCTTCAAATAAAAATACTAGCTAATGAATTTCTAGTGAAAGAACTCAACCAGGACATCGAGGAAACCAAGCAACCATTGTACCAACATGAGAAGAGGTCCAGTCTCCAAAGAAGACAAAAAGGAAGAGAAAATGAAAAGGCTAAATGATTATTAGAACACATTCTGAAGGAGAAAATATACTGGGCAACAGAAGGCTAAAACTTTAATTGAATTACAAGATGCTAATCAGTAAAACTTGAACTTCTCTTAGGGAGCAAAACAATAACTGCCAAGAAGATTTCCACCACTTGAAACAGCTTAAGGAACAAGTTGGTGATTAAATTGGACCAAATCTTGGCTGTGTTTTGTCAGATAAAAGGAATTCTAGAAAAGCAATGACAGCCTATGAATGCAAATAGGAATGCTAGACAATGTTACTGGTCACTTTGGAAATGGGTACCTCAAGGCAAAGTCACTACCATGAGATCTGGACATATCAGCAAATTACACATGTGTTATAGAGGCTTATAGGCTTCCTTGGTATTGCAAAGAGTTAAACTTTCTATTGGAAAGGAGCCACCATTGCACCACAAGAGTTCCCATTTAACTTTTCTAATCAACTTGTTCAGTGATGGTATTACACACATCTGGGGAAGATGGGTCTTGAACTGAGGCCTATTTGCCCAAATGTACAAACATTACCTGTCATTGTCTTTCGCAGGCCCTCACAGATGAGGACAAATGTCTTCCACTTCGGGGTGAGTCTGTAGGTGGCTGTACAAACCAAGCTACCACAGGCTCTGTACTTGGGGCAGGTGGTGGTCATGGGAAGGGTGGGTGGGGCATTGGTGTGGCAGCATGCCAACATCCTCAGCATCGAGACACTACCATTGCACCACAAGAACCTGATAGATTTAAATAGGTATTTTAAATGAACCTTATCGGAGATTTTATGACGCACTAGCTGAGCAGGTGAGACTTAAACCCAGACAAAGCAGTTATTACATCTTGACACCTGGAAAGATTCATTTGTGCCTTCTGTCTTCTTCCTGTTAGACAGTCAATCTCTTATCTCTGCCAATATGCTACCCCATACAGCAGGAACTTTCTGAAGAATGGTCACTAGACCTACTTAAGGACAAAGGTGGGAAGTTATGCATGGAGCCACAGGAAGTGGGAGAGATCCTTAATGAGTACTTTGTATCAGTATTCACCAAAGAGAAGGACATGACTGATGTTGAGGTCAGGGATGAGTGTGTGAATACTCTAGAGAATGTCGCGAAATTGAAGGAAGTAGTTTTGGGTATCCTAAATTGCATTAATGTAGACAATTTGCAGATGGCATCTATCCCAGGTTGTTGCAAGACCAGAGGGAATAAATAGCTGGGGCATTAGCAGATAGCTTCACATCCTGTTTGACCACAGGCAAGGTTCCAGAGGACTGAAGATTAGCTAATGTTGTTTGTTTGTTTCAGAAAAGAGGCAGGATAATCCAGGAAATTATAGGCCAGTGTGCCTGATGTCTGTGGTGGGGAAGCTCTTGGAAAAGGTACTGAGGGATAAGATAAATACATAATTAGAAGAAAATGGACTAGTTAGTGACAGGCAACATGGTTTTGTACAGGAATTAAATTTTTTGAAGAGATGACAAAAATAATTGATGAACGAAGGGCTGTGGATATAGTTTATATGCACTTTACTAAGGCATTTGGTAAAGTCTGACATGACAGATTGGTGCAAAAACTAAAATCACATGGGATTCAGGGTGGGCTGGCTAGATGGATATGAAACTGGCTTGGTCAAAGAAGACAAGGGTAAGTGGTGTTTTCCAGGATGGAGACCGGTAACTAGTGGTGTTCCAGAGGGATCAGTCTTAGGTCCTTTGTTGTTTGTAGTATATATAAGTGATCTGGAGGAAAATGTGGGTGGTCTGATTAGTAAGTTTGCAGATGACACCAAGATTAGCAGAGTTGCTGATAGTGCCAACGATCGTGAAAGTATGCAACAGGATATAGATAGATTGGCGACTTTGGCACAGAGACGACAGAGTTTTATCCAGACAAATGCATGGTGATGCATTTAGGAGGATCAAATTTAGGTGTAAATTATATTGTAAAAAGCAGAACCCTTAGGAACTTTAACATACAGACAGATCCAGGTATGCAGGACCATAGTTCCCCAAAAGTGGCAATAGAGTGGCCAAGGTGATAAAGAAGGCAAATGGCATTCTTGCCCTCATTGCCCAGGGCATGGAGTACAAGAGTTGGTAAAACATGTTGCAGCTATATAAAACCCTTGTTAGGTTGCATTTAGAGTATTGTGTGCAGTTTTGGTCACCACACTGCCAGAAAGACATGAAAGCTTTAGAGAGAGTGCAGAGAAGGTTCACCAGGGTGTTTCCTAGGACATTGGCTATGAGGAAAAGTTAAAAAGACTAGGATTTTCTTCACTGGAAAGATGGTGGATGGTCAGAGGCTTTTTCCCAGGATTGAAGTTTCAATTACAAGAGGGGAGAGGTTCAGGGTGAGAGAGGGGAAGTTTAAGGGAGATTCATAAAATCCCTACAGTGTAGAAACAGGCCCTTCAGCCCAACAAGTCCATACCAACCCCCAGAGCATTCCACCCAGACCCACCCCTATATAACCCACCTCATCTACACATCCCTGAACACTGTGGGCAGTTTTGCATGGCCAATCCACCTAGCCTGCACATTTTTGGAATGTGGGAGGAAACCCCACACAGACACAGGGTGAACGTGCAAACTCCACATAGACAGTCACTGAAGGGTTGAATCGAACCCAGGTTCCTGGCGCTGAGGCAGCAGTGCAAACCACTGAGCCATTGTGCCATTCTTGCACAGATGTATGAGGAAAGGTTTTCATGCAAAGAGTGGTAGGAATGTGGAATGCACTGCCAGAGGTAGTGGTGGTAGTGGGCATGTTGGTGAAATTTAAGAAACATCAGGATAGTTACATGCATAGGAAGGAAATAAAGGAATATGGACTGAATAAGGGCAGAAGGTTTTATTTTAAGTTAGTTGGGGCATAATGATCGACACAGGTTTGGAGGACCGAGGGGCCTGTTTCTGTGTTGTTCTTCTCTTTTGTTGTTTTGTTCTTTTTTGTTCAAACCTGCAATTCTGTTTTTCTCTCTCTGTAGACATTGCCAGACCTGCTGAGTTTCCCCAGCAAATCCTGGTTTTGTTTAAGATTTGCAGCATCCACAGTTGTTTGGTTTTTATTTTATAACACTATCTAAGTCATTCAACATTATTGTGTAACTTCAAAATGGAAGATTTCAGCTTCTGTCCCAATCAAATCAAAAATTCATCATGTGAGAAATCAAAAGGTACAGATTCACAAGATTTGCAGCTTTCCTGTAAGTGATCTTTAGGCGAGATGTTGATTTGAATTGAGGCTTTTGACAAGTAAAATTAGTACTGCTAGTAAAGCTGTGAAATCTACCATCAACACAAAACCCATTCAGAATGCTTTCAAATTATCTCCATGAACTCCAAGGCAAATTGCAAAGAAAAAACTGACTCTTGGGAATAATTTCAGGGATGAAATTTCATCTTATACTTTTATGATGTTATTTGATCCTCAATAAGATTCCTGCCCTATAATCACTCCTGGGAGTTCGATATTCTCTCGACACAAACAAGATTGAATGATTGCACTCAGAAAGTAACTGCAACTGTGATAATGATCTCTATTGTAAATTTTATTGTTTGGGAGAAAAAATAAACTATAAATAAAATTAAAGGGTGTTTGATATTGAAATACTGAATGAATGATTAATGCACTTCATTGTTCAAATAAAGCTTGTAAAATCTGCGTTAAGTTAGACTTAGGAATCCATGTTTAATATTCTTGTCTATAAATGTGTTTGGCCAACTATTATCACCTTTGTCCTCTGCTGTGTAGGTCTCTGACATTAATACATGACCCACAAAGCTGCATCATAGTTACCTTCAGTAGTGCTGTGTCAATGACAGGTGGCATGATTCAACTGGAGCAAGTTCAGCAACATCCGAAAAGCAGGACCCTTCCCCTCCATATTTTCTCCTCATGTTTTCATTACAATTGTATTTGACATCAACTGTTGCTTTTAGATTGATGAAAGTAAACAAACATGCACACAGAGCAAGAGTAGGCCATTTGGTTGTATGAATCTGCTTCACACCTGCTGAAATCATGGCAGATCCAACTTTAACCTCAAATCCACATTCCTGTCTTCCCTCATAACCTTTCACTCCTTACCATGCCAAGAATCTACTCACCTCTCTGTTAAAACAGTAAGTGATTCCAGTTCCACCATCTTTTCAAGAAGAGAGTTCCAAAGATTTACAAACCTTTGTGAGAGGATTATTGCATCATCTCCATTTGCCATAGGTTTTCCCACTAATTTATCTAGCTTTTTTTGGTAGCATTCTTGTGCCCTCTTCACAACATAATTTCCACCAGTCTCTGTGTCATCAGCAAATTTGACTACTGTAACTTTTGTTGCTTCATCTAGATATACTCTGATCAACCTGTTCAGAGATGTTATTGCAGGTGGGATCTGAACCCAAGCCTCCTAACTCAGAAGTAGAGACTCTACCACTCTGCCACAACAACCTTCATTTCTTCAGATGTTTGGTTTTTCTTCTTCTCCATTTCCAGAAGTGCTTTTGCATGCAACTGATTTATTTTTCCCATCAGCACATCACCCATAATACTTTTCACCCATCGTGTGCCACCATTACATCATCCAGTTAATGAATTTATGTCTAATGCCTGGCTGTCCTTTCATCTAAGTCATTGATATAAATTATAAACACCTGTAGTCCTGGAACTGATCTCATTGGCACACCACTCACAACGTCTTGTCACCCTGAAAAAGACCCATTTATGCATTTTCTCTTCCTTCTATTAAATGGCTAATCTTCAATCCATGCCAATTTGCAACCCCTACAACCGTGAGCTTTTGTTTTCAGCGTTAACCTTTGATGTCATCCTCTATGATTTCTGAAAATCTAAGTATGGTACATCCATCCATTCCCGTTTATCCACAGTATCTGTCACTTTCTCAAAGAACTCCAATAGATTGATTGAACATAATCTCCTGTTTAAAAACCATGTTCATTCTGCTGGATTACCTGGAAATTATCTAAGTGATCTGCTCTAACTTATTTAGTAATAGGTTTTAACAGTTTGCCTGTGACAGATATTAAGCTTACTTTCCTGTAGTTTCCTGCTCTCCTTCAGCTACATTTGCTATCTTTTACTTCAGTGGGATCCTTCCTTGAATCAAGAGCTTTTTGGAAAACTAAAACCAAGCATATTGACTATGTCTAGCCACTTCTTTTAAGACCTCAGGGAGAAGTCCATCAGGACCTGAGCAACCTACAGTGCCAATAGTTTATTCAGTGCCACTGTTGAATTGCTGGGATTTTTCTGAGTCTCTCCCTGGATGTTTCTTGTGTCCTCTATCATGACACACTGATTAGTAATGCTGGGTCATACTACATCTCTAGCCAGGGAAAAAAGATTATACATTTGTGTTCATAGATGAATGAGTAGAGTAATACAATAATTCTGATGCTAATGAGAAGCCAGTGTATCAAATTACCTTTGCATCATGGCCCATGCATCCGAAGAAAAATACTGATCTGGTGCTGATTTTGCATCATTATGTTACAGTTTTTCTTATAACCCAAAGTACAGTAAAACAAAGGGTGCAATATGACTATTATTGGCATTTTTAGCTTCTTAGAACCCATTTCAATTTTCCTATAATGTCACAATATGGAAAGATAGGATATCTTTACTGTACCATGCATTGGTAAAGTTGCAGACCATCAAAAACATGGCCATTCTCATTCTTTGAGCTCCCTGCAGGGATTGGTGAATTTACTCATGGCAATTTTGCCAAAAGAATTCTGAAAATTGAATTAACTAATGAACCAAAACAACAATTAACTTGCATTTAAAACGTTAGTGTATTGTGATATCTCAATTAAATTTCTGAGTATTATTTATAACGCAATAATTCGTGAAAACAACTTTTTTAATGTGTGGATTATAGCCTAGAATTAGTTTTGTGGTTAGAGAACAAACATGGAGGGCATTCTGTTTCTGCTACATATTTACCCCTAGTTGAATTCCTGCAGAAAGTCCACTGATTTCCGACATGTAATTCCCCACTGCATCTGTCATGATGTAGTTTTTTACAGTAGGACTGGGAGGATACAGGGCTTCCCCAGAAATTACACAAAGTTGTTCCATACCTGAAGTGCTCATGCCATATGTTCTATGATGTCGTATGTAAGTGATATCCAATGATTGCAATGGCAACTGATCACTGGAGAAGCCTTAAATAGATGCTATGCCTTTTCCCACTCTCCTATGTGATATGGGAATTATGAAATCACTCTTTCATCACTGTTGGATGTCTGCCCATTTAACTCTGTTAATACTGTGGCCTTTCAGTTCAAATGACCCTAAGCTTGGGATTTGGAGCAGTTGAGGAGAGCCAGTGCACTTGAGTCAGTAGAAGTCCCATACTCTGCAGAAATCCTGTTACATCATACTTTTCATCAAACATTGAAGATTTTTGTATTGCTCGTTCTTTACATTTAATTCATGAATTAAGAAATCTGTATGATGAGAATGATTGTAAAGTTGTGCTCTTTTATTGCAATTCCATGCTTAGATCACAATTATGATTCTATATTACCTTATCTGACTTTGACTATACCAATTATGCATCTTATTGATGGTTCTATGGTTGTCAAATCTGGATGACTGAAATAATGATGCAAATTAAGGATCAATTTGCAATTAGATGACTATGTAAGTGATCATTAAAACCAATGATTATAATTGTGCTGCTGGGATTTAACTGAGAAGTGCTTGAACAGGACTATTGATATTTATAAAACGTGAAGCAGGAATCAGTGTAATTTTTTGAACAGTGTATGAGCTTTATCTTACCTAAGCTGCTATATGCTAGTGAGATACCAATAAAAAATACTTTGATTATTCTGTGTTTGAGTATAGGGATTGACATTAGTATATCTCAATAACAAAAGGTAATGTTGACTGATAGATAAATTGTGGATTACTTCATAATTTCATGACAAAAACATAGATAATATGTTTTTTTTGTTTAGAGTGGAATGAAAGTTCTGAGTGGGACACAAGAAACTATTTCTAGGTGGTTCTTATTGTATAGGTAACATTTTAGATACTTTCTAATCTAATCAAAGGTTCAGAGATGTTATTCCAGAATCCTGGATCAGGTAAGACTTGAACTCAGCCTCAGAGACACCAACATTGTACCACAAGAGCCCTACCTTAGGTAAAGCTTAAGATAACAAAGTGTGAAGCTGGATGAACACAGCAGGCCAAGCAGCATCTCAGGAGCACAAAAGCTGACGTTTCGGGCCCAGACCCTTCATCAGACAGGGGGATGGGGTGAGGGTTCTGGAATAAATAGGGAGAGAGGGGGAGGCAGACCGAAGATAGAGAGAAAAGAAGATAGGTGGAGAGGAGAGTATAGGTGGGGGGGGGGGGGGGGGGGGTATAGGTCAGTCCAGGGAAGGTGGACAGGTCAAGGAGGCGGGATGAGGTTAGTAGGTAGGAAATGGAGGTGCGGCTTGAGGTGGGAGGAAGGGATAGGTGAGAGGAAGAACAGGTTAGGGAGGTGGGGACAGGCTGGGCTGGTTTTGGGATGCACTGGGTGGAGGGGACAAGCTGGGCTGGTTTTGGGATGCAATGGGGCAAGGGAAGATTTCGGTCCGCCTCCCCTTCTCTCCCTATTTATTCCAGAAGCCTCTCCCCATCCCCCTCTCTGATGAAGGGTCTAGGCCTGAAACATCAGCTTTTGTGCTCCTGAGATGCTGCTTGGCCTGCTGTGTTCATCCAGCCTCATACTTTGTTATCTTGGATTCTCCAGCATCTGCAATTCCCATTATCTCTAGGTAAAGCTTATTTTTCTTTCCTTTTCTTTATCCAGATGTGCTATTGTACACAACCAAACAGCTTTACCCATCACCAAATCACCTTTTTTTATATATTCAACCTGCTCAGAGATGTTATTACACCTCTCTGGAGCGGGGAGACTTGAACCTGGACCTCCTGGCTCAGAAGCAGGGACATTAAAATTAATTTTAAAATTAATCTATTTATTTATTCATATCCAGATGTGTTTTCACACACAACTGAATGTTTTATTTTATTATCGCCAAATCACCCTTCGTATTTTTTTCATCTGTTAACTGGCACCTGTAAATCATACCCTTTTTGCAGTCAATTAATTTATATGCAAAACCCATTGAGGGCAATGCAGACCATCAAAGCTGAGGGAGAGGGGAAGGGAAGTAGATCAAAGTGGAGCTGGACCACATCTGCTTTATTTTTTTTTCTATATCCAAAAGTGGTAGCACACACAACTGAATGATTTGTCTACCACCCTATCACCATGATTTTTTTTTTAAAAATGTGTATCTGCGACCAATAAATCACCCATGCGACCAATTGAATATTTACAGGGAAAGTTTGTTATAAGTGATGCAAATGACCAAAAGTGAAGGTGAGCAGGAAGAGGCTAAATCAAAATAGAGTTCAAGGGGGAGACAAAGCATTCTATCCCTTGCAGTGGTCACCTGTCTCCCAAGGCATCGAGAGTATTGGTGGACACCACATGCTCCCTCTCTGAGGATACCCAGGCACAAATCTAAGTGCAGAAGAGGAACAAACAGCAGAAATAACGCCCTTCATAGCCCATTGTTTGGACTTTTTGATTGTCAAATTGGTCAGACCCAGGAGTAGACCCATGAAAATGTATACTGAATTGCCCACACCCCTCTACACTGGATATCCAAAGAGCAGGAGTGTGGGCTGAATTGTACCCAAAAGCACACCAGAAGATTTTCCAACTAACTAAAAACTAGGCCAAGATAATAAAGTGTGAAGCTGGATGAACACAGCAGGCCAAGCAGCATCTCAGGAGCACAAAAGCTGACGTTTCGGGCCTAGACCCTTCATTGGTGGGGGTTCTGGAATAAATAGGGAGAGAGGGGGAGGCGGACCGAAGATGGAGAGTAAAGAAGATAGGTGGAGAGGAGAGTATAGGTGGGGAGGTAGGGAGGGGATAGGTCAGTCCAGGGAAGACGGACAGGTCAAGGAGGTTGATTATCTCTAAAAACTAGGCCAAATCAGTTTGAGACATTTCCAATCAACCTGTTCAGAAATGTTATTAATATCTCTGGAGTAGTGGGATTTCAACTCAGGTCTCCTGGCTCAAAGGTAAGGACACAACCATCACACCACAAAAGGGCCCCGTAAAATCTGCTTTAAATTTTTATTTTTTGAAACCTTTAAGCTATTTTTTCTAACCCAACTGTTCAAAGATGTTATGACACCAGGATGAGAGATCTAGAATGCCAAGGAGCATAAAATCTACTAACCTGTTCTTCCAGGCTCTAAAAAAAAGTAAGTGTAGGCCTTAGTCCTCACTTCATCCACAGTCTCCCAAAACCTGAATCATTAACTGCCTTGGAACTGCACGCAGACTCTGCACTTACCTTGAGCCCTTCATGATTTCTGAATCACCCAATGTTGTTGGTACTACATCATCACTGTACTGTCATATACCCTTTTTGGTCAGAAAGTTGATGAATAATATGTTAATGAGGTTTCACTGTTTAAAATTTGCTGAGTTTCCTGTTTGTGTCGGCACTTTCTACTCTGGAATTAAAATCCCCTCTTAAAGCTTTGTTCCATTTGCTTCATTGACTGTTACAGAATCTGATAATTGAAGTTTCAAAATGTGCTGGAGAGCCACTTTTTAATCTAAGGATACTACTATATTGTAGGAGTAATTGTTAACCTTCAGCTTGGTGTCTATTAACCGAAGCCTTCCATTTAAAACATGAAACCACAAATATTTAACAGTCAAAATTGTTCGTCAAACACCAAATACCTGCACTTCCAGTTTCATAAATCATAGTTGACCTCCAAATATTTTAGTGAAAAGAAAAGAATTCAGTGTTTTCAATGTTTTTAATGTCAGGAAACAAATTGAGCTTCATTAGGCTTTTCCAGTTTCCTTTTAATAGTAATGTCACACTACCTAATGAGTTCTGAGTGTCAACCATGTGTGACAAATGGCTCACAGCCTGTGTAGTGGAGCAATGTGAGTAGAATTTTGATTAGTGCAGCTCTGCAGTTACAGGTTTCTGTTTTGCTACTATATTCAGAGACCTCTAAAGTGATCTAATAGTGGTTTAGGACTAGATTAGTTTAACAGTGATTCAAGAAGTTGCTGAAAGATAAGTGGAGATTTGGGGCTTGTTAATGCAGATCAACAGCTTTGCTGGTAATCCTCTGAATGCAAATGACACAGATAATATGATGTCATATCACACGTGTAGAGATGCTTTGTTTCATAAAACTCCGCAAGGCAGCAATTCTGTTCTTCATTCACAGCTTTTTCTCCCATTGTGTGGAGATGCCGGTGTTGCAGTGAGGTGGACAAAGTCAGAAGTCATATGACACCAAGTTAGAGTCCAACAGGTTTATTTGGAATCAAGAATCCCATTACAATTCCACATTAAACTGTTGGGCTATAACCTGCTGTTGTGTGACTTCTGATTTTCTCCTGTTGTCAAAACTAGACAGTTTCAACTTAACCTCCAAATTAGGTGATCGTAACTGGTGTGATTACTGTATAGTTTTACAAAATATAAAACATAGCTTAACACTTTACAAAGCTACACAGTTATTTATTCTGAATAACAAAGTGTGGAGCTGGATGAACACAGCAGGCCAAGCAGCATCTCAGGAGCACAAAAGCTGACGTTTCGGGCCTAGACCCTTCATCAGAGGGTGCTCCTGAGATGCTGCTTGGCCTGCTGTGTTCATCCAGCTCCACACTGTTATCTTAGATTCTGCAGCATCTGCAGTTCCCATTATCACTTATTTATTCTGAAGTTTGATTTTTCAGAAGGATATTCAGATATGAATAATATTTAGTCATGGAGAACGTAAACTGTGTTCACAGAAAGAACATATAGAACTGTGACAAAGGAAGAAATTCAATATTTTGTTGATTAGAGAAAAAGTTAAACAAAGCTCATTTTAATGTTTGAAATATGTTATCTTTTGTAAGTCAATTCAATCGTGAGCTGTCTAAACTGCCATACAATCCATACTCTACATATTAACCATACAGGGTGTGAAATTGTTTTATGCCAACAGCACAATATAGGTTTATTGCAAGTTGGCAGCCACATTTTCCAGTGCCAGTTTCTTTTTCATTAACTTAGAAAATATTGTCAAGATGTTGAATTTCAAGCCAAGATTATTGATGAAGTGTAGTCTGCAAAGATTGAATATTGAAACTTGTATTTTTGGGAGTAGTTATACAGTTCTGAAAAGGGAGAAGCTCACTGGCTCAGAAGAGAGAATCACTTACAATGTCATTAGCCATAAAACCTACTTGGGAAGTTGACTGCTCAACAGTTTGATGAGAATGAGTTAAAATGGGCTCACAGGGTGTATAAGCATAAACAGCAGGATAAGAGATCCAGTAATAGTCGACACTTTAAAAGAGGCTCAGCCAGGTGGGAAAGAATAACAACTGAGACAACTGAGTGCAGGGGTCTGTCATGCAACAAAAAATCCCATTTGCTGCACTTGTTCTTCAAGGTATGGGTAAAGGTGGAAGGGAAAGATTTGCAGAAATGGTTGGTCATTGCAAAAAATGCCTAGCAATTAAGCTTCTTGTTCGCAATAGTTACTTTGTGCTTGTGGGATTTGTTGAATTACAGCTTTAGAACTTCTTGTTTCATCCAGCCTAATCTGGAAATTGATAGATAAACTAGTATTTTTTTTACCAGATATATTCAAATCTGTAGGTGGACTAGGAAAATCAGAGTTGCTTTGCTTTGTTTGATTTGATTTGATTTCTTGTTACGTGTGTTTATGGCAAACAGTGAAATGTGTTATTTAGTGTAGCCATTCTCCAGTGCCATCTTAAAAGACAGAAAATAAACCAAAACACAGAGTATAAAGTCAGAAATATAAAACAACAAAGTTCAGCTCAAAATCTTATTTCAGTAAAGTCAGGCAGTCTTTGGAACAGCTCCCACGTCTAGCTCAGCCATGGGCCTGGGATCCGGGGTCCTCCATCCTGAAGCCTCATGTCCTTGCTATTAAACCGACTACACCCCTGCAACTGTGCTTTACCATTACGTTGCCACCACTGGAAAAAAGACTGGCCACTCTCTGGCACCATCCCATCTCCACTACTGCTGCTGCTATGAATTGATATTGTGCCAATCTCGCTGATACAGCTACCGCCATTGCAGCAAGGTCCAGCACTGGGACCAATCCTGCTGCTGTCGCTGCCTCCACTGTCAGGCACCCGCGCCTAGCTGCGGACTTGGAGCCTCGGCTCAGCCTGCAAGTCCAGATTGGTAGCAGATCTTAGAAAAGGAATTTGTGGAATGTCTATAAGATGCCTTTTTGGAGCAGATTGTGGTAGAGCACGTGAGGGAACAGGCAGTTCATGTGTAATATAGCAGACTTGATTAGAAACCTGGAGGTGAAGGAACCCCTAGGGAGCAGTAACCGTAATATAATAGAATTCATCCCTCAGTTTGAGAGGGTGAAACTGAAATCGCATGTAACAGTACTGGTAACTACATAGACATGAGGGAGGAGCTGGCCACAGTTGTTTGGAAAGGGACCCTACCAGGGAAGACAGCGGAGCAGCAGTGGCAGGAGTTTCAGGGGGCAGTTCTGGAGGCACAGAAGGAATTCATCCCAAGGAAGAAGGAACATACTTGGGCAGGACGAGGCACCATGGCTGATGATATAAATCAGGGACGGCATAAAAGCCAAAGGAAAAGCATACAAGTGAAAATTAGTGGGAAGCCAGACAATTGGGAAGCCTTTAAAAATCAGCAGAGTACAACTAAAATCGCAATAAGTGGGGAGAAGATGAAATATCAGGGTAAGCTGTCTACTAATATAAAAGGAGATTGAAGGAGTTATTTTAGATACATAAAAGAGGTGAGAAAGAGGTAAGAATGGACATGGAAGAGGGTAGATTCATTGATTTTGAAACAATTTTATTGCTGGAAGAGCAGTTCAAAAAACAATGTATTTCTTACCCTTGAAGAGTCACCAAATGCAGTGGAAACACTTTGCAAGTTAAATAAAATGTGTGTAGGGCATAATTTATGCCTTGTAGTTTGGTATTTAAATTGGGCTGTTTCTAATTAAAAGCAGTCCCTGCTGTGTTTTTCTGGCAACGTGGCAGGGGCGTCGGGGTGGGGGGGAATAGTTTCCTTTCTGATGCGTATAAATGTCTTTGTGGGTGGCCAGGGGATCAGTGAAATTGAAAACATTGTAACAAAGTGTGGGGCTGGATGAACACAGCAGGCCAAGCAGCATCTTAGGAGCACAAAAGCTGACGTTTCGGGCCTAGACCCTTCATCAGAAAAAGGGGAGGAGAGGGTTCTGAAATAAATAGGGAGAGAGGGGGAGGTGGATTGAAGATGGATAGAGGAGAAGATAGATGGAGAGGAGACAGACAAGTTAAAGGGGTGGGGATGGAACCAGTAAAAGTGAGTGTAGGCGGGGGTGTAGGGAGGGGATAGGTCAGTCCGGGGAGAACGGACAGGTCAAGGGAGCGGGATGAGGTTAGTAGGTAGGAAATGGAGGTGCGGCTTGAGGTGGAAGGAGGGGATAGGTGAGAGGAAGAACAGGTTAGGGAGGCAGGGACGAGCTGGGCTGGTTTTGGGATGCAGTGGGGAAGGGGGGATTTTGAAGCTTGTGAAATCCACATTGATACCATTGGGCTGCAGTGTTCCTAAGTGGAATGTGAGTTGCTGTTCCTGCAACCTTCGGGTAGCATCGTTGTGGCACTGCAGGAGGTCCAGGATGGACATGTCGCCTAAGGAATGCAAGGGGGTGTTGAAATGGTCCGCGACTGGGAGGTGCAGTTGTTTACTGCGAACCGAGCGGAGGTGTTCTGCAATGTGGTCCCCAAGCCTCCGCTTGGTTTCCCCAACGTAGAGGAAGCCACACCGGGTACAGTGCATACAGTATACCACATTGGCAGATGTGCAGGTGAACATCTGCTTGACGTGGAAAGTCTTCTTGGGGCCTGGGATGTGGGTGAAGGAGGAGGTGTGGGGACAAGTGTAGCACTTCCTGCAGTTGCAGGGGAAAGTGCCGGGTGTGGTGGGGTTGTAGGGAAGTGTGGAGCGGACAAGGGAGTCATGGAGAGAGTGGTCTCTGCGGAAGGCAGACAAGGGTGGGGATGGAAAATGTCTTTGGTGGTGGGGTCAGATTGCAGATGGCAGAAGTGTCGGAGGATGATGCATTGGATCCGGATGTTGGTGGGGTGGTATTTGAGGACAAGAGGGATTTTCTTTTGGTGGTTATTGCGGGGAGGGGGTGTGAGGGATGAGTTGTGGGAAATGCGGGAGACTTGGCCGAGTGCGTTCTCGACCACTGTGGGGGGGAAAGTTGTGGTCCTTGAAGAACGAGGACATCTGAGATGTACGGCCTCATCCTGGGAGCAGATGCGGTTAAAGGCGAAGGAATTGGGAATAGGGGATGGAATTGTTGCAGCAAGGTGAGTGGGAGGAGGTGTATTCTAGGTAGCTGTGGGAGTCTTGAAATGGATATTGGTTTCTAGGTGTTTGCCTGAGATGGAGACAGAGAGGTCCAGGAAGGTGAGGGGTGTGTTGGAGATGGTCCAGGTGAACTTGAGGTTGGGGTGGAAGGTGTTGGTGAAGTGGATGAACTGTTCGAGCTCCTCGTGGGAGAATGAGGCAGCGCTGATACAGTCATCAATGTAACGGAGGAAGAGGTGGGGTTTAGGGCCAGTGTAGGTGCGGAAGAGGGATTGTTCCACGTAACCTACAAAGAGGCAGGCATAGCTTGGGCCCATGCAGGTACCCATGGCCACCTCCTTTGTCTGTAGAAAGTGGGAGGAATTGAAAGAGAAGTTGTCGAGGGTGAGGACAAGTTCAGCTAGGTGGATAAAGGTGTCAGTGGAGGGGTACTGGTCAGACCTGCGGGACAGGAAGAAGTGGAGGGTCTTTAGGCCATCTGCATGGAGAATGCAGATATATAGGGACTGGACGTCCATGCTGAAGATGAGGTGTTGGGGACCAAGGAATTGGAAGTTCTGGAGGAGATGGAGGGCGTGGGTGGTGTCACAGACGTAGGCAGGGAGTCCCTGGACCAAGGGGGAGAAAACGGAGTCCAGATAGGTGGAGATGATCATTGGCCTCTGTTTTCGTCTGGGCAATCTTCTCAGCCAGCTGAGCCTTCCACATTCTGCTTGTCTTTTTCAGAGCCTCTCCATCATGCAATCTACAGTGATCATGGTTGTAGCTGATTGTCTCCAGTTGTCAGTCTCAATATCCGTGAGCTTCAAATCTTGTTTGCAAGTATTCTTGTAGCAGACATATGGATAGCCAAGAGGGTATTAATGCCATTTTTCTGTCTTAACTCGAATAACCTTTGACTCCCATCTTGGTCAAGAAAGCATCTACCTCTGTTGCAAAAATATTTAGTGACCCTGCCTCCACTGTTGCCGGGTGAAAGGAGTTCCAAACACTCGTCACTCTTTGAGAGAAAACAATTTTTGATGCTAATTTTTCCATTGCTGTGAAAACAGGTGCAAATTATTTGTTAAATTCATCTGTCAAATGCAAGATATTACTTTAATCCCTTAGCTGTGCCTACTGCCATGTGCCTCATAAATCCCCTTTCTGATCTTGAATCAGCCCTACTCCTGATTTTACTACTCTTGCGGCTACTTATGCCTGTAAAATACTTTGAGACACCCTTTCATGTTGGCTGCCAGTCTTTTTTCCTAATTCTCTTTGCTTCACTTACTTGCTTTTTCACCTCCCCTCTGAATGTTTGTATTCCTCTTGGTTTTCAATTATATTTTCGACCTGAGACTTGTTGTAACACCTAAGTGTCCTTGTCATCCGGGGAGCTCTGCATTTATTCATCTTCCCATTCCTATTTGTGACAATCTACCTCAAGCATTTTCTCTTTGGAGTTAGCTCACTGCTCAGTTACAGTATTTTCCACCAACCTCACATTCCAATCTTTCTCCCTGTCCCATTGATGTCAGCTGTCTGCCAATTTCTTACTCTGATTTAGCACTTGTCATTCTCCACTATCATCCTGAACCTTACAATGCACTGATCACTGTCTCTTAAATGTTCCTTCACTGATGCTTAGACCACCTAATTTCGAAGAACCAGGCCCAACCCTGCCTTCTTTCTTGTTGGACTGGACACATGTTGCTGAAGCAAACTTCGATGCACAGTCCAACACTTACCTCCCATTGACCCTTAGAGTACCAGCATCCCAGTTTATATTTGGATAATTGAAGTCACCAATTATAACTAGTCTATAAAGTCAGCATCTCTCTATATTTTCTCTGCAGATTTGTTCCATGACTGCTTAGCGAATATTGCCACCTTTCCCCCTACTTTATTTCCTTTTGTATCTTTTCTGGAAGAACTTAGAGGGTTCTACTATTACCCGATATAGTTGACTTTACCCATAATGTTGTCATGGCAAAAGGAAATTAAATTAAGCAGCTTTGGCAAGCAATCAATTTTCTTCAGCAGCTTAAATAGACCACATGATGAAATGTCATGATGAGATCAATAAAGGTAATATATAATGGTCTCCGTTATTTGCAGCACATCTCTTGCAACTGTCAGTCTGAAAATATCTTGTCAACTGTACATATTCCAGTTCTGATACCATGTTGCCATTCAGAGTAGATACATTCAGCCTGGATCTGCAGTTCAACAAGGCCAACATGGGCAAAAACTTTTCCTGCAATGTTCAGCTCAGGGATGCTTCGATTGTTGTTACAGTCACTGTGGTCACTCTGGTTCTTGTACAGACCACAATCTTTGTAACCAATATAACCTGGGTCACAGAAGTAGTAGGAACTGCTGATGCTGGAGAATCTGAGATAACACGGTGTGAAGCTGCAGCCCAAGGGTATCAATGTGGACTTCATAAGCTTCAAAATCTCCCCTCCCCCAACCCAGACCCAGTCTAGCTAGTCCCCGCCTCCCAAACTATTCCCCCCCACCTCAAGCCCAACCCCCATCTCCTACCCACGAACCTCATCCCGCATCCTTGACCTGTCTGTCCTATCCCCTCCCTAACTCCCTATCTACATTCACCCTCACTGGCTCTAACCCCACCTCTTTGACCTGTCTGTCTCCTATCACCCTGTCTTCTCCTTTATCCATCTTCTATCTGCCTCCCTCATCTCCCTATTTATTTCAGAATTCCCTTCCCCTCCCCCATTTCTGAAGAAGGGTGTCGACCTAAAATGTCAAACGTTCCTGCTCCTCTGATGCTGCTTGGCCTGCTGTGTTCATCCAGCTTCACACCGTGTTATAACCTGGGTCACTACAGCTCCCTTAGGCAAACACAGAGAAATCCATACAGATGCTTCAAGGGAGCCTGATTTCTGTGCACTTTGAGTTCAAGGGGTTTGCACATGACAACTGAGCCAATAGCTTGGTAAGCTTCTTCACTATCAGTTCAGTAGCCTGTTCTGCTTCCCACATATCCAAGCTTTCTTGATAAATGTGCTATCCCTCAAGTACAACTCAAGTGAATGTGTTATTCATTAACCAACTGTTTATTACAGTTGGACAGAACCATTCCTGCTCTTATTTTCAATTTAGCTGTTTTCTATGTTGATGCACCTATGCCTTTTTGTTCACTTCACATATGCCCGAGCATTTCTTGTGTCAAACGACATCTGGATATTCTGGCCAAATTATAACTTACCTATCAATCCTACTTTGAGTTGCCCTTAGCACTTTCAGAGTCTTTTGCGTGAGTTTCTCTTGGAAAAGCATGACATGTGTTGTAGTAAGTGCAATTTATTATCAAATACTTTTTATTATCTGATATGTAGTTGTATAAATGACAAAGGAAGCATATGAAAGTAAGGATGTATATGCCTTCCTATCTGCATTGAATATCTCTATTAACTAGTGTTTGACAACTAATAAACTATGTAATACAATGATAAAGATTATATTATTAATAAGCTCAACACAAAGCTGTGCAGGTTGTATTCAGTGACACAGTATGACTAATCTGTGTAGTAGTCAATTGTGATTGTTTGAATGTGCTTTCCAGCAGAGCTATCCAATGCATTATCTTTCTTAAATTACCAAGCTGCTGGATATAAAGTGCTTTGAGTCAACATCATTTATATTATGCATAAGATTATTTGAAAGAGCTAGCAACCTTACAATTAAAAGACACTTTTACACTTAGTGTGTGATACAGTGTAAGATGCAGGTTGTTGTTTAATATCGATTCTTTGCATAAGCAGTAGTCAAACTTGTGTTTCAGAGTAGCTCAGCTTGTTTTCACTGTTTCCAATATAGTGAGAAGAAGTGTTTCAAAAAGTATTTGACATTCACTAGCATTTTCAGTTTAAATAAATATTAGATTTGTAAGCATATATTCTTCCAGCAGCAAAAATTTCTGATGTTATAAAAAAATTGACTGCACATAATTTTATTTTTTGTAGTTCCACATAAATGGCTTTTTAATATTAAAACATTACTGTACAATAGATCACTATGGAATCAATGTCAGCATTCTGATTAAAGTGCTGCAGATGCTGGAAATCTGAAACAAACATAGAAATAGCTGGAGAAACTAAGCATTATGAAGTATAGAATTGAATGCAAAATGTTAACTGTTTTCTCTGCCAGACCTCCTGAGTTTCTCTATCATTCTGTGTGTTTGTTTCAGCATTGTGATGTCCATTCAAGCATTACAAAACGTAGGAGTCAATTTACTTAAATAAATCCTGCTTTAGGAGAACTGTAAAAGGGCACACCTGGAACAGAACCAAACATAACTAAAAATATGGTGCCAACCTGGTGAAGCTACAGGATCACAGGATCATATATATGCTAAACAAAAAAAAACAACATACTATATGTACAGGACTGCCTGTCATTTGGAGAACTGGGAACGATTGTCATTTCAGTGGAGGATGCCTGACAGAATTATGCTCATCAGACACTTAACTGCCCATTGTTGACATTCTGTAGGATTGAGGATTGAGGGGGTGGAAATCTCACCCACTGAGACAAACTAGTCAATCAACGACCATTGCTGTCAGCATCACAAAGATTGTTTGCAAGATTTTAGAATTCTTTCATGGTTGTGGGCCTTTATGGCTTGGCCAGAATATTGTTGCTTTGAGAACCTGATAACCTGCATTCCTGAACCTTTTTTTGAATCCATATGGTGTAGGTACTATCAACAGTGCTATTTCAAAGGAACTTTCAGGATTTTGACCCAGCAACAGTGAAGGAACAGTGATATAGTTCCAAGTAAGGGTAGTGTTGTGACTTGAAGAGAAATTTGCAGGTGGGGATGCTCCCACATATCTGCTGCCCTTGGTGATAGAAATTGCAGGTTTGGAAAATGTTTTTGAAGGAGCCTTTGTGAAATGTTGCAGTGCATCTTGTAGATGATACACAGTTTCTACTGTGTGTCAGTGATGGAGGGAGTGAATGTTGAAGGTGTTAGATGGGATGCCAATTAACTGGGGTACTTTGTCCACAATGGTACCAAGCCTCTTGAGTGTTGTTAAAACTGCATTCAGGCAAGAGAAAACAGTCCATCACACTCCTGAGTTGGGCCTTGTAGACCATAAACAGATAGAAGTAAATCAGGAATTGAGTTGCTCCTTGCAGGATTTCTAACCTGTGACCGTAGAAGCACATATCAGTCAGGGATCCTGACCAATAAGTCAAAGGTAGCCTCCAACATTGGTGAGATTGGCAACAGACAAGTATCTGAACTGGGAGTCCTTAGCCACGGGATCTATATCTCTGCAGCCAGGGAACTGGCCATGGTCAGTCCTGTAGCTCCATAGTTCATGGATTTGGCCAGTGGGGTCAGGGAGATGTACAGACACAATTTGGGGCTCTGGGTACTTTCTGTCCAGGGCTGTTGAGTTATGCTGCTTAAGGGACTGGGTCATAGTCAGTCCATTGGGTCCATTCAGTGAAATCATGGAAAATGGGGTAGAGGAACAAGAGGGCTCACCTCTGTGGGAAGGAGACTCAGAGTAGTTTGTGGGGATTGGGGCCTGCAGGCTGGGGGTGGGAATATGACATTTGTGAAGTGGGAGGCAACTGTATTCGAAAGTGTATAAAAGCAAGATGGGAACAGACCATTGCATTAATTCATGTCAGGAGCACCCTGGCTTCAAGGAGAGGATACTGTATGGTCAACCCTGACATGGTAACCTCATATGCCAGGGGCTGTTGGAGGAAAGATGGGCATGTAGATGAGTTGGGTAGGGATGTAGGAGGTGCAAAGCCTATGGGCTTCATGCAACATGTCATCAAGAAGGGGATCTGGATGTTTGGGACCTGACCAAAACATAGAGATGGAAGCTGAAAACTACTACCCAAAAAACAGCCACTTCCCACTGTGCACCAATGCCACTAAAGTGCCCTCAAAAGGTATTTTCCTTCTTTCCTTCCCATTATATGTTTCCTGGCTGGGATGGAAGGAGCATGCTCAGGAGTGGAGGCCACCAACATTTGGTTGGGTGACCCGAGACAAATTTCTGTCTGAATGGCCCAGACATTCCGAGGGTCTTTTTACCACTGGCAAGTGGACCCTTCTTGGCTTGAACCTCCAAGTGCCAGATAGGCAAGCAGGGTGGAGATGCAGGATCTGGCCACCTGTGGAACATCCTGAGAGGGGACTGCTAAGGAACATCTGTGTGGTTCCTCCACCATCTTGAAAACACTCTATGACCTCCTCATCGAGGCTGCCAATCTCATTTTCCAGTTTATAGGTAGGCTAAAGTCACCCATGACTATTGCTTTCCCTTTACTGCAAGCACCGAACAATTTTTCTTGTTTACTTGTTCACATTGTGGTCACAGTTAGAAGACCTGTAGACTACCCCTACTAATGACTTATTTGTTCTGTTATTGCTCATCTCCATAAACCAATTCTACATCCTGATCTCTTAAATCGTTGCTTACTATTGCACAAATGCCATCCTTAATTAACAGTGCTACCCCTCCACCTTCACCTAGCTTCCTATTTTTCTTGCATGTCATGCATCTCTCCATATTTAGGACCCAATTCCTGTCAAATCAAAACCGAAAGAACTGTGGATGCTGTAAATCAGAAGTTGCTGGTAAAACTCAGTAGGTCTGGCAGCATCTTTGAGGAAAAATCAGAGTTAATGTTTTGAGCTGAGTGACCCTTCCTCAGAACCAATTCTTATCATCCTGCAGCTATATCTTCATTATAGCTATCAGATTGTATTCAATTATTTCAAAGTGCACTATCAATGTGTTTACTTTAACATACGCATTTAGATACAAAACCTTTAGTTTTGTCTTTTAGTTTTCTTTGTGGCATCTAGTCCTGATTGTTGGTGTATTCTGAGGCTTTTTTCTGCCTATCCCTTCTTGCCATTTTCTGACTGTCATTTCCCATGTTACTAGGGCTTCATGTCATTGAGAATGAGAGTATTTGTAGAGCCTCATCCTCCAATGAGTTGTCTAAGTGTCCACTACCATTCAAAACTGGATGTTATATTATATCTGACACATTGATGCTGGGATAGCTTAGCTCTACTACATGCTTCTTGTGCTGTTTAGGATGCAAGTAGTCCAGTTGTACCTTCCCCAGGTTGACACCTCATTTTTAGGTTTGCATGTGCTGCTTCCACCAGGCTCTCTTGCACTCTTTATTAAATCAAGGTGTGGCAGTGTAGGGAATATGCCAGGCCATGATGATATATATTTAATATTCTGCTGCTGATGATGGCCCACAGCGCCTCATGGATGCCCAGAATTGAGTTGCTAGATTTGTTTGAAATCTCTCCTAATCAGCACAGTAGTAATTCCATACAAAAAGCTTTCCTCTGTGTGAACGTGGAACTTTATCTCCGTATTGACCTAGAATGATCACTTAGTCCAATAGGAAGTAAGCCTTAATCCAGGAAACTGCAGACCTCAATAACAAATTACTACGAAAACCTGAGGCATTGTTCAGACATGTTAAGGAAGCTGAGCATCTGTAATTAGATTCCCTGTTTGGAGGCTTATCTCTTTACAGCTGATTCTCAAAGTCCATCTTGTCTGCCCTGTGAAGAGGCCTGATATGTTAAGGAGATTGCTGATGGCGCTTCTGCTTCTGTTAGATTGATTAAAGGTGGCAGGGAAGGCGAGTGGTGTGCTGAACAGGACAGCGTTGTGCTGGACAGTGCCTTTCCAGCAAACAGCTGTCAAGCTGTGAAAGTGTGCTGAGGGAAATAATGCTGTGGACTGTAGCCTCTCAATGATTATCACTGGAGGCCTTCCATATAACTGTTCAAGACCCTCACAGCTGCTCCTTCTGTGTGCTTGCATGGAATTGTTGAATTAAAAAACAGGTTTCCCTGGTGGGAAATCAAGATTCAGGGCTAAAACAGTTTGTAATTGGATTTTTAACAACCTCAACAAATTCTTCATTACTTACCCATGAGATTCAAGGATTCATCCCTTACCTTTAATGGCAGCCTCAGGGAAGCTGAAAGATCACAGCTTGGTGTGGCAACTGGTCTGTCCAAGACTGTAAGAAATTACAAAGAGTTGTGAGTGCAGTCCAGTCCATCACAAAAACCAGCCTTCTTTCCATTGACTCCGGGTATACTTCCCACTGCCTCAGGAAAGCAACTGGTATAATCAAATACCCCTCCCATGCTGCTTATACTCTCTTCTACCCTCTTCCATTTTGGCAGAGATACAAAAGTTCCAAAACATGTACCAACAGATTTAAGAAGAGCTTCTTCCCCACTGTTTTCAGATTTATGAATAGATGCTTTGTAGCTTTGATAACTATATCCTGCACTCTGTCCTATTACCCTGATGTAATTATGTAAGGTATGATTTGTCTAGTTAGCACACAAAACAACAGTTTTCAATGTATCTCGGTACGTGTGCCAGTTATAAGTTAAATCAAATCAAAAGTATAGGATCATTCCAAGTTGCTGACCTAAGGCTGAATTCCAAGACTTTCCCAATCTGCTTGCTCGTGAGCCTGCCTCCAATAAACTAAGGAAATTCTGCCCATTGTCACTCTATTAGCATAGGACACACAGCCCCTAAATTGTACAAAACAAGACCCCACAAACTGCAATATTTATTAGATATCTATTTTTGTGATTTTTATTGGGCGATAAATATTAGTCAGACTGCAGGGACTATTCCATTTTCTACTTAGAAATATTGCAATAGCATCTTTTGCATCAACATTGAAAAGTCAGCAGTGCCTTATTTTAATAACTTATATAACATACCATAATTGACAGCACAAGCACCTCATTACTGAATCGGAGTGTTAGCCTAGACTTTTATGCACAAGTCTTCGGAGTTGCATTTACAAGCTTCCATCCAAGAGACAAGAACACTTTCAACTGAGCCATGGCTAATAGTGTACATTGTTGACATTGTTTTAGTCTGCAATCAGGGTAGGCCACTTCCTTTGGCAGCAATATGTGGAAGGGAGCTGTTTCCATCCTAAAATCAACCCCTGTGATGATTTCATATTTTTGGTCCATCCTATAACCGCTCCTCACTACTGGATCCAATGGGAACATATTTACAAACACTGTAATGCGAGTTAATGCGTTGCACCTCTGAGTTTCTGCTTTTCTGCTCACAATGTACCAAGGATTCATTACATTGAGGATAATAGGGTACAGATGTTACCAGGTCATCAGGGAAATGAGGATTAAGGAGGTTCTGGCCTAAGAAATTTGAAATTTCACTCACTATTTCTGGAACTGGAATGACTTTGTGAATCGATTATTGACTGCTGCCATCAGACACCTGGACTTGTTCCAATGAATGCCAGGCTACTATAGCTTGTGATATTCCAACTCAATATTCCTGATCATGAGAACTTCTTAGCACAGCTATGGCACTCCCCGTGAGGTAAAGTCATATGCAGAAGGAGAGGCTACACAGATAGAGTAAAGGCAAGTCAGATAACACTGAATTATTAATGTATATTACATCACATTCGAAGGTATAAACAGGAAACATTCCTCATATTCATACTTTGTGGAGGTGGTGTGTGGAGCCGGCAATAGGACAGCTGGACCACCTCCTGCAGAGGATCTGACGCTTTAGTTACCTCCCCACATTGTGATTATGAGGGTGATGACTGCACACAATAGTAAGACATCATTTCATTTGGACACAGGGTTCTATGTGTTATTAAGGTGGAATGGTACAACCCTGTATTCTTTAACAGGCTGTCACAATTTACAAGGGAGTTGGGGAATTTCATCATTCTGATGCCACGACGAGGCAATGGCATGGTAAGATTCAAACATTTTATAGTTTACATTTATAAACATTGCTGAATTTTCCATGATTCAGATTACAATAAATAACATCCACATTGTTTTTCAACAGCAACAGCTTATATCTTTAAAATGTCTCTAAAGTAATAAAAAAAAACCCCAAGGTGCTTCACAGGAACATTTTATAGCAGAAGGCGACACTTAACAATGTAAGGACATTTTCAATCAAATGAGCAATATCTTAATCAATATGAAGAGTTTCAAGTGTTTTAAAGGAGGAGCTAAGAAAAAAGGTAAAGAAATGTCGACAAGGAATTGCAGAGCTTCAAACCCATGGAACTAAAGGCAAGGCCACCCCTGGTGGAAGGATTAAAATTGAGTGTGTTCAAGATGCCAGAATTAGGTGAGTGCAGAATATCTTAGGGTTTGGAAGCATTTAACATAGAAACACGGGAAATAGGCACAGGAGTGGGCCATTCTACCTTTTGACCCTTACCTTTTGCTCCTGCACCACTATTCAATATGATCATGGCTGATCATGCAATTTCAATATCCCAATCCCACATTCTCTCCATACCCCTTGGCCCCTTTAACTACAAGGACCATGTCCAGCTCCCTTTGAATATACCTAATGAACTGGCCCAAAAGCTTTCTGTGGGAGAGAATTCCACAACTCTGTGTAAAGAAATTCTTCCTCATTTCAGTCCTTACTCCTTATTCTTAGATGGCCTCTAGTACTGGACTTCTCCAACATCAGGAACATTCTCACCGCAGCTAGTCTGTCCAGCCCAATCAGGATTTTATATGTTTCTATGAGCTTGCCTCCTCATTCATCTAAATTTCAGTGAGTACAAGCTCAGTCAATCCAGCCTTTCTTCCTATATCAGTCCTGATGCCCCAGGAATCAATCTGGTGAACCTTTGCTGGACTCCCTCAATAGGAAGAACTTTCTTACTCAGACTAGGAGACAAAAACTGTACACAATACTTAAGGTGTGACCTCGCCAACACCTTGTATAATGAGAGCAAGACAATCCTACTCCTATACTCAGATCGTCTCACTTCGAAGGCCAGCATGCCATTAGCTTTCCTCACTGCCTGTCGCACTTGTGTGCCGATCTTCGGCGAATGTTCCACCAGGACTTGTTGCACTTCACTTTTTCCTAAACTGTTAGCATTCCGATAATAACCCGCCTATCTGTTTTTGCAACCAAAGCGGATAACCACACGTTTATCCACATTGTATTGTATTTGCCAAGTGTTGCTAATGCAGCCAGCCAGTGCAGCCTCTTAACTGCCCCCTTACAGCATACACTGCCGCTCAGTTTATTGCCATCTGCAAATTCGGAGATATTGCATTCGATTCCTTTATCCAAATGGTTAATGTATATTGTGAGCAGCTGGGGTCCCAGCACTGAATCCCTCCGGTACCCCACTTGTCACTGCCTGACATTCTGAAAAGAACCTACTTATTTCAACTCTCTGCTTCCCATCTGCCAACCACTTCTCTATCCGTGTCAATACATTATCTCCAATACCATGAGCTTTAATTTTGCTTACTAACCTGTGTGGAACTTGTCAAAGGCCTTTTGAAAGCCCAGAAATGCAATATGTACTGATTCATCCTTGTCCACTCCACTGGCTACATCCTCACAAAATTCCAGAGGATCTGTCAAGCATGATTTCCCTTTCATGAATCCATGCTGACCTGCACTGATTCTGTCACTGCTTCCCAAATGCTCAGTTATTACGTCCTTATTGACTGCAACATTTTCCCTACCACCAACGTCAAACTAACCAGCCTGCAATTCCCCATTTTCTCTCCCTCCTTTTTTAAAAAAAAAAGTGGGGTTAAATTAGCTACCCTCCCTCGCCCTCCAGTCCTTCAGTTTGGAACTCTTCCAAAGTCCACAGAATGCCGGAAAATTATCACCAATGCTTCCACTGATTCTAGGGCCACTTCCTCAATAAGTCAGGGATGCAGAACTTCAGGCCCTGGGGACTTATCGGGTTTTAATCCCATCAATTTTCCAATACCATTTCCTGACTAGTCGGGATTTCCTTCTGTTCCTCCTTCATGCTTGACCCTCTGTCCCCTAGCATTTCCAGAAGGTTATTTGTTTCCTTCTTAGTGAAGACATCCAAAGTATTTGTTCAACTGGTTGCCATGTCTTTGTTGACCATTATTAATTCACCTGATTCTAACAGCAAGGGACCTACATTTGTCTTCACCAATCTTTTCCTCTTCACATGTTCTGTTTTCCCATTCCAAATTAAACCTTTTGTCCTCCTGTGCTGAATTTTAAATTTCTCCCAGTCCTCAGGTTTTCTGTTTTTTTCTGGACAATTTATATGCATCTTCTTATAGTTAAATATCTCCTCTTTGGCATTAACACTATTCCTGATTTCCCTCGTTAGCCATGGTTGAACCACCTCTCCTGTTTCACTATTACATCAGATAGGGATATACAGTTGTTGAAGTTCATCCATATGTTCTTTGAATGTCTGCCATTGCCTATCCACCGTTAACCCCTTAAGTATCCTTGGCCAGTTTATCGTTGCCGGTGCAAGGCTCATAGCATTAAAGTTAGGCTTCTTTAAGTTCAGGAACCTGGTTTCAGATTTAACTGTGTTACTCTCCATCTTAAATGAAGAATTCTACCATATTCTGGCCACTCTTCTCCAAAGTATCTTGCATCACAATGTTGCTAATTAATCCCCTCTCATTACACAATACACAATCTAGGATGACTTGCTCTCTAGTTGGTTTCTCGATGTATTGATTGAGGAAACCATCCCTCATACATGCCATGAAATCCTCTTCCATTGCATTGTTATCAGTTTGGTTAGTCCAATCAATGTGTGAATTGAAGTCACCCATAATAACTGTTGTACCTTTGCTGCATGTGTCTCGAATTTCCTATTTGATACAATCCCCAACCTCACAACTACTGTTTGGTGGTCTGTACACAACTCCCACTAATGTGTTTTTCTCTTTGGTGTTCTGCATCTCGACCGACACAGATTCAACATCATCCAGGCTAATATCCTCCTTTACTGTTGTATTTAGCCCTCCTTAACCAGCAACACTACCCCACCTGCCTTCCCTTTCCATCTATCTTTCTTGAAAATTGAATAACCCTGTACGTTGAGTTCCCATCCTTGGTCACCCTGGAACCAGGTTTCCGTGATCCCAATGACATCATACTCATTAGTAAATTATATCTGCTCAGTTAATTCATCACCTCATTACAAATCATCCTTGCATTGAGACACAGAGCCCTTAGGCTCATCTTCTTGCCATTTATTGCCCTTTTAGAATCATGATATAAAGAGGCCCTTTTTAATTTTTGTTTTCAATTCCTCTGCCTTGCAGTTTTCCTCTTTACTGTCTTTTGGTTTCTGTCCCCACTTTACTTCTCTCTGACTTCCTGCATTGGTTCCCATTCCCCTGTCATATTAGTTTAAACCCAACAGCATAAGCAAATACTACCCCTAGGTCATTGTTCCAGTCCTAACCAGGTACAAACTGTCAGGTTTTTACTGGTCCCACCTCACCTAGAACCCATTCCAATGTCCCAGGAATTTGAATTCCTCCTTCTTGCACTATCCTTCAAGCCGTGCATTCATCTTGGCTAGCCTGCCATTCCTACCTGACTAGCACATGGCACTAGTCGCAATCCCAAGATAACTACTTTTGAGGTCCTATTTTTTAGTTTAACTTCTAATTTCCTAAATTCAGCTTCTAGATCCTCGTCCCATTTTTTACCTATATCATTGGTGCCTATATGCAACACAACAGCTGGCTGTTTACCCTCCCCTCCCAGAATGCAGCCGCTCTGAGATATCCTTGACCCTTGCACCTTGGAGGCAACATACCATCTTGGACTCTGTTTTACGGCTGCAGAAATACCTATCAATTCCCCCTATAATTGAATACCCGATCATTAGAGCTCTGACAATCTTCATCCTGCCGTACTATGCAGCAGAGCCAGACACAGTGCCATGAGTCTGTCTGCTGCCACCTTCCCCTGGTAAGCCATGTTCCCCAACAGTATGTGCTATTTTGGAGACACATGACTGCAGGGGACCCCTACACTACCTTCCTACTTTTCCTCTGTCTGTTGGTCACCCATTTCCTCCCTTCCTCAGTACTTTTTATTTGTAGTGTGACCAACTTACTGAACGTGCTTTCCATGATCCACTCAGCTTTGCGGATGCTTCAAAGTGAATCCAGAGCTGTAAGGCAGTCAGACAAGAGCTGCAGCAGCTGGATACGTATCCTGCATGTAAAGGAATCAGGAACATCGGAAGGGCCCCGAATTCCCATGTGGCACTGGAGGAGCATGACACGTATCTGGGATCTCCTGCAATGACTTAATCATTAGTGACAACAGCAGCAAAGCCTAGAGAAAATAAGAGAGATGAAAAACTACTTACCAGTCACCAGCCACTCACTTACCTACTGCCTGTGACTTCATGATTCAATTTTCTTCTACTTCACCCATACCCTTGTGCCTTCAACAGCTGCAATAGTTCAGTCCTCTGTCTGCCTTACCTTACTACTGATCACTCTCCTCACTGAAGCTTAAGCCTCCATTTAAACCTACAGCAGTACTTCAACCATGGAGCAGTCCTTCTGAAAATAGCCACTCTGCTATAGCTTGTCTTTCTTTTATTCGCTCCTGGGTAGTGACTGAGATGACTCCACCCAGGATCCTGAATAAAATCCTGAAGAACTACGGATGCTGTAAATCAGAAACAAAAACAGAAATTGCTGGAAAAGCTCAGCAGGCTTGGCAGCATCTGTGAAGAGAAATCAGAGTTAGCATTTCAGATCCAGTGACCCTTTCTTAGCAGGGCCCTCTGTTGGGTACCCTTGCACTCTTTGCTGACACCAGCTCTTTGAAGCTCTCTTCTTCAGTCACAGTGACTGAGACAACTCCTCCCTCTCCTCAGTCGCTTCTAAGCAGTGCAGTCTATTAAAGAGCTGGGGAGAAGACATTGTCGTGTAGGTATCAAGGGCGAGAATTTTAAAACTGACATTCTGCTTGATTATGTGCCAGTGTAGGTTGGTGAGCACAGGCATGACTCACGAATGAGGCTTACTGCAAGTTAGAGCAGAAAGCAGAATTTTGAATGGCCTCCAGTTTACAGAGGGTAGATGTGTGAGGCTGGCCAGAAGTGCATTGAAACAGTGTGCCTAGAGATAACAAAGGCATATTTCAATAGCAGATAAATTGAGGTAGGGGTGAAAGGGGGGTGACAACAAGGAAATAGGTGGCCAACATGGATAAATGACAGTATGAATATGTTGTTGGAAAACGTCACTGGGGTCAAACATGATAGCAAGATTGTGAAAAGTTTAGCTACAGACATTTGCCATTAAAAGATAGACAAACAAGAGGCTGGAAGAACACGGTAAATAAGGCAACATCTGGAGGAAAGGAAATGTCGCTGGTTAGAGTATTACCCTTCTTCAGGTTTTTTTCTAGTTTTTTTCTTGTCTCCTGCCGTTAAAAGGAATAGAGTCAGTTGTTAAGAAATAGAGTTTGGATAAAGGACTAAAAATAATGACTTCCTGATATTAATTGGAGGAAATGTCTCCTCATTGAATACTGGAGGTGGGATAAACAATGGAGCAGTCAAGAAAAGTGGTGATGAGGTAGAAATAGGTGTCATCAGCAAAGCAGTAAAATGTAACTGTCTGCTTTTGGATGATGTTGCCAGGCTTTACCCTTGGGGATCAGCTCAGAAGAAAAGCCCTTGACTGAAAATGTCAATTCCTCTGATATGGATGCTACCAAGCTTCCTGAATATTTCCAGCATTCTGGGATCTTTGGAAGCTTTGTTGGATGCCCACATGGATTTAGTGAGCAGGGTAACTTCAGAAAATCATGAAGTAAACGCTTAATTCCTGCATATATTTCTGAGGCTCCTTTCTGAGCCTTGTGCACAGCTCAGCCACACAAGAAAGCAGCAGCAATAAAACTCACAGAATGGGGTACAAACGAGAAATGCACCACTTGGATTTTGACTCCAGTTTTGCCAAATTAAGTGAGTTAAAATTCCTGTTTATAATGTCAAAATCTGGGGGAAAACCTTTCCTTTGAATTACGATTTTGTTTTTCGTTTTACTTTGTACTGTGAGTCCTATTAAATTATGAATACAATTGGCGGTTTGTATTTAAATTGGTTTTATATGCCTTATAAACCAATGCACAATGAACAGTTCCAGTAATGTACTGAGAAGCATAAATACACTTAATCATGTGCACCAAATAGATAGAAGCGGAATGTCAAATTGCAATGTGAAATGTGATGCAGAGAGAGATTGATTTCCCTCTCAGGAGAGAACAGTGTTTGTGTCAGACAGATTGGTTGTAAATACTGCTATCCAAGGGCATGAGCTGAGCCTGAGACAGAGAGTTGATTGAAGAATGACCATGATTGAAGTAGTACATTTACAGGCCAAGGTGACTGGTATCGTTAGAAGATTTCAAGATGATGATGTTACCCTTTATGTTTATTCACCATAGTACTGGATATTTGAGCTGATAAGCGGTATCCTAGTCCCAGAGGCATCTTTTGTAGGATCAGATTCATGGTAATTTTTTATGAAGGGAAAATGTAAGGAAAAAAAGACACCATTTGCTTTTGTTATGATATTGAATTTTCTCAAGTATATTAAATGCCTTCCAGGTGCGGAACTTCATCAAATTGTCCTAAATGTAACTGGTAATTAATACAGCTATGAATTATTGTTTGTCTGTTAAGAGATTGTAATTATTTAATACTTAATTTGCATGCACTGCCATTGAAGTGCACATTTGATTTCTTAAACTATGAGGATGTGGTCCTGATAGCCAAGGCATATACTTCAGATGAATAACAGATATAGCAACCTGTAACACTCTGATTATCTTGATCCGCATCACTACTTGGAACTATAGCCTTGTCCTTTCTCTTTAACTTTCCAAATTTCCCTTCACATGAAATCTTGCTTACCAACTGTTTAGTTTAAAGCCATGTTCAGTTCTTGTCATAAAATTCATGAGTATACTTGTCCTAGCACAGTTTGGGTGAAGCTGTCCCAGTGGAACACCTCGTTTTCTAGGTAGTGATGCCAGTGCCCACAAATCAAAACCCATTTTCTCTCTGCCAGTCTTTAAGCTATGCATTGAATGAGCTGATTTACTCTATGCTAATTTGCTTGTGGTTTAGGTTTTCACCCAGAGATTATGTGCAGAAATAGTTTCATGTCACAGCATTAAAGTGTAAATTTTGCAAATAATGTAAATAAGAAAAATAAAATTGGTATTTAATAATCTGCATTTATATACATTAGAATTGACTGAAATCTGTCTGTACAGAATTGTTTAGTTGAGGATCCAGCTGAATACTTACGTTCAGTTTTCTCATTTATTTTCCCTTTTGCAAGTCTTACACAGAGCATGTGCACAACCTCAAAATCTTTTTAGGAGGCTGATTCTTAATTTTGATCAATTAAAATTTATTCAACAAATATGTTTTCAGAAAGGAGCCTATTCCATAGCTTCTACATGAGGAAGTAAGTAATTTTGAAATTAACATAATCACAACTGATCAGTTGCTTTGAATCAGTGCATTTCTTTTGTTCTTAGTTCAGCCAAGATATAGGACACATCTTTATATGACGGTTTATTCTCAGTTTAGCAGATGCCTTAATAAAATGCCTGTTGGTGATTTTAAACCTAAGTAATGAAAATGTTGCTTGTAGTTTTCTTTTAACTGCCCTCATTTAAGATGCAGTTGAAATACCTTAAATTACTTTGGTGCCAGGATATGCTTGGTTGTACATGCAAAGCATCATCTGGTGTCTGCTGAGTTGACAGCTGCAGTGGGCTGACCAGCAAAACTAGTTTGAAGAATTGTTTGTCCTTGCACAGGAATAAAATGATGGCACTGTATTGGACAATTATTCTATATTTGCTTTATGGCTATAAATTTGGTTATACAGTTTTTCACAAGATACCAACTTAAAACTAGATTGAGTTAAGATATGTCCTTGTTCCATTTCATCCTTAAAGGGACATCCGATGTTCGCATCTGATGAGTAATTTACAAGCCGCAGCAGATTAACTCTGCTTCATAAATAAATTTATTGTCCATCCTTCTGCAGCTTAAACATTGAAGAATGCATTTTATCTCCCACATGGGAGATGTGGATTGATTTTAGCAGCCAGCTCTCATTGACATCTCGATGTCCAGCTGCTCATTTAATAGAAAAAGTAAGCTGGCCAACTTTAGGCATGTCAAAATTGTGTATCCTGTATGTCCCTTGCTGAGTCCTAGATAGGTCAAGACTAATGGAAAATAGAGGCTGTTTTGTCAGCCAGAACATGAAAAAGCTTGGTGCAACAGAGACCCCAGACTCTTCTTGTGAGGAGTACTTCTTTTCCTTTGAATCGCAATAAGGAAGTTATTTTACTTGCAGTAAAATTACCTAAATGGCAAGGGACCCCATTAGAAATTCATGTTATGCTGAACTTTGAAGTAATCAACAAAGCTTTTATGTTATCCAATTTCCTCACAAATGCCCTCTAAATCAAACATAAAAATAAATGCATGAAAAATGTCTTTCTTTTTCAGTTTATCCTTACCTTACAATGGCCTGACCTTGTACAATAAAAGGCATTGAAAAAGATTGAGAATTGGCTCGTGAAAATCTCTGTAATCTTTTATTGTTTAGCCTGCTGTCTTCAGGCAAGTACAATATAATATGCGGTGTCATCAATATGATCAAACATGTTTTTTTGTCTTCTATTTGTGCTGCAATAAGAAATTCCAGAGAATCGCTATGTCTTTTGTGACTTCAGCTAGGGACACAGTTTGGTGAGTGGATGAGCACTGGACTCTTCAAGGATCATAATTCTCCTTTATCTTCCGTTAATACATCTTTTGCACATACACAATCCATGCCTCAAAATTACTAGAGATCATCCAGGTGGTTTTGTTAGTTTTATACTCTGTGGCCAATGTCTTGACATTGGAAAGCACTGTGGCTTCTTGAACTCCCTAGCCACAAGAAGAGTCCATTTCTTGGTGCCATCCATGTTGGCTCTGACAATAGTAGTGATATAGTCTTTGCATTGCTTTCCATCATTACAAGTTTGGTCTTTAAATGTTAAAGAGTAATTCGATTTTAAAAATGGTGGAGCAGTTTGGTTTCGGCTGTATTAACAGTGTCTTTTGCTCATTCACAATATGGGTTATACTTTTGCTGCTGGCTTGCAAATGATTTCATACTCAAGTGTAGCTTAACTCCACCCTAATTGGGTTGAATGGCCATATGTCAAGTATGTACAAGGTCGGCTAATCCAGAATTACCTGTCTGGAGCTTTGGCTTTTCATGGCTCTCCCATTTTACTAGTTGGAGTGACTGACAATTTTGCCACAATCAGAGTTTGAATTTTATCCATCATTATTCCATCCTATTTTAAAGGGCCCTCCTTCTTCCCAATAGGTTGCCTTGAGCACATGGAGATTGCCACGTTCAGACTATTATTGAGCCCCTTGGAGGTCCAAGACTCTGACTAGCACACGATATGAATTATATTTAGAATAGATTCTAACCACTGGGACTTTAGGAGGTAACTTGGATTATCCTGAAAATTGGTGCAGGAGTCACAATGCAAACTGTCATGTATTCAACAATGTGGAAAATTGCCCAGGTTTGTTCTGTCCACACATAGCAAGATAAATCTACTCTGGCTGATTACTACCCAATCAGTCTACTCTTGTCAGGAAAGTGATGGAAGATATTTTCAGTATCATTTATAGCTTCTCAGATACTGAAGGGGTCCAGGCCCATTTGCAGCAAAACCTAGATAACATTCAGGCTTGCACTGATAAATATCAAGCAACGTACATGCCGTGTAAGTTGCTTGTCAATGAGAATACACCAAGTGATAATCCATCCATCTTCCTATGATGTTCATTTTTAGTGTCAATGATGAATCCCCCACCCTCAACATTGTGGGGTTAGCATTGACTGGAAACCACATTGAACCAATGGTTACAACAGTAGGTTGGAAATTAAGTAGTGAATGATTGCATTACCATATGTAAAAAGCCTTGAAATAACTCAGCAAGGTTCCTTTGACAACACCTTTCAAACAGTGCCCATGACTACCCAAGGGAACACCACTACCTACAAGTTCTTCTCCATATACATTAACCTGACCTGGACCTATATCACTATTTCATCTTTGAAGATAGCAAGAGCTGCAGATGCTGCAGCCAGAGTCAATATAGTGTGGAGCTGAATGAACACAGCAGGTCAGGCAGCATCAGAGGAGCAGGAAAGCCAATGTTTCAGGTTGGGACCCTTCTTCAGAACCATTTCTTCCCTGTTGCTTGGTCAAAATCATGCTACCTAATCTTTATAATGATTCTGCGTTCAGCCAAGTGTAATTGTGCTGTTGATTAGGTGTACATAGCAACACTTCACCAAAAAATATCACTGGCACCACATAAACATATCTACTTAACGCAAACCTGCACTTAAAAGCAGAGGTGCATTCTGACTAACCCAGAGGTAATAGAGGTATCCTCTATTAATATTGTATTAATGGGGGGAGGGGGAAGCATGCTTGGGATATGTGGCTTTCCATTGATTCAGTCAAAAGGCACTGGAAGTACATATATGTGCAGTTGACTGCTAAAACTCTGTTTCAAAGGCCTGGATGTTGTGTAGCAAATATTCAATGGCCTCACAACAATGGTCAAGGTGAGTGGATTCCTTTTTGAATGCTATACCTTACCAATTTCACCAATGCATCAGACATTGCTCACCTTCCACATCCCATCATTTGCCTACCAACAATCTCTATGAATCAGAACACATAGTTAACATCGATAATTGCACCTCATCTGCACACACTTTGTATTGTTTCATAACCCCACCTCACTGTCTATTTTGCAAATAATACTGGATTTTAAAATACTTCCTCTTATTCTGACTTTAGTGTATCCATTATAAATTGTGACATTAAAAGCTCACTGGTTATTGTATTGAAATCCATTAATGTAGGAACTGGAGTCATCCATTCAGCCCCTTGACTATGTTCCACATTTCAATGAGATCATGACTGATCTGTGCCTTTGGCCCATATCTCTTATTACTTTTACTTAACTGAAAATGCATCTGTTGCAGATTTGAAATTAATAACCGATCCTGCATACATTTCTGTTTGTGTAATAGCGTTCCAAATATCTGCCATCCTTTGTGTGTAGAAGTGCTTCATAACAATTCTCCTGAATGGCCTGGCTCTAATCCTCTGCCCCCTAGTGCTTGAATTCCCAGCCAGTGAAAATAGTTTACCTAACTATCCTGTCTTTTTTCTGTTAATATCTTGAAGATTTTGATCAGATCACTCCTTAATCTTCTAAATTCAAGATAAAACAGACCTAGTTTGTATGTTTTTATCATAATTTATTCCCTGAAGTCCAATATTACCTTATTATTCAATAGTCTCAAAATCACAGTAAAACATGCAATAAACAAAAGCTTTATGTACTTATACAGACTTTCTTTTAGATTTATGTATTTACTTTGCAATGACAGAAAATGTAAATAACAAATATTACATTGGTAATCATTTTTATGCTCTACTTTTGCTTCATTTAAAAATCTCAATCAAATATTTAGGAATCCGCATTATCATTATATTTCAAGAAAAAAATTATTTAAACTTGGATTATTTTCACTTCCAGAAATATTTTTGTCATATTCAACTGTATCTCATTTCAGATTTTAAAACTCATAGAACTCAGAAGATACCAGTTAGTTGTCAGACTAAAAGTTCATCGAAGTTCTCCTCGTACCTATGTTTGGTTCCATGTTTGATTTGGAAAGGAATGGGAAAATAATATATTTTGAAATGGTTGTAGGTTCAGTATTCATGCATTTATTTCTCTACATAGATACTGTCTTTCTACACAGATAATTGTTTTCATTCTTTAACGACAAATCTGTAGATATGAAACTTGGAAACAACTTGGCTCGAACATTCATGGATTACTACAAAACAAATAATGTGGCCAGTACGAAATCTTTAGCATCAGTAGCAACCTTCAGGTATGTATTCATTATAACTGTTAAGAATGTGCTGGATGATAACACATTGCTGAGAGGTTATTATGTTTGTGAAGAGAGACTGTACATATGTCGGTGATGACGGAAACATGAGGGAAAAAATCTTGACTATCTAGACGTTATCTAAATCTTGACAGTCTATCTGTAGTAGGTGCTTCTGTTTATGGCAGTGTTGTTACAAGTGTCTACTGCACACTCTTTGTGGGGGTAACATCCTCACTATACCCTCCGTTATGTTGTATGGCATTACCACCATGAGATGGACTTTAGCATTTCTAGTAACTCTAACTTGGATATCCAGGAGATGCTGTGGACCATCATCAGCAGAAAAGTTAACATTCAACCAGAACCTATAACCTCAACACTTAGCGTGTCCTTATTTTACAGTTATCAAGAAGCCAGAGGATAGACCTTAGTTCAATGAAGATTGTAGGTGGGCATGCCAGGTACAGCACCAAACACACCTAAAATTAAGCATCAGCCTGGTGAAAGTAAAACACAGGACAGCTTGCATGCCAAACTGTGGAAGGAGCACAAAAAAGACAGAGCTAAACAATGCCACAAGCAATTTATGAAATCTCCAGTCCTGCCATATCAATCATGAATGGTGTTGTACAATTAAACAACTAACAAGAAGAGGACCTGCACAAATATCACCATCCTCAATGATAGGGAAGTCCAGAATATTAGTGTAAAAGACAAGGCTGAAGCATTTGCAACCATCTTCAGTCAGAACGACCAAGTAGATGGGGGTTTACTTGGTAGTCGTCCTTTTCTGAGGTCCCCAGCATCGCACATGCTAGCCTTCAGCCAGTTCAATTCAATTCACATGATATTAAGAAATGTCAAAGGCACTGGATACTGCAAAGGCTGTAGGCCCTTGCAAAATGTTCCAGTGCAGCTACAACACTGGCAAGTACCCAACAATAAGGAAAATTGTCCAAGTACTTCCTGTCCCAAATGTTGAACTCAGAAAATTACCCGCCACCGTCAGTCAACTATTGATCATCAACAAAACAATGGAAAGGGTCATCAAAGGTTCTATAAAGGGATATTTAGTCAGTATTAACCTGTTCATTGATACACAGACTGGTTTCCAGCTGGCTGACTCAGCTGCTGCCTCACTATAGGTATGGTCTAAACATGGACAAAAGAATTAAATCCCACAGGTGAGGCAATGATCAATGAGATCTGCCAAAACCGGAGTCATTAGGAATGGCATTTTAGGAAGAACTCTCAGCCAGTTGGAGTGATATATAGCACAACAGACAATGGCAATAGCCGCTGAGGGTCAACCATCTCAAACCCAGGCCATGTTTGTACGAGTTCCTCAGGATAGTGTCTAAGGTCCAAACTTGTTCTTATGCTTTACTATTGACTTGACTTCAGTAATAAGGTCAAAAGGGGGGATGATTGCTGATATTTATATAATGTTGAGTGACATACATTGCTGCTGTGGCCGGAAGCACTGTGTCCAAGTATGGCAAGATTGAGGCAAGATTTAGATACGAGCTAGGAAGATGCAAGTAATACTTGTATCACATGAATGCTAGGCACTGACCAACTCCAGCAAGAGAGAATGTAACTGCAAGGATGGTGTCTTGTTACCACATAGCCTGCCATTGCACAGCCCCTGTTGTTAGTCACTAACAGTCCCCATTAACAATTGTAATTGGATACATTTCAGACTAAGGAGACATAGTTTAATTCCACATAGTAGTTTCACTGTTAACCAGTTTTCCTATTTATGGGTGGGGGGTCTCCTGAGGTGATGAGGTTGCAGATGGTTTGGGAGATGATGGTTTGGTGTTTGGGGGTGGGGGTATGATCCAGGGGGCCCAGCCCCAAGTTCACCTGGACTATCTCCAACACCTCCCTCACCTTCCTGGACCTCTCTGTCTCCATCTCAGGCAACCACCTAGAAACCAATATCTATTTCAAGCCCACCGACTCCCACAGCTACCTAGAGTACACCTCCTCCCTCCCACCTTCCTGCAAAAATTCTATCCCCTATTCCTAATTCCTTTGTCTCCACCGCATCTGCTCCCAGGATGATGCATTCCACTCTCGTACATCTCAGATGTCCTCATTTTTCAAGGACCGCAACATCCCCACCGCAGTGGTTGAGAACACCCTCGACCATGTTTCCTGCAACTCATCCCTCACACCCCGTCCTGCAATAACCACCAAAAGAGAATCCCCCTCGTCCTCACATACCACCCCACCAACCTCCAGATCCAACGCATCATCCTCCGACACTGCTGCCATCTGCAATCCGACCCCACCACCAAAGACATATTCCCACCCCACCCTTGTCTGCCTTCTGGAGAGACCACTCTCTCTGTGACTCCCTTGTCTGCTCCACACACCCCGGCACACCCGGCACTTTCCGCTGCAACTGCAGGAAGTGCTACACTTGCCCCCACACCTCCTCCCTCATGCCCATCCCAGGCCCCAAGAAGACTTTTCACATCAAGCAGATGTTCACCTGCACATCTGCCAATGTGGTATACTGTATCTGCTGTACCCATTGTGGCCTCCTCTACATCGGGGAAACCAAGCAGAGGCTTAGGGACCACTTTGCAGAACACCCACGCTCAGTTCGCAATAAACAACTACACCTCCCAGTCGCAAAAAATTTCAACTACTCCTCCCATTCCTTAGATGACATGTCCATCCTGGGCCTCCTGCAGTGCCACCCGAAGGTTGCAGGAACAGCGACTCATATTCCACTTGGGAACCCTGCAGCCCAATGGTATCAATGTGGATTTCACAAGCTTCAAAATCTCCCCTCCCCCCACTGCATCCCAAAATCAGCCCAGCTCATCCCAGCCTCCCTAACCTGTTCTTCCTCTCGCCTATCCCCTCCTCCCACCTCACATTGCACCTCCATTTCCTACCTACTAACCTCATCCCGTCCCCTTGACCTGTCCATCCTCCCTGGACTGACCTATTCCCCTCCCTACCTCTGCACCTACACTCACCTTTACTGGCTCCATCTCTACCTCTTTAACTTGTCTGTCTCCTCTCCACCTATCTTCTTCTATATCCATCTTCAATCCGCCTCCCCCTCTCTCCCTATTTATTTCAGAACCCTCTCCCCCTCCCCATTTTCTGAAGAAATGTCTAGGCCCGAAACGTCAGCTTTTGTGCTCCTAAGATGCTGCTTGGCTTGCTGTGTTCATCCAGCTCCGTACTTTGTTATCTTGGATTCTCCAGCATCTGCAGTTCCCATTATTTCTCTCTACTGCCAGACAAGCTGAACTTTTCCAGTAATTTTGCTTTTGTTCGTGACTTACAGAATCCTCAGTTATTTTGGTTTTTATTTGGTTTCTTTTTATGCTGTGCTTTTTCAAAAAAAAACTCTGAATTGAGAAAGGAGTTAAAATTGTTTCGGAGGTCGTGGGAACTGCAGATACTGGAGAATCTGAGATAACAAGGTGTAGAGCTGGATGAACACAGCAGGCCAAGCAGCATCATAGGAGCAGGAAAGCTGATGTTTCAGGCCTAGATCCATTTTCTGAAGAAGGGTCTAGTCCCGGCCCGAAACGTCAGCCTTCCTGCTCCTCTGATGCTGCTTGGCCTGCTGTGTTCATCCAGCTCTACACCTTGTTCTCACTGAATTGAGAAAGATCCATTTTAAAACCAGTGGATGAAAGAGTGGTTGCAGTTTTGAAAAGAAGGTAACCTGGCACCCATGACAAACATTGTAAACAACTGTTGGAACAAGCAGTAATTGAAGTTGGGGTTGTTGGCAGTTTAGAACTGATAGGCTCTCAGCTGCAACTTTTGATTGCAACAAGATGCTGCATTGCTTTTTGGATGAGTGACCAGTTATCAATGACAGAAACATTTTTGCCAGCCAATAACCATGTCATTACTTCTCAGGTTCAGCTTAGAGCTGGGAACAAGTTACAAAGGGAGAGAGAGAGACAAGTGTTCAGTTCTTCCCCAGCTTAGGAGCAGTCTGTCAGATCTCTACAGTATCTACAGTCAAAAATCACTGTCATCTCTCTTTCAAATGTTGTTGTAAGACAAAAATTTTAACAATTTGAAGATATTTTATAAGGGAACCAACCACCTTGTGTCTCTTACCAACCAATGGAAGCATCTGGAGAAAGATGATTGAAGCAACATGCTGGTCATCATCTCATCATCATCTCAACAATGGTGCCCGGGAATAGTGACTATTGAACTATTTTTCCCTCTGTTTATAGCCTATTTAATCCTATCTATTTCTCTGTGTGTAAGGGGGAGTTCAGAAGGCATTTAGAGTTTTAATTAATATTATATGCTGACAGTTTATAACTATTTATCTATAGCTGGAGACTAATTACTAGAGATTCTTGTTCAGTGCAGAAACCTGGTCTATGATTTCTATCAATCTGGTTCTGAGTCAGGTAAATTGGGGAACTTTTCATACTTCACAAAATGTTTAACTTCTTTGGTAACTCTAGGAATAGACAGGCTCAATTTCCAGTGTGTTACCCCAGTGAGTCATAACATAACCATCTTCCCTTGACATTCAATGACATTACTATCAATGTTGCCCTACTTTTAACATTGTGAGGGCTACTATTAACCAGAAAATGTTCTGTGCCAGCCATTTAAATACTGTTGTTACAAGTGCAGGGCTAAGTCTTGAAATTATGCGGTAAGTAACTTATCTGCTGACTCACCAAAGCCTGCTTACCATCGACAAGATAAGGTCAAGGCTATCACAGTACATTCTCCACTTACCTGAATGAGTGCAGCTTCAACAACACTCAGAAGCTTAAAGCAACCTAGGTTAAAGCAACCAGTTTCACCTGTTCTTCAAACCTTAGAGTTCTGAAGAAGAATCTTGCCAAACCCGACCAATCCTAACCCTAACCCAGCATGCTTGATTGGCAATCAATCCGCCTCTTTTGTCATTCACTTCCTTCATCACTAACACTCCTGCTTCTACAAGATGTACTGCAGCAACTTACCAAGGCTATCTTGACAGCACCCTTCAAATCCACAGCCTCTAGAAGGACAAAGGCAGCAAATGCATGGGAACATCTTATTTGAAACCATTGTTATGACTCTGATGGGAGGAATCCAGTAATCAATGAGCCATGCCAGAAGTTTACATGTTTCATTTAACCATGAAAATGGTCAGTTTGTTTCTATTTATTACTGTTATCCAGATCAAAAGAAACTATCACCAGGTTACTTCAATAAATTCAAAAGTAACTGCTTTATTGTAAACAAACATTCATCGTATAGTAAATGGCAAAACTGATTAACAGTGAAACTACTATGTGGAATTAAACTATGTCCCCTTAGTCTGAAACCTATCCAGTTACATGACAGGCAAATCTGCAGAGATGTAATGAATATTTAAAAATAGGCAAATGAGAAAACACCTCAATGGACCAAGAATGAAAATAAAATACTGCAGATGCTGGAAATCTGAAACAAACACCGATTTCCGAAGAAGAGTTTTACCAGCATTGAAACATTCACTATTTGTCGCTCCACGGATGCCACCTGACCTGTTGAGTTTCTCCAGCATTCTGCATTTGTTTCAGATTTGTGAAGCTGGCTGTTTCACATTGCTATATGCAGTAACAACAGAAGTGGTATTTGCCACTCATAGGATGCTGATGTTAAGCCAAAATGACATTCTGCATTTCACATGCAAAAAATGTGGTGTACGAATTTCAGTGCCAGTGTGATACCAGGCATGTAGCATAAGTGTCCCAAAGACTGGATCTGAGGAACAACTTTTCACACAGAGGGTGATTCGTAGGTGGAATAAACTGCCAGACAGAAGTGATAGATGCAGGAAAAGTTACAATATTTTGAAGGCATTTGGACAGGTACTTAAATAGGAAAGGTTTAGAGGGATATGGGCCAAATGCAGACAAGTGGGGCTAGTTTAGTTTGGAAAACTTGTTTCGCATGGACAAGTTGGACCGAAGGGTCTGTTTACATGTTGTTTGACTCAGTGGCTCTAATTCAAGGGCCCTGTATTTTACAGAAAGGACACATACACACACTAAATCTACTACAACTCTTATAGTCTTAAACAATTAAAAGTAGGGCCTTGGATTGTGTTGTAAAACAGAGAGAACTAGGGATTCAGGTACATAAGTCTTTGAAATTTGCATCACGTATTGATAGGTTGGTTAAAAAAACATTTAGCATGCTTTCCTTCATTGTTGAGACCCTTGGGTATGGGAGTTGGGATGTTATGTTGAGGTTGTACAGGACATTGGTGGGGCCCCTTCTGGAGTTCTGGGTCCAGTTCTAGTCTCCCTGTTATAGGAAGTATATTATTATGCTGGGGGTTCAGAAGAGATTTACCAGGATGGTGCCGGGAATGGAAGGCTTTGAGTTATAGGGAGAGGCTGGATAGTCTGGGACTTCTTTCACTGGAGCATTGAAGCTTGAGAAGTGACCTTATAGAAGTTTAAAAAATCATGAGAGATATAGGTGTCTTTCCCCTAAAGCAGGAGATTTTAAGACCGGGGTGCATATTTTTAAGGTGAGAGGAGAAGATTTTAAAAAGACATAAGGGTCATTTTTTTTTATATACAGAGAGTGATTCATGTGTGGAGTGAACTTTCAGATGTTTAAAAGACATTTGGATAAGTACATGAGTAGGAAAGGTTTGGAGGGATACGGGCCAAGCGCAGGCAGGTGAGATGAAAATTTAGTTTGGATTTATGGTTGGCATGTGGAATGCACTGCCAGCAGTGGTAGTGGACTCAGATACTTAAGAGACTTTTAAACCACTCTTGGATAGGCACATGGAGGATAGTAAAATGTAGGGTATGCAGGGTAGATTGACCTTAGTAGGATAATAGGTTGGCACAACATCGTGGGCTGAAGGGCCTATACTGTGCTGTACTCTTCAATGTTCTATGAACTGGTTGGACCAAAGGGTCTGTTTCCATGCTGTGTGGTTCTATGATTTCATGACTCTTTAACGCAACAAAATCAGTGACAACCATTCACCAGTTCTTTTCTCAGGGCATTGCGCTGTTGATGAGAGTCAACCTACCTAGTTTAAAATTTTAACAAAGCTTAGCTGCTACCTGTGAATCAGCATTAATAAGTATGTTGTCCATGCCAATAGCTCTGTCAATCAAATCTACATGCCAATGAATTAGCAATCCCCTTTTGTGCAGTATCAGAGTTGGTTTTCCCCATGGGTTTGTCTTCTTACAAAAATGTCCTGACGAGTGCTAGACAAAAAGCTTGACAAAAATGTGGATTTTTTTCAGCAGTACTGAAGTTCACCACTACCAAACAAGTATATATTTTTTTAATTTGAGAAGAGCTGAATAAGGAAAATGATCAAAAGGTCAAATGTAATTGACACATTTCAAAAGACTCCAGCAGGAGCACAGCCATATAAAACGCAATATAAAAAAGGTCTGTAATTCACTCAGAGATAGTAAGAACTGCTGATGTTGTAGTCAGAGATAACACAGTGTGGAGCTGGAGAAACACAGCAGGCTAGGCAGCAACAGAGGAGCAGGAACGCTGATGTTTCACATTAGGACCCTTCTTCAGAAAATGGGGAATGGGCCTGATTTTCTGAAGAAGGGTCCCAACCCGAAACATCAGCTTTCCTGCTCCTGTGATGCTGCCTGGCCTGCTGTGTTCCTCCAGCTCCACACTGCTATAACAAAAGACTGTACTGAAGCACTGAGGGTGACAAGGAATCTAAGTTCAAGCTGCTGGACCAATGGCAGTTGTGAAATCAATCAAAAATGAATGATATGGCCTTATTTCACACATGTGAGTAGTTTCAAGTGGTAAAAGATGACATAAGGCATCTTGAAGAGATTAGCAGGTCCAAGACCAGACTTCCTATATCAGTTATTGTGCCACCAGTCCTATGTGAGGCATTGATATATTTACCAAGCAATGAATAGTCGGCAGACACCACCTTCTCAGAAGAAATTAATCTATGATAACAAATGCCAGCTTTTGCAAATTAATTCTTTGACAAAGAATGAGGATTTAATTTCTTGCATTATTTCAGACAACAATAGCTGCAGTGGCAAGTCAGAGGACTATCACAGTGTTTTGATACTAACTCAATGTCAAGAGCAACATTTAAATTTGTTTACAAAATATGAGCTCTTTCACAGAACTACTTCAGTGCAATACAATGACTGAACTAAACCGTTAAGTGTCTTGATGTTTCCTTTCATGCACTGTACCTGAAATAAAGAATTATCTGAGCATGTTGGCTCGCTGATGGAATAAACTATTATTTAAATTGAAATATAACCATGAGCCAATGTATTCATTTCAGCAGAAGTTTTCATGATAGTGCCCATAAAACTAGTGTGAAGGGACTATGATTATCAACCATAATAGGTTGAAATCTCTAGTCCTTTTCCTGGAACATTGTGAGCTTAATAGCCTCAATGCAATTGCTCAAAACTCATCCTTTTAGATCTTATAGGAACTCTCCATATTTTCTATTGCAGCCAAAGTTCAAACTTTAATTTCTCCTGGCATTGGGAGCTTGCAAGAGGGTGATGCAGACTGTCTGATTGGTCATCAGCTCTTAAAGGGCTTAATTCCACTGTTATAGGGAAGAAGCCTCATAAAGATTTGGCTGAAAAAGGGAACAGTTCTTTCTTCTGCCTTTCTCAATACCTTAAGGTTGTACAGGTAAAAGAAGCACCTGGAAAAAAACAATAGCAAAATAACGGTGGAAGCAGCAAACAGAATTTGCTTCCAAAGCAAGGTACAGATCAACTCTAAAGCACCCTGTTAGAAAGCTAGGGAGAGCTATCCTGCTGAGTGGTGCAAAGGTGATTGCCTCTTTTGGCAGTTAAAGGAACCTCCAAAGAAAAACAGCATACACCAGATCGGGCAGGTGGTGATGAACAGGATGAGTGCCTATAAGACCAGTGGCAACATCTTCACCTTTCTCTGGCGGTTGAGTTTAGAGAAGATAAGGACATTTAATTGGGGAGGAATAATCATATTGTAACCTGCCATTTTAACACCTCTGCCAGATTAAATTAATCTGATCATGGAAGGCCCAGCTGGCAATTCTGGCCTTTAAGCAGTTAACAAATAATGACTTAGAAGGCTTATTCCACCGCCGTTGATATTAATCCAGCTGTTTGTTACTATGCAGCATGTTCTACAGCTAGTCACCTCGAGGTGGGGCGAGGGGCTCAGTCAATGACATTCAGTGTCTGATTGAGGAAGTAGACATCAGGAAGTGGGGTGGTGAGATAGTCCTGACAGCTACATGCCTGTCCGTACTGCCAAACCCCCAGAGCAACACTGCAAAATCCCTCCACCAAAGGTCTGGCAAGCCATACAATCCTGGGCTGCCAGTGCCTGTGCCACTGGCAGTTGCCACATCCTCCCTAGTGGCACTGCTGAACAGAAAACCTGCTCACTTTAATTAGCTGTGGCTTATGGTAGGTGAGATTACTATCATCTTGATTGAATAACACCACCTGGTTTCGCTGGCTTTCCTGAAATAAGGTAGGGTAGGTCTCTTACCATTTCTCCTTGTTTCAGTAAGATTTTGCCCCAAGAGCAGCTGTGGAAGAAAATGACATGCTAAAGACTTCTGCAATATTTATTTTACTTCAACATTTTACGTAGGTAGTGTCACAACTCCGTCTGGACTCGTATTTAAAGGTACCTGCAGACAAGGGGAGCTGGCAGCAGTGTAGTGAGCTCATTGTACTAATAATCCAATGGCTCAGGCTAATGCTGTGGGATGCAGGTTCAAGTAATTAAATATTATTTAATTAATAAATCTGGAATATTCAGCTAGTTTTGGTATTAGTTGCCACGAAACTATCATCAATTGTTGTAATTGGTTCACTAGGAGATAATAGGAACTGCAGATGCTGGAGAATCCGAGATAACAAGGTGTAGAGCTGGATGCACACAGCAGGCCAAGATGCTGCTTAGCCTGCTGTGTTCATCCAGCTCTAAATCTTGTTATCTCAGCTAGTTCGTTAATGTCATTTAGGGAAGGAAATCTGCAAACTCACCTGGACAGGCCTTTGTATGACTCCAGACCTCAAAGCAATGTGGTTGACTCTTAACTGCAGTCTGCAAAGGTCTAGTAAGAATTACAGATGGGCAACAAATGCTGTCTTCACCAGCAATCCCCAAGTCCCATGGTAGAATATCAAAAATATTGGCCCAAATAATCTGATCTGGGTTGACATCCCCATTTCTGACCCAGATCAGGCCTAAAGTCGACCAGATACCTTTTGAGGACTTTCTGGCTGAATGCACAGGCCAGGAGCTGCCCCAGACATTGCAGTGAACAGTAACTCCTGTACTCCATGATTCAAATGTCTGAAAGCTACTTGATTGCTACAGTTAGAAGGTAAGGATCTGAAAGGCCAGGTGGCAGATGGGAAGGGTAGTAGGATGCTAGGTGGGCTCGGAGTGTGGTGGTTGATGGTTGGGCAGGTGTAGAATGACAAGTAAAAGGTTAGGGTAAGTCAGGCTGAGGTGTCATGGGGTGCATCACGGGAACTAGAGGGTGAAGTTGGGGGCTATTAGCAGGGATTCTGTTAAGGAAGAGGATCGTGGGGACCAAAGGGAGATTGAAGCTGGAGAGGGTCAGGTTTGTAGTTATCAGATATCCAAGGAGGACAGTTCAGGGGGGAGGATGATGAGCCTGGAGTGATCCCAGGGGCTCAGTGACAAGGTGATTTGGATGTGCCAGGCATCTGTGTGAGGCCAGATGGGTGTCATGTATCTGAAGTGGTCCTGGAGGGTGTGATGGGATTGACCATGGGGAGTCACCTCCAGAGATGGAGTGGGTGTTCAGCAGGATGGTAGTTAGCCAAGAGTTAGACAGTCTAGTCACAAACGAGAGCAGGCTTTAATCCCACTAAGTTTTCCTGGTTAACTCCAAAGTAGGTGAGTCGGAACGTTGTAAAGTCTCCAACTCTAAATCAGATCTGGAGACATGATCAGATGTTTCCAAATGTCAATCAGTTACCCATTTGGAAGTTTCAACTTCCCAGTCAGTTCTCACTATCAAAAGATTTACTGCATAATGGTTTGTTCAATTAACAATGCTGATTGGTGCCAATGTACGACAATCCAAAACCAGCCTTATTCATTTGACATGAAGGAAAACTTGATAGTCAATAACTACCAACTAACCAAAATCAATTCCTTATTTTATTTGATTTAAAATTCCACTTGATTTTGACCCAAAAGATAACATAGCAGCATAAATAAGATCTGTAGCAAGTTTTATAGATTACCTAAATGTCAACAACAATATTTTGTTGTAGCAACCAAGGAATTGGATTCAAGTTTCTGTTATTTCATTAGAGATTAACTTAATGAATCTTTTCCTCTAAAAATTTGGTGAGAATCTTCTTTTGTTTTCTCTGCAGTTATTGGTCATTTTTGCTGAAATTATACTCTGTATTCCATTGTACTCACTTGCCATTGAGAATTATCTATCAATAGCAAATGCTTTATTAATTAGGTCTAAAGTGAAACATTATTGCAATGGTAAATCATAGGATACAAAAGTAAATCATGTGGATGAGGTTACTAAGTCAAGAATCAGACTTTTCAGAGGTTGTTTGAAATTTTTATTTATAAATTCTAGGTGATGTTTTGTCAGTCATATTGCACAATTTCTCTTGTAACTTAGTCATAGACAACTTCTGAGAGGCTGCTACAAAATGCCTTTTCAATAGTTATGTTGTCAAATGCAGCATAATCAATATGTTAACTGAATCACTGTTTTGCTGTAGAGTACTTTGAATAATTATTTCAATGCTACTGATGTTTGCTGTACTTTCATATTAAAATAATGTGAACTATTTTCTATATCATTCTCATCTGACACTTTTTAATATGGTTATTAAAATTATGTTTATGTCCATTGAATAAACCTTTCTACAAAAAGTAAGGGTGCCTAGAAAATCTTGCTCCAGGTAGTGAAACTCAAAGCAGAATTATGAACTGATTCAGTTTAAGTTATTATTTTAGAAGGTACCTGTGAATTTATAATTGTCTTAATAATTTAAAGTGGCTGTATGTCAGAATTTTACAAAAGGATTTGATAGGATAGACACAGAATCCAGTGGTTGGAAATCCCAAACTATACCATAGATATATAATAGTTACAAATAAATCCAATAAGGAATTCAGGAGAAACTTCTTTATCCAGAGAAAGGTTAGAAGGCAAAAATCATTGCCACAAGAACAGGACGTTATATAAGGTTATTCTGATAGAGTTAGATGAAGAGAGGTCAAGCATAAAACCAGCAGTGATCTGCTAGGCTGAATGCTCTGCCTCTGTGCTGTACATTTTATATAATTTTGTATGATTCTATGTGATAAAAGGCTACTGATCATAGTGCCATTTCTTTCGAAAAGTTATAAGACATATAATTTGCTTTCTCGAAGTTGAACTTGAAGGTTACTCTTAGAAAGGTATCTGACAATGAGAAAAGTTCTTAAGGTTCCTGTATTTCATTGAAAACTATGTGAGAATTACTGTTCTATTATTAGGGAACATAATTTCTTATTTATGCTATCTGAATTATGGTTCCCAACCCAATAAATTTCAGGTCTAAACTGTGACTCTAGATTAAGTGGAAGCCACATGTTTGGAAATGACATTGGAGGGAAATGACCACCTTGTAACTCCTTTCGTGAAATGCATTTAGCAGAAGGTCACTGAAGAATAGTGCTGGATGTAAGACAACATACATAGGAGGAGAGAAAAAGCAAACTATTAGATAAATCATCCACTGACATCCAGATTGTGCTCGCAGTGCAGCCTTAAATTCTTGGCTGTTAATGAGAGTTGTCTGGGGCAAGGCAATATGCATTTTGACATGTCAGTATCAAGACAAGATCAAAAGCACCATAACAATTGTCCCAGACAATATTTTAGAAAAGTCCCTGGTATATGACAACCCATCCACCTGTATGATTTCATATCTAGCTAATTTTCAGTGGTACATAATAATCAAAAGGGAAATAAGAAATTTTATAACAACACAACATTGGCAAAGGAAATGGTAAATGAGAAAAATTGGCACGTTTAATGAGCAACAGTTAATTTGTTTATCCTTTTACAGAAATCAACTTGGAAGTGTGATTTTTTTTTAGTGACACAAATTTCTTTTGGCTACTCTCAATGACATTTTATGATCAGATTGGATATGGTCATCTTATAGCAATACAACACATTTTCTGTCCCCCTGTATTACAATATTTTAAGGATTTACACTACAGTTATTTTTTTTTCTGTGCTGCATCTAATTTGCTTCTACACAATTCATCTTTTCGATTCAAGATTATGACTTCACTACTTTCCACTTCCACAATTCATTCCAATTCCTAATCTTACTGCAGCTAGTTCTTGTTCAATTCCCAAATTTCAACTTACAGTGTATCCTGGTTTGTGACCACCACATATGTACAGTTTCAATTAACCAAGTTTGTAATGATCAGGACAAAGTTTTGAGCCTAAAGTATCAATTGTACAAATTATTTGACTACACTGCAAAATGTAAGTTTCTGTGTGATCTAGCTGAGATTTTAGAGTATATGATGTGAAACATCTTTCCAGTATGTCTGCCTGTCTACTTAATAGTTAACTGCGCGATAGAACTCATTGATCTCTAAGGAAGTGTCATCAGACTTAAAAGTAAGTTTCTTTTGTGATTGATAAAATTCTAACTCTTCTTATAACTTATGCTCTTTGCAGCCGAGAAAAATCACCTGGCCTCAGACACACAAACCATCAGAGCAACGAAAACAGCTCAGAAAACAGCAAGACAACAGTCACTGGAGCCCGGGCACAAGAAATAAATCGAAAAGATTTTCGCTCCCAGGCATCATAACAATCTTTTAAACAGCTGTGAAAAGAGCATAATGTGGTAAAGCGGTCCAGATATATCATCAGAAGAGAAGAAATATTTATGTGATCATATTCACTTCCAACTTAAATCTTAATACTTGTGGTTATCAGCACCTTCTTGAAGCTCTTGAAGGTTTATGTATTGCAGATTTGAAAGTTTGTAGGTTAAATGCAGTAAGTATTTAAAAGAGAGAATCTTTGGGCTGCAGTGAATTTCAATCTGCACAAGTGCCTCTCATCTCTACATTTCTGTAAAAAGGGAAGTTGAATGATAGCTAACGCGTGGAATTAACCTTCCCATGACATGGATTAACATGCAATAGATTAAAGTGTTTGCCTAAATTACCATATTTAAATTGTTTCCATGGTTAAAACTTTAATTTTTAGAACATTTTTGAGAAAAATTTATTCTGATACAAAGCTTCACAGTAGCTTTTGTTGAACTCTTCTGCACATTTTATGTTGCTTTTGACATAAAAGTTCGATAAACCATTTGAACAGTTAAACGTTTTGAAATAAAGTCTGGCAATGACTTCTTTCTTCTTTAATCCCTCTTAGTAGATTATTTTCTCAAGAACAGCTCTAAGGCTGAAAATTGTTGATCTTCATTTTGGCAAAGTATTCAAGTACTGGAGTAAGCAGGCAAATACATATTTTCAAATTTTATACCCATCACACTCACTTATGTGGCAAAAGAATAGTATTCATTTTTAGGTTCCTTTATATTTCTTTCCACATGAGAGACAGATCCTCTAATGTCAGACATATGCTTTTGAACTCAAAGTCCAATATCGACTGACTGGTTTACTTTTTTTCACTCTGAGGAAATGCCTTGCCTCCACAAACAGTCCAGATGAACTGCTGAACTAAGCCTCCAGGAAATATGGGTGATACACCTACCTTTATTATGCATTATGCAGTCCTTTCAACAAATTAATATGTTGCATAATAAATTACCCTCTAGTATGAAATTTAGAATTATAAGATTCAATATTTCTTTTCTTCATGTTCAAACTCACTTGCATGCTTTTATTGAGTTAATTTTGAGAAATTGTCTGCATGAAGCACAATATAGCAGGAGACTTCACAATAGAGATAGAAGATTTGTCCCACACATCAATACTGTACTTTATGTAAATCTATTAGAGGAGTATTACTATGAGTTCATATTGAATGTAGGCATCTTAACTTCATGGCTACAGCAAGCATAGCTGTGGAAGAAATCAGTAATTAATGCAATAGGCAAAATCCACTAACTAAGAAAATAATAGATTAACTTTTAAGAAAGTCATGAGTTTGATTCTGAGGGTTATCATTCATGCCATTGAGGATTCATGTTGTACCAATGTGGTTCATCCTAGGGGAAAGATCTATTAATCACAACATATCTTGCTTGCTTGAAATCCATTACTTGTATAGCATTTAAAGTGAGGTATTGACAGAATGGTGGTGAAATTTGTGGACTCCTAAGGCAGTTTATTTTGCATGATTAAAACAAAAGATTTTCTGTTTTCAGTGTAATTCCATTTGCTGATGATTGGTTCTATAGCACAAATTCCACGCAGTAAATGTAGTACTCTTTCTGTTATAATGTGACCAATTTTAACTTGGGCTGCCTGGCAGGAAATTGGTGGTAATGGCCATTAATGCCCTTGTTACCTGAATCCTGCTGTCTGCTTGACCACCACCATTTTATCAGGGACCTATAGAATAAGGCAGGAAGCCCATTAAAGTATGCAAATTAGTGCCCCTATTCAATCATAGAACTTTATTTGCAGTTTCCATGTCTGAATGAACAGACATGTACAATGTTTCTTCTGCCCACTTGAGTTGGGTGATTAGTGGCCTAATCAGCAGCTGGCCCAGGAGGTCACTCATAAAGCAGTTTAGAAATTGTATAATTGTATAAATTTCCTTTCCACGAGGCTAAAATGAGCAGGAATACATTTCCTTGGCTGACAAACAAAAAATGTTTTTGCTGCTGCTACCAAATCGTCCACGGCCAGTCTGGAGTACAGCTGTCTCAAATGTTCGTCCATCAGATCAATGTTGCTGTAGAGTGATTTTCCCATCCATCTGAACTGGCAAACTGCAATGGGACTCCTATGTTTCATGCCTGCAACTCAATGGCAGAACATAAGTAAGAGCAAAATCATGAAATGACTCAACCTGCTTCCACACTGTAGGGATTCTTTGATTCCAGGCAAGAATTGTTGAACTGCAATCTTGTCCCATTGCCTACCTACTTCTTAGTGCAGTTAAAATTGGTGCTAATCAATTAATACGATAGCATACTTAAATGTGCGTTCTGGATCTATTATGCTGGACAGAGCATGTGGGATGAAATTCTGGCAGATTTATGGATATATTGCAACAGAATGCTTGAAATTGAATCTTATTTTAAATTTCTGCATCTGGAGACGTCCTCCCCAGAGCATTTTCGTCACCTCAGTTTATTACAAACAGGAAAATCCATTGCTTTTGCAGTAATTTATCTAATTCAAATAACTGAGGACGTTGTGAACCGAAAACTCTCAGTAAATATGAATTTTGGACATATTTGTATACATAGTTTGTCATGCTGAAATGATTAGAAATGTGGGATGATAGGTATTGTAAACAACACTGTGGAATTTAACCTGAATTACAGTTATTTCCTTTCTTTTATGCTTGATGAGTTTTGAGAAAACAACTTGTACCTAAAATGACATTAAAATGTATTTCAAGATCAATTTTTAAAAAACAATCAATGTCCTTTTTAGTATATTTCTAAGTCATCTGCTATGAATGCAATTAGAAAGGAAACCATAGAAAATGAATTCAGTTGCTTGAATTCTGGAAGTTATTTCATTATACTACATGATGTATTATTGTGAAGGTAAGCTGACTCTTAAATATGATTGTCAAACTGTCTGCAAAACTTTAATTTATATTTAACTGGAGATTATGATTCTTAACAAAATACATGAATTCCCTCAGACCAGCCCAAAGACATTTAAGATTACAGGAAGGAAACATATATTTTAAAAATCTCTGTATGGAGCATATTTTAACATAGCAGTTTCCTCTAATGAATCAGCTATGATCTTATTTAGATTTGAAGGTTTAGACTTGGAAATATGATTTTTTAAATGGATACAGACAGAAAATTTGTTTCATTTAGGTGTTCATAGATATATTTGCTTATTTAAACTGCAGTGTATCCTCAAAAAATTCTAGTATTTGCACGGTCTCTGTGCACCTTTCCCTTCACAAGGTTGTAATAAATGTAACATTTATATTCAATATATTGAGCCCTTACACTATTGACTGTGTACAGATTGTTGCAGTGGGATGTTGGAGATTTTTTTGGCATCTTTATTGTATTTACAGTTTTTTTGAAATGATAAAATCATTTCTTGTAACCAAGTAGGCAATACCATTAAAAGGATACATGGGGAAAATCATTCACTGTTTAAATGTCATTGCCATACTATTTGGACCTTTATATTTGCAAGTATTTTATTCTAAATGCAGTAAGCTTTTGAAACATATTTGCAAAGTCAAATACCAATGCAAAATCTTGAAAAATGTACGCTCCTTTCATTGTTTGCAAGTAAAGTTTTGTATGTGTGCATGATTAATGTTGCTGTCTAGTTCACAATATATCTGTTTGTTCTAATTTCAACAAATGAATAGAATTTTAATAAAAGCATGTTTATTTGATAAGATTCTGTGCTGCTTAATTACCAAAGAATACATGGTACAAAGCCTGATGATACATGAATTTTGGATTATCATTGTTTTCTGTATTAGATCTAAAGCCACAGGGAAAAACACTGCAATTGCCATTTGACAGTCATTATACTTATCTTGAGGTTCCTTGCGGAATATTTAATTGTATTGTAAACTGACTACTAAGATATATGCATTAACATATCTTAAAGTGTAAAAGATACAAAGCATGATATGTTAGAAGTTCAATATATTGAAATAATATAACTTCTCACATTGCTGCTTAAGTAAGGTCTCTATCAGCCTGTTTGCACAGAGATCGTTTATATTTAAATTCAGTTTTGCTGTTCTGAATTAATTAATTTCCTAAGAGTTAATGGCTTATACGTGCAACAGTTGTCATGAATAGGATTACTGCTTGTTCAGCAATATGGTCAAAGAGGGAAATGCACAATTTCTCAAAACAATTAATATTGCAAAATTTTTAATTGCATAAATGGATTTAATAATCACCCTGGTCCATGAACAAGATATTGCTCCCTTCTGGGTCTAATTATAAAGACTAAGTACCTCATTAAGCAAAATGGTTTTAGAAGCTGATATACCAGAGTAAAACATTATTCTGTTTTTGACTCATTAGCTTCAACAAAAATCGCACAATCTATAAATCTGTGTATATTTGTGGTGTCATTTATGCACGCATTTTTTAAATAAACAAAATCTTCAAAAATGAACATTTTTATGCATTAACATAGTTAAAAAACATTTTTGGCTAGATAGTTTTCACTTTTATTTCTAAATTACTCTTGAAGGTTAGTTATTATTACTGCAATTAAAAGTCACCATTTACAAGGTGTTCAATCTTAATCTCATACATTTTTTAAAAAATTCAAATGCATGCCATCTTCAATAATCTAATCAACTTTTGATTTGTGATTGGACATTCTGAAAAAGATAACACCACATTTTCTGTCGTTAACTATATTTCCTGTCAAGTAATCCTAATATGTATTCATAAGGCAAATATTTCCCTTTGGTGCAATTTCATAAAGACAGCTTGCAACAGAGCAAAGGGATTTTTGCCTAAGGCTGTTTTGAGTTGGTGTGTTCATGAAAATTTTTATGACCCATATTAAAACAACTAGCATTAATAAAAATGTTAGTGTAGATGGGAGATAGGTGTCAGGACCAGTTGCGCTAGAATTCATGATTTGTGCCCTGATGAAAAATGAGAAGTAAATACAGAGACAGAATTTAAGATGAATTGGGATGATTTTCCCTGCTGAATCTGGGATCAAAATGTTATATTACTGCAAGTGAAATAAATTTTAATTACCAATACAAAGCTACTCAGCCAGTAGTCAATAATGAATATATGATCTAACTTGCCAAAATCAAGCATTGGAGACTCTGACAGTGCATGAAATTGCAGCTCTAGGGAGTATTTTTATAACAATATTGAGGTTCTTATATGGTGGCAGGGGAATCTAGCATATACTTCCTTCTTTGTTTTTTTTTCTGTTGGTAGTGGTTTAATCTCTAGAACAGAATATTGAAGGTTTAAGTTTAACAATCTAGGCTGATTCTTCAGCACATTGTTGAGAGACGGCCACATTGTTAGAAGTGCTACGCTTTCTTTGAATGTGCTGTTAAATCATATGATGTGACATCTGTTTGTGTGTTCTGCGAGCTTGATTTAAAACCACATCCAAAGGAATATGATGTAGTTAATTCAAACATGAATAGTTCAACACCAACAAAAATAGATTAACCAGTCTTTCACCTGATTACTGCCTTTGGTTCTTTGTGTGGACAAGACAGCTGCCCTCCTTGTTCACATTAGTCACTGAACTTCAAAATAATTATATGACATGTTTTCAGGCATTTGTGAATGATGAAATAACCAAATAAATACAAGGTATTTCCTGTTATACTTTACTAAAGCAAGCATGACACTGAGTCAGTGAAAAATTGAACAATGACACATTCACAAGAAGTGGCATCACTCTTAAAAGCAAAAAACACTAAACCCTCCTGTTGCTTTCCGATGAAATGCAGGACAACTATATATCAAACAAGACACAACAGAATCCCAGTTCCAAAAAGATAAAGCATCTTACAGGTTTTATTTTTGATTACTTTTTTTTAAAGTGCTGACCTTTTCACAACACTTTAATACAGATCTGTTTAACTTTGATTGCTGTTGCAGAGCATAGTTGGGGTAAAACTCAATCACAATAGTATCTAAGTTCAATTTGTTAATCATGCACAAATCTATGTGGGTTATATTCATGATCCCCAACTTATGTACAACCTATTTGCATTGTTTTTTGCACAACGTACAATTCATAGCACATACAGGATTATTTAATAAATATTAGGAAATGTTTAGGTCATGTGGGCCTGTTTCCACACTGCAGGGATTCTATGATCTATGTAATGCTGGATATGGTGTTGTGAGATTTGCAAGCATGGGCTGGTTTAGCACAGTCAGCTTGGCGCCCACTGTGGATGTTAAACATGAAGATAGAAACATAGATGATAGGATCAAAGTAGGCCATTTGATCCTTCGAGCCTGCTCTGCCAATCTATATGATAATGGCTGCTAATCAGGCAAAATACCCTAATCCCGCCCTCCCTTCCATACCCCTTTAGACAATAGCTATTTCTACCTCCTTCTTGGAACACATATGTTGGCCACAACCACTTTCAATGGTAGTAAATTTCACAGCTCATTGCTCTCTAGGTGAAGAAATTTCCCTTCATTTTTCCTAAAAGGTTTATCCCTAATCCTTAAACTGTGACCCCTAATTCTAGACTCCCCCGCCATCAGGAGCATTCTTCCTGCATTTAACTTGCTTAGTCCTGTTAGAATTTTATATGTTTCCATGAGATACTCCCTCATTCTTCTAAACTCCAGTGAATACAATCCTAACCAACTCAATTTCTCCTTATATGTCAGCCCTACCATCCCAGAAATTAATTTAATAAACCTTTGCTGCACTCTCTCTATAGCAAGAATATCTTTCCTCAGGTACTGAAAACAAAAGTGCACATGATATTTCAGGTGTGGCCCCAGTTTAATTGCAGCAAGATATCCTTGTTCCTATGCTTGAATCCTCTCACTACGAAGTTTGCCTTCCTTACCACCTGCTGCATCTACACATTTACTTTCAGCAACTGGTGCATGAGGAAGCTAGGTCTTGTTGAACATACCCCTCTCTCAGCTGACAGACATTTCTGTTTATGCTGCCAAGATGGATAACCTCACATTTATGTGTGTTAAACTGTATTTATCACGCATTTGCCCACACTCAGCTAGTCCAAATCACATTTCCACACAGTTTTGAAGGGATGAGCTCTTTCATATAGTTTGTCAACATTTTAGAGCAAGTGTTAACAATAACAGATAATAATCTTTAAAAATATTACTTCAACCATTTTAGGTTATTTTGAAAATTGTACTACACATTTCCCCCAAAATCTTTCTGCACTTTGTAATTTTTTTAAAAATTCATTCACAAGATGAGGGCATCGCTAGCTAGGCAGCATTTATTGCCCAGAGGGCAGTTAAGAGTCAACCATATTGCTGGGGGCCTGGAGTCACATGTGGGGAAGACCAGATAAGGATGGCAGTTTCCTTCCCTAAAGGACATTAGTGAACCTGATGGGTTTTTCCAACAATTGATTCACAGTTGTCATTAAATTCCTAATTCCAGACATTTACCAAATTCAAATTGCAGCATTTGCCATGGGGGAATTCTAAACTGGGTTGCCAGAATGTTATCTGGGGTTCTGGCTTAACAATCCAACAATAATACCACCAGGCCACTGCCTCGTCCAATAATTTTGTAATTATTTCACACATACAGCTTATTTTAAAATGTTTTAATACTTGTTTCATATGCATTATTTTTGCCTCAAATTTGAGGCTTTATTGATATACAATCTTTATTCTAGTCACCAGGCTTGAAATGTCAACTATTTTCTCTCAACAGATGCTGCTAGACCTGCTGAGTTTTTCCAGCAATTTCTGTTTGTGTGTCTGTGTATTTCAGATCTCCAGGGTCCGCAGTTCTTTGATTTATCTCAGTCTTTGATACATAGGGGTTATTGTTGATTTGTGAGAAGTCACAGGCTCGAACTCTGTTCTTTCTCTCCAGTTGGCGCTGCCAGACCTGCTGTGTGTTTCAGGCGATGTAGGCACACATACATTAAACAAAAATTACCTGTGATTCCATTTGTGTCAGCGCCATGAAAGAGAATACACTCTTGACAACAAGCCAACCATTGACCTCAAGCTACAATTGTGCATCACTTCCTTTATGTGGCGTCAGCCTGTGCTCCGCCGCCATGACAACGGCGTAACATCGACATTCCACTGCTCGCTGTTTCCAAACTGTTTGAATCGTTGGCTCGAGCTGCGCCCGCACCAGACTTTAAACCTGGATGTAGCGTGAACCCCTTTGTTTGTTTCCACCTGGCGAAAATGCCGAAAAAGGTTCTGAGACTAACGGTGCACCTGAAAATCCAGGCGGTGGGTTCTCTTACCGGCGGCGGTCGGGGTTTGAGCGACTGGGCGGCGGTTGGAAACGGCGGCTGGGCCCAACTGCCGACGGCAGATATGATTGACATGCGGCCGGCCAATAGAAGTCGGCGAGGCGGCCATCCTTTGTGGGGATTTGTAGGAATTCGTTCGGTTCCTCCAATGAGAATGGGGGCGGGGCAAAGCTGTCACCAAACAACAATAATCGCATCAGGCAGTGTTCCCCCCAACCTGGTTCCAACTTTGAGATAGTAAGATCAGCAGATGCTATAGTTAGAGACTATACAGTGTGGAGATGGAGGAAAAATGAAGGGTCCCGACCCAAAATTTCCTCTTTCCTCCTCCTGCTCTGATACTGCCTGGAATGCTGCGTTCCTCCAGCTCCATACTATGCTGTCTTTGGTTCCAACTTTGGTCTGATTTCACTCTTGCTTTCCCACAATGAATACTTTATTACATGTTCAGTCTTTCAGCTGCAACTTGTTTTCTTTCCTAGAATCTATGAACATTGCTTGTCTGAAGGGAAGGCTTGTTCCGAGGTAGGGTCACCGGACCCGAAATGTTAACTCTGTTTTCTCCTCCACAGATGCTGCCAGACCTACTGAGCTTTTCCAGCAACTTTGTTTTTGTTGCTTGTCAGAAGGTGTTTGAACTCTGATGGCTAATGATAAAAAATAATGTTAAGAACTACGAGTGGGGCTGGGCTTGGTTAGGTGATGTTGAAAATCTACTTAGGGGTCCAGCTCCTCAAATATTTAAGACTACTTTTTAAATGTACTTTGGGACAGTGAAATAGGTCCCATGGAAAACAAGCCCAACTTTTGTTTTCTTACTAACTGAAGTATTTCACCATGGAACCATTCTCATAATGTTTTTTTTCTGCACACTCTCCGGTGCACTTGTAGTTTTCTTATAGCGAGATGCAATTCTGTGTACAATTCTGCAGCTGAGGTAGGACCAGTGTCCTTAAAAGTTTATCATAACCTCTCTGCTCAAGTACTTTGTGAGCCTATTTATGAAACCCAACATACAGTATACTTTATCAACAACTCCCTCCATTTGCTCTGCTACCTCTAATGACATAAGTACATGTATTCCAAGGTGTCTTTACTCCTGCACACCCTTTTGGCTTGTACTGTCTTTCCATGTTCTTTGTACCAAAGTACATCAGCTTGCACTTCTCTGCATAGAACTTATCTGATACTTGTCTACCTACTCCACTGTGGCAATGTCAATTTGAAGGTCGACACCATCTTCCTCTCATTTAATGATTCTCCTGAGAGTTGTGTTGTTTGCAAACTTTGCAATTGACCTCTACACACCAAGATCTAGATCATTTCTATATGTCTCAGTGGTTAGCACTGCTGCCTTACAGTGCCAGGGACCCAGGTTCACTTCCGCCCTTGGGCGACTGGCTGTGTGGAGTTTGCATATTCTCCCTGTGTCTGCTTGGGTTTCCTCCGGGTGTTCCCGTTTTCTTCCCACAGTCCAAAGATGTGCAGGGTAGGTAAATTCGTTGTGCTCAATTGCCCAGAGTGTCCAGTGATGTTTAGGTTAGGTAGGTTAGACATGGGAAATGCAGGGGTAGGGGAATGGATCTGAGTGGGATGCTCTTCAGAGCGGCAGTGTGGATTTGTTGGGCTGAATGGCCTGTTTCCACAGTGTAGGGACTCTTTGGCCTTTATGATCAAGAAAAGCCATAGTCCTAATACTGACTCCCTAGGAACTCCATTGCAAATTTTTTTCCAGCCTAAAATATACTCATTAACCATTAGTCTCTGCTTACTGTTCTCCAGCTACTTCTATATCTGCATTGTTACTATGTGTTGTATTCCACAAAGCATAAATTTACTCACAAGTAGGTTTGTGGAACTGTATCGTATGCCTTTTGGAAGTTCATCTACACCATACCAATAGTATTCCCCTCATCAATCCGACCTGTTACCTCTTCAAAAACTTATGCCGAGGCTGTGAATGAATCCATTATCCTGAATGACTGTTTCTAGAGATTTCTGCACCACCGAAGTTAACAGAATGGTCTGTAGTTGCTGGACCGATCTTTGCAATCTCTTTTGGGAAAGGGAGGCATAGATTCCCGGAGATGCCTTTTTGATAGGTTAAAATGAGTTTCATGGGATCGGTGTAGAGACATAGGGGGTCGTGAGGAGAGAGGGAGTTGATGAAAGTGTAGAGGAATGTTTTTAAATGAAGGATGCAATGTGGCTTGATTAACGTTGAATTAATTGTGATATTATTTGTACTGCATTGATCTGCAAAAGTAATAATTTGAAATAAACATTAGTCCTTTTTTTGCTTAATGGCACAAGAAGTGTATTCAATGTTGACAATTCAAAAAGCATCCTACAAAGCTTTAGTTGGCTCCAAAGCACAGACTAACCATATTCCAATGTCACTTAGAATTTAGTGTCCTCTGGAGGGGATCTTTGATATGCAGCAACAGGGTCAGGCCACTCAGCCAGTCAGATTGAAGAATTTTCCCAGATGACAAAGCAGAGAATTATATTGTATTTAAATAAGAGTTCAGGAAGAAAACTATGGGATTCTTAAGAGAAAATTAGAACAAACTAATATAATTTTTGTAAAAAAATGAAATGGCTGAGTACACTATTCTGATAACGGGCAGCTCGGGATGTGCAACAAATGCTAGCTTTGATGCCCATGCCCCATGAAGGAATACAGAAAGTTTCCAATCCGTCAATGCATGTGTAACCATGTATTTTTACAAAACTTTTCAGTGTCAACTCTGCATGTGCCATTTGCAGCAGTGGCAAATTTCGAAGTTCTTCCCATATTTCTGTGAAGAATTGTGAGAAGCTTTCTTTCAGATAAATCTTGTGTTTAGAATAATAGGACTATGATTGCCCCCATCTTCTTCTTATTAGTAGTGTCTGTAGACTCATTGCCATCGTAAACTGTCAAAAATAATTTATCAAGATTATAAAAAGTTTCTCAGTGGAGATTTTGAGAGGATCTCACCTTCTCACCTGTTTTTTTTTATGTGAATTGAAACATAACGTGTCACAAGTTGTAATTTTTTGGGATATGTAATTGACCTTAAGGAAGTTTTATTTTTTAAGAAATTGGAAACTACTAATTATGAATTTTTCACCAATTTATGTATTGCTGTGTTTGTTTATGGAATCAATATTTATCAAAGACTATAAATTAACAAGCTTCTTAATGATCAATGAATGCTTTGCATAGGCACATAATGGCAAAAGCTGTCTGACAAGAGGAAAAGCAGTGTGGGTGAGATGGATGTGTTGGACATTGGTAGTTGACACAAAATATGTTGTGGCAGGATTGTGACAGAATTTATATATGAGAGGCCAAACATTAGCATTATTGTCAAAAATGAGTGGTGTTATTTAATATTGGTAATAGTATAACATGTTATGTTTCTATGTCAGCATTGTAATTCTTCCAAATTGAAATAATTTGCCATAGGTTACATGTCCTGGAGTGTTCCTGCCTGAAAAGAATGATGTTTACGTCAGTGTATGTATGTTAGGAAGATTCCAGAAAACCAAGTTTGTCCCTTCTGTCTTTCCATTGACCTTCAATGAGAAAGTGAAGATTGAAAAGGTATAAACTGTCTTCTTGTTCAAGCAATTTCTAAAGAAAGAAAGAAAAGTTCTGAATATTTTAAACCTAAATGTTTAAATTACACCAATTATTAAATGGCATCTGAAAGAGAAAGGACATGTTCAGAAGGAATGGATCTAAAATGGATCTCCAACTGAACTGTTAAACCTATCTTCACTTTGCAGTGCTAAGTGAGTTGCTGTCTAGTTTTCTATTTTTGTTTGTATACTTCTTTTATGTGTAAAGGATTTAGTTCCTTATGGTAGTGCAGCCTTATAGCTTTAAATTTTAGTTTTCATATCAGTCATTACTTTTAGAAGTAATTCAATGTACACAAATAAATTCTGGACATTTCAGAAAGATCTAAAGCACTATGAAAGCTACATTCACTTGGATCAAATTCATTTTAAATAGAAACAGAGAGGAAGGATCATTAGTCTTGGTCTCGTGTCAAATTAAATTCTGTCCTTAAACTGTTTAAATTTTTCTCAGGCTGCTTTTTTATTTTCCTTTGTGAGTAATCCTAAATTAAATTATCAGCTTTGAAATGTAAGATTTCTTGTATCTATATATTTAAACATTACTTCTTTCTTGGTCTTTTTACTCTCTTGACTACTGAAATTACAATAAGTACATAAGAGGATTCTCTTTCCTCGATGGGCTGAATAGCCTTCTTCTCTGGTCTCTCTGGTGGTCCCAAATACGAAGGCCTTGCAGGCAAATTAGGTACAGCAGGCCCCTTTGTGAAACAATTGCTTAGTTTTCACACTGCTGGCTGCAGCCATGCTTCTTGACATGGCTGTTCTGGCCAATATCATGTTTTGTGGACACTGCTTCAAAATACAGGTGTCATTTGCTTCCCTCCTTCTTACGTTCATGCATTTAGCAACAGCACAGTCATAGCCTCCAGTATGGGTACCTCTCATCCTTTAAGTTGGTTGCAATTTTAGATAGTTTACATAGGTTGATAGGTGGTTTGCACTATAAATGCATCCAAGAAATACATAATGAGAAAGAGAAATTAGGACACAATATGTAAGATTTAAAAATGAGGACTGAATTGCATCTGTGTGCCTTTGAGCAATTATCCTATGCTTTTCAACTCCACCTTGGGGATTGATTAATAGTTTAATCATATCGAATCATTTTAAAATTCCTTACACAGTTAAGAACTTTATGGTAGGATGACTTGCTGTTAACAACACAAACCGTAAAAGAATCCTACTGACATTTCGTAATATAATTGAAATCAATGAACAAAATGTTTGTTTGGATTTACTTAATTTTACCCAGAACAGTTTTCCCGTTGATGTGTAAGTGAAGCAGTGATCAAGGTAATACTGAGATTAATTAATGGAGTCTTATCTTCCCTGGACTATTAGAAATAGTATTATTCCCCTTAACCAAGAATATTACTCAGTAAAAAAAAATTATATTTGGTTTTACTTCAATGAAAATGTTATTCTGCTCAACCATGTCAGCATAACCAACACCATTGGAAAATCAATGCTGAAGCACTGAAAGACCCTGATAATAGAGCCCTATTCAGCTAACCCAGAGACAGTAGAGTGTCACTGTCCTTCATATTTGGCATCTGCAGAGAGACCATAAGACATAGGAGCAGAACTGACCATTCAGCCCATCAAGTATCTCTACCATTTAATGAGATCAGAGGGCAGACCTCATTATCCTCAACTCAACTTTATTGCCTTCTCCCATACCCCTTGAGCCCCTTACTGATTAACCATCTGTCTTTCGCGACCTTGAATATACTTAATGACCCAGCGTCAACATCCCCTTGCAGTGAAGAATTCCACAAATTTACTACGCTATGAGAGTAGAAATTCTTCATTATCCCTGACTTACATAGGAAACCCGTTTTACAGAGATCATGCACTCTGCTCCTAGACTCTCCCACATGGGGAAACAGCTTTTCTGCATCTACCCATTCAAGTACCCTAAGAATTTTATACGTTTCAATGTGGTTGTCTCCCATTCTTCTATATTCCAATGAGTACAGGCCCAATCTACTGAACCTCTCCTCATAAACCAGTCTTCCATTCTTTGTATCAGCATAGCAAACCTTCTGTTGGCATTGGGAGCAGTCAATGTATCTTTTCTCACATAAGGGCCCAAGACTATCCACAGTGTTCCAGCTATTATTTGACTAGTGCTTGTGTAGTTTTGGAAGAAAATTTCCTACCCTCATACGCCATTCCCTTTGAAATAAAAGCCAACATCCCATTTTCTTTCCCTATTACCTGTTGAACTTGAATGCTAGCTTTTTGTGATTCATGGATGAGGACTTCCAAATCCTTTTGGTTCATAGCTTTCTTCGGTTTTTCTCTGTTTAAATAATATTCAGCTCCTCAATTCTTTCCTTCAAAGTGCTTAATCTTGTATTTCTCCACATTATATTCTCTCTGCCAAGATTTTACCCAATCCCTTAACCTGTCTATACATCTCTGCATTTGCTGGTCACCTGATCATGAAACACCAAGACTTCTTTGATCAGAATGGCCAGGATATCCAGGAGCTGAATGATAGAGTTCAATCTGGATAGATGTGAGGTATTGCTTTTTGGTGCAACAATCTGGGGTTAGACTTATACAATTAATGGTAGGGGCCTGGCTAGTGTTGTAGAACAGAGGGACTTAGTGGTTCAGGTACAAAATTCTATGAAATTTCTGACCTAGGTAGACAATGTGGTTAAAAAGGCATTTAGCACACTTGCCTTCATTGCCCAGTCCTTTGAGTATAGGAGTTAGGAAGTCATGTTGAGTTTATACACAACATTGGTGAGGCTTTTTCTGCAGTACTGTGTCCAGTTCTGGTCTCCTTGTTATAGGGAGGATTTTATTAAGTCAGAGAAGGTTCAGAAGAGATTCACCAGGGTGTAGCCAAGTATGGAAGGTTTGATTTGTAAAGAAAGGCTTGATAGGGTGGGACCTTTTTCACTGGAGAGTAGGAAGTTAAGAGGCAACCTTATAGAGGTTTTTAAGATCATGAGGGCTATAGATAGGGTTAGTGGTAGGTGTCTTTTCCCTAGGATGTGGGCTTCCAAGACTAGGGGGACACATTCTAGCTATGAAGAAAGGTTGATTAGATTAGGATTATTTTCATTAGAAAGATGGAGATTGAAGGAGCACCCGATTGAGGTCTACAAAATCATGAGGGGTAGAGACAAGGTGGATAGCAAGAAGCTTTTTCCCAGAGTGGGGGACTCAATTACTAGGGGTCATAAGTTCAAAGTGAGAGGAGGAAAGTTTATGGGAGATATGCGTGGAAAGTTCTTTACACAGAGGGTGGTGGGTGCCTGGAATACGTTGCCGGTGAAGGTGGTAGACGCAGACACGATAGTGTCTTTTAAGATGTATCTGGACAGGTACAAGGATGGGCAGGGAGCAAAGGGATACAGACCCTTAGATAATAGATGACAGGTTTAGACAGAGGATCTCGATCGGCACAGGTTTGGAGGGCCAAAGGGCCTGTTCCTGTGCTGTAATTTTCTTTGTTCTATTATTAAGGTGAGAGGAGAGAGATAGTAAAAAAGACATGGGAGCAATTTTTTTACATAGAGGATGGGTCATGTGTAGAATGAACTTCCTGAGGAAATGATGAATGTGGGCATGGTTACAATGTTTGAAAAACACTGAGACGAGCACTGGAATAGGAAAGTTTTTGGAGGGAAATGGGCCCAGAGCAAACTAGTTTAGTTTGGGATTATGTTGCACCAAAGTGTCTGTTTCTGTGTTGTGTCAATCTGACTCTATGACACAAGGCATTTCTGAACTTGAACTAACAAACCAACTTAAGAACTAGAAACAAGTTCACAGCCAGCTGAAGCTGATATGTGGGAATATACAGTTGAGGTTAAAATCAGATTAGCATGATCTCAGTGAATGCTGAACAGGCTTGAAGGACTCAATGGCCTCCTTTTCTTCATTGTTTGTATGTCCTGCAAAATATCTGCAAATTAAGGAGCTGAGGGTAAGTGGAGAAAGTGCAGGAGATCTAGCAGTTAGCCAACATCCACAGTGTGCATGATTCCTTCAGCTCAGTTGAGACTACACATGGTCCATACATCCAGGCTCCACACCATTTCTGACTAAGAGTGGAGAGATGCTCGCCAAGGACAGGGAAACAGTTGACACCCACTGAAAGGAGCATTTTGAAGATATTCTTAACTGTCTTCAATGCATACAACTATGTCCTGTTGCCATCTCATCACAACCTCAACCTAGCACAGGTTAGAAAAGGCCATTCCACAGCCAAAGAGCAGGAAAGCATGAGGAGCACATGGAATCCCTGTTGAAGTACTGGACAATATTGGAAAAGCATTTGTTAGCATGAATGCATAACCTCACTTCCCTTTCCGAGCAGGAAGAGAGCATGCCAGGAGATCTTAGCTGCTGTAGGTGTGACCATCCTCAAGAAATGTGATGGGTCTGACTGTGGTAACTCCAGAGGAGGCTTTTTGCTGTTAGTAGCAAGTTAAATTATCACAAGAATCTTTATCAATCACCCTCTCCCTGCAGCTAAAGAGGTCCTTCCAGAGTCCCTTGAAGGGACACAAAGGACATAATCTTCCTGCACAGCAACTAAAAGAGGAATGCAGGAAACAAAACCAGTTCTTGATCATAGCCATCTTTGACCTTCTAAAGGCTTTCAAAACTGTTAACTGTGAGCTCCTACTCCATTTCGGCTACCCTGAAAAAGTTTTCTCTGTCTTCATCTGCTCTACAATGCTACATTAGCTGTTACCCTAAACACCAGATCTGCCACAGACCCATTTTACTTTCGTGCAAAAGTTAAGCAAGACTGTCATTGCATTGATACTCTCTTGATCTTCCTTGCTGCAATGCGCCACCTCACCTTCACCAAGCTCCTTCTGGAGTAAATCTACAGAGCAAATGACAACTGTTCAACCACGGTTGCTGACAGGCCAGTTTCATGGTTGCCTCATCTGTTTCCATTGAACATTATGCAGACAGTGCTTGTATCTGTGCGTATTCAGAGGCTGAGCTCTAACCTTTGTCAACACCTTCACTGATGCATACTAGAGCATGGGCCATCAAACATTTGTAAGAGAAAGTCTCTGTATGACCCCTCACTCTGCCACACAGTATTGTTCCATCACCCCAACCCAGCCAGATTATCAGAAGTTACAATGATGTCTTGGACAATGTGGTCCATCTTCCATAACTTGGGAGTTTTTTGTCAATATTGATGCACGGTTCAGTACTCTACAGTCTTTCTTGCTGCATGTTCCGTTTCGCTTTCATTTCTCTCCTGACTCAAGTCTGCTATTAATCCCCTCTACACTGAACCAACTGTCATCATATCTTTGTGTTCTGGAATTCTGTTCCAAATTCAAACTGAATTTCTTTGGCACTTCTCTCCCTACCTTCAAAACTTTATGAAATCCTACAAATTTAACTATGCTTTTTGGTCACCAGCCCTGACCTTATTCACATTTGTTGTTCACCCTCCCCATTCTACCCATTCTTTTCCAGGTACTTGCTTGAGACACTTTTCTGTGCACTCTGTGGTGACTTTAACTTACATTTCTCTTTGCTTTTCATTTTAACAACATTGCACAACAGTGCAATGCTTTACAAATTCAACAAATATGATTCAATAAGAATGTTTGGAAATGAGAAAGATCTACGTTGTAAGTAACAGAGGAAAGTTTTCTTTGCAACAAACAAATATCACTAATAATTGAGATCAGCAGTAAGATAAATGTTGATACAGTGTTAGGCAAAATTACTCTAATCTAAAATATTTAATAAATGCATGTGCATCGTCTGAGTTAAATTAATTTCAAAGTGTTTTTTAATAAGGAAAGCAGATTGCTCTTCCAAGTTGTAATTTGTTGATATTGATCATTTCAATAAGTTCCTTTAAGTTCAGAGCTTAATCCATTAGTACATATCTATTGTTTTTCTCTAAATGATTATCATTAGAAATTTGATAAAAACAGTTATCTTTGAATCATATGTTTCCTAATATTGGACAATTATTTCCAAGTGATGGTTCTTTGTTTTGATTTTTTTTGTATTGTGTAAATGCAGAACTTTCCTGAAGCTATGAATCCTGGGGATGTTGCAGACATTCTGGAAAGTAAGAACAGTGTACATTAGTGATTTTGTTTTTATGTTTACACACTTGCATCTCTGAAACTCCCATATTATAATATCAGTATTAATATTATCCTGTGATTCTTTTCTTCACAGTGGATACAACAAAATTTGAATTGATACAGCTGACTCCACCAGGTACCATCAAAATTTGTGAAAATATCAATGTGTTTACCTGTCAGTTATTATTTGATCAGTCAAAATATGTTTTCTGAAGGTACTGGTAAAGTCTCAGTCTTACTTAACATACATTGTAATATAAGATAATAAAGTGTGAAGCTGGATGAACACAGCAGGCCAAGCAGCATCTCAGGAGCACAAAAGCTGACGTTTCGGGCCTAGACCCTTCATCAGAGAGGGGGATGGGGTGAGGGTTCTGGAATAAATAGGGAGAGAGGGGGAGGCGGACCGAAGATGGAGAGAAAAGAAGATAGGTGGAGAGGAGACTATAGGTGGGGAGGTAGCGAGGGGATAGTTCAGTCCAGGGAAGACGGACAGGTCAAGGAGGTGGGATGAGGTTAGTAGGTAGGAAATAGAGGTGCGGCTTGGGGTGGGAGGAAGGAATGGGTGAGAGGAAGAACAGGTTAGGGAGGCGGGGACAGGGTGGACTGGTTTTGGGATGCAGTGGGTGGAGGGGAAGAGCTGGGCTGGTTGTGTGGTGCAGTGGGGGGAGGGGACGAACTGGGCTGGTTTTGGGATGCGGTGGGGGAAGGGGAGATTTTGAAGCTGGTGAAGTCCACATGGATACCATTGGGCTGTAGGGTTCCCAAGCAGAATATGAGTTGCTGTTCCTGCAACCTTCGGGTGGCATCATTGTGGCACTGCAGGAGGCTCATGATGGACATGTCATCTAAAGAATGGGAGGGGGAGTTGAAATGGTTTGCGACTGGGAGGTGCAGTTGTTTATTGCGAACCGAGTGGAGGTGTTCTGCAAAGCGGTCCCCAAGCCTCCGCTTGGTTTCCCCAATGTAGAGGAAGCCACACCGGGTACAATGGATACAGTATACCACATTGGCAGGTGTGCAGGTGAACCTCTGCTTAATGTGGAAAGTCATCTTGGGGCCTGGGATAGGGGTGAGGGAGGAGGTGTGGGGGCAAGTGTAGCACTTCCTGCGGTTGCAGGGGAAAGTGCAGGGTGTGGTGGGGTTGGAAGGCAGTGTGGAGCGAACAAGGGAGTCATGGAGAGAGTGGTCTCTCTGGAAAGCAGACAAGGGTGGGGATGGAAAAATGTCTTGGATGGTGGGGTTGGATTGTAGATGGCAGAAGTGTCAGAGGATGATGCGTTGTATCCGGAGGTTGGTGGGGTGGTGTGTGAGAACGAGGGGGATCCTCTTAGGGCGGTTGTGGCGGGAGCGGGGTTTGAGGGATATGTTGCGGGAAATGCGGGAGACGTGGTGAAGGGTGTTCTCGACCACTGGGGGGAAAGTTGCGGTCCTTGAAGAACTTGGACATCTGGGATGTGCAGGAGTGGAATGCCTCATCGTGGGAGCAGATGCGGCGGAGCCGGAGGAATTGGGAATAGGGGATGGAATTTTTGCAGGAGGGTGGGTGGGAGGAGGTGTATTCTGGGTAGCTGTGGGAGTCGGTGGGCTTGAAATTGACATCGGTTACAAGCTGGTTGCCTGAGATGGAGTCTGAGAGGTCCAGGAAGGTGAGGGATGTGCTGGAGATGGCCCAGGTGAACTGAAGGTTGGGGTGGAAGGTGTTGGTGAAGTGGATGAGCTGTTTGAGCTCCTCTGGGGAGCAAGAGGCGGCACCGATACAGTCATCAATGTAACGAAGGAAGAGGTGGGGTTTGGGGCCTGTGTAGGTGTGGAAGAGGGACTGTTCCACGTAACCTACAAAGAGGCCCGCCTCCCCCCTCTCCCTATTTATTCCCGAACCCTCACCCCTTCCCCCTCTCTGATGAAGGGTCTAGGCCTGAAACGTCAGCTTTTGTGTTCCTGAGATGCTGCTTGGCCTGCTGTGTTCATCCAGCTTCACACTTTATTATCTTGGATTCTCCAGCATCTGCAGTTCCCATTATCACTGATACATTGTAATATGATGCTTCGTTTGATATCTGAAAATACACTTCTCCCTCAGTTATGAACTCAGAACAAAATAATGAAGAGAATGTGTTTATGTGAGTTGAAACATAGGTACCTCTTGGGTGTCTTGTTAAACACGTGTCATTTTGTGAATATGCCTTGAGTTTGTTCATACTTAGCGCGAAAGATAGAAAACACATACAGAATCCTGAAATGGGAAAAGGAAAATTGGACTACTTTAATGCTTCAGTAAGTTTATTATGTGAGTGGATGAGCAACATACATTTGGAAAATAGCAGATAATTGTCCAACCTGTGCTAAGACCTCAAATGGCAATAAGAATATTATACTTGGCATCATAATCCTGAATTAAAAAAGAAATCAGTGTGTTCTCAGGTCTGGTTGCTGTAAATGACTGCTTGACCAATATTGCTAAATATAAGTTGTAAATGTAGGTTGAGACTCCATTTTGAAAATTATTGCAAACCATGCACTATCAAAGCAGATGTTAATGGGGTCATTAAATAACAATAGCAATCTGTGGAACCAGATCCTAGAAAGTAGTTAGGGGAAATAATTCAAGGAATAAAATTAAAGTGGAGACAAATGGGGGGAAGAAATCTGATAACTGTACTTAACTACTGACTAGTCTTAGCTATGAATTCCTGCAAAATGAATGTCACAAGTCTCATTATTATGGTTGGTAGTCAACACAGGCTATTGGCTAGAGAGCTGGACAGAGCTCCATGTCACCTCCTTTTACGAAGTTCCACTGAATTAATTGACCACCAGCCATTCAAGTGGGTAGCTGGGCTTCCCCAGGAACAAGGACCCCAAGGTTAAAAGTGAGAATTTCTAGCCAAATAGAGGACAACAGCTATGCATTGTAGGCAGCACCACCAGGGAGTGGCTGCTAGTAATACAATCTGATTAAGTGTGTATCTTTAATTGAGGGGACACCCCCCAAACCCAAACCCATCCTCAAGAACTTGCAGTTCGATTTCCATGTGACAATTCTTGAAGGATGAGATCCTTAAGTGGGCCTTAACTGCTCACTTTGCTCAATTTGCAGTGGAGTGGGAAGGCTATCAATGATCCCTCCTACCTCACTTAATTAAATATCCACTGCATTTAAACCTGTCTCAGGCAAGAGTATTAATGTGCCAGATCAAAAATAAATTTCTGTGAATATGAGATCATCGAAAACTCTTTCAAGTAATGTTTGACCAATATTTATATTTTAAAAAATACTTACAATTTAGAAAAAATATGGAACTCATTTTCTCATGTGTCCCTAATTATATACGATTTAGGCCCATGACTTTAAATGGGAGTTACTATATTGGAGAGACAACCATTCACAAAACTTTGGCACTTAACCTCAAACATGAATAGAGTCTCAAGAAATTGGAATTGTATGCAAATCCACCTGCCTTCTCCATCTCCTTTCCCAGTTGATGCTGATGTATAATGTCATTTAATTTTCAGGGGTGTTAGGAGTTTCATCTCCTGGACTTTGGTTAGGTTTCTAAGCTATGTGTAAATATCTTCAGGTTATTCAAGCATAGAAACATGGCACCTTTCAAAATAAATCAGGGTACAGCAATTCTGACAACATTTTATATCTTTATAGCTTTCACATAACAAGTCCAAGGCATATATGAGAGTACAAATGATGCAGCTAAAATCCTAGGTGTGAAGGTAAAGCCAAGAAAAGAACTAGCAATTGGAGTTCGAAAGATTAGGGCTGAGGTGACAGGGAGCTACACTGGCCCATTTTCAGTTAGTGTTTTTTTCAAGTGAGACTCCTGGAGCTTGATCTACTATGGCTCAAGTCAACTTTTCTCATGCAATCTTCTGCTCTTCACCTCATTAATTATGCAGCTGGGCTCTACACTCCCCATCCTGAGGAATTTCACAGCAGGAGAGTTGAAGATGCTCACCACTGCTGAGATCTTATGGCATTCATGCTGTTAGAACCATACTTAAAGTCCAGCTGCACACCAGTTCAGACACTGAAGGCCAGAAACTGTTCCTTACACTGTGGTGCTACAATGTGCCCATTCCTGCCCTCTGGACCTCCATGGTCCAGAAAGGTAAGTTGACTGCCTGGTTCTTTGACAATAACCCTACAAGATTAATGACAAGATTCTCAGCAGTGTGGAGGAACAGCGGGATCTTGGGGTCCACATCCATAGATCCCTCAAAGTTGCTACCCAAGTAGATAGGGTTGTAAAGAAGGCATATGGTGTGTTGGCTTTTATTGGCAGGGGAATTGAGTTTAAGAGCTGTGAGGTTATGCTGCAGCTCTATAAAACTCTGGTTAGACCACACTTGGAATATTGTGTTACGTTCTGGTCACCTCATTATAGGAAAGATATGGAAGCTTTGGAAAGGGTGCAGAGGAGATTTACCAGGATTCTGCCTGGACTGGAGGGCAGGTCTTATGAGGAAAGGTTGATGGAGATGGGGTTTTACTCCTTGGAGCAAAGAAGGATGAGGTGACTTGATAGAGGTGTACAAGATGATGAGAAGCAGCGATAGAGTGGATAGTCAGACACATTTTCCCAGGGTGATAATTACTATTATGAGGGCTCATAATGTTAAGGTGATTAGAGGAAAGTATAGGCGCAGTGTCAAAGATAAGTTCTTTACACAGAGAGTGGTGGGTGTGTGGAATGCGCTGCCAGCAGTGGTAGTGGAGTCAGGTACTTTAGAGACTTTTAAGCGACTTTTGGATAGGCACACGGAGGATAGTAAAACGTGGGGTTATGCAGGGTAGATTGATCTTAGTAGGATAATAGGTCAGCACAGCATCATGGGCTGAAGGGCCTGTACTGTGCTGTACTGTTCTATGTTCTATGTTGTATGTTCTTATAACCTGGAGATTCTAGTAGATAGTTTGGGGCCTATCACTTCCCTCAGTCTTCCAAGCTACTTGACGTGCATAGACCTGTATACCATCGCTGTGTTTGGCGTCAATGGCAGGTGGGAGGCGGACAAAGGATGTCGACCTCACTCCAGGTTCCCCTTCTTTTCCGAGAGACAGTGGGCTGGCAGCAGGCATTCATAGATAGGAAGAACCACACCTGTCATTATAAAGATTCTTTCACTTTTTAAAATATGCATGCACTTGCACCTTTAAATTATCTGTTCTCGTATTTTTGTTGCTGTTGGGCTGGTTAAGTTGTATTCATGTGAGAAATGAACAGCGTTTTCAGACATCCCAAGAAAGAAAGAAGTTATGAGGACCAAACCACTATTGCTTATCTCTGACAAGCAACTGTCTCCTTCACTGCTCATAGCATTGGAACCGTGACGTTGATGACCACATCCAAGGCATTACCCTTTGCTAAAAGCAATGTGCAGGGATTGTGCGAGGACTTCACCTATGCATGTCTTCCAAACTAGGAGAAAACGTGATGATTCCACATATCTCTGGCAGGAAAACCTCATATTGTATATGAGCTGTTCCATGGACCAGTTGAAATATCCACTCTCCTTTACATTGGCCTGACGTGAGAACCTCTGCAAAACACTGCCTGTATCAGGTTGGACACTGTTCTACAAGATTCTCAAACATTTCGGGGGAATTTAGAAATCTGTGCACACTCTAAAACATTGAAAGCTAGTTAATGATGGAAGAATGAAAAGGAGCTACCGAAGGAATTCTGTCAACCACTGTCATAAGAGATCTCACTGCACAACATTAGGACCTCAAATGCTGATTGGATCCTTCAGAGCTGTGTAACTTTTAATGCCGATAGTTTTAATGCCCATCTAACCTGATGGCTACAATTTCCTTGACAATCCTTGACAGGACCTGTCATATACAGATGCTTGAAAATGGAATTACCCAATAATCTGAACATACAATCAGATAGACAAGATTACATTTATGCTGTGACAGATAAAACTAAGTACTGTGGAAACAATTAGGCCCAACAAGTCCTTTGCACTAAGCGGAAGCTCTAGGCCATATTACCAGAATTATGCAATTCAAGTTGGTCCAAACCCAGGACATTCACCCTGGGAGTGGTTTCAATTTCCCTGTCTATACCAGACAATGTTTTGTTCATCACTTTCCCTTTCATCTTCAGAAGATTTCTGTCAATCCCACATTTCTTCTGTGTCCGGAATGTCCCTCCTTTCTCATTCCCAGTTGTGAAGAGCAATGATACCGCATAACCTTCTCAGCTATATTGCAAGCTCTACTGGAGTGGTCTAGGCATTGAAACCTCTTTTTAGGAGATCTATGGTCTGTTCCTCTCTGACCCTAGTGGAAATTGTGTATTTGTTCTGCTTCAGTTTGGAATTTTGAAAAGCTGTCAAGAGCTATGTTTGGAGGGGTTAGCCCTTGTCTCCTAGCGACCTCCCTATAAGGCCCAAAGACCTTGGGAAGAGGAAAGAAGCTGTGCGTTCTCTGGCATGTACACATCGTAGCAGTTTCCAGGCTGTCTGGTGTGGCCCTGCAAAATGTAGTGCCAATGGTCACATGTAATTAGAACATTGATGGAGTGGGAGCCTTTATCTGTTTGTAAACTGCAGTGTCATGCAATGTGTGTGCATTTTATAGCATCATTCACCTGTGGGAAGTCAGCAATGATGGACAATCCCACTGCTTGAATCTCCATGTTCAAACACTGGTGGATATAACTTGGTGTGACCTCGAGGAAATAGCATCACTGACGTCCTGGATGCATTTGCAGTAGTGCATTGAGCTACACAGATCTGTAGTTGTTCTTTGAAATGAACTACTGGCATTGAAATTCAGGACAGCTGTAACCTTAACTGGGATGCATTGGCCATCCAATTCTTTCCATCATATCTCCTACTCCAGTAGATGACGCAGTTCAATGACAATGATCCAGAACATCCTTGGTCTTCACCTGAACTGCATTTCCAGTAACTATCGAAAATGAATTCAAGATACATAGATGTGAGCTTTCCTTATAATCATGTTTCTGTAATGGCTATAAGGTCATATTCATTGAGCTCAATTTGTACCATCACTTCATTTACCTTACGCTGAATGCTTTGCGCATTAAGCAAAGCCTTTAAATTTGTTCTATTGTCCTAATTTCCCTAAACGTTCATGGTTCCTTGGTACAAGAGGCCTGTCAGGTCTGTACTACCTGATGCAGGATGATCCCCCACCATCATATTACCTTTTTTATGTCGCTAATGCCCTTTCAACCTCTCCCTGTTTCGGCTCAATCCCCTTACATAGGGCCAGAGTAATAACGATTTATGAAACCACCTAGAGCTCCCTATCTCTTCTGTGGTCTGAGATCAAAGCGTTCTATCTTCAGCTTCGCCAACTTTTTCATAATGGCTTGGTACAGCAACTGCTTTGCCCAGGACTGTAAGAAACTACAGACAATTATGTGCACATTGCAGACCATCGCAGAAGCCAACCTACCTTCCACAGAATCCATCTACATTTCTCGTTGCGCACATTGTAATTTAAAACCATCCGAATCCTGTGTTACTCTGATTCTCCCTCTTGCTTCTTTTGTTTTTTCGTCATTAGCAGTTATGCTTCAGGTGCCTGGGTCATAATTGCTGAAATTCCCTCCCTCAATGTCTCCTCCTCTGTAAGCTTCATTTTCTCCCATTGATATTCTTCCTTATAACCTTGCTTTTCCCCAAAATATGGTCACCAGTCCTAATATCGCTTCAGATTTGGTTTGGTTTCAGATTTTGCTTGATAATTTTTCTGTGATGTGCCTTCAGATATTTCTTCCAAATTACCATAAACACGTAAGTGCGAGTTGTTATTTTCATTGATGCAACCAAGATTTGAGTCTTTGGGCAAAAAGTCAAAGAAGATTGCAGAACTAGTCTTGAACTAAACTACAAAAAGATTTGTAGTCAAAGACAAGGATTTTGATTTCAGTGTATTGTAAAGAAGGGAACCATTAAGGTGATAAAGTTAATGGAAGGGGGGAGTAAAATTTAGGCCTTGAATTTAACCCTACCACCCCTCTTTGTACATCGGGCAGAAGAAGGTCAATGGCAGGAAATGGGAGAAAATATTGAAATTCAGCATACCGACACAATTCCCACCCATTTAAAATTTTAAAGCCACAAATTAGGCCGTTGAGAACTTTCAAAGGTAAAGCAGCTTGAGTTCTAACTCATTCAAGTGGCATGACCTAATGACATAATTATGTCTGCAGTGTAAGTCGAAGCAGTCACTGTGCTTCCAAGGCAGACTACATCATGGGCAGCATCGTGGTCTGTAATAGCTATGACATTTGCATAGCTTTGAAGCAGCACTACTTTAACACATTCCCCACTTCCCAACTCCAAACTTATTTTAAATTATCGTAAAAGTAAGTAATAGCAGGGCAATGTTATGGGATTCATAACTGCTGGCCGAGATACTACTAAAGTCCTACCCTCTTTATATTCTTTGTGGATTGGAGATGCCAGAAAGCCTTTGGGCTCCTATCCCACCTCCCAACTCCAGTGATGATCATGCATTAATAGACTGACTTCTCTCTTTAACTTGGATCATGGTCCTGATTCTATAACCTTCATCCGGCTACAGCTGCATCCTGGCAGCTGATATTCTCGTCAGTTGGTCAAGTTCTCAATCTAACTGCCTGGAGGGCAGGTGTTTGCACAAATCATTCCAATCCTTTAAAACTAGCAGAGTTTTCTTGTCTCAAACCTTTCTGAGAGCTAGCCTCAATATTGTGCCTCCCATTGAAAAGGAAAATAATAATTATAAATCTATAAATACATTTATTAAGTATTATCTATTGGGTTGAATGTATGTCCACAGTTCCCAAATCCTGATCATTTCAGTCGTCCTTTATTTTGTCTGTCCAGTACATTCCTCTCTTCAGGCTTATTTAGAACATAGAACAGTACAGCACAGAACAGACCCTTCAGCCCACGATGTTGTGCCGACCATTAATCCTCATGTATGCACCCTCAAATTTCTGTGACCATATGCGTGTCCAGCAGTCTCTTAAATGACCCCAATGACCTTGCTTCCACAACTGCTGCTGGCAACGCATTCCATGCTCTCACAACTCTCTGTGTAAAGAACCCGCCTCTGACATCCCCTCTATACTTTCCTCCAACCAGCTTAAAACTATGACCCCTCGTGTTAGCCATTTCTGCCCTGGGAAATAGTCTCTGGCTATCAACTCTATCTATGCCTCTCATTATCTTGTTTACCTCAATTAGGTCCCCTCTCCTCCTCCTTTTCTCCAATGAAAAAAGTCCGAGCTCAGTCAACCTCTCTTCGTAAGATAAGCCCTCCAGTCCAGGCAGCGTCCTGGTAAACCTCCTTTGAACCCTCTCCAAAGCATCCACATCTTTCCTATAATAGGGCGACCAGAACTGGACGCAGTATTCCAAGTGCGGTCTAACCAAAGTTTTATAGAGCTGCAACAAGATCTCACGACTCTTAAACTCAATCCCCCTGTTAATGAAAGCCAATATGACGAGAATATCAGCTGCCAGGATGCAGCTGTAGCCGGATGAAGGTTATAGAATCAGGGCCGTGATCCAAGTTAAAGAGAGAAGTCAGTCTAAGCTTTCTTAACAACCCTGTCCACTTGGGTGTCCATTTTAAGGGATCTATGTATCTGCACACCAAGATCCCTCTGTTCCTCCACACTGCCAAGAATCCTATCCTTAATCCTGTACTCAGCTTTCAAATTCGACCTTCCAAAATGCATCACCTCGCATTTATCCAGGTTGAACTCCATCTGCCACCTCTCAGCCCATCTCTGCCCATTTCTTTTACCTGCCATCCAATTAATTAAATCTTTCACTGAATCCAGCTTTGTTAGGGAGATGCTAAAATTGCACAGGTCAACTTGCTTTCCAGTTCAATTCGTGAGGAATTCATTGATGGGAGTGCCATTTCAAGTTAAACAGCAATGATTGCATTCTTTGTCTTTGGAAATGGTCATTGCCTAGCACTCATGTGGCATAAATGTTACTTGCCACTTATCAGCCAAGCCACGTTGTTGTTAAGGTCTTTCTAAATTGGATATGAACTGCCTCATTATCTGAGCAGTCACAAATGGTGTTAAAGCTTCAGCAATCGTTATCAAATATCTGTCTCTCTGACCGTATGATGGAAGAAATGTTATTAATGAATGAGCTCAAAATAATTTGATCTTACCCAGTATCCCAGTTTGCAATGATGGCCTGTGTGGCTGAGATGATTGACTTCCAACAACTGTAACCATCTTCCTTTGTGCTAGGTATGACTTCATTCAGTGAAGAATACACTTTTCCTGGGCTACCCTTGATTCCAGTTTCATTAGACATCTTTGATGCTACACACGGTGAAATGCTGCCTTCAAATCAAGAGCAGCTTGACTCACTGTCTTGAATTCAACTCTGAATGGGTCTGGCAGAAGCCACTAGAGCATCAGTGAGCAGGTTATTGTTGAGGAAGTGATAATGGGAACTGCAGATGCTGGAGAATCCAAGATAATAAAATGTGAGGCTGGATGAACACAGCAGGCCCAGCAGCATCTCAGGAGCACAAAAGCTGACGTTTCGGGCCTAGACCCTTCATCAGGGAGGGGGATGGGGTGAGGATTCTGGAATAAATAGGGAGAGAGGGGGAGGCGGACCGAAGATGGAGAGAAAGGAAGATAGGTGGAGAGGAGAGTAGAGGTAGGGAGGGGATAGGTCAGCCCAGGGAAGACGGTCAGGTCAAGGAGGTGGGATGAGGTTAGTAGGTAGGAGATGGAGGTGCGGCTTGGGGTGGGAGGAAGGGATGGGTGAGAGGAAGAACAGGTTAGGGAGGCAGAGACAGGCTGGACTGGTTTAGGGATGCAGTGGGTGGAGGGGAAGAGCTGGGCTGGTTGTGTGGTGCAGTGGGGGGAGGGGAGATTTTGAAGCTGGTGATGTCCACATTGATACCATTGGGTTGCAGGGTTCCCAAGCGGAATATGAGTTGCTGTTCCTGCAACCTTCGGGTGGCATCATTGTGGCACTGCAGGAGGCCCATGATGGACATGTCATCTAAAGAATGGGAGGGGAAGTTGAAATGGTTCGCGACTGCTTCACTTGCCCCCACACCTCCTCCCTCACCCCTATCCCAGGCCCCAAGATGACTTTCCATATTAAGCAGAGGTTCACCTGCACATCTGCCAATGTACCCGGTGTGGCTTCCTCTACATTGGGGAAACAAAGCGGAGGCTTGGGGACTGCTTTGCGGAACACCTCTGCTCGGTTCGCAGAACCCAGTCGCAAACCATTTCCACTCCCCTTCCCATTCTTTAGGATGACATTTCCATCATGGGCCTCCTGCAGTGCCACAATGATGCAACCCAAAGGTTGCAGTAACAGCAACTCATATTCTGCTTGGGAACCCTGCAGCCCAATGGTATCAATGTGGAATTCACCAGCTTCAAAATCTCCCCTTCCCCCCCACCGCATCCCAAAACCAGCCCAGTTCGTCCCCTCCCCCCACTGCACCACACAACCAGCCCAGCTCTTCCCCTCCACCCACTGCATCCCTAAACCAGTCCAGCCTGTCTCTGCCTCCCTAACCTGTTCTTCTTCTCACCCATCCCTTCCTCCCACCCCAAGCCGCACCTCCATCTCCTACCTACTAACCTTATCCCACCTCCTTGACCCGTCCGTCTTCCCTGGACTGACCTATCTCCTCCCTACCTACCCACCTATACTCTCCTCTCCACCTATCTTCTTTTCTCTCCATCTTCGGTCCGCCTCCCCCTCTCTCCCTATTTATTCCAGAACCCTCACCCCATCCCCCTCTCTGATGAAGGGTCTAGGCCCGAAACGTCAGCTTTTGTGCTCCTGAGATGCTGCTGGGCCTGCTGTGTTCATCCAGCCTCACATTTTATTATATTGTTGAGGAAGTGTTGCTTGACAGCATTGTCAACAACATCTCTTTTATCTTGTGCTGATGATTGAGCATAGACCGATGGAGTGATAATTGGCCAGATTTAGATTTGTACTGCTTTACTGTTGTGGTGTAGCTAGTTCTACAGCTGCAGTCTTCGGTATGGTTACTGGAATGTTGTCAGGTTCATAGCCTTTGCATATTCAGTGTCTTCACATGGAGTGAATTGAATTGGCTGAAAACTGACGTCTGTAATGCTAATGATTGTCTGAAAGGTGATGTTTGTCTATGTGCCTCATGACATTTCTACCACTTAACATGCATGTGGAGTAATGAAGGAACTTGTGTGTTATGTTTCTCATCCCTTCATCCTGAAAGCCATTGTCGCACCTAATTTAAAACTGACCTTTTACAAAAGCACCTAAGAAAGGAAAGGTTCGTGAAGGTCTAGGCCCGAAACGTCAGCCTTCTTGCTCCTCTGAGAATTCGGGAGGAATGGTTAGTAAGTTTGTAAATGACACAAAAATTAGTGGTATAGTGGACAGTGAAGAAGAATACAGAGGGATCTCGATCAATTGGGCTAATGGTTGAGGAGTGGCAAATGGACTTTAATTTGGGTAAATGCGAGGCAATTGCATTTTGGTGAAGTGAACAAGTGCAGGACTTATATAGTTAATGGTAGGGCAGAGACACCTATGAGTTCAGGTTCATATTTCTTTGAAAACGATGTAACAGGTAGACAGGGTGGTTAAGAAGGTATTTAGCACACTTGCCTTCACTGCTCAGATCAGTGAGTATAAGAGTTGGGATTTCATGGTGGGGTTGTACGGGACATTTGTGAAGCCACTTTTGGAGTACTGTGTGTAGTTCTGGTCACCCTGCTATAGGAAGGATGTTATTAAATTGTAGAGAGTTCAGAAAAGATTTACCAGAATGTTGCCAGGATAAGAAGGTTTAAGTTATCAGGAAAGTCTGGTAAGCTGGGACTTTTTTCAGCAGAGCTTAGGAGATTGAGGGGTGATCTTAGCGAGGTTTACAAAATTATGAGGGGCAAATATAGATGAATAGCAAATGTCTTTTCTCTATGTTGGGGGATTCATTACTGGGGGCTTATTTTTAAGGAGAGAGGAGAAAGATTTAAAAGGGGCCTGAAGGGCAACTTTTTCACAGAAGGTGTGAAATATGTGGAATAAACTGCCAGAAGAAGAGGTAGATGCAGGTACAGTCACAACATTTAAAAGACATTTGGATAGCTACACAAATAGGAAAGATATGGGCCAAACTCAGGAAAATGGGACTAGTTTAGTTTAGGAAACCTGTTTGGCATGGCCAAGTTGAACCGAAGGGTCTGTTTTCATGCTGTATGACTCTATGACTCTATAAATTCTGACTGTGTCAGGCACTGTGTGTTAATAGTCCCCATTTATTATTGTTGTGGTGCTGAAATGGGGATTTGAGCTTCAAGACCTGATCTCTTCAAAATATTTCTTTGCAGTGGGTGAAACACTGGCTATCTATGAGCAGAATACTAGGGAGTTTCTTTATCCTGGTCGCAAGCTGACGCCTAGCTATCCTGGGATGGATAGAGAGCTGTTGATGAAGAGATCAATTGATTTTCCTGTAAGTGAGTATTGATATGGAGTTAATTCCTAGAACAAAATCTTAACACAGATTGCAAAATTTTATTTTATTGACTGAAAATGTTTTCTTTTATATCCAATTTTAAGGGATTTAGGAATGAATATACAGTTCATCAAGATTAGTGTTGACATTGGCGCAGAGAGAATACCATTTGTAACTTTTGGGAACCATTATATGGTGACAGATGGTCTCCTTGTAAAAGTAGCTATATGTAGGTGAAGACGGGAAACAGCTTCGGTTTCAAGAATTCCTATGTCAATATAGAGATGCAGAGTAAAGCTTATTTCACTTTGAATGCATTATTGTCACCCACTGTGCAAATTTAATATTTGCAACTTATACAGATGATCTCCTGAGTAGTCAAAACCAGCTTTCAACACATCAGGTTCCCCAGATGTCAACTGACCAGCCTGAAATGACAAATCAGCGTCAAACCTGTAAATACTGAATAATCCCTTTATCTAGTACAGATAAAGGAGCTTTCCTATCTTTTAACACAAGGTGTGAATTAAAGACTTTATTTCTGCTACAGGTCATGGTGATCTAATATCACAACATGTAAAATATTAATTCGCATTTTGTCATTACTGCTTTAAATAGTTGTGGTGCATGCCTTGGAGGCTTGTGGAGCACCTTGATCAAATACGTCAAGTGGAAAACTTCTAGCTTGTAATTAGTTTCAAATCCTTTTTGAAATTATTCATAGCAATTGTGGAAATGGGGAAAACATGGGAAACCGTGTTGATTTGGATGATCAAAGTAAAACTGCAGAGCAGGCTTGAAGGGCCAAATGGCCTATTGCGCTTCCTATTTTCTATATTTCCATCCTGTTTGCCATAGTAGGAGCTTATGTGTCCATTTCGTGCCTGAAAAACAGCTGGAACACAATCAAATTTCTGGGCCCACAGTTTCTTGGTTCACACATCTGGATAGGTTTCAGGTTTGCAGGCTCTTGTGGCAAAGACTATTTGTACCATACAAGAACCAGGTTAACCTTGGTGTTGCGAAGTTGGGGAGAGTACTTGTGGAGGCAGGAAGTTAGAAGGTGGCATTTGTAAAGTGCTACGGGGAAAATATTGTGTGATCCCTTTTGTTCACAGAGAGCACTGTAATTGAAACATTTGTATTGAAAGGCCAAGCAGCAGTTTTTCTTTACCAAGACAACAGGCATTTAAATTTAGCCAGTCAATTTGAACCAGATACTTAGATACCAAAAACCTATTAAATTTAAGTCTGACGGTCGGATGAGTCCGATTGTAAGGAATGTTGATATATCATCAAGGGTATAAAATAAAGGAGGCAGTTGGACAAAGAGCCAGCTGCCATCTGCCAGAGCTAATGGCCCTCAGCTCTCAAGAGAGAATTGCTGGTTGTCACAGCCTCCTCTGTGTCTTAGAGAAAGTGTCATCTAAATAATAACGGTACCACAACTAGTGAATATTCCTGACAAAAGAATCAACAGAAAAGGCGCAGAACATTTGGGAAGACAAGTAACCTGACTATAATTTCAAGAGACTAAATTCTAGGGACTTGTATTTATTGGAACAGCATACCAGTAGAATCTTGCTTTATTTGGAAAAAGTTAGTAGTTAGAAAGGATTTATTCGTTTGTTAATAGTTTAGTTAATTTGTTCACCATTAGAGTTAGGTAAATAAATTGTTACTTGTTGATTTTAAAGTGAGTGTTAGAGAAACATCTTCAAAATGCTGCTAAATACAGGGATACAGGCTACTAGACTAGGTAGGATTGAGGTTCACAAGAAAGAGGTATTAGAAATCCTACAGAGGGTGAAAATAGATAAGTCCCCTGGGCCGGATGGCATTTATCCTAGGATCCTCTGGGAAGCCAGGGAGGAGATTGCCGAGCCTTTGGCATTGATCTTTAACTCATCACTGTCTACAGGAATAGTGCCAGATGACTGGAGGATAGCAAATGTGGTTCCCCTGTTCAAGAAGGGGAGTAGAGACAACCCTGGTAATTATAGACCAGTGAGCCTTACCTCAGTTGTTGGTAAAGTGCTGGAAAAGGTTATAAGAGATAGGATTTATAATCATCTAGAAAAGAATAAACTGATTAGGGATAGTCAGCACAGTTTTGTGAAGGGAAGGTCGTGCCTCACAAACCTTATTGAGTTCTTTGAGAAGGTGACCAAACAGGTAGATGAGAGTAAATCGGTTGATGTGGCGTATATGGATTTCAGTAAGGCGTTCGATAAGGTTCCCCATAGTAGGCTATTGTACAAAATACGGAGGAATGGAATTGTGGGAGATATAGCAGTTTGGATCGGAAATTGGCTTGCTGAAAGAAGACAGAGGGTGGTAGTTGATGGGAAATGTTCATCCTAGAGACCAGTTACTAGTGGTGTACCGCAAGGGTCGGTGTTGGGTCCACTGCTGTTTGTCATTTTTATAAATGACCTGGATGAGGACGTAGAAGGATGGGTTAGTAAATTTGCAGCCGACACTAAGGTCGATGGAGTTGTGGATAGTGACAAAGGCTGCTGTATGTTGCAGAGAGACATAGATAAGCTGCAAAGCTGGGCTGAGAGGTGGCAAATGGAGTTTAATGCAGACAAGTGTGAGGTGATACACTTTGGTAGGAGTAACCGGAATGCAAAGTACAGGGCTAATGGTCAGTTCTTGGTAGTGTAGATGAGCAGAGAGATCTTGGTGTCCATGTACACAGATCCTTGAAAGTTGCCACCCAGGTTGACAGGGCTGTTAAGACGGCATACAGTGTTTTAGCTTTTATTAATAGAGGGATTGAGTTCCGGAACCAAGAGGATATGGTGAAGCTGTACAAAACTCTGGTGCGGCCGCACTTGGAGTATTGCGTACAGTTCTGGTCACCGCATTATAAGAAGGATGTGGAAGCTTTGGAAAGGGTGCAGAGGAGATTTACTAGGATGTTGCTTGGTCTGGAGGGAAGGTCTTACGAGGAAAGGCTGAGGGACTTGAGGCTGTTTTCATTAGAGAGAAGAAGGTTGAGAGGTGACTTAATTGAAACATATAAAATAATCAGAGGGTTAGATAGGGTGGATAAGGAGAGCCTTTTTCCTAGGATAGTGACGGCGAGCACGAGGGGGCATAGCTTTAAATTGAGGGGTGGAAGATATAGGACAGATGTGAGAGGTAGTTTTTTTACTCAGAGAGTAGTAAGGGAATGGAACGCTTTGCCTGCAACGGTAGTAGATTCGCCAACTTTAGGTACATTTAAGTCATCATTGGATAAGCATATGGACGTACACGGAATAGTGTATGTTAGATGGGCTTCAGATCGGTATGACAGGTCGGCACAACATCGAGGGCCGAAGGGCCTGTACTGTGCTGTAATGTTCTATGTTCTATGTTCTTAACCACTAGAAATGGCTGAAAAGCAGGTTACAGCACTTTCAACACTCCTTTTACAGATTGTGGAGTAAGGTGCTCCTTGTTGGGTATTTCAGTTTTAGTTCTCAGAAGTGGAGGTCAGCCTCCACTTTATAACAGATTGGGGGCTTGTCATCAGGATTTGGACAAATCTTGGTCACAAAAGGTTCCAACAGATTTAAACAGACTTGGAGACTAGTGCCCTAGATCTTTTGAATAAAACTTAAGTGAGAAATGGAAAACTCATTTGATTTTGGTTGTTAGTTGTTGGTTAAATCAAAAGTAGGAAAATGGCTAGAGAGATTCTGTGGGTCAAAGATGCTTCCCAATTTGCCAAGAAAGTTTAGTAAGACAGAAAGGTGACACTTGAAGACTTAGCAAACAGCGTAAAATTAGGTTTAAGTAGGGATGGTAAGAAGGCTGAAATTGTAATGGAGTTAGCCAAGCAGTTAAGCTTATCAGAGAAACAGCCCAGTGCACTGGAGTTAGACAAAATTAAATTGCAAATGAAACAATTGGAGTTAGAAAGTGAAGTTAGAAGGCTGGAGATAGAAGAGAAGCAAAAGGAAAGAAGAGTGCTAGCTGAAGAAGAAGAAAGGATAGCCATAGAAAAAGATAAAGAAAAGGAAAGAATGTTCGATTTCGAAAAGGTGAAGTTGGAAGTTGAAGCAAATAGGCTTCAAATGACATTTGTAAAATTACAAGACAGAAGTGATGATAAGCAAATGCATTGTAGCCAGCAGTCTGCTAGGAGTATATACAAATGTCCAAAATTCAAAAGAGAAAGGATATAAGAAGCTTTTTTTCATTTTCTTTGAGAAATTGGCTAAACAGATGAACTAGTCAGAGACTATGTGGGTAATGTTAGTTCGGACCAACTTGGTAGGCAGGGCTAGTGAGATATTTGTAGAGCTGTCAGAGGAGAAGTAAAAAAGACTCTTTTGAGTGCTTGTGAATTGGTACCAGTAAAGTATAGACAATGGTTAAAAAATGTAAGAAGGCAACCAGGTCAGACTTACGTTGAGTTTGAATGAATTAAACAGAGCAATTTTGATAGTTGGATGAAAGCATTAAAGATAGAAATGACATATGAAGCTGTTGGAGATATTATTCTGTTGGAGAAGTTTAAAGACTCACTTGCAGAAGTGATAAAAACTCATGTTGAGGAACAGAAAGTGAAAACAGTGAAAAGAGCTGTAAAGATGGCGGATGAATACGCATTAGTGCATAAATCAAAATCTAGCTTCTGACAGCAATTTCATTCCATGAGGGGTAGAAATTGGGAAAGAAGGAGATCCTTCAGTTAAAAAAAAACTTTTTAAAGAACGGGATAAGATAGTGAGCTATCTGTCCCATGAATTGAGAACTGAATTGAAAGACTTGTTACAGTGCTATGAGGATCTATATAGAAATAGAATGGGGAGGACTAATGCCCTATTAGATGAGATTGAGGTAGTTAATGCTTTTCCAACAAAACAACACCCTGGCAGGCTTAATTCTCTCAAAGCAGAGCAGATTCAGAAGGAAGTGGGATTGATACTCCTAGAAGCCATCATAGAGATGAGTGAAAGCGAGTGGAGTTTGCCAATCATGTTGGTTCCCAAACCTGATGGTACTCAACAATTCTGCTTAGATTATTAAAAGGTCAATGCTGTGACCAAATCTGACTCATACTGAATTCCAAGGCTGGAGGATTATGTGGAAAACTTAGGACAAGCCACCTAGGTCACAAAGTTGGACTTACATCATTAGTACCGGCAAGTACCTTTGTTGGAGACAGCAAAAGAAATTTCTGTTTTTGTAACCCCAAATAGGCTGTATCAATTTAAAGTAGTGCCCTTTGGAATGAAAAACGTACCAGCCCCTTTCCAAAGGTTAATGATTGTAGATGATCAGCCATGATCATCAGGAATGGTGCTGCTGGCTCGAAGGCCCGAATGGCTTACTCCTGCACCTATTGTCTATTGAACAGAGTAATTGTGCCATCTACATAGATGACTTAGTAATCTTTAGCCATTCGTGGAAAGATCACATGGAGCATTTGGCAGAACTCTTTGAGAAACTATGGAAGGCAAAGTTGGTCATAAACTTGGCAAAAACAAAATTTGCGAAGGAGGAAGTAATATTCTTGGGGTACAACATTGGATGCGGACGGTTCACACCGAGGAATGTGAAGATGAAGGACATCAAGGAATTTCCAAGACCATCATCGAAGAAGGAAGTGCTACCATTTTTAGGCTTGAGTGGATTCTACAGGAAATTGGTACCAAACTTTAGTAACGTAGTGGCACCATTGATGGATTTGTTAAAAAAATATGAAATTCCACTAGACAGAGAAATGCCGTGAGGCATTTGAGAATATAAAAGCAATGTTAACCACTGCACAAGTTTTAGCCATGCCAAATCTTTTTGAAACCCTTCAAAGCCAAAGTTACCAATGACAAAATTTGTTACAGAAGGATGATTGTGGAATTGAAAAGCCAAATGGTTATAGAAAAAGAGTTATTGAGTTTGGTACAGGCCTTCCAACACTTTGATGATTTTGTTGCAGACAATGTATCAGAGACAGTTGTGTATACTGATCACAATCCTTTGATATTTCTGGAGAGATTTAAGGACAAAAACACCAGATTATTTCATTGGAGTCTCCTGTTACAAGCATTTAATTTACAGATTGTACGTGTTGTGGGTCATGAAAATATTATCGTGAAAGCTTAACGGAAATTTAAAACAAAAATGCTTTCATAAAATAGAAACAGTAGTGTTCAATGTCATATATAAATAGAATTAGTATAAAATGTGTAACTCTAGATGAATGATCTTATGGAGTTAAGGTTTTTTAAAAAAGAAACAATGATGATGTTAAGCTGAGGCCTGATTTAGCACTCGACTGCCAAATGTGGCAGAAACTGAACACAGCACATGTTGTGTTGTTTGGTTGCTGTAGGTCTCCTGTGGTTGAAAGGGTTCACTGGAGATTGTTGATAAGCTGATGATTTTCTTTATTTTTCCGTAACTTATTGTATAGCTAGGCGAAGTAGAAATTATCATGACTGCAGACCAGCAATGTGGGCCTGTTTCAAAACCGTTCCATTAACCAACCCTTCCTCAGCACTCCTGATCAAAACTTATATGTGCTCAGTGTTTGAACCAGATGATTTTTTTTTAAAAATCCATTCATGGCATTTGTCGCTAGCTGGGCCAGCATTTATTTCCCATTTGAAGTTGCCCCTGAGTAGGTAGCAGTGAGCTGGCTTCTTGACTGCTGCAGTCTACGTGCTGTAGCATTAGTTCAGGAATTCCAGTATATTGACCAAGCGACACTGAAGGAACAGCACTATATTTCCAAGTCAGAAAAGTGAGTGGCTTGGAGGGGAACTGCTGCCCATGACCTTCTGATTGGAAGTGAATCAAGTGTTATGAAGGTGCCATCTAAGGAGCCTTGGTGAATTTCTGCAGTGCATCTTTGAGAAGTTACATCAGGATATTTGGTTATAATTTGCAGCCAAACTTGGAGTGAGCAACATGCTGTGCTGGGTGTATGTTCCAGATGCTTTGTTTATTTTATAAACCTTATATAGTAAAACCACATTCTAACAAACGGTTTTTAACAATCACATCCGAACACCAAATTAATGACAGTTATTTTGACAGATTGCTGTGTGCACATTGAAAATATTTTGCTGAAGTAAGTCAAGTTTAAGTGCAGGATGCAGCCTTAAGTGTTGCAAAATTGTCATTTTTGCAAACCATGCCATTGAGACGATCGTGATTATCAGCAATGCTTTGAGGTCTGTGACCGAAGTTTAGCTAGCAGTTTAGAAGCTGATATTGTGACATGTTGGGTGCTGTGTTGTTTTGCCTTTAACAGATATTGAAAGAATTAATATGAGCCATTCATAGACACACGACTGATTAACTGTAGTGAGACATTCATTTGAGACATGACAGAACTGGCAGAGCTGCATTACATTACCAGCTTCTTATTATTCTTTGATCTAAATTAAGTTGAATGTTAATGTTTATAGTGCATTGACGACGAATTTATTGCAAGTTGATATAAAAATGTTGGACTGCATGTTGCCAAAATCAGTCCAAGTGCCAATTTCGGGGAGTTTCATGGAGGGTTTCCATGACCTGTGGCAAGTTAGCTTGCGCAATTCTCCATGGCTGTTTTCATTAGGTGCGCATTATTGCCTCCATGGCATTGCATTCATGCTATTGTGTACTCTCCAGTGGTGGAAATACTCACTGCTGTTGGGACCTTCCAGATTTGTGCCTCCAGCCAAGAACAATCCTTTATAGTAGTTGGAATGGGAGGATAATGAGAAAGAAAAGCTGAGAAGATATAGGTGACACAGGTGATATTTAATTGGATACAAAAGATTTATTCAGAAATATATTGCCAGTTTACATCAGGACCTATTAATGAACTGTCATTATAACTGTAGTTACCGCATTGTAACTGCAGAATAAAATTACTGACACTGTCAATCCTTCGTGCCATCCCATGTTAGAATTCTGCCTGAAAGAGTGCTAATCTTTCCCTAACACCCAGTGTAGTGACATCTTGTCATTGTTGAATGTATGAACATCAGAGATTGTAATGCCTTCAAACAATTGTTAGATAACACGGTGTAGAGGTGGATGAACACAGCAGGCCAAGCAGCATCATGGGAGCAGGAAGGCCGACGTTTCGGGCCTAGACTCTTCTTCAGAAATGGGGGTGAGGAAAGGGGTTCTGAAATAAATAGGGAGAGAGGGAAGGCGGATAGAAGATGGATAGAGGAGAAGATAGGTGGAGAGGAGACAGACAGGTCAAAGAGGCAGGGATGGAGCCAGTAAAGGTGAGTGTAGGTGGGAGGTAGGAAGGAAATAGGTCAGTCCAGGAAGGACGGACAGGTCAAGGGGGCGGAATGAGGTTAGTAGGTAGGAGACGGGGGTGGGGCATGAGGTGAGAGGAGGGGATAGGTGGGAGGAAGGACAGGAGGCGGGGACGAGCTGGGCTTGTTTTGGGATGTGGTAGCGGGAGGGGAGATTTTGAAGCTTGAGAAGTTCACATTGATACCATTGGGCCGCAGGGTTTCCAAGTGGAATATGAGTAGCATTGTTGTGGCACTGCAGGAGGCCCAAGATGGAGATGTCGTCTGAGGAACGGGAGGGGGATTTGATTTGGTTCGCGACTGGGAGGTGCAGTTGTTTAGTACAAATGGAGCATAGGTGCCGGCTGTGGTGGGGCTGGAGGGGAGTGTGGAGCAGATAAGGGCGTCACGGAGAGAGTGGTCCATCCAGAAAGCAGATAAGTGTGGGGAGTGAAAAATGTCTTTGGTGGTGGGGTCGGATTGCAGATGGTGGAAGTGTCAGAGGATGATGCGTTGGATCCGAAATTTGGTACATGAAGACGAGGGGGATTCTGTTTTGGTTGTTATTGCAGGGAGGGGAAGTGAGGGCTGATTTGCGGGAAATGTGGGAGATATGGTTGAGGGCATTCTCAACCCCTAAGGTGAGGAAGTTGCGGTCCTTGGAAAACGAGGACATCTGAGATGTGCAGGAGTGGAATGCCTCATCCTGGGAACAGATGCAGCGGAGGCAAAGGAATTGGGAATGGGAATGGTATTTTTTCAGGAAGGTGGGTGGGAGGAGGTGTATTCTAGGTTGCCGTGGGTATCGGTGGGCTTGAAATGGATATTGGTTTCTAAGTGGTTGCCAGAGATAGGAACAAAGAGGTCCGGGAAGGAGAGAGAGGTATTAGAGATGGTCCAGTTGAACTTGAGGTTTTGGAAGGAGTTGGTGAAGTGTATGAACTGTTCGAGCCCCTCATGGGAGCACAAGGCATCATCATTGTAATGGAGGAAGAGGTGGGGTTTAGTGCCAGTGTAGGTATGGAAGAGGGTTGTTCTATGTAACCTACAAAGAGGCAGGCATAGCTTGGGCCCATGCAGGTACCCCCTTTGTGTGTAGGAATTGGGAGGAATTGAAAGAGAAGTTATTGAGGGTGAGGACGGGTTCGGCTAAGCGGATGAGGGTGTCAATGGAGGGGTACTGGTCGGGCCTGCGGGACGGAAAGAAGTGGAGGGGCTTTCGGCCATCTGTATGGGGAATGCAGTGTATAGGGACTGGACGTCCATGCTGAAGATGAGGTGTTGGGGTCTGGGGAATGGGAGGTTCTGGAGGAGGTCGAGGGTGTGGGTGTGGGTAAGGAGTTCCTGGACCAAGGGAGAGAAAATGGATTGGAGATAGGTCAAGATGAGTTCGGTGGGGTACGAGCAGGCGGACACAATGGGTCGACCAGGGCAGTCAGGTTTGTGGATTTTGGCAAGGCGATAGAAGTGGGTGGTGCGGGGCTGGCGCACGATGAGGTTGGTGGCTGTGGATGGGAGGTCACCTGAGGTGATGAGGTTGCGGATGGTTTGGGTGATGATAGTTTGATGTTCAGAGGTGGGGTCATGATCAAGGAGGTGGTAGGAGGAGGCGGCAGAGAGTTGGCGCCTGGCCTCGGCGACGTTAACCTTATCTTTTATTAAACAACTGGAAAAATGAAGGAACAGCAAACAAAAAAAAAATTTACTTCTGGGACTAAACAGGGTGTCGCTTGCCTTCCCACCAACAACAAATTTACAGTTAATGAATGATAACTTCAAGCAGCTCACATTTATTGGAAGCAAGTGTCAATTAAATCCTGTCTGGTTTGTTACAGCTAACACTGCACCACTCTATCATGCTGTAAGTGGTGTTCTTCTTGTTTACTGTCTTCATCTTGCTCCTCAGAAAACTGCAGAAACTTCCCGAACTTCACCATCCATCATATCCCCTCTTTGCCTGTTTCAGTTATATGGCACACTGCCTGGAGTTTACTGCAAGAATCCCTACACCAATTTAACCACTGGAATCTCATTTTTAAGGAGGCCTATCATCCTCTCCATGATGGCTGGTGAGGGAAGAATGGGCTGCATCTCTACTCTATCTTAGTCAGAAAGTTGTGTCATGGAGCTATCATCTATGGTCGCAAAAGTTTGCCCTAGTCTCCCAGCAGCCATCCTTGTAAGGGATGTGGCCTTTGAAATGAAGCAGGGATCCAAAAGTAATCAGTATCTTGACAGTTTTCATGCCTCAGGGACCTGATATGGACCTCAAAGATGTCATACTGATGATCATAGATGACTTCTGTGTTGATCAAATAGAATTCCTCTTTTGTATTGATAAAGTCTGCTACGTTATGACTGCCTTCTGAGATTATAATTTGTGGCAAATGGAGATCTGGCTTAAGAAAAAGGCAGATCTGGGTGTTAAATATTCCTGGTTACAAAGTTTTCAGTAAAGATAGGAAAGAAAAACAAACAGAGAAGAGGTAGTGATTTTGATTACAGAGATTATTGCAGGGAAAAAGAGAATGTTCCAAAGGGTTCAAAACCAGAATCAATTTGAATAAAACTAATAAAGAAATAAGAAGAATGAAACTATATTGCTTGGTTTAATTATATAGACTATCAGCTAGTAGGAAGGATTATAGAGGAACACATCTGCATGGAACTTCCAGAGAGCTATGAACATAATACAGTGAGTTTAATTTGGGGGGGGGGGGGGGGAGGCGGGGCTTCAATTTATAGTATATTGATTGGGATAGTGATAGTGTAATGGGCAGCTGGGGCAAGCATTTTTACGTTGTGTTCAAGAAAATTTCTGACAGCTGTATGTGTCTAGCCCCAAAGAGTTCTTTGTTAAAGAGAAAAGGGAGGCCTATGCAATCTGGACTCAATGATTGATGTCTTGAGTTCATATTTCAACCCAAGTTTAATTGGTGAAGTTCTCACCAATCAGGCACTTCCTCATTAGTAACAGTCCATTTTTCCCTGTTTCATTCTGCTGTGCAATTTATATTCCTTAGGGACTTTAAGGCAGAAGAGCAGAAAGGATGTCAATGTCTACATATAGCTCTCCTATTACATGATAGTTGCATTCTTGTATGACCTTGCGCTATAGAAAAATCACTACACCTGTACAGTAGAATTTGTATTACCAAAGCAATGTCCACTATTCAATCATGTTACAGCCAATTTGTTAACAAAACACATTATAGCAGAACTACCTGAATTGTTAGGAAGTCCATGAGATCAATTTTAATATAAAAGTTACATTTAGTTAGTTACCATACTATTAATTCCTTGACAAAGCTAACAGACCTAGCAGTATATTGTATCTCATATTTGACTATGGAATGCCAAATAAACAATTGCAGAGTCTTGCAACTTCAATTACAATTCTAACTTCCTAACATGAGGTTGTTGACTTGCTCGCCAAGCTAACTTGTTCTCATTCAGACGTTTCGTCACCATGCTAGGTAACATGAGTGAAGCCTCTGATGACACAGTGTCATTCTACTCCACTTGGAATTTATTTGGTCCAGTCTGTTTTGGTGACTAGTGTCATATCCGATTTTGATCTGTATGGGTTTGTACATGGGGTCCAATTCTATATGTTTGTGGATTGCATTATGGGTGGAGAACCATGCCTCTAGGAATTCTCGTGCATGTCTAGTATAAATTCCAAGCGGAGTAGAAGGACATTGCTTCATCATTACAGCATCCACAGTTCTTTTGGTTTTTATTTAAGATTCCAAGAATTTTTCTTTTCAATAACTCATTCAAGCCAAAAATAACACTTATTATTTCAGAAAATGTTTAAGTTTCAACTTGTGTTGATTGTAACATGATGAGAGACTTGTTTATTGGTTCTAATAACAGTGAAGTGATAGAACAAGGGTTATTATACTTTAGGAAAGAAAAATAGTATGAAGTGTGTTTAAATTAGGATCAGAAAAACATATTTTGCATTAGATCCTCCAATCCTAATTAAGCAGAGCATGTGAGGTAGCTTAGAATCAGAGCAACCCTCTGTGAAAGGAATATGCCAAAAACCAGCAAGCTACATTCACTTTCATAAATATTTATTGTGTGACAAGTCACAACAAAGGATTTTAAACACAATAAGGATATATATTTTGTGAATGAACCAAATTTCTTACTTAGTTCAACTGACAGTATTCAAATAGGTGACAAAATGTTGGGAAGTTTAAAGTTTTGGTAAAGATCTGTAGCTCGGAGTATGGGTGAGGTCGCTGACTTGCTTGTTCTTGTTCAGATGTTTCACCACCATGTTCAGTGCCACCATAAAAAGCTCAGTAGGTCTGGCAGCATCTGTGAAGGAGAAAACATTTGACATTTTGGATCCGGTGACCCTTCCTCAGAGTTCTGAGTTCAAAGGAAGGGTCACTGGACCTGAAATGTAAACTGTTTTCTCCTTCACAGATGCTGCCAGACCTGCTGAGCTTTTCTAGCAACTTTGTCTTTGGAATCTTAAGCCTTTACAGGACATGATCTCACTTTTTCATTGTTGTCTTATGATCGTTCTTTGTCACTCTCCCTTTAACCGGTGTGCTGGTCTGCTCATATTGACTACATTTATATTTTCTTTTGGTTAATTTACTTCCCTGATTTATTTAGTTAACCGTTAACTGATTTCTCTCCACAGATGCTGCCAGACCTGTTGAGCTTTTCCAACAATTCCTGTTTTGTTTTAAAAATCTAACCATCCTATTTCAGGAAGGTTGGGTATTTTAATACAAACATCTCTGACGATTCAAAGATCCAGAATTTGCAACATATTGAGCATGATAAATTCTCAGAACTTTGAAGCCTGTCTCCTACTGATTTAAGAGGGTCAGGACAAAAACCTTAGACAGTTACATTATCACCTCATCTTCCTTCCAAACTCGGTAAAAGCCACATCTTGTGGGTATTTTTAGAACAAAGGAAAACACTACATCCCTTGAAGTTTTCACTTTTAGTTTCATACTCTTTGAAATCAGTTCTCAGATTTCAGAACAGATCTTCAGATAGTTCTGTTCAAAGAAATACTGCTCTTTCAATGCTTGAAAATTCTAATTTTCCTTATTTTCCTCTGAAGGACTAATCCACACAAATATGCATTTAATTTGAGCAAATATTATCCAGAGTGGAAGATTTGCCAATATATCATGATAATATTTGGAAGTCCACTCTGGGCAGAAAAAGAAATTCCAAAATTGACAGTTCAATTATAAGAGTTCAAGTTAACTACTTATCTAAAAGTCTAACCTTAAACCAAATACAAAACAGATAGTACAGCATTTTATGAAAAAGGGAAAATTAATTAGATCATTTATCTTGATTCTTTGTTCTTCACTCTGCTTTTACATGACTAATTCAAAAATCAGATGTAAATTTTGTCTAGAAAATCTTTAACATTCTGACTTCAATAAACATTTTGCAACAGTTTTTTTTCCAGACCACTGAAGTTCCTTAAAGGCAGAGATTGCTACAACCTCACACTCCTTTAAGCAACTTGCATTTCTGCAACTCTCCATTTGTCTGGGAGATTCATTGTAACATGATAAAATCCCAACACTTGATACTTTACATCGATCTGCAACTTGACTATACATGTTTTTAAAACTGCAGGCACACATCACAATCACAACCATGCTTTTATATCTCCATGCACCCCAAAAATATATGAACTGCTCTAAGTTACAAATGCAGAGTTCAAAATGTATTCCCAGATCTTGAGCTCTGGGGAAAGGAAAGAAAAACAAGTTAAAATTTAAACCAGTTTAAAATATCACCCATAAAGCAAACATAAGACATAATTTACCAATCAGGGAACAAAAATTCATACAAGACAGAAAGGGTTAACATTTGGTTCAATGGCTGCAGATACTCGGAATTCACATTCAAACAGAAAAGATTGATTTCCCCAATAAGACAAAACATACTTCTCACTCTTGCAAGGTGTTTTTTTCCCCCTTTAACACAGCAAAGCCTTCTAAACGCTTCCAATTTCAAATTTCACCTTTTAATGTCTCATTCTTCCTTGTTGTGGGAGTGAAGGGTGCAGAAATTTTGATATTTGTCATCATAAACACAAGGCTAAAATACACTGTCATGGCTACAACAAGTAGCTGTTGTCTGCAGAATTTGCTTTTAATTCCAGCAGACATGATCTACTTCTCCATGAAGTTGTTCTCTTCCTCTGGTATCATATAGTTGCTTTTTTTAAATTCAATAATGGGACATGGTTGTCAATGGCTGGCCAGCATTTATAGCCCGTCTCCAGTTGCCCCTGAGAAAGTGGTACTGAGTTGCCTTGAACTGCTTGCAGCCCACCTGCTGTCGGGTGACCCACAATGCCATTAGGGAGGGAATGCCAAGACTTTGACCCAGCGACCAGTGAAGGAACAGCATTCTATTTCCAAGTCAGTGGTGAAAGCAGAGGGGAACTTGCAGGTGGAGATGTTCCTAACTGCATGCTGCCCTTGCCCTGCTTCCTGGGTTGATAAGCACTGTCGAAGGATCTTTAGTGAATTTCTGCAGTGCATCTTGTAGACAGTACACACTGCTATTACTGGGCATTGGTGGTGAAGGGAGTGGATGTGGTGCCAGTCAAATAGGCTGCTTTGCACTGGATGGTGTCAAGCTGAGTGTTGCTGGAGCTGCGCCCATCTAGGCAAGTGGAAAGTATTCCATCATACTCCTGACTTATAGATGGTGGACACATTTTGGGGAGTCGAGAGGTGAGTTACTCACCAGTATTTCCAGCATCTGACATGCTCTTGTAGCCACTGTGCTTCTGAGGTGACTTCAGTGGTAATCCCAATGTTTTTGATAGTGGGGGATTCAGTGATGGTAACACCATTGAATGTCAAGAGACAATTGTTAGATTCTCTCTTACAGGAAGTGGACATTGTCAGGCATTTGTGTGATGTGAATGTTACTTGGCACTTGTTAGGCCAAACCCAAATATTGTCCAGATCTAGTTGCATTTGAACATGGAATGCTTTAGTATCTGAGAATTAATGAATAGTGCTGAACATTGATGATTGCACAATGAGCTTCTCCACTTCTGACCCTATGATGGAGCAAAGGTCATTGATGAAGCAGCTGAAGATGGTGGGCCTAGGACACTATCCTGATGAACCCCTGCTGTGATGTCTTGGAGCCAAGATGACTGCCCTCCAATAACTACAATCATCTTCCCAAGTTTAGGAATGACTACAACCAGCAGAAAATTTTTCCTTGATACCCATTGATTCCAGTTTTGCTCAGGTTCCTGATACCAGACTCAGTCAAATGCAGTCTTGATGTTAAGTGCTGTCACTCTTGCCTCACCTCTGGAATTCAGCTGTTTTGCCCATGTTTGAACCATGGCCGTAATGAGGTCAGGAGCTGAGTGGCCTTGGTGGAACCCAAACTGGACAGTTGCTGCCTGATAGCACTGTTGATGACATCTTACTTTGTTTAACTGATGATCGAGAGTATACTGATGATCGAGTAAATGGACAGGTTGAATTAGTGCTGCTGTGTACACTAGACACTTTTCCACATTGTTGGGTCAATGTCAGTGTTGTAACTGTACTGGAAGAGCTTCGTAAGGGGCACAATTCTTCAGTCTTATTGCCAGAATTTTGTCAGGGCCCATAGGTGTATCCAGTACCTCCAACTTTTCCTTGCCATCATGTGGAGTTAATCAAATTGTCTGAAGACTGGTATCTGTGATGCTGAGGACTATTGGAGAGAGGTGAGAGGGATCATTCATTTGGCACTTCTGGCTAAAGATTGCTGTGAAAACTGCATTGATTGTTGAGCTGTTCCATCATTGAGGATGGGAATATTTGTGGAGCTTCTTCCTCCAGTGTGTTGCTCACGACTGGATATGCCAGGGCTTAGATCTGATCCCTTGGTTGTGGGATCACTCAGTTGTACCTGTCACTTGCTGCCAATGCTGTTTGGCATGCAAGTAGTCCTGTTTGTTGGATTCATTAGGTTGACACCTCATTTTTAGGTAGACCTGGTACTGTTCCTGGCTTGCAATTCTGCACTGTCCATTAAACCAGAGTTGATCCACTGCCTTGATGATAATGGTTGAATGGGAAGTATACTGGGCCATGATGTTGCAGAATGTGCTGGAGTACAATTCTGGGGCCACTGGTACCCCACAGAACCTTTTCAATGCTTAGTCTTGAGTTGCTAGATCTGCGTACTCAATACGTTTCTCCATAGCAGGCAGAGAAGATGCAGTCGAGTAAGGGAGCCTCAGTTCTCGAGAGGTCAAACAACTAGTTAAGAGGAAGAAGGATGCTTATATAAGGTTGAGGAAGCAAGGATCGGAAAAGGCTCCAGAGGGATACATGTTAGCCATGAAGGAATTGACGAAAGGGTGGAGTAGAGCTGTAAAGGGGCATGAGAAAACCTTGGCAGATGGAATCAATGAAAACCTCATAGAACATAGAACAAAGAACATTACAGCACAGTATAGGCCCTTCGGCCCTCGATGTTGTGCCGACCTGTCATACCAATCTGAAGCCCATCAAACCTACTCTATTCCATGTACATCCATATGCTTGTCTAATGACAACTTAAATGTACTTAAAGTTGGCGAATCTACTACCATTGCAGGCAAAGCATTCCATACCCTTACTACTTTGAGTAAAGAAACTACCTGACATCTGTCCTATATCTTTCACCCCTCAATTTAAAGCTATGCCCCCTCGTGCTCACCGTCACCATCCGAGGAAAGGCTGTCCCTGTCCACCCATCTAACCCTCTGATTATCTTATGTCTCAATTAAGTCACCTCTCAACCACCTTCTCTCTAATGAAAAGAGCCTCAAGCCCTTCAGCCTTTCCTCGTAAGACCTTCCCTCCATACCAGGCAACATCCTAGTAAATCTCCTCTGCACCCTTTCCGAAGCTTCCACATCCTTCTTGTAATGCAGTGACCAGAACTGTACACAATACTCCAAGTGCAGCCACACCAGAGTTTTGTACAGCTGCAGCATAACCTCTAGGTTCTGGAACTTGATCCCTCTATTAAGGCGGCATACAGTGTTTTAGCTTTTATTAACAGACCTGTCAACCTGGGTGGCAACTTTCAAGGATCTGTGTACATGGACACAGATCTCTCTGCTCATCTACACTATCAAGAACCTGACCAATAGCCCAGTACTTTGCATTCCGGTTACTCCTACCAAAGTGCATCACCTCACACTTGTCTGCATTAAACTCCATTTGCCACCTCAGTCCAGCTCTGCAGCTTATCTATGTCTCTAACCGACAACATCCTTCGTCACTATCCATAACTCCACCGACCTTAGTGTTGTCTGGAAATTTACTAACCCATCCTTCTATGCCCTTATCCATTATAAAAATGACGAACAGCAGTGGACCCAACACCAACGCTTGCAGTACACCACTAGTAACTGGACTCTAGGATGAACATTTCTCAACCATGACCCTGTCTTCTTTCAGCAAGCCAATTTCTGATCCAAACTGCTATATCTCCCCCCATTCCATTCCTCCGCATTTTGTACAATAGCCTACTGTGGGGAACCTTATCGAACGCCTTGCTGAAATCCATGTACACCACATCAACCGGCTTACTCTCATCTACCTGTATGGTCACCTTCTCAAAGAACTCAATACGGTTTGTGAGGCACGACCTTCCCTTCACAAAACCATGCTGACTGTCCCTAATCAAATTATTCTTTTCTCAATGATTATAAATCCTAACTCTTATAACCTTTTCCAACACTTTACCAACAACTGAAGTAAGGTTCACTGCTCTATAATTACCAGGTTTGTCTCTACTCCCCTTCTTGAACAGGGGAACCACATTTGCTATCCTCCAGTCTTCTGGCACTATTCCCATAGACAATGATGGGTTAAAGATCAATGCCAAAGGCTCGGCAATCTCCTCCCTGGCTTCCCAGAGGATCCGAGGATAAGTCCCATCCGGCCCAGGAGACTTGTCTATCTTCACCCTCTGAAGGATTTCTAATACCTCTTCCTTGTGAGCCTCAATCCCACCTAGTCTAGTAGCCTGTATCTCAGTATTCTCCTCGACAACATTATTCACTCTAGAAAATGACAATGTTGAAAAATATTTCTTTAGTGCTTCCCGGATCTCTGACTCCACACAATTTATCACTACTATCCTTGATCGGGCCTAATCTTACTCTCGTCATTCTTTTATTCCTTAAAATACCTATAGAAAGCCTTAGGGTTTACCCTGATCCTATCCGCCAACAACCTCATGTCTCCTCCTGGCTCTTCTGAGCTCTCTTTTAGGTCTTTCCTGGCTACCTTGTAACCCTCAAGCGCCCTAACTGAGCCTTCACATCTCATCCTAACATAAGCCTTCCTCTTCGAGGAGAGATTCCACTTCCTTCATAAACCACGTCTCCCGCAGTTTACCTCCAAGGCTTTTTACACATACATGAGCAATAAGAGAATGACCAGAGAAAGGGTAGGGCCGATCAAGGATTGTAAAGGGAATTTGTGTACAGCACCTAAAGAGGTAGGAAAGGTCCTTAATTAATCCTTTTCTTCAGTATTCAAAACTGAGAGGGACCTAGTTGTAGGGGAGGACAGTGTGAAACAGGCTGGAGTAGGTTGATGTTAGTAAGGAAGACGTACTAGGAATTTTGAGGAACTTGAAGATGGATAAGATAAGACCCCTGGGCTTGATGGGATTTAACCAAGGATTCTATGGCAAGTGAGGGAAGAGATTGCAGGGCCTTTGGCGATGATCTTTTCATCCTCACTGACCATGGGTATAGTGCCAGAAGATTGGAGAGTGACAGACATCATTCCCTTGTTCAAAAACGAGAATAGGGATAGTCCTGAAAATTATAGGCCAGTTAGTCTTAAGTGCTAGGCAAATTATTGAAAAGGGCCCTGAGAGATAGGATTTATGGTCACTTGGATAGGCACAGTTTGATTTGTGATAGTCAGCATGGATTTGAGGGGTAGATCATGCCTCACAAACCTTACTGAATTCTTTGAAGAGGTGACCAAAGATGGATTAAGGTAGAGCAGTGGATGTAGTATACTTGGATTTAAGTAAGGCGTTTGATAAGGTTCCCCATGGTAGGCTCATGCAGAAAGTAAGGAGGCATGAGAGAGGGGGAAACGTGGCAGATTGGATTCAGAATTGGCTGACCCTTAGAGGACAAAGGTGGTAGTGGAGGGAAAATATCCAACACGGTGCTCGGTTACAAGTGGTGTACCACAAGAATCTGTTCTGGGCCTTCTTCTATTTGTGATTTTTGTAAATGATTTGGATGCAGTAGTGGAAGGTGGATTAGTAAGTTCATGGACGAAACAGAATGTGGTTCAAGTTTTGGATGTGCGGAGGGCTGTCCTAAGTTACAAAGGGACAGTGACAGGATGCAGAGCTGGGCTGAGAAGTGGCAGATGGAGTTTACCCCTGAAAAGTCTAAGGTGATTCATTTTGGAAGGACAAATTTGAAAGCAGAATATGGGCTTAACAGAAAGATTCTTGACAGTGTGGAGGATCAGAGGGATCTCAGGGTTCATGTCCACAGATCCCTGAAAGATGTCACTGTGGTAGATAGAGTTAAGGCAGCGTATGGTGTGTAGGCTTGCATTAATAGAGGGATTGAGTTCAAGAGCCATAAAGTTATGCTCCAGCTACACAAAACCTGGTTTGGCCACATATGGAGTATCGTCTCCAGTTCTGGTAGCTTCATTACAGGAAAGCTGTGGAAGTGTTGGAGAAGTTGCAGTGGAGATTTATCAGGATGTTGTCTGGAATGGAGCAAAGGTCTTACGAGGAAAGATTGATTAAGCTAGGACTTGTTTGGGGGGAGGGGGGGGCCCAGAAGAGGGAGGGAGGGGGGGGGGCCCCAGAAGAGGGAGGGAGGGGGGGGGGGGCCCCAGAAGAGGGAGGGAGGGGGGGGGGCCCCAGAAGAGGGAGGGAGGGGGGGGGGGCCCCAGAAGAGGGAGGGAGGGGGGGGGGGGCCCCAGAAGAGGGAGGGAGGGGGGGGGGGGGGCCCCAGAAGAGGGAGGGAGGGGGGGGGGGGGCCCAGAAGAGGGAGGGGGGGGGGGGGCCCCAGAAGAGGGAGGGATTTACATCAGCCCTCCTACTCCTCCGATCTGCCTAGCCCGCTGTGTGGTGTTGTTATCTCAGACACCAGCATCGGCACTTCATACTTTCTCTGATAAAGTGACAGTCCCCCTTCTCCCCAGAGTTTTGTTGTTCCTGCCAAGACCTTTATTTAAAATCATAAAACAAACTCGTTCTAAAGAAAATCGCTAAAAAAACTACATGCACTGGACATTCATATCAAAAACAGATTGCTGGAGAAACTCCGCAAATCTGGCAAAAGCTATGGAGAGAAAACAGTTAAAGTTTTATTTCTGGTGACCCTTCTTCAGTTGTGAATTCTCCTGGTTCTTTTGTTTTATTTCATTGAAAGGACCTTTCTGATCTGGCCTGTGTTCTTGATTTGCAATATTTATTTAGTGAGTAGGTTAAATGTTGCCCTCTTCAATATTACTATTTTATTGATCTGTATTTTTATTTTGATGGTTTTTTGATATTCATGTGACCGAGGTCTGTTGATTGACCTGGAGTCATCAACTTTGCTCTTGCATGCACATACATGCTGCCTGAGTTTGCGCAGCAACCTTGGGATTTCAGTGAATGCTGAATCCTCAACTTGGTCACCCTCAAGCCATGTATGTCTCGCATCCCAGACATGAATTCATGACACTGAGCCTAACATCAGGCTGATGTGCAGCTCGAACAATTGGTCACACCTGGTTCACCAGCACATTCCAGGTCCCAACTGGCTCCTGTTTGTGGCAGACCTGGGTCCCACCCATATCATAAGTTTAGCTGAAAAGTATGTCTTTCAAGACTTCATGAAGGAACCTGAGGCCCAGGTTCAATGTTCAAACGAGCCTTATTAGGTCTCTTTTCCAAGAAGAAAGTGGCCAGCGAATGGAAAGAAGTACTCACCAAATCATTGTCTGCTTTCATTGAAGTGCAGGCAGATCTGAATCATAGCACTACTGTAAATATTAACTCTATTTCAGTTGAAACCACAAGATACTCATGTTTCCTTGTTTAATCAATCAAGTTCGTATTGGTCAGATTTCACATTAGTACACATCTATATTATCTAATCATATTCAAACTAATGCACAAGTATATTATCTAATCTCTTCACTATCTTCACATCTCATTCTGCTATCACGTACTTGTAACAAGAAATCAATACTGTTTATTTTATTCCCCTCAGCAGTCCCCCCTTTTACCTTAAGCAAAAAAACTGTAGATGCTGGAAACCCGAAACAAAAAAACAGAAGTTGCTGGAAAATCGCAACAGGCCTAGCAGCATCTGTGGAAAGAAATCAGCAGTAACATTTCAGTTCAAGTGACCCTTCTTTATCACCTATTTCAGAATCTCTATTGCCTATACTGTCTGTTTTCCCTTTCACACTGATAGACCCAGTTCTTGGGATTGAGGCTAGCCGAGTAGATCATGAGAGTGGGAGTGTATTTCGGGTCAATGATCATTGCACCATAAAATTTAGGAGGATGATAGAAAATGACATTGGCCAATCCAGACTAAGAATAATCAATTGGCAGAAAGTGGACTTCAATGCAGCAAGAACAGATCGACTGGTACCAAAGTTGGCAGGATAAAAGGGAATTTGGAAAAAATCTGCCAAAAAGGGCAGGAAACAGGGACTAGTTGAATTACAGTTGCATAGTGCTAGCACAGACACATTGTAACCATGCTGCAATTCTTTCAAATTAGATTGAAAGTGATGCTCTGAAGAGAAACAGCAGTAATTGTGTACACAACTGGACTTGTAACAAGTGTTCAATAAAGTTTTTTTCCAGCAAAAGAAAATCACTTTATTATAAATGTGCATATTTCATCTACCTCACTGTCTGCATTAGTTCTGCCCCCTCTTGTTCTCCTCAGTAACTACTTAGAGTAGAAAGGAAATGTATTTTTAATTTGACAACTAATATCTGTCCAAACAGTGATCTTTTTGACAGTTTATGTGCCTACCCCTCAAGTTTTTAAGTTACCAAGCTAGTTTAAAGCTGAGTTTTTTTTTGCAATAAAGATGTACAGGTCAATATGTAACTTCAAAATGGAAATCTAGCTGTAGTTTCAAAGGAAACTGCTTCTTTTTACATTTAATAAAGTTTGTGTTGTATTAGTAATTCTGCAGAAATTTACCAAGTTCCTTAGGCAGCATCTTCTGTATATGTAGTAAAGTAATTCTAACATGTAAAATATGTATAGGTTATCCTAATGATCTGGTGCCAAATTAGTTACATAATTATAAAGAAAAGAAATAAGGCAAAGTTAAAACAAGTTTCAATAATTGTTCCAACAACAGTTTCAAAATTAGCAGTGGGATGCTGCCATACTCCACAGCCAAAGGCAGTCTGAGACTAAAAGAAGAAGCATACCTGAAGCAGCCCCAGCCACTATAGATCAGACCCAGAATGTCAGCTCTGAGAAAGTCATAGGCAGGAGACTGACCAGTCTCTCAAGGATTGGGGCCCATTCTCAACTTCCAAGGATAGGTGGACTGTCCAAATTAACTGCCAAGAATCAAGAGATCATTCACATTGCCACTGTTGCAGAACCTGCTGAAACAAAGGAAAAGAACTGACTGCAATCCATCGATGCTGGAAGATCAAGCTGCACCCACCATCGCCATGAGGAGTGGGCTGATTTGCTGCTCAACAGTTCCCTGCAGCCACAACAAAAAGGGAACAATGAAAAAATAAAATAAAGAAGAATGCTGTTGGCTACACGAAGGAGTGGACGATCCCAACAACCTGAATACTGCCTACCTTGCAGCCTCTGCAAACTTGAAATGAGCAATTAATTAGATATTGGCACCTTTAGTTGATATCTGAATGTTACATTGACTGAGCACTGCATTCAAGTGTAAATCTAGTCTTTGTATTCAAGTCTTGGAGTGGCAGTTCAAACCTTGATCTTATGATTTTCTGTATTTGAGAAGTTTGAATAAAGAGGATCATTGCAATGAGTGTAACAACAGATAGAGGCAATTCAGTGGTTTTGTTTATTCTCCATGGAGTGTGTTTCAGAAAAAAGTGATTCTGGTCTTAGTATCACCTGGGTATTTTTCCCTATTTCAGGGTATAGCTCCTAGACTAGAGTTCTCAACAACTTCAGTAATAAAGGAATGTCCACTTGACCTTCAAGAGATACAACGTGAGGTGAGCATTTATTAATTTTATTGCAGATGAAATTAAGCTGCTGCTTTGGTTCAATATGATCATGTGCATGACTGGTTTGATTTTTCCATGAAATATTGACTGAGATTTTCACCATCTGTGTTCAGAATGGAGTAATTTTAGAACAGAACATTACAGCACAGTACAGGCCCTTCAGCCTTCAATGTTGTGCCGACCTGTCATACTGATCTCAAGCCTATCTGACCTACACTATTCCATGTACATCCATATGCTTATCCAATGACACCTTAAATGTACCAAAGTTGGCAAATCTACTATCATTGCAGGCAAAACATTCCATTCCCTTACTACCGAGTAAAGAAGGTACCTCTGACATCTGTCCTATATATCTTTTACCCCTCAATTTAAAGCTATGCCCCCTCGTGCTAGCCATCACCATCCTAGGAAAGAGGCTCTCCTTATCCACCCTATCTAACCCTCTGATTATTTTATATGTCAGAATTAAGTCACTTCTCAAACTTCTCTCTAATGAAAACAGCCTCAAGTCCCTCAGCCTTTCCTCGTAAGACCTTCCCTCCATACCAGGCAACATCCTAGTAAATCTCCTCTGCACCCTTTCCAAGGCTTCCACATCCTTCTTATAATGAAGTGACCAGAACTGTACACAATACTTCAAGTGCGGTCGCACCAGAGTTTTGTACAGCTTTGCCATAACCTCTTGGTTCTGGAACTCAATCCCTCTATTAATAAAAGCTAAAACACTATGCCTTCTTAACAGCTCTGTCAACCTGGGTGGCAATGTAAGGTTCGTGTAAATGGACACCGAGATCTCTCTGCTCATCGACAATACAAAGAATCTGACCATTAGCCCTGTACTTGGCCTTCCAGTTACTCCTACCAACGTGCATCACCTCACACTTGTCTGCATTAAACTCCATTTGCCACCTCTCAGCCAAGCTCTGCAGCTTATCTATGTCTCTCTGCAACCTACAGCATCCTTCGTCACTATCCACAACTCCACCGACCTTAGTGTCGTCTGCAAATTTACTAACCCATCCTTCTATGCCCTCAAGGTCATTTATAAAAATGACGACCAGCAGTGGACCAACACTGACCCTTGCAGTACACCACTAGTAACTGCTCTCTAGGATGAGCATTTCCTATCAACTACGACCCTCAGTCTTCTTTCAGCAAGCCAATTTCTGATCCAAACTGCTATATCTCCCATTACATTCCTCTGCATTTTGTACAATAGCCTACTGTGGGGAACCTTATCAAACGCCTTGCGAAATCCATATACACCACATCAACCGGTTTATACTCATCTACTTGTTTGGTCACCTTCTCAAAAGAACTCAATAAGTTTGTGAGGCACGACCTTCCCTTCACAAAACCATGCTGACTATCCCTAATCAGTTTATTCTTTTCTAGATGATTATAAATCCTACCCCTTGTAACCTTTTCTAACACTTTACCAACAACTGAGGTAAGGCTCACTGGTCTATAATTACCGGGTTGTCTCTACTCTCCTTGAACAGGGGAACCACATTTGCTAACCTCTCGTCATCTGGCACTATTCCTGTAGACAATGACGAGTTAAAGATCAATGCCAAAGGCTCAGCAATCTCCTCCCTGGCTTCCCAGAGGATCGAGAATAAATCCCATCCGGCCCAGGGGACTTGTCTATCTTCACCCTCTGAAGGATTTCTTATACCTCTTCCTTGTGAACCTCAATCCCACCTAGTTTAGTAGACTGTATCTCAGTATTCTCCTTGACAACATTGTTGAAAAATATTCATTTAGTGCTTCCCCTATCTCATCTGACTCCACACACAACTTACCACTGCTATCCTTGATTGGCCCTAATCTTATTTTCATCATTCTTTTATTCCTTAAATACCTATAGAAAGCCTTAGGGTTTACCCTGATCCTATCTGCCAACAACTTCTCATGTCTCCTCCTCACTCTTCAGGTCTTTCCTGGCTACCTCATAGCCCTCAAGCACCCTAACTGAGCCTTCACATCCCATCTTCACATAAGCCGCCTTCTTCTTGGAGAAAGATTTCACCTCCTTCGTAAACCACGTCTCCCACACTCTACAGCTTCCTCCCTGCCTGACAGGTACATACTTATCTAGGACACAGGAGCTTTTCCTTGAATAGGCTCCACATTTCTAATGTGCCCATCCCCTGCAGTTTCCTTCCCCATCCTATATCCCCTAAATCTTGCCTAATCTCATCGTAATTGCCTTTCCCCCCAGCTATAAAACTCTTACCCAGTGGTATACACCTATCCCTTTCCATCACTGAAGTAAACATAACAGAATTGTGATTGCGATCACCAATGTGCTCACCTACTTCCAGATCTAACTCTGGCGAGGCTCATTACCCAGTACCAAATCTAATGTGGCTTTGCCCCTTGTAGGCCTACCTACATACTGTGTCAGGAAGCCCTCCTGCACACACTGGACAAAAACTGACCCATCTATAGTACTCGAACTATCGTGTTCCCAGTCAATATTTGGAAAGTCGAAGTCCCCCATGACAACTACCCTATCTCTCACTCCCATAGAGAATCATCTTTGCTATCCTTTCCTCTACATCAAACTATTCGGAGGCCTATAGAAAACTCCCAACAGGGTGACCTCTCCTTTCCTGTTTCTAACCTCAGCCCATACTACCTCAGTTGACAAGTCCCCAAACATCCTTTCCTGCAACTCTAATACTGTCCTTGACTAACAATGCCACACCTCCACCCCTTTTACCATCTTCTCTGCTCTTACTGAAAAGATCTAAATCCTGGAACCCGCAACAACCATTCTTGTCCCTGCTCTATCCATGTCTCCGAAATGGCCACAACATCGAAGTCCCAGGTACTAACCCATGCTGCAAGTTCACCCACCTTATTCCAGATGCTCCTGGTATTGAAGTAGACACACTTCAAACCAACTTCTTGCTTGCCAGTGCCATCTTGCTTCCCTGAAACTCTTTCAGACCACCCTACTCCAACCTTTTCTATAGTCGAACTACAATTTTGGTGCCCATCCCCCTGCTGAATTAGTTAAAACCCACCCGAATAGCCTTAGCAAATTCCTTCCCCCCCCCCCCCAACCCCTGTCCCCTGGATATCAGTACCTCTCTGGTTCAGGTGAGGACCATCTTGCTTATAGAGGTCCCACCTACCCCAGAAAGAGCCCCAATTATCCAAAACCCTCCCTACTGCACCATCCCTGTCGCCACATGTTCAACTCCCCTCTCTCTGCCCCCCTATTCCTCACCTCACTAGCATGTGGCACAGGCAACAAACCAGAGATAACAACTGTTTGTCCTAGCTCTCAGCTTCCATCCTAGCTCCCTGAATTTCAGCTTTAAATCCCCACCTCTCTTCCTACCTATGTTGCTGGTGCCAATGTGGACCATGACTTGGGGCTGCTCCCCCTCAAGGATCCCAAAAACACGATCAGAGACATCACACACCCTGGCACCTAGGAGGCAGCACACCAATTGAGTCTCTGTCGTCCCCACAGAACTTCTTATCTGTCCCCCTAACTATGGAGTCCCTTATGACTAATGCTCAGCTCCTCTTCCCCCTTCCCTTCTGAGCAGCAGGGACAGACTGTGCCAGAGACCAGTGCCCCACTGCTTTCCCCTGGTAAGTTGTGTTCCCCACTCTCTCTTCTTCTTCCCCCCCCCCCCCCCCCCCCGCATCCAAAATGGTATACTTATTGTTGAGGGGAATAGCCACAGGGGATCCCTGCACTGCCTGCCGGTTCCCTTTCCGTCCCCGGACCGTAACCCATCTGTCTTTTTCCTGTATGAGGAGTGACTACCTGTCTGTAACTCCTCTCATAACTCCCTCTGCCTCCTGAATGATCCAAAGTTCATCCAGCTCTAGCTCCAGTTCCCTAACATGGTTTTCAAGGAGCTGGAGTTTGAAAACATTTTATGAAACTGAATCTAAACATCTAATATCAACTGCAACAAAGCATGCTTTTAGAATCTGCATTTTATTTCAAATTACTCCAGTAATTTTATTGTAAATAGCAAGGTAGAATAGTTTTGTAATAGGTCACAATTTTGCAGTAAAAATAGGAGTGTAACAAACAACACTTTGCATTTTGCTAAGATAATGGGAACTGCAGATACTAGAGAATCCAAGATAATAGTGTGGTGCTGGTTGAACACAGCAGGCCAAGCAGCATCTTAGGAGCACAAAAGCTGATGTTTTGGGCCTAGACCCTTTAGAAAGGGGGGGGGGGGGGGAAGATGGAGAGAGGTTTCTGAAATAAATAGGGAGAGAGAGGGGGAGGCAGACCAAAGATGAATAAAAAGAAGATAGGTGGAGAGGTGTGTATGGGTGGGGTAGGTCAGTCTGGGGAGGACTGAGGTTAGTCAGTAGGAAATGGAGGTGCAGCTTGAGGTGGGAGGAGGGGGGGGATCGGTGAGAGGAAGAACAGGCTAGGGAGGCAGGAACAAGCTGGGCTGGTTTTGGGATGCAGTCAGGGTTGGGAGGGGGGTGTGTGGTGGGAGGGGAGATTTTGAAACTGGTGAAATCCACATTGATGCCAACTTTAGGTATATTTAAGTCATCATTGGACAAGCATATGGACGTACATGGAATAGTGTAGGTTAGATGGGCTTGAGATCGGTATGACAGGTCAGCACAACATCAAGGGCCGAAGGGCCTGTACTGTGCTGTAATGTTCTATGATACCATTGGGCCACAGGGTTCCCAAGCAGAATAGGAGTTGCTGTTCCTACAACCTTTGGTGGCATCATTTTGGCACTGCAGGAGACCCAGGATAGACATGTCATCTAAGGAATGGGAGGGGAAGTTGAAATGGTTCATGACTGGGAGATGCAGTTGTTTATTGCGAACCAAGCATAGGTGTTCTGCAAAGCAGTCCAAGCCTCCACTTTGTTTCCCCAATGTAGAGGAAGCCACACCAGGTACAGTGGATGCAGTAAACCAAACAGAGGCTTGGAGACTGCATTACAGAACACCTACGCTAGGTTTGCAATAAACAACTGCACTTCCCAGTCGCAAAACATTTCAACTATCCCTCACACAACATGTCTATCCTGGGCCACCTGCAGCACCATGATGATGGTACCTGCAGGTTGCAGGAACAGCAACTCATTCCACTTGGGAACCCTGCAGCCCAATGGTATCGATGTGGATTTCACCAGCTTCAATCTCCCCTCCCTGCATTTCAAAACCAGCCCAGCTCAGCCCCACCTCCCTAACTTGTTCTTCCTCTCACCTATCCCCTCCTCCCACCTCAAGCCACACCTCCATTTCCTGCCTACTAACTTCATCCCACCCCCTTGACCAGTCAGTCCTCTCTGGACTGACCTATCCCCTCCCTACCTCACCACCCATACTCCTCTCTCCACTTATCTCCTCCCCCTCTATTTCAGAATCCTCTCCCCCATCCCCCTTTTCTAAAGGAGGGTCTAGGCCTGAAAGGTCTGCTTTTGAGCTCCTAGGCCTGCTGTGTTCATCCAGCCCCACATTTTGTTATCCAGCAAAATTCAGAAATAGTTTTTAGTGACCACACACAAGTGGTTAGTTGTTGGATATTTGAAATAAGTTTTAAAAACATTGTTTCTGTCTCTGCCATTCTTTATAAAGCCAAAATTTCACTACTACTCTATTTTGCTTTTTGTACCTGATTTGAGGGAGTTCAATACTATACTTGACTCTTTCTAGGTCCAAAATGGTTCAACTAATTGGTTAGTTGGTCTTCCCTGTTCACACTTCCCAGATACTCTCTGGATTGTATTTCTTTGATAGTAGGCTGACAAGAACTTCCAGTCCAAAACCTCAATTCGCTTGCAAGTTAGTTATGTGAATAATTAAAAAAGGTTATTCCCCACTAACTCCAAAAGCTGGCCATATGGTTTTGTGGACTGTGCAAAAGTTGAAATCTCAATGAAGTGTATGTTCCTTTCTACGTGAAGGATTTTAGCAGTTGGGATCCAGTGCTTGCTCTGTGCAAGGAGGATGTGCACCAATCAGCAATTGGGAATGGGTTGTACAAGAAATAAATTTGTGCATAAGCAACGGTCTATGTTAGGTGGATGAAATGACTACACAAAGGTCAATATCCCATCCCTAAGTTGCCCTTTATTTACTTGAGTACAATACACTGCCTGTGACCAGCCAACTCAGTCAGTCCCCTGAACGGAGGTGATTCTAATCTCCTGGTTAGATTTTTTTTCCCCCCCCAGATATATGCTATTAAACTGTAAAAAAAATGTGAAACAAATCAAGGTAACAATCAAAGCAAACAACAATTTACACAGTTAAAACTAAAAGCACTGCAGACAATGTAAATCAGAAGTTGCTGGAAAAGCTCAGCAGGATCTGTGAAGAAAAAGTCAGAATTAACATTAGTTTTGAGAACAGTCACCAGACTCAAAGCATTAACTCAGATTTTTAATCCGTTAACAATTTACAAGGAATTGAAGATTGTAACTGAACCCCAAACCCCACCGTAACTCACCATACAAAGTAAAACTTTGTATAAGAGTGAAGTACAAACAAAGCAATACATGCAACACTGACCCTCCTGTCAATTGGCCCTCCCTTACACGACTTCTGACCACTTCTAGGTGAGTCTACCCCCACGCACCCTCTGGTTCTCAGCCCAACCCGACACCTTCTACCTCCTAGCCCGCCCCTACTTGCCTTCTGGCCACCTATAGGAAAGTCCATCCCTACGCCTCCCCAGGATGACAGTTTTCAGGGCAACCTACTCACCATCTGAGTCAGGGTAATTTCTTTCTGAACTACCTACTCACTTTCCAGCTTTCAGTAAGTGAGATTAGACCCAGAGATACACAAACCAGAGTATATGCAAAACAATCCAAACAAAAAAGCCTGGTGTCCATGCCAGAAGCCAGCAAAAACACACCCTACAGCATACATACAAATACTCAGTCCATCCTTGAGGCCTGCTTGCAGAAGCACAACAGGCTCCTGGAGGCCAGGCCTACGCTGGAGGATACAGACCATCCAGTGAGGGCCTGTCCAACCCACAGAAGCCTAGCCCACTCACGGAAACAGTTCACTCGCAAAAGGCACAGCTGACAGAGGTTCAGTCCAGACACAAAGTTGAAAAAAGTACAAATTTTAAAACTGTGGTGCAAGAAGCAAGCCTTGCTAACAAGTCATCTTTCCTTTGGTCCCAAAAAATATGCACTGATTCTAATCAGCCAAAAGAAAGGAGTTCCCCCACTGAGAAATACAATCTAGCAGTAACACTGGCCATCGCCCAGCCAGCCTGGAAATTGGTCCTCAAAAAAGTGAGAACAAATCCACAGTACCACTGGCTGTAGTCAAGCCAGTTTGGGAATCAGTTGCCTGGATGGAGGAGAATCTACTGCCCTGGTTATATACATATCTTTAAGTCTGATCTCCTGGCCTTTCCACCCCCACAAAACCATCACCTGGGTATACTCTTTGAATAAATTGTACAAAGATGTAAAACAAAAATCAAGACAGTCAACAAAGCAAACAATAATTTACAGGGAAATAGGGACATAAAAACAAACCCCTACTCCCACTGTATAGTTTACAAATCAGTCAACAATTTAGAGGGGAAAGGGGACAATAACCTAACCCCAAGTCCTACTAACTCATCATAAAGAAAAGCTGTAGACAAAAAAAACACTTTAGATAAATCAATACAAACAATAAAGAGGCAATACATGCAACATTGACCCCTCTGTTTGTTTGTTCCCCCCCCCCCCCAAGCAAACCAACAAATTGGCTCACCCTTACTCACCTTCCGACCACCTCTAGGTCAGCCTGCCCCAATGCACCATCCAGCTCTCGGCCCACTACTATACACCTTCCAGCTACTTTTAGGCCAGCCGATCCCTGGGACAACAGATTTCAGGATGACTAGTGCACCTGGTGTGACCTACCCACCATCCAACTCTTGGGGTAACAGCTTTTGGGGCACCCTACAAACCTTCCAGCTCTCAGGGTGACCATCCAGATTTGGAAACAAGCTACTCCCCTTCCAGCTCTCGGTAAGGCCTGCTAGACCCAGGGACACATAACACAGTACATATGAAACAATCCACACAAAGGATGCTCAAGTCCACATCCACACACAAAGGCCCAAGTCCACACTTGAAGGCAGCAAACATGCACATCATAGCATACATACAAGTACTCAGTCCAACCTTGAGGCCTGCTCCACTTGGAGAAACATAGCAGGATCCTGGAGGCCAGGCCTACATTCAAGGATATGGCCCACCCATGGAAGGCCTGGCCACCACAGAAGCCTAGCCCACTCACAGAAATGGCCCGCTTGCAAAGGCACAGCTGACTCATGGAGGCTCAGTCCAGACACAAACATGTGAAAACACATGCAAAAAGTAAAGTGCAAATACTTAAAACTGTGGTGCAAGGAGCAAGCCTTGCTACCAAGTTTTTGCTTCAGTTCCAAAAAAAAAATAACACACTGACTGTAAAAAGCAGTTCCCTACTGAGAATTAAAATACAGCAGTAACACCAGCTGTGACCCAGCCAGCTTGGAAATCCATTCTCAAAAAAGTGAAAAAAATCCACTCCTGCCTGTAGCTAGCCAGCCAAGAGTCAGCATTCAACTGAGGCGATTCCAATCTCCTGGTTATATTTTTTAGTTTGATCTCCTTTTTTTTCCCCCACAAAACCATCTCCTGGTTAAATTGGCCAGCCAGAGCTTTGCTGATTGGCCCAAGTTAACAACACCAATTAAGCATCCTGCTAGTCAACAAGATCCAGTGAATTTCAGTCACTACAGTGGACAAGTTTGCAGCTGTGCATCAATCTTAAAGAGGCCAAAACAATGTAACTGACAACAGAAACAGATGTTAGAGAGAACATTGATGAGGTTCAGTTATAATTCTTGTTAGACCACTTGTCTTCCGAATTGTTTGGAGAGCCAATCTGGATGAGTTATCTATTGTTGACACAGAAGTGATCATTGTTTTATGATACTGTGCTCTCTGGGAAACTTAACAGAAGATTCCTGAAATCATTGTACAATGCTTCTTTTTGTCAGAAAGTTCAACCTTGTGACAAGTTAATCCTTCGACTGTTTAGTAGTGGCCAGTTATGTGATTAATAAGATAGAAAGTGGATGATTGTGTGAGAATATCACCATGGCAGCGTGGGCACCATAAATCACACTTTAAAAACCACCAAAATATGGGATAATTCAGCCAATGAAGTTCATTTGAAAAGATAGACAAATATTTTATGTCTGGCTTTGCTGCAGAAAAAAACAGAAATTGTGGTAAATCTCAAATTTCCTGGAAGTGAAATCCATAACATATATAATAATATTTTTAAAAAGCAAGAGAATTCATACAAATTAATCTAAATCAGTCATCAGGAAAACATTGGGGTCAATTTTTAAGGAAGTAGGAAGGATGAGTGCTGAAAAGATAAGCACTGCTTTTTCCAGATGACCAGCACAGGAGACTGTAGCACCAGACTAACAGTCTGGTTTGAGATAGCAGCCAGGATCAGTGCAGTGTCTGGCCCGAAACATCAGCTTTTGTGCTCCTGAGATGCTGCTTGGCCTGCTGTGTTCGTCCAGCTTCACACTTTGTTATCTTGGATTCTCCAGCATCTGCAGTTCCCATTATCTCTGATCACAATTTTAACCTCACTGTGAAGCCTCTTCCAGGATGCTTAACCTTGAGAAGTTGCCCTCCGGACCAACCTCAGGGAATCTCTCTCCCACTGCAACTCTCTTGTCATCTTTTCGGCCTTGAAACTGCTCGAGCATGTCCTGAAGAAAACCAGGTACCACATCCACGTCACCTTCCTCAGCACCTGCTGACAGAACCAGATCATCCCCAATGGACTACAGTCCACATTCAAGCCTTCCCAATTTGGCCCCAACCGTGACCGCCTCTATATCCAGAACATTGAGACCTTTCAGAAACGTTTCTTCCTGCGAGTCCTGAAACAGACACTCGCAGCAATGCGCCGGCATCTCTGAACTACTGAACCATCATGCTGCCCTGGGACCTGGGCATCCTACATGTCAGAGGAACAATACCTTGTTTTCTGCTTACTTTACAGCATCTAGTACTCATTAGAGTTCCACAACTTCAAAGTATGATCTCCATCCTCCATTTTTCTTACATTTCCTCATCACCATGTCTTGTTTGTGTTTTGTTGACTTTTCTCTCAGTAGAGCAGACCCATTTCCCCCTTTTCTCACCTTCATTTGTACCCATTTTAAATCTCTAAATTTTCCTTTACAGTGACTGACACTGCCTTTTTCTTTTGCTCTGGGAACTTTCACAATCTGTTTCGTGCACTACCCAAAACATTAATTAAATTTCTCTCTAAAGTTTTGAGAAGATTTGTAGCTCAGGGCATGGATGAAGTTGTAAACTTGCTCACCGAGCCGGTGTATTTGATTGCAGATGTTTCATCACCCTGCTCGGTAACATTGTCAGTGCTCCTCCAGTGAAGCATTGGTCTTCTGTCCTGCTTGTTATTTATATGCCTCAGTTTGCTGAGGTGGTTGGTATTATTTCTGGTTCTGTTTTTCAGTGGTTTGTATATTGGGTCCGGTTCAGTGTGTTTGTTGATGGAGTTCCAGTTGGAATGCCAGCCTTCCAGGAATTCCCTGGCATGTCTCTGTTTGGCTTGCGCTAACATAGATGTGTTGTCTCAGTCAAATGTATGTCCTTTTTCTGTATGAATTGAATTAGTGAGAATTGGTTGAGTCTCTTGATGGCTAGTTTTGTTCGTACCTGAGCGACGTGTGTTATGGGAAGAAATGGGACTGAATCTCAAAGTCTTGGCAAAGTCTGACATCTCAATGTCAGAAACAATTTGCTGCAAATTTAACTATGCCCTGGGCATCAAGATGAGAGTCCTGTTATGGAGCAGCAAGTTACTTATAAAGTGGGACTCTTGCATGTTAGCAATCTCATTAATTGCACCTTTCACCTCATTAATATGTAGACCTACCACCATCTGTAAGCAGACCAGGTGCTGAGGATTCTCATCAGGGAAGTCAGGGCAACTTCAGCTTACCGGTAGCTGTGAAGAGCTTCCATGTTGCTCAGAATGCAACAGCAACTCTGGATATGATCCGCGGTCACTTGCTGCAAACAGTGCTCATGCACAGATATTGAAATCCGATATAACCATTCAGGATCTTCATCACACCTCTCCAATCTACTTGCAAGATTGTTAGGAAGTACGGAACTTTGCTGGCGGTTGCGTTACTCACTGGCATTGAAAGGATATGGCCATGTCAAGCACCTAACTCATGGAATGTACTGGGCTGCATCTCTTGGCTGCTCGCTTAAGCAATACGTGATGCTGTACACTGGCTCCGTATGTACTGGTACAATGTGATGGAGCTATGCCAAATGGCCAAGTGACCTGGGGGCTGCAGGAGTGGAAGGCGGTCACCTTCTAGTGGCTATGAAGGGAACAGTACTTTGAATCTCAATGCAAATAACTCTGTCCAGAGAGTGACAGGTGTGATCTCTAAGTCGTGTGCTGGTCCAGATGAGATGCACTGAAGGATTTTGAAAGAAGTGAGGGTAGAAATTACAGGGGCACTAGCCATGACCTTTCAGTCTTCCTTGGAGTCAGTGGAGATGCCAGAAGACTGGAGAATGGTAAACATTATTAGATAACAAGGTACAGAGCTGGATGAACACAGCAGGTCAAGCAGCATCAGAGGAGCAGGAAGGCTGACGTTTCGGGCCTAGACCCTTTTTCAGAAATGGGGAAGGGGAAGGGGGATCTGAAATAAATAGGGAGAGACGGGGAGGCAGATAGAAGATGGATAGAGGAGAAGATAGGTGGAGAGGAGACAGACTGGTCAAAGAGGCGGGGATGGAGCCAGTAAAGGTGAGTGTAGGTGGGGAGGTAGGGAGGAGATAGGTCAGTCCAGGAAGGATGGACATGTTAAGGGTGGGGGTGGATGAGGTTAGTTAGGTAGGAGATGGGGGTGGGGCTTGAGGTGAGAGGAGGGGATGGTTGGGAGGAAGGACAGATTAGGGAGGCGGGGACGAGCTGGACTGGTTTTGGGATGCGGTAGAGGGAGGGGAGATTTTGAAGCTTGTAAAGTCCAATAAAAACCAAAACAGAATTCCCCCTTGTCCTCACGTATCACCCCACCAACCTCCAGATCCAACACAGCATCCTCCGACACTTCCGCCATCTGCAATCCAACCCCACCAATGTCCTCATTTTTCAAGGACCGCAACATCCCCCCTTCAGTGGTTGAGACTGCCCTTGACCATGTCTCCTCCACTTCACCTCCCGCAATAAAAACCAGTTCCTTTGATATTTTCCATTTGGTTTTTTAACTTGTACTCTACCTTTCTTTACAGTGTACAGAGGGGAAACATGCATGATTGAAGAAGCCAAAACATTTTGATTTGATTTGATTTGATTTGACTTAAAATTATCACATAAAACTCAGTACAGTGAAAAGTTTTGTTTTGCGCACAGTATAGGCAGATAATACCACACAAGTGCATTAGCGTACTTAATGAACACACCACAGGAAGATGATTCTCTTTTTCTTGATTTTTTCTATTGCTAATTGCACTTCATCTCTTTTAATCTCGGGCAAGAGAAAGTGAAATTATCCACATTTTGAAAAAGTGAAACTTCTTGTTTGTGTTAGTATGTATTAAATAGAAGTCACTTAGGTAGAGTGTTAAACAAAACATGAGTGAGTGTGAGCATTGATTGCACAATAACTTGTATCCTGTTCGGTGAGATATTATTTTTGTTAAAATGGACTTCCATTAAGTTTCTAAAATATGAAATGCAGAATTTTTTTTTTACTTTTCTGTCACTGTAATGCTATGATCAAATTATGCAGTGATTCTTTTCAAATGCGGTTAACAATTTTTAGTCGTTTGCTTAGCCTAAAGGAAGAAAGCCATTGCTATCTAAAATCAGATTTTGCTTGCTTCTGCAGTTTGACTTAACTTTCACGCGAATGTTCTAAAATATCCCTTACTTATCAAAGATGATTACTTGTTATAAGGAATGTTATGAGGTTTATTATACGCAAAAGGTAATTTGTAAAGTTCTTTTCAATTGATTTATTGATATCATTGTGCAAAAAACATGTTTTTATTACTCCTTTGTCTAGGAGGATAGTGTGATGTTGGAACTACAGTCCACCCCATTGAGGAAACCAATGACTCAATCATCAAAGAGAAAACCTTCCCCTTGCCCGAGGGAGCTCAGCAATGACAACAGCTATAAGCAGCCTACAATAGCATCTCAGACGAGGTCTCTATCACCATATACCAAAAGACGGATGGCAGCACTCTCAGAAGATGCCAATCAGAGACTCGCGCACCTGAACTTGGGTCCTTATCAATTTAAAAAGGAAACAGATATCAAACCTCCATTTGTAATTAGACATGTACGTGTTCAGAGGGTGTTCATTTCTGTGAACAGTAAGTCTGGTAAGAGGTCATCGGCCTGTAATGTTAAAACTATCTGGTAATGAAGTTTGGGAATGAAGTTTAATTCATTTGTCTTCTGAGAATTTTAACTCCTGTGTATTCTGCACTAACACATAATGTGAGCCTAAATCCCATTCTTCCCACACCACCAGCTTTTCCTCAATCCATTCTTCTCCTTCTGATCTCTTGCTTTCAGATGTCCAAAAATTACTACCTGTCCAGTCAACATTATGCAAGCAGTAAGAAAGTGAGAGCAGTAATATAGCACCAATGAAGGGATCCTGTCACTAAACTGGCATCAATTTACAGCCACCAGCTTAGACACTGGTACCAAGGAAGGTAGAGGACAGTTGAAGTCAGCATGTGAGTTCAAGTGGACTGCACCCAGGTCAGAATAGGTTCAGACAGACAGTGAGGTTACAAAGAAGCCAGCTGCAGAGAACTCAGAAAAGGACCTCAGTGAGACAGCATACAAAAGAATATTAATGGACATTAAGAATGTGGGTGTATAGGCTAGCCTACCAAATATCCTCTCTGTCAAAGAAAATGGAGAATTATTACTACATCTTGACAGAAGGCATGGCATCGAGCTTCTACCTTCCACATCCTCTACCTCAGTTTCCCTATTGCGCTAAAGACCCAATATGGTAATGGTAATGTATAATAGTATGGTTCTGAAATAGTTACTGTTGACATTACATTGGTCTACACACATTCTGGTGACATTTCATAAACAATGTGTGTAAACACAGTGAGTTCTACACTAACATTCTTAGGGAGCAGATGTATTCTGTCCAATTTACGCCCAGCTGTCCTAGTAATTATGTATGACCAGCTTTGTAATTGTATTTATCGTGATTAAGAAGCAAATTAACTTGTCAACTCAGAACAGTGCCTGTTATGCAAAGACCCCGTGGCTGTATATCTTCTGCCAATGATCATTACACAGACTTGAATCAAAGTATAGGCAAAGGAAGATTGGTTATAGTGAAATGCACCAAACAATCCTAAATCTAAACCACATTCTGGCAGTGATTGCAGATTCCACAAGGTGTTGTTAGTAGCAATCAGGGTCATACCATATGGTGAGCAGCTGCACAGATTTGAATTTCATGCAGAGTGCCCCATCCACTTCCCCAACGCAAGCAAAAGAAAATTTTGAATGCAAGTGTTTTACCACTTCAACAGCTTTACTGTTTATGAGTATACTAAGTCAGAAGTTGAGACAGGATTCCTGTTAGAGAGAAGCTGCAGCAGCAGTGGAAAAGCAAAAGAGCAAGCTCACCATTCCCAAGGAAAGTTTTCATCAAGATGTTGCTAACAGATTGAGGATAAAGAGTGTGAGCTAGAAATGTGAGAAAGTTAGCTGTACTTCAAAAAAGACAGCGACTTTGGTGAAAGAGGCTCTGTAGGCAGCAAAAGAAGGCGCCAGGAGCATTTATTTAAGCTGGAAAAGAGCAAATTTTTAAATATCTAGTCAAAGAGTTGAGCAGAAGAAAATAAGTCAAGAAACTAAAAACTTCAGAAGACCACAAGCAATTAAACTATGATTTTGAAAGGAAGTCTTATAAAAATCCACAGCTGGATAACTATTTAAAAATCTGTGAAGAAGGAAGTGCTTGGTGCTTTAGACGGTAAACAGTGGGAAAACTCTGAAAAGGATGCAGAAACCAGTAAGTAGTGCAAAAATAAATCAGTATAGAATAACCGGTTAATAAAATTAAAAGCTTTATTTATATACAGTGCAGAGTTTTGAAAAAGATTTGCGATTAAAAAAGTCTGCATTGGGTCTCACAAACTATACAGCATATGAATTTAAAATAACATCGGGAAATGAAAATACAAACTTAAGGAGCAAGTAGCATACTATCAGTAATTGTGATAATGCACATTTAAGAAGCTTCACAGCAGGAAGAATTAAGGAAAACATTGTCAAGAAATGATAAAAAGATATAGTCCTTTAATAAAAAATCACCGTTCGAGAAAGGCTTTAGAGAAGATCAAAAGATAAGATTGGATATCTTGGAGGAAATAACTCTTAAGATACACTATAAAATAGTTTACAGAATTACCTCAAAATCAAACACTAAATTCACAAGACACAGTTACAGAGCTCGTAAAAGAAGAAAGTTACACAAGCAAAGAGCTTATTATGGTCGAGCCATCTCTTTTGAAAAAAGGCCTGAAGTGTTCATAGGAGGATTTTGTGATCGTAACAATATTGGGTTCACAGAAGCTGTTTATGTCAAAGGACATTCTGTTAAATGTAAACTTGATACAAGTGCCAAGGTCAGTATCCTATTCAGACTGGTTACCTTGACTGAACAGCCTGCAGAGATGGAATGATCTTCATAAGTAGAATAACTGCCAAGATCATAAATCTGGTGCAGGCTGCACTGCAAAATGATGCATAAGACAGTCGAAAATGCTTGCAAAGTTTACAACATGGATGATTGTATACTAATATTCTTAGGAGGTATAGAAAGGTTCCATTATTTCCAAGAGAACTGATCCAGAAGCAAACTGTTGTTGACCAATCAGTCAAAAAGTAACTGATAAGTATCATGGCAGATCCCAAAAAAGAAGAAAGAATCCATTGAGATTACCTATAATGGTGCAAAATAAATGTTTCACATGGCTGAGAAGAAATAGCCAGCAAATCAACAAAGCTTCAATGATTTTCAATGCAGAACAGAACTGTTCTATCATTCACCAATATTGCATTGAAGGATACCAGAGGAAGAGTCCAGTGAGTTGGCTGAGGATAACTATTTTTATCTCTGACTATATTTCACAGTCTGAGATAACATACTAGTGTATGTCAGAAGACTAGTTATTCTAGCTTTCCTTTGAGACTATGTGTTGGAAAGGATATACTGGAGAAACTAGTGTATAGCCAATATTCAGTCAACGGTGTGGTGACCAAAAATATCAGAGATTGTATCTCATAATTCATTATGAAATGTCTAATTACACAGGATTTTCTACTCTAGAAATCACTCCTGTCATTGAAGACAGATCAAAAAATAAAATCAGCAAAGTTTGTGGTTGAAGCTAAGGGAAGGGTGAGCAGCACAGCCCATTTGATCTCATGCAGGGAATCTTCACTAATGTTTAGCCAGTGGAGCAGTGGATGATTATGTCAAAGTTAGTGTTATTGTGCAATAATTCATCTTGCTAACCAAGACAGTCCTCTCCTGTGAAGTTTAATGGTGGTGTATTCTTTACTACTGATTTGCAGATAGGCCTGAGAAAAAGTATAAGCAGTATAGACTGTCAGATATAACAAAGTGTGGAGCTGGATGAACACAGCAGGCCAAGCATCATCTTAGGAGCACAAAAGCTGACGTTTTGGGCCTAGACCCTTCGTTCATCCAGCTCCACTCTTTTTTATCTCAGATTCTCCAGAATCTGCAGTTCTCATTATCTCTAGACTGTCAGATATGCTAGATACTATGAGGCACAACCCCAATAACATTTACCGCTTTGTATGGACTGCTCATCAACTCTGTTGTACTCCCTAGCTGGATACAACTTTTTTTGACAGATCTCAAAACTAACATTTCCAAAAGCAATTGTCAATATTTTCAGACACCTTTGCAATCAGAGGAGATCATAAAAATTACCTTACGTGAAATTTACATGTCTTGCCCTTTAGGAAAGGGCTAGCACAGGATGTTTTCTATATCTTGATGTCTTTTGTTTGCAGGTTGATGTACACATTTATTCATTAATTGGAAAGACCAGTATGGTTGAAATTGGATATGCTAGCACTGCATGATACAGTTGGATAAGGTATTGCTGCATTACAGGCTCCCTGCACATGCTGGGGATTCGACATGGAGTAGATTTGGAGAAGTCTCACTGGAAAAGGTGCTTTCCAGCTAAACAGTGCTGGCCCTCTATAAGCCTACTTCCAGTCATGCTGTAGAAATGAATTTTACATCTGTTATATTTCCAATGAGATGTGAGTGCTCATTTTCCTGCTTAGTTTGATTTAAATGGTCTCATAGTGCTGTTTGAAGAAATATTCATCGTGTCGTGACTAATAATCCACCTTCAGGCACCAGTCAGCCGATTTATAGGTTATGTATTTCTGTACTGTACTGTGTTTTACTGCATAAAAAACTTCACTACACATCATTGTTCATAGTTTGAGATGACCTTATGGTATGATAAATTGGGAGATTAGATGTGATGTCTTCAAACAATAAAAAAATTTGAATAAATGAAACAAGTTACTTTATTTTTATCAAAGCTTTTTATATTTTTCAGGTTGATCATAAGTTGTTGCCAACTAATGATTTGTACATTGCTTCATCTTCCCTTGCTTCTAAACCCAGTTCTCAGAAGAACTCACGTCTGGGTTCATCAATTTATAATGGTAGGGGTAGATTAAATCTTTTACTTTGATACATTTATTTTAAAATTAGATAATTTTACAATTTAGTTAAGTTTAGATATGGTTGAAAGTTGAATCATGGAAACATAGAATGGTTACACCACAGAAAGATGCTATTCATTCCACTGTGACTGTGCTGGCTTTCTGTAGGGCAATTCAGCTAGCTCCACCCATCACCCTTTCCCTTCCTGTTCAGGTGCATTCTTTACTGTACCCACGAGATTTTACTTATACGTGGTGTTCACTGTTAATGTATCACAACTAAGTTGCCGGTTTGCAGTGAATTCAGGCCCTATTTATTGCAGTGACAGTTGAAGTGAACAAAATCAACCTAATGATTCTTAACAATATTAACCTCTTTGGTGCCTAGACATGTCATTTTCTTTTGTATCTGACAGCAGGAGTCAAGAGGTGGTTGACTTCTTATGCTCTACAGAAAGTCATGGCACATGTTTCATGGTTGCTTACTCCTGGAATACACTTAACATTAACTGCATTTCTGAAACCTGCTTCTCATATTGCTTTCATATAGGATTATGATGCAGAGATGATCAGTGGCTTAGCACATGTAACTGTTCTGAGAGGCAGCAGCATCAAACAACACTCAAGAAGCCTGATACAATCTAATGTAGCTATACAAATGTCTCCCATTCCTTCTAACTGAACCACTTATGCTGGCAAGGTCACAGCACTGGTTGTACTCCCCTGAAGAACTACCACTTTACCACTTTATTCATTAGAGTGGCAGATGCACTTAGTGGACTCTTGCACTACCTGGCAGATACATAACCCACTGCATCCTTGTCTCTCTGGTGCTCAGCCATTCCTTCTCTGCCTGCACAACCTTAAGCTTTGAGGTGAGCACATAGACATGTTGCATTGCAGTGGTATTAGCTACTGCTCTAAACCTTGAGGGTCAGCTGCAACTGTAGTTGTTCAAACACATGAAATATCTTGGGATTTCCACAAAGAACAGGAATGTGCACGATATGGAACTGAAGTGCCCTGAAATCTCTCTTCATTAGACTATTGACTAAATTAAAATAAATAAACTTAAGAACTAATAAGCACTCACTAACTACTCACCAATCAGCCTCTTCCCTATTTGGCTGCGTTTTATTTTATATATTGCTTAACTTAATCGCTTTACTTAACTGTTATGATCTATTTGTGTTCATTTTTAACTAATGAAAAATTAGGATGTCTTTAATGTTAACATCCCTCTATTTATTTTTAACTTTATTCCCCTTGATCTCATTAATCACTATGGGCAAATATGTATTATGTAAAAGATGATAAGTTAAAGCTTATGTATTTTATCAAATTCGATTACTTCTAGTTTTTAAGGTAATTGCCCAGAGGAAAATTGGCCATTTGACAAATCAGTAGGGGAAGAGAGTTACTGAATTTTCTAGCTGCCACCCATAAGGGATTAGCCTTCAATTGTTATTGTATTATTTTAGTTTATCTTGCAATTTGCAATTATACTGTCATTTTATAATATTATGGATAAACGTTTTGTCAGACATCACAATTAACTGATAATGAGAAGATCTATATTTCTATGGTATTATGCAATAGATCAGTCATATTGCTTTGTGTGTCTTATTCTTTGCAGATCCATCACTCCGTGGCAGCTATGGACCGAGCAGGACTTCGTTAAATGTATTTTGTTTTAAATATTGTTTCAGGTTTCTCTTGAGAATTATGAACCTCATTGGTAATAGATGTTGCATTACATTGACGTAAAAGACATACAAATCAGAATGGTGAAAATGGTGCTTCTGTTATACTGCTTCTCTTTCACCAATTCCTAAAATTATTATATTCTGTACATATTCTGATTTGACCCTTTTGTAGCAAATCAAAATGTAGTTCAATACCATTCATTGTTTTATCGTAAGAATTTCCCTGTTGTGAGTGCTCTCATAAAGCCAATATTGTCATAAAAGCCAATCATTGAATGGACATCAATGTATCAGAGATAATGGGAACTGCAGATGCTGGAGATTCCAAGATAATAAAATGTGAGGCTGGATGAACACAGCAGGCCAAGCAGCATCTCAGGAGCTCAGGTTGCAGGAACAGCAACTCATATTCCGCCTGGGAACCCTGCAGCCATATGGTATCAATGTGGACTTCACCAGTTTCAAAATCTCCCCTTCCCCTACTGCATCCCTAAACCAGCCCAGCTCATCCCCTCCCCCCACTGCACCACACAACCAGCCCAGCTCTTCCCCCCCACCCACTGCATCCCAAAACCAGTCCAACCTGTCTCTGCCTCCCTAACCGGTTCTTCCTCTCACCCATCCCTTCCTCCCACCCCAAGCCGCACCCCCAGCTACCTACTAACCTCATCCCACCTCCTTGACCTGTCCGTCTTCCCTGGACTGACCTATCCCCTCCCTACCTCCCCACCTACACTCTCTCCACCTATCTTCTTTACTCTCCATCTTCGGTCCGCCTCCCCCTCTCTCCCTATTTATTCCAGTTCCCTCCCCCCATCCCCCTCTCTGATGAAGGGTCTAGGCCCGAAACGTCAGCTTTTGTGCTCCTGAGATGCTGCTTGGCCTGCTGTGTTCATCCAGCCTCACATTTTATTATCATGGACATCAATGTAGTCAGCTTTTGTTAGAATCCTATGTTATTTGACTTGTACACCACTGGACCATATGGCTTCAGCTAATTGTGCAAACAAGATGACGCCAAACCTGTCAGCAAGTCCTTATAAACTTTGCAGGGAATTATGTGGCGTCTGCTTTCTCTAACTTGGACCAGTAAAGAAGCAGGTGACAGGTAGTGCCAACTGCTGAAAGGACACTTGAAGCTGTCAACAAAAATAACTTATATTTCTGTAGTAACTTTAATACCATAAGACATTCCAGGACACTTCGCTGCAACAGCATAAAACAAAACATGGCAATTGGCCATATAAGAAGCTATATTGACCATAAGATTGATGAGATACATTACAAGGTATGTCTCAAGGGATAAAGACACGGAAAAGATGTGTGGGAATGGAATTTCAGAGTTTAGGGTGTAGGCAACTGAAGGCATGACCACCAGTGGTACAGCAATTAAAATTGGAATGCTCAGGAAGTCAGAATTAGACAAACAGACATTTTGCAGGATTGTAAGACTGGTGGAGATTACTGAGATGGACAGAGGCAAAGCCACGAGGATGTTGAAAACAAGAATGAGGATTTTAAGTTCAAGGTGCCAGTGAGAGGTCAGTGATCACAGGGATGAAACAGGAGCAGGATTTGTTGTCGTTTAATAGAAGACGGAATGGTCTCGAGCTCAACTACTCCTGAACTTCTAACTTTATTTACCAGTAAGCTTTTCCCTAATTTTTCCCTTATTTGCATTCAAAATTTTGGATAGATGTTATATCTATGTGAACATTGACAGGAGAAAAGTGGATTTGTTTCTGTTGTCTCCCACAAACCCATCTTCACTGGTCAGTATAAAACATGGGATTCCTGCAGTTCCAGACATATAAGTTTTGGTCTTAACACAACCTCATAAATAGAATTCAAACCATTTATTCACCATGCAAGCTCTATGCCAAAACAGTGCACGAACGCTGTCCTAAGAGGTATTGGCTACTTTGATCAGATAATTTCTCATTGTATAATGCACAAACTCATGAACAGGCACAAGGCCATGACTTTTGGTCCTAAAAATGCCCAGTCTACTGATTAAGGTATTCCAAAAATTGAAACAACAGCAAAGCTTGCTTTTTCCTGCTGCTACAATGCAGTAGCAACATGAGTGGCATTCATCACTAACAGGATGTTGCCACCAAACCAAAATGACATTCTGCCTATCACTGAAATGAGCTATATGAATTTCAGTGCTGGTGTTGTGCGGGTATGTCGGCTCTATAACTGAAGACTGCCCACAACCATGCAGCGTACTGACATTACCCAATTAACTCATGGTTGCAAAATTCGAGATGCAGCATCCAACATTAGATGTGATTCTGCAATTAGAACATAGAACATAGAACAGTACAGCACAGAACAGGCCCTTCAGCCCACAATGTTGTGCCGACCATTGATCCTCATGGATGCACCCTCAAATTTCTGTGACCATATGCATGTCCAGCAGTCTCTTAAATGACCCCAATGACCTTGCTTCCACAACTGCTGCTGGCAACGCATTCCATGCTCTCACAACTCTCTGCGTAAAGAACCTGCCTCTGACATCCCCTCTATACTTTCCACCAACCAGCTTAAAACTATGACCCCTCGTGCTAGCCATTTCTGCCCTGGGAAATAGTCTCTGGCTATCGACTCTATCTATGCCTCTCATTATCTTGTATACCTCAATTAGGTCCCCTCTCCTCCTCCTTTTCTCCAATGAAAAGAGACCGAGCTCAGTCAACCTCTCTTCATAAGATAAGCCCTCCAGTCCAGGCAGCATCCTGGTAAACCTCCTCTGAACCCTCTCCAAAGCATCCACATCTTTCCTATAATAGGGCGCCCAGAACTGGACGCAGTATTCCAAGTGCGGTCTAACCAAAGTTTTATAGAGCTGCAACAAGATCTCACGACTCTTAAACTCAATCCCCCTGTTAATGAAAGCCAAAACACCATATGCTTTCTTAACAACCCTGTCCACTTGGGTGGCCATTTTAAGGGATCTATGTATCTGCACACCAAGATCCCTCTGTTCCTCCACGCTGCCAAGAATCCTATCCTTAATCCTGTACTCAGCTTTCAAATTCGACCTTCCAAAATGCATCACCTCGCATTTATCCAGGTTGAACTCCATCTGCCACCTCTCAGCCCATCTCTGCATCCTGTCAATGTCCCGCTGCAGCCTACAACAGCCCTCTACACTGTCAACGACACCTCCGACCTTTGTGTCGTCTGCAAACATTTTGTGTCGAATAACATTTACTTGGGGTGGCGCCCCCTCATAACACGCGAGAAGGTCTTAGGTATATACTTGTAATGCTAAGACATACAAGGCTATGAGCCCAGTTCTGGAAAATAGGGTTAGAATAGTTCGATGGCTGTTTTGATTGGCGCAGACTTGATGAGCCAAAAAGCCTTTTTCTACGCCATAGGCTTCTGTGTTTGTGAAAAATTATAGCTCTGCTTCAGTGATGTTAACAGTCAGATGTGGCATGAGACTTGATGACTCTGCTGCATTTCTGCTAAATTCAGTTGCAATGAAGGCTTATGCACAGCTCTTCTTTCCAACATCTCATATAGCACTACTTCAGTGTCAAAGGCGAAGGCAGATTTTGGGGTGTGCCATTACTTTTCTGAAGATGTATGTCTATTCCTGGGGTTTGCTTTTCTGTTTTCATCTCAAGTGTTTTACTTAGATCCATGGCATAGGTTGCTCATAGCTTGACATGCTGTATCGTAGTTTAGAAGATTCTTGAATTTTTATGTCCCACTTCATAAAACTCCCCATTAATTATCCACATTCCATGAAGAATAACCTACGCAGTTTTTTTTCTCCAACCACAGGTGTCATTTCCACCCACCAAAGATTGTAACTGATTATGCAAATAATTGAAGAACATAAAATTGAGTGTACCTGGTATTTCAGGTTTAGGTGTTTCTTAATATGTGTAGTGAAAACTAACTTAGAACTGTGTTATTTCTGAATATAAAAATCATCCAGTGAATGATGTTAAGTCATTGGAGGTTAGTCCCATTTGTCAATATAATTTTTTCTAGGAAAACTGGCAACTCCTGTGCCCCATTGAAATGATGGAGACTGGGGCAGAAAAGATAAAAGGTTACACTGAAGGTAAAAATAGTGCAGGGTACATGTCTCCACTCAAAAAAAATTATAAGAAACCACCAGGACTATTTGGTTTCTGTAAAATAGGTAGAATGTTACATGACAAAATGGACTATGGTGAGAAATGTGACAGAATCAGTCGAGAAGTCCAGCAAGGTCTTTCTTGATATTGGGAACAATTTGCGGCACCTTTTAGCTCAGTTCCAGACATCAAGATGAGATTCTCACTAAGCAGTAGCTAGTTGCCTCTTAAGGGGGAGCATTGTTTGTTAATTACCATATTAACCACACATCTTGGTTTAATGATATGCAGCTTCCCATCCTACCACCTGTCATGAGGAAACACGATGCGAAGAATTATCGACATGGAAGTCAGAGCAAGTATCTGGTGACTTCAGCTTGCCACTGGCTGCAAAGTGCTCCCATGTTGGTCATCATGTGATGGTATCTCAGGGCAGAGACCAAGGGCATCAGCTGAACTCATCCCTCATCCATGGATATTCGCATCCAATAATTGCTAATCCCTCAGGACCCCAGTGGCACCTCACCGGATGCTTAGGAAGCTGAAACCTACATTGCAGTTTGCACTGGCAGCTATACTTGCTGTAAGCACACTTTGCACGCAGGCAAAGGCTCCTAGCTCATGATTGGACCAGGCAATATCTCATCTGCTGGTTTCTCCCTTCATGCTCAAGCACTTAAAGCATACCTGCATACTCACAACATCCTTGCTTTGTCTTACCTGCCATGCCTACCTACCATGCCGTGCCGTTAGCATGTCGGTACTTCAGCCAGAACCAAAGCCTATCACTATTGATGTATTGACATACCTTTTTGCGCAGACACACAGACAGGCTGCTTGTTATGCTTGTTAGCAGGATCTCTCTGGTGTTGGTGGGTGGTGTCTTGCTGTATGGCACACTGAGAAATAAATCTAACACCAACAGCATGTGCCAGCTGCCTGCACACCTACCACACTGCATATTTATTCAGTAATGTCTGAAAATAGATAGCATCCTGGGAGCATCAGTCATGGGTACAGTCTAAACACAGTTCAGAGGCTTGGCAATGGTCAGGCACCCATTCACACCCATTACAGTCAGGCGATATGCCCAACTATAGTTTCAGGAATGGACAAATCTCGGTCCTGTTGGGCCATCAGAAGCAGGAGGTATGTGTATTTTCAATTGAGACAGCAGCCAGGGAACTGGTCAGATATTTGGGGCTACTTTACCTCTACTTATGGTCTGGCTACAGTGCCACATGGTTCTTTTTTGCTGCATTCTGCGTAATCGATACAGGCAACAAGGTGATTTGCTGGATGCTGAGGAACTGGGGAAAGGCAGCAGTTTTCTGAGAAACATGAGGACATTGGGAAGGAGGAAGCTGTCCTTATCTATGACAGATCTCAACAGCACTAGGCACTACAAGCCATGCAGAACCTGATTGATGGTTGACTCCAGAAGATGAGAGCTGGCTGCAGCAACAGCTGTAGACTGTAAACTAATTGTTGGCAATATTGCCAGTATTTTATTTGAATTGAGGAGCCAAACTCAATTCATTTTCTTTGTATCAGTGATAATGGGAACTGCAGATTCTGATGCTGCTGGGCCTGCTGTGTTCATCCAGCCTCTCATTTCATTATCATTTTCTTTGTGGTTGTTTTGCTGAATGTAAACAAAAGCTCATCATTGGAATTGTCCAGTTGCTTATCTCTGCGTGACATTCCCCTAATAGACAAGATGAGAGTTTATAGTGCGGACTGGGAACAGGTTATGGCTGACCTAGACAGTGCTCAGACAAGATGAAGTGAAGGACAGGCAAACTGTGTGGCCCGATAGTTAAACAGTGACATTGTGAGTGGGAGCGAGTTTCAACCATGTCGGGTATATGCCATGAACAGGATGACTTTGTGGCCGCTGTGCCTTTATATTGCCGCCTGATTTCCAATGCTTGTCTTACTGCATAGTGGCCTTTTAAAGATGGTGCATGAACCAGGAATGTAAGGCTTTTGGCATGTGTCTGGTGATTCACAGATTCTTCTGGGACTGGCAGGTGTTAGAATGGGGATTGAATCAAGTGAGAGAGTTGCCATAGATTGTTAATCAGGCAAGTTTGGTGAGACGTGGCAAGAGGCCTTCGTAGGCCTGATGTGAGCAACCCGCCATGAAGTGCCATGACTCAATGAGTCACGAGGTGAATTACTCACCATAGTACTTCTGCAAGTGCTCTTGTAACCACTGTGTTTATGTGGCAAGACCATTAAGTTTCTGGTCAATGATAATGCCAAGGATGTTGATAGTGGGTGGTTCAGTGATGGTAACAGAATTCCATGTCAAGGCTTGCACAATACAAATGCCAAACAATGATCATGTCCAATAAAAGACAATCTGCTCACTAACCTTGATGTGAAATTGTGTTACCATCACTGACTCACCCACTATCAACATTCTGGGCATTACCATGAACCAGAAACTTAATGGTTGTGCTCCTTAAACACAGTGGTTACAAGAGCACTTGTAGAAACACTGTGGTGAGTAACTCACCTTGTGACTCCCCAGAGCCTCTCCACCATCTACAAGGCAGAGGTCAGGAGTGTGATGGAATGCTCCCCATTTGCCTAGATGGGTGCAACACGAACAACAGTGACACCATCCAGACAGAGCAGTTCACCGGATTGGCACCAAATCCAAAAGCATCCACTCCCTCTACCACCACACTTAATAGCAATACTATGTTCTGTCCACAAGAAGCATTGCAGAAATTCACCAAAATTCCTTTGACAGCACCTTCCAAATCCACGACCGCTTCCATCTAGAAAGACAAGGGCAGCAAATACATGGAACACCACCAACTACAAGCTCCCCTCCAAGCCACTCACCAACCTGACTCACCATGTTGCCCTTCCTTCACTATCAATGGGTCATAATCCTGGAATTTTCTCAATAAGGGCATTGTGGGTCAACCTACAGCAGGTAAATTGCAGCAGTTCAAGAAGGCAGCTTACTATTATCTTCTCAAAGGCAATTAGGGACAGGCAACAAAGGCTGGTCAGCCAGTGATGCCTACATGCCACAAATGAATAGTAAGAAAAACTCTATGAAACTAACAGCCAAGAAAATGCAAGATTTAGGGCTTTGTGATTTTTTTGGCTAAATTGATCAAAATTGGATAAATCAATTGATCTCTGAATGTGATATAAGGAGCAGCATTAGGGGTACATTCAGTCACACATTGTTTTTCTATTGAAGGTCATGAAATAAACTAAACTGAAAAATTAGCTTTAAGTTTGTTTTTAATCAGGACATAATCTTTATCAGCAGTAATTTATTTTGCCTCAGTTAGCATATTTAAATTCATAATTCTTCTTCAGACGTCCTACAAACACAATATATTGTACTGTTCTTCTGTTCATGTTACTTCCATTTTGCTGATTTTATTTTGTCACACTTGCAAAATACTCCATTTTCAAAGTCTCAAGCTGTTCAACACAATAACGCACTTTTTAAACATTATTAACTCATAAAGATGGAGCATGCCATGTTTTGTTTCAGTTTTCATTTTTTACACTTAAATCCGACTTACTTTCAATGCTACTAAAATCAGATTTCCAGGAGATTGCTTTGTTTTCAGTTTGCTTTCCTCGATACAAAAATGCAGGTGATGAGTGAGACATAAATACAGCTAATCTTAGAAATCAGTGAATAGTCATTTCTATTATCAAGCATTAAAGAGAAGTTTCATCTGACAATGATTGGGAAAGCCCACAATTCAAGTATGAAGTTTTTCAGAGAAGCATTTGCTTCCGACTGAAAACTAAAAATGATTTGCAATTCAGCCATGACTTCAATAAACTATTCGTTTTTTATTTTAAAACTCTAATGTATTTATGATATTAAATCTCTTTCTTGGAGTATTTCCTTAGTTCAGTGGAATAAATGAAATGGTTGAAAAGAATATCAAGGAGTTAGTAATCCAATTGTTAGATTTTTTAAATTGGTAGATATTTATAACTGCACATTCTTACTTTGTGGTTTCTTGTTTCCTCAGTAGTTCTTAGTTGGTAATTTTTCATTTTTCATGAATACATAATTGAAAATAATTGGGTTGAAAGGGTAGTGCTAACATTTTCATTTATGTGCATGCATTCGATTGAAAGGAATGCACAATAGGTGCAAAACCTTTATTTATATACCAATACATTTTCCATGACAGTGCTAATGAGAGATTAAGAAATATATGATTTATGTTGGGAACGTAACAAAGGACAATCGGAAAATCATGAACTAGATTTTACCTTACCATTATTTAGACATTTTCGTCAGCTAAATCAAGTTCATAATTAGAAAGAAAAAAGCTGTATTTGGCAGTTATTAACTTAATCAGTAAGCAATTAGTTCATTCAGCAAAGCAGAGTTGTTGTTTTATGTCGTCTCTGCCAATTAAAAAGTATGGACAGACCTTAATTTTGAAGCATGGAGATACAGTTGAATTTCTTAAAGACTGGTATTTGTCAAGGACAAGGCTTCCTTTGTGTATTTCCAGTGATAATTACAGCTGTTTTATTATCTTTTAGGCCATCAAGAAACCTCATGAGAAAGATCTGCAAGATAATTCTCTTGAAGACACTGATGAGCCTATTATGTCAGAACCAGCTGGCAGACAACTCTCCCCTGCCACGACTTCAATGAACAATTCAACAACCTCAACCTTCCAGAAACAAAGCCCCGTGTTAAATCGATTATCTCTTCGAGAAAGGTATTCATTCTTTTCTTTTAAATCCATGCGCATTTAAGACCACTAATACCCTTTTTGTGTGTGTATACTTATGTCTGTTAATGCACTGTATATGTATGTAAGTACATCTTTTTACGGTTGTTGAATAATATTTATACATTCTAGTGAGTTAAGACTTAAGATCTAATCATTCCCTTTGAAATGTAGTCTAGATATTTTTATTCATTCACAAGGTATGGGCTTCACGGCCAGACCAGCATTCAATGCCTTCCCATTAATCAATCACATTGCTTTAGGTCTAGAGTCACATGTAGGCAAGACTGGGTAAGGATAACAATTTCCTTCCCTCAACGAAATTAGTGGATCAAATGGGTTTTTGTGACAATCAACAGTAGTTTCATGGTCGTCATTATACCCTTAATTCCGGGCTTTATTTAAATCGATTTCAAATTCATCCATCAGCCATGGTAAGATGGAAACCTGGAACATTACCCGGGTATCTGGATTAATTGTTTAGTGATAGTATGACTGCCATTACCTCCCCCAAAACTAGTGTCATAACACCTTATCTTTGGTAATTCCTTGAAACATGTCTTGATTTTTTTTCATTCAAAGTAAAGGAAGACCTAGCTTTTGCATTGGAGCCATGTTTTCAGCGCTGTGATTGATGTTTCAAATCCAAAATGTTGTTACGTACGGAACACTGTTACGATGCTGGTGGTGCTATTTTCAAGCTCATCATTATAGTCAATGTCACCTTTTGCACTCAGACAAATGGCACATGTTCACCAGCAGGAAGCAGTGCTTATTTAAAGTTGCTGAAGTCTGTAATGAGTGATGTGGCTTATGTTGAAGTTCCAAAGTTCTGCTCAGAACTTTTGCTCCTAGTCAATATTGCAATAGTTTCTATTCTACTTGGCCTGCCACAAGAATGGGCAATTGAGCAGAAATGCCATGGGAACTATTTACTTGACCACATGATGCCTAAATCCTGTGTGTAACCTGCAGAATGCAAGTAACAAGATCTATAGTTCCATGCAAAATGACATTAAACAAATTATAATAGTGCTTTGACAGTACATCCAATGCCTAACTACAAGAGGGAGTCCTCCATTACTCATCAGAATGTACGTTGTGATTTGTTATGGTTGTGTAAATTGTGCTGCAGACCTTGCCATTATGATGGCACAGACTTTGCCACCTAGTATATGCCAAGCTACTGAGGAAAAGGAGTAAAAAGAGAAATTGGGTGGTTTGAAGAAGATAGAAGGGGAACACAACTAACACATCTCCGAATCGGTTATACAGTTCATGATTGGCTCATCTGATTGCTATATTAGTGAACGTAACCCCAAATCTCTCTTCACCTGCAGTCTCAACTTACCTTCCCACTATTAGTATTATCGTGCTCAGTTGGCCACAGTCCTGAAATAAAAGCTATAGCGAAACAAAAGTTCCAAACCTACTTTAACAATCAAACCATCCAATATTCTACACAAACTCAAATTTTATTATTATATTCATTTACTCTTCCTCTTTTGGCCCTAATTACTTAATATTTTTGAAGACTGATGCAAAGTATTTATTCAACTCCTCTGCTATTCTTTGCTTCACCAATACTATTTTCTCAGCCTTCTTCTCACGATGCCTATGTACACTTTGGCCTTTCTCTATTTCTTATTACTTATTTAAATAAGGTCCTGTCCTACTGGAAGGGAAAGCAACTTAATGTTCTGTGGAGCCTTGCAATTCCTCAGGGCAGTGCCTCAACAGCCCTTTGAGTCTCCTGGAGTATATTTTGTTGTTTTCCTGTGAGATCTTTCATGTCATCTTCAGGGCTAAGTCAGAAATCACACGACACCAGGTTATAGTAATTGCAAGCTTTCAGACCACTGCTTCTTCATCGGGGAAGTGGAGAGAAGCACACTGGCACAAAATATATAGGCAGAGGGTTGATGGCAAGATAATTCCAGGTAATTAAGAGTGTCAACACTTAAATACAAATAGTGTGACTGAAATGTTGATAGACTGAGTAACAAGTCTTTGCAGATGATCAAAAGTATCAAATGGTGTAAGTAAAGTGTTAACTAACAGCTGAATAACAAGTGAAGGGATGATATATGAACTGATTAATTATGGCAGAGAGATCATTACAAAAAAACAAAAATAATATGATGCCAGAGACAAACCAAATGCCTGGAATAACATGATAAGTATCTAGGTTGAATAACGAGAATCTAACCAAAGTAACAAGTCATCAAAAGCTGGGATTTTTGGGATAATGGGAACTGCAGATGCTGAAGAATCCGAGATAACAAAGTGTGGAGCTGGATTAACACAGCAGGCCAAGCGGCATCTTTCCTAAGATGCTGCTTGGCCTGCTGTGTTCATCCAGCTCCACACTTTGTTATCAAAAACTGTACAAACTATTTAAGGTAGAGAGATAATAACAAGTTATCCAGGTAATGGTGTCAAAACAGAACAATAAGAACGATTTTACAAATCGAACAGTTGAGGCCGTCCTCATGAGTGCTGACTTGCAAAGATTGGTTATTCAACCTGTCAACACTCCACACTGCTTGTACTTAACTACTGACACACTTAATTACCTAGAATTGTCTTGCAATTATCTCTCTGCCTCCATATTCTGTGCCTGTGCGCTTCTCTCCACTTCACCTGATGAAGGACCAGCGCTCCGAAAACTTGTGATTTCAAATAAACCCATTGGACTATAACCTAGTATCATGTGACTTCTGAGTTTGTCCACCACAGCCCAACACTGGCGCCTCCACATCTTGAGGACTGGTATCATAAGCATGGTATCAGCAGTCTAAGCTTGTCTTGACAATAAGCTTGGCAATAATCCTCTGATCCCAGTCTGAGATTCCCTTGCAACATTCAGATGTTATTTGGTTTCTGCTTGTGATGCAGTAGACACAGAGAACTTGGCTTCCAGATGCTGTACTTTAAACACCACAGGAAAGAATGGGCACCAAGCTCTGCACTCTCCTCCATACCATGTTGGCTGTCAGCTTCCCCCATACAACTTGGCAATGACCAGACATTCTGGTAGACCAGACAGTATACCAAGCATCTCTGTACGCGTGCCTTCTCCTGCATGCAGTTCCATCAAAGCTCCACTTAGTACAATTGACCAACTGTAGCTTAGCAATAAGATCTGTTGTTCTGCTTTTGTGCCTCTTGAAACTTTGGATAACTTTTTTCTACTCTTGCTGATACTGATTTGCTAAATGAGTGATACCGGACCACTATATATTATCCCCACAACAGACCAAATAGTCCACAGAATTGTTACAACATAGAAAGAAGCTTTTCAGCCCATATTTGACAACACAAGTTGCATTCTGTACAAAAGCTGACTTAACATGAAATGCTAATGAGACCCACTCACTTGATAAGGTATTTTGCTGGCATTAAGAAGCTGTCTTAGTCTAACACATGCCTGGAGTACCGTGGTGTTCAAAATCTGACTAGCAATACTGGAGCATCCTTCAATCAGCTGGACCCGAATGTTAACTGGCAGTCATTTAGCTGCTATTTAGTAATGCTCAATTATCACTAATGTCAAGACCTTCAGTGACAGAAATTTTGAGATTATATATCAACAGCTAAAGATGAAAATTTGTGCAGCATTCTTTATGGCTGTGGAGTTAAAGCAAGTATTTAAGCTAATGGCTTGCAGTAAGAAATATATCAACATGAGAATGTAAACTCATGGGCCATGAATGTCACTTTTTAAAAATTGATTTGTGACCTGTTTCATAGCTCCTATATTGATTACAAGATCATACATTTTGAAATTGCATTTCTTTTCCAAGAAATTGTTATTGATTCAGTTCTTTTGTGGGTCACTATATTGAGGGCTTTGGCCAAATGCTCCTCAGATGGATCTAGGAATCATTTAATTGACCTGTTTTTCTAGCTTGATGCCCATTTTTCTATTGTTCACAAGCTGGTATTTATCAATAACTAATTAAAAACAGTATTATTTGTCACTTGAAGATAAATAAAAATTATTGCAAAGACCATAATGCATAACCATCCAATATTTTTACCAACTCAAAGTCTCTTGCCTCCAATGTGACCTGATCCCAACACAGAAAACTATAGATTAGAATCATTTGTTTCCTTGGACAGTTTACAAATATATAATTAAAGTTACATGCCTTTCACCCTCCTGTTTTATGATATCAACAGTTCTGCATTAATTTGTAAATATAGTCTTTGATAGTATTGCTCACAAGGTGTAAAATTTTAACATGAGTTTTATATTGGATTTTATACTTGTTTTTTGATTGAAAAGATGTCATTTGACGAAAATACATTAAACCATGGATTTTTGCAGCAAATAAATAGCCTCAGTATGTATGTGGTACCTCTTTTATGTAACATCAATACATTTATTGCCTAATTACAAAATAACTATTGTTGAATCTGTTTGGCAGAGTAAAACATGAGTATTGCTGAAAGAAAACACATTTTGTCAAAATGCCTACTCTTCTGCTCAGGACAACTTGCACAAAAAGTCAATATAAAGGGAGAGCAATGTTGATATTTATTAGAGGAGAGTGTTGATTGCTTGGCAAGTGGATTCTGATAGGTGGATGTATTGCCATGGAGAATGCAGCTGTAAATGGTGACTGACGATTAATTGCTGAACTTTGTTTAAATTTCAAGGCATTCCCTGAGAAATGAATCAGAGAATGGCAGTCACCCATTTTGTTGAATTAAAACAGGCAATGTGTGTGAGTGCTTTTTTGTCTGCAAATATAAAGACCATGTATGTATATGTAGCTTCTTGTACACATAAGTGCTCCACACCTCAGACACAACTAAAATTATGTCATCATAATTCTTGGCACATTCAATGTTATTCATCAAATTTTGTCCATTGTGAAATCATACTAAATAATGGGACTATATTGTCAGTTTTGTAAGCATGAGCTGATTGGGTATAGTTAATATCTTGTTGTGTACAGCTGGACGGATGTACTATTTGATCCAATCCTCCAGTTTACATATCTAGCATCAAACCTGCAATGAAATTCATATACCACATTACATATTTGCATGATGCCTTTTTTGCCTTGTTGGCAGCAACCTGTTAGCAGAAAACACTACTCATGTTGCAACTCCTTAGTTGGAGCATGAAACAGCTAGCTTCAACCATTGGTCAAACTTTTCAGAGATGTTACCCTTCCAGGACAATCTATGGTAGACATTGGTACTTCACAGGGCCAAAAGTAGTTGCCTTAGTTTGCCATGAATAGTATGGTGCTGTCAGGCCAAAAATAAGTTAAAAGATTGATGTCTGCCAGAATGGATGTGCCGTCTCCTGTATCCAATCTAAAAATTGTTTTCTTACTGTTAACCATACTATCTGCAAACAGAAATTACCTTGTGGTTCTGCTACTTCACCTAAGAAACACATATCCTGCAGTTTAGTATCAACCCTTTCTTGTATATTTGCAGGCTGGCAGGAAGTGTCTTCAGCCTCTTGTCTCACTGATAGAGGACTTTTGCTACTATAGCAAACCATTGTAAAATTTTCTTTTGTGATATGCATGACTCAGCATCACTGGTTTGGCACACTTTTACCAGTGACCTTTTCCTTTTCCTGCTATAATGCAAATACAGAGAAATGATGGGTCACTGTGCCATATTTCTTCCCATATGACTGGCAGCAGGCTTCCTAAATAGCCTGTTAGCTGGTTTTCTGCTGGCTGTTTTGTGCCAGACCAAATACAAATGCAGGAGGATAAAATTTCATTTAACCTTATGCTTATATAGTCTATTTACCAAGTTGTTTCACAGGGGCAAGATTCAGTTCTGAGTAGAATTAGGGCAAATGACCATAAGTGTGGTCAAAGAGGAGTTAGATTCTTCTTAAAGGAAAAAATGTGGTTAAGAAGTAGAAAGATTTGGGGATAGAAATCCGAAGGTTAGGATCTAGCTAGCCAAAGACAGCAATGAAGCAGTTAAAATTGTATATGCTGCTGAGGCCAGAATTATAAGTGCACAAACAACTTGGAGAACCAGAGGAGTTTACAGAGAGAGAAGGGCAAAGTCATAGAGGCATTCGAAAACATGGATGACTTGATTGACGACATTTTTTTGACTCATTCATTTCTTCGAGTAGTTCTGTAATGGCCCGATGTTCTACTTTTACCAAATTATCATTTATACAGTGAGAAACATTTAGCTCAAGGTCATATTTGGCACAAACTTATTTATGACGGCTTTATGATTAGTTTTACAATGAGTTTCATGGGCAAATATTATTAGATCATGCACTTTATTGGTTGGCTTTTTCTGCACTCCATTAGCACCCATTAGCTGCAAACACAGATATTACATAGAATTGTACAGCACAGGAAAAGACCCTTCGGCCCATGGTGCTGTGCTGAATATGGCCAAATGGAACTAATCCCTTCTGCCTGACATTGGTCCATATCCTTCCATTCAATGTGATCATCTAAAAGTCCCTTAAATGCCCCTATCGTTTCTGCCTCGACCACTACTCTCGGCAGTGTATTCCAGACTCCTCCCGCTCTCTGTGTAAAATACTTGCCCCTCATGTCACCTTTGAACTTTGTCTCCTGTAACCTTAAATGCATGTCCCCTAGTATTAGACCCTGTCAACCCTATTTATGCATCTCATAATTTTATAAATTTCTATCAAGTCTCCCCTCAGCCTGTGTCACTCAAGAGAAAACAACCTGAGTTTTTCTAGCCTCTCCTTATAGTTTATATGCTGTAATCCAGGCAGTATCTGGGTAAATCTCTTCTGCACCCTCTCCAAAGCCTCCACATCCTCCCTGTATGCTATGTATGTATTTGTGTTTTCCCTTTATTCTATGATTCTTTGACTCTATGAGAGTGCGGGAATACAAAATGGAATGCCGATTTGGAGCAGTGGGACCATTTGATGAACAGAAAACCGTGAAGTAGACGTACCAAGAAGTGTGCAAAGTGCTGGGGAATTATTTTACATTAAAGCCACTGATGATTAAGGAACATTTCCATTTTTATAAGTGGGTACAGCATGAAGGAGTATCCATTGCTAAATTTGTGGCTGCCTTAAAGAGGTTAGTGGAAAATTGTGAATTTGGAGGGTTCCTCCTAATCGTCTCGTGGGACCTTTTGGTTTGTGGTCTCTGAACACAGAGAGACCTGGATTTCACGGCAGCTTTTGAAATTGCTACTTTGATGGAGTTATCCGGTGGAATGCATTACCAACCGAATGCAGGAAGGAGCAGCTGCAAGGAGTCAACGTGTTGGACTCAAGAAGTCCAGTGCCACAAGTGTAAGTGAGTGGGCCATTTTGCCTAAAATTGCCAAGTACAATTTAAGCAAGTGAAGGGGTATTTGAAGGAGACAATTCAGAGGGCAGGGCGTATTGCACATACTGCCAGCTGCACCTACAGGAGAAGCAGGAACCTGAAGTTAGCTGAATTTTTTGTTAAAGATCCTGTTGGTACTGGGTGAAGCTGATCATTTCTGTGTTAGGATCATAGAGACATATGGCGTAGAAACAGACCATTCAGCCCAACCAATCCATGCTGATCCTAATCCCAGACTAAACGAGTCTCACTTGCCTGAGCTTGGCTCTTATCTCTCCAAACATTTCTTATTCATGTACTTATCCAAATTTTTTAAAATGTTGTAACTGTACCCCCATGCACTACTTCCTCTCCAAGTTTATTCACAAGCATTTCTTGTGTTTTTTTACCATAAAAGAATCAAAAAGTCCCAGCCCATCCTTATAACTCAAGACCTCGATTCCTGGCAACATCCTGACAAACCATTTATGAACCCTCTCCAACTTAGTAATATCATTCCTATTACAGGAGACTAGAACTAGACACAGTACTGCAGAAAAGGCCTCATCAACATCTTGTAAACCACAATATAATGCCCCAACTTCTACGCTCAAAGGTCTGAGCAATGAAGGCAAGCGTAGTAAATACCTTTTTAACCACCCTATTAATATATGATGCAAACTTCAAAGATTATGTAGTTGAACTCCTAGGCCTCTGTGTTCTACACCACTACCCAAGGCTCTACTTTTAACTGTATAGGCCATGCCCTTGTTTGTTTTACCAAAGTGCAATACTTTGCATTTATTCAAATTAAATTCCGTTTGCCACTCTTTAGCTCATTGATCCAATTGATCAAAATTCCTTTGTAATCTTAGATAACCTTCTTCACTGTTCACAATACCACCAATTTTGGTGTCATCTGTAAACTTACTAACCAGGCCTCCTGTATTCTTATCTAAATCAGTTATATAAATGACAAACAGAAGTGGACCCAGTACTGATCCCTGTGGAACACCGCTGGTCACAGGCCTCCAGTCTGAAAAGCAATTCTCCACCATCATTCTCTGTCTCCTGCTGTTAACCCAATTATGTATATCCAGTTGGCAGGCTTAAACTGAATCCCATGTGATCTAACTTTACTGATTAGTTTACGATGCGGAACCTTATCTATGGTTTTACTTAAGTCCAAGTAAACAATGTCTGCTGCTCTGCCTTCATCGATCTTCTTAGTTACTCACTCAATAAAATTAATTAAGCTTGTGAAACACAATTTCCATTGCATAAAAAATACCAACTATCCCTAATCATTCCTTGCCTCTCCAAACGCATACAAATCCTATCTTTCAAAATCACTTTCAACAACTTACCCACCACCAAAGTCAGTCTCACAGGTCTGTATTTTCCAGGCTTCTCGTTATGTCCCTTTTTAAACAAAGGCACAACATTAGCCACTCTCCAGTCATCAGCACCTCACCTGTAGTTATAGATGTTACAAATATTTCTGTAAGTGGCCCTGGAATTTCCTCCCTAACTTCCCATAATATCCTGGGATACACTAGATCAGGTCCCAGAGATTTATCTGCCTTTATATTTTCTGAGACCTGCAGCACTTCCTCCTTAGTTATGTGAGCTGTTTTCAAAACATCAATATTTATTTCCCCGAGTTCACTAGCCTTTTCTAATTCTTCCAAAATTAGAGGGTAAGGCTGTAAAGATAGAAATGGATATGGCTGCACTGGTGTTTCTAATTCCCAAATGAACACGTAGGGCAAGGTTAAAGGCACTGCCATTGAAGCCTGGCAGGATTACACACAGGATAAACATGGAACAAGTGGTACCACTGAAAGGTTATCTACTGGTAAAAGTACAGCTAAAGGACCAGTGTGCCAACTTGCCTTTGCATATAGTGAAAGAGATTCCCATAAATTGTTTATCCTGGTTAAAGAAATCAGTGTTAAATTTGGGCATGGCTAATCGGCTTGCAGACTCAAAAATGAATTTGTAAGAGGTTGTGGTCAAGTATACAAATGCCTTCAAGGGAACCCTAGGAAATAAAAAGAGTGGAAATTAAATTTTAGTTGAAGTGTGAGGCTCATCCAAGGAGCCTGAGGGCATGTCCAGTATCTTACACCATCCGGCCTAAAGTAGAGGCAAAATTTGAATGACTGGTGAACCCGACAGCATTGGAATCAGTAGCCACCAGTGAATGGGCCACTCCTAAAAACAGAAGGTGTGGTGAGGATTAATGGTCACTTTCAGGTCACAGTCATCCCAGTCCTGTGTACGTATTAATAACTACTTTCACGCATTGAGGACCTGTCTACAAGACAGCTGGGGGAAAGAACTTCTAAAAAAGTGATCTGTCACTGTTAGAGGTTAGAAGTTAGAGGCCTGCGGTCTATCAGCCACATAAAGTGCCTGCCATAAAGGAAATGGGTGAATGTCTTAACACCAAACACAATGATCAATACTTCCTTTTCCACTTGGGCATTCTCCTCCTCCATTTTTGTTAGTGAACTTGATGCATTGCAATAGGTCTTTCCTCTCTGGCAAGTTGTGTGACTGTACAGCGCTAACACCATAAGGCAAAGTGTTGCATGCTACATGCCATGGCAACTTCGGGTCAAACTAAGTCAACACTTCTGACCTTTTTAAGGCTTGCTTCACCTCCCAGTAAGTCTCCTGATATTCCTGGCTCCATTTTCATATCACCCTTTTCCCAGCAAGCAATGCATACCATAGTAATTTACAAGTCCCAAGAACTATCGCAGTTGAAATACATTCTCTAGTCTAGAGACCTTCATGAAAGCCTCCATCTTCTGGGACACCTTGTGCAGTCCCTTGCCATTGATTACATGGCCCAGGATCTCTATGAAGTCTTTAAAAACTCACATTTCTGCCTTTTACTTGTAGGCCATGTTCCTGCAACTTGTTTAGGATTTCTTCTTAGTTTTTCAAATGCCTCTTTTCAGAGGATCCAGTAAGCAAAGTATCATCCAGATAACACTGGAAACATGTCAATCCACTCAAAATTTGGTCCATGGTCCTACATATACCAGTACAGCCAGCGCTGATGTGAGGCCAAAAGGCAACAGTCCCCTGTGTGACATTATTGTCAGAGGAGCTGGGGCTCCTTCACAGGCCCCATCTGCAAGTAGGCCTGTGACAGATCACTTTTTTAGAAGTTCTTTCCCCCAGCTGTCTTGTAGACAGGTCCTCAATGCGTGAAAGTAGTTATTAATACGTACACAGGACTAGGATGACTGTGACCTGAAAGTGACCATTAATCCTCACCACACCTTCTGTTTTTAGGAGTGGCCCATTCACTGGTGGCTACTGATTCCAATGCTGTCGGGTTCACCAGTCATTCAAATTTTGCCTCCACTTTAGGCTGGATGGTGTAAGATACTGGACATGCCCTCAGGCTCCTTGGATGAGCCTCACACTTCAACTAAAATGGCCCATATCCGGGAATATCGTCAATGCTGGCACCAGGTCTACAAAGATGAGCACTGGTTCCACTCATCTGAAACCAGATATTGACAGTCTGAGAAGCACAGCAATGCAGATGCTTTGGCAAGGTTACCAGTACCAGGTAATAAGGACGTTCCTATCTTGAACCTGAAAATTATGTACTTTTCCCAGGAAGACAAGGTACCGGTGTCAGCAAGTCAGGTGTGGAACACTACTTGGAATGACCCAGTCTTGAGTCTAGTGGTGGACTGAGAGGAGGGACCTGTCATAGAAACTATCCAGAATTATGCCCTTACTTCCCCAGGAGGTGAGAGTTTTCTGTATTAGCTTTGTGTTTAATGTGGGGAAAAGAAATACATTATTATGTATTTCAACTGCGATAGTTCTTGGGACTTGTAAATTACTATGGTATGCATTGGTTGCTGGGAAAAGGGTGATGTGAAAATGGAGCCAGGAATATCAGGAGGCGTTTAAGAGAAAAGGTGCTGCAACAAGTCACTAATGGCACCCCAATGTGGTGCAAATGAAAGAAATAGCCAGGAACTACTTTTGGTGGCTAAATCTGGACTCCCAGATTCAGGAGAAAGCGAGAAAGTGCGAATCCTACATTTCAGTAAGGAAGGCACTGCCAATGTCGCCTCTTCATTTATAGGAGTAGCCTCAAACATCATGACAGAGGATTCACATCAATGTCGCAGGACCAGTAGAGGGACAGGTATTACAAGTGGTCATGGATGCCCGTGGCGGTGGTCATGAAGTTAGTATCGGCAGAAGTAATGAAATACCAACTGGATGAAATATTTGCCAGATTTTGGAATGCTTGAGTGACAATGGTCCACAGCTTGTGACACAAGAATTCAAGGAGTACCTGGAAAATCATGAGACAGACATGTGAAATCAGCTCCATATCACTCTGCCTCAAATAGCCAGGCGGAGAGATTTGTTCAAACTCAAAACAGCCCTTAAAGACCACACGAGGTGAGGATTTGCTAAGATGATGACTCAACAAGTTCCTCAGCATGTATAGGAACACGCCACACAGGCTGACCCAGTCCTTGCCAGTGTCCTTGATAGTCAACCACCAGATGAGAGCCATGTTTGACTTATTGCAGCTGGAAGAGACCAGGGAGGTGGTAGAGCAAAATCAAGAAGGATAGTTGATCAGAATAGCAGAAACCTCACTGTTAAGGGTATTCCAGAGAGAAGAGAGATAACAAGGTATAGAGCTGGATGAACACAGCAGACCAAGCAGCATCGGAGGAGCAGGTCCTGCTCCTCTGATGCTGCTTGGCCTGCTGTGTTCATCAAGTTCTACACCTTGTTATCTCAGATTTTCCAGCGTTGGCAGTTCCTACTACCTCTACCAAAGAGAAGATACTGTGTTGGCCCAGAATTATACATAGGGTGGATTAGGAATCATAGTGGTGCTGATAACTCAAACAGGACCATTGCCATATACAGTGCCGACTAGGGCTGAATTAGTCTAAAGAGACTCTTGGACCAGCTGGTTTCCAAACAGCAGTGTCACAGAGCAACAACAGCCAGTCAGAGAGGATTGTACCTGCAGAACAACAGGAGCTTCCTGAAACCTGGAAGGGTAAACTAGAAAATGTTCTGGAAGCGAGGAGACACTTCAAGGAATCACCACCTCCCCCCCACCAAGAAATTGATCAGAAGGTTCATTTTCTTTTTCAACGTTCTTTGTAAATATTCCGAATGATGAATATATGTTAGCTACAATGCTTATCTAATAGTTATCAATGTTGCATGTATATATATTGATAATGTGGTGTTTGGAAATAAAGGGGGAAGAGTGTTATGTGAGTTGTTGCATGTGTGTTGCCCATTTTAGGGATTGAATCAGGTGATCTGGAGGCAAGGAACTAAGACTAACTGTGGAGCTGAGAAGCTACGTAATACTGTATTCCCTGTTCAAGTTTACCCTCCATCTAACTCATTCTATATATGATTCTAGTAAACCACAAACATAATAACAGAAAATCCTGAAAAGCTGCCCTGCTATACCAAAGGGCATAGCATTTTTGATTTTGAATCTGGAATCCCACACTGTTGAGAGCTGTCACCTGGCAATGATTTTTGTTGGATTGACAAGTTAGTTGCAGAACACATGGTTATCATTCCATCAACAAAGGTGAATAGTTTCTAAATATTGAAGGTTAAGTAAGACAGCAGGGAAGAAGCTTCAGCCTGCCATTTGAAGCAACGGGGAGAGAGTCTCTTAGTGACATTTAACATTTTTGATTCAGTAATGGCACAGCATTGTGGATGGAGAAAATTCAAGTTGGCCCCTGATATTTGGCCTTAATTGGTCTGTTACTATTGGCGAAAGTAAGTGCCTGCCCACCTCTAGAACTGCTTTCATACTTGGATGGGTATTTGGCCAAAGGTGCCAGTTTTAATTTCTATACAATCCATCCTTATGTGAGAATGAATTTATTTAGTACAGATCACCTTCTGTCTCGAATCAATGATGTTAGTCATCTACAAAAAATTGAACTGACTTTACTGAAAGTCTGTTATTTAGGCATGCCCCAAAAGTGAAGGCAACAACTTACAATTCACCCTATCAAAAATCAGATTAGATATTATCTTACATTCTTTACAGCTGTCAGCAAGTATCTGGAAAAGTAACCAGGTAATATTAGTTGACATTTCAGCCCATCAACTATGTACATATGTTAGTGTACAGTTTGCCCTTTAACTTGAGATAACACACAAAATAGAGTATTTCTCCTTTCTTTCACTCAGATAAAAAACTAAAAGACACAAATTGCGTAAACTCAATATTATATGGATACTTATGTCAGCAGCAAATGTCCTTGTATCAGTGGTTGCTGCTGCTTATGCCTAGAGTGCTCTCATCGTGTGCCATGGTCCTCTTTCTTACACCATTGTCACACATTGACAGCAGCTTGCCTGAAATAAATCTGTGACATCAATCACCCAACCATGTCTAGGTTGACCTTTCTTTCTGCTGCCCTCCACTGTGCCCCCAAAAGAAATCTCTGTAGCTTTTCAGCCATTGAAATGGCCTAAGTGCTGACATTTAATCAATGTGACTTTTCAGAGTTCCTTTTTGCTCTTATAATTTCAAGCAGCTCTGCCTTTGCCTTATGGTTCACATGTGGACTTGGTAGGGGACGGCCACAGTTTTGAGCTTTTTTTTGAAAGATTTATGAGTTTTATCAGTTCAAATAATTTCCTGAATTTGGTTATGTAGTGAATTTGCCATAGTTTCTTTAGCAAAACAAAATAATTTCCTCAGGTTTATCCCCTATGCATTTTGACACATTGATATTTGTACAGTTACTTAAATACAGAGTGTCATGTTGAGTGAACTTTATTTAAAACAAAATCAGAAATTGCAGAAAAACCTATTCCTCACTACAGTCAGTTCTGAAGAAGGGTCACCAGTCCCAAAATGTTGACTTTGTCTTCTCTCCACAGATACTGCCAGACCTATGGGTTTTTCCAGCAATTTCTGATTCTGATTTTGTTTTAGATTTCCAGAAGCCATTGTTATTTGTTTTCTCTATTTCAAACAAAGCTTGTTTAAGCTAAGTAAATACCTGTTGAAGATACCTAGTTTTATCAATATAGCTGTATAGTCTTCTATTATTAGAATTTGTTTAAATTAATCTTTTATTGGTGATTTTGTGAATCCTTCTCACCTTCTGTCCAATTTTGGACTCAAATGGGACAGTGTCACTTCTGCCATATACCCACAGTTGGCATTTCCTAAGATCACATGGGTTCTCTTTCATGATAGTGGGTAGAAATGACTTGAGGCCAGAGCTTGAATGTGGAACACCAGAAGTGATAAATAGGCAAGCCACAAACTCTCCTTTCATATTTTCTCATGGATCTCCAAGAATAGTGCCCTGGAGATCAATCATTGATTCTGGTAGATTCCTAGACAATCAGGAGGCAACCCTAATTGTAACAGAAATGTCATAATGACTTTGAGCGTCTCACTTTCATGAAATAAAATAGCAATGCATTTGCTTTATACAATAGCACAGACTAGTGGGTAAGAATGGCAAATGGCTGAATCATCATTGTCTATTTGTTGAAGAGAAGTATTGTTCCAGTGATTTCTGGGCCTGTGAAATACAGTGGTGGGCGGTGGATGAGTAAGACAAAAATGTTGGATGCAAATCACTTAACTATGTACGATTTGAAATATAACAGGAAATGAACTATTGCACACACATAATATAACATGAATATGCACAGAAAGGACTTGGCTGCGGTTCAGATACTTATTTTCAACAAATGCTATTCACATTTGCTGCCAAAAAAAAATTTGGCTCTGTGATTCTTGATCTAAGGGTTGTCGGACACAGGAAATATTTCAGACAACAATCATTCACAGAAACAAAAATGCTGGAGAAACCCAACATTCTGGCAGCATCAGTGGAGAGAGAAACAGAGTTAATGTTTCAATCCTAGTGTAACTGTTCTTCAGAACCTGAATCCACACATTCATGTTTGATTTCTACACGGAATATTTTGTCAACAGCAGTTAAGATTCCACTGCAATTCCTTGACAATGCATCCTTTTATTTTCATTCATGGTCTGTGAGTATCATTGGCAAGGCCACCATTTGTTATCATTTCAAATTACCCTCCTGAGGAGGACAAAAATAGCCTTAAACCACTGCATTCTATGTGGTGCAGTGCTGTTAGAAAGGAGTTCCAGGAATTTGATCCATTAAAGAGAAAGGTCAATGATATATTTTATAATCAGGATGGTGTGCAACTTAAAGGGGAAGTGCAAGCAGTGGTATACCAATATGTCTGTTTTCTTGTGCCTCTGAGAAGGTGACCAAACAGGTAGATGAGAGTAAACCGGTTGATGTGGTGTATATGGATTTCAGCAAGGCGTTCGATAAGGTTCCCCACAGTAGGCTATTGTACAAAATGCGGAGGAATGGAATTGTGGGAGATATAGCAGTTTGGATCGGAAATTGGCTTGCTTGAAGAAGACAGAGGGTGGTAGTTGATGGGAAATGTTCATCCTGGAGACCAGTTACTACTGGTGTACCGCAAGGGTCGGTGTTGGGTCCACTGCTGTTTGTCATTTTTATAAATGACCTGGATGAGGGCGTAGAAGGATGGGTTAGTAAATTTGCAGACGACACTAAAGTCGGTGGAGTTGTGGATAGTGATGAAGGATGCTGTAGGTTGCAGAGAGACAGAGATAAGCTGCAGAGCTTGGCTGAGAGGTGGCAAATGGAGTTTAATGCAGACAAGTGTGAGGTGATGCACTTTGGTAGGAGTAACCGGAAGGCAAAGTACAGGGCTAATGGTAAGATTCTTAGTAGTGTAGATGAGCAGAGAGATCTCGGTGTCTATGTACACAGATCCTTGAAAGTTGTCACCCAGGTTGACAGGGCTGTTAAGAAGGCTTACAGTGTTTTAGCTTTTATTAATAGAGGGATCGAGTTCCGGAACCAAGAGGTTATGGTGAAGCTGTACAAAACTCTGGTGCGGCCGCACTTGGAGTATTGCGTACAGTTCTGGTCACCGCATTATAAGAAGGATGTGGAAGCTTTGGAAAGGGTGCAGAGGAGATTTACTAGGATGTTGCCTGGTATGGAGGGAGGGTCTTATGAGGAAAGGATGAGGGACTTGAGGCTGTTTTCATTAGAGAGAAGAAGTTTGAGAGGTGACTTAATTGAAACATATAAAATAATCAGAGGGTTAGATGGGGTGGATAGGGAGAGCCTTTTTCCTAGGATGGTGACGGCGAGCACGAGGGGGCATAGCTTTAAATTGAGGGGTGAAAGATATAGGACAGATGTCAGTGGTGGTTTCTTTACTCAGGGAGTAGTAAGGGAATGGAACGCTTTGCCTGCAACGGTAGTAGATTCGCCAACTTTAGGTACATTTAAGTCATCATTGGATAAGCATATGGACGTACATGGAATAGTGTAGGTTAGATGGGCTTGAGATCGATATGACAGGTCGGCACAACATCGAGGGCTGAAGGGCCTGTACTGTGCTGTAATGTTCTATGTTCCGTCTATATATATGGTTGAGGTTGGGTGTTTGAAGGTGTTGCCAAATGAATCTTAGCAAGTTCCTGTGGTGCATCTTGTAGATGGTATACATGGCACCTTGTGCATTGATAGTGGATGGATTAAATGCTTAAAGCTTTTGGTGAGGTGTCAGCCAATTGGATTGCTTTGTTCTGCCTAGTATCAAGTTTCTGGAGTTCGTTGGAGCTGCACTCTTCTGAGCAACTGGATAGCATTCCATTACATTCCTGAATTGTGGCTTGTAGATGGTAGGCAGGCTTTGGGGAGTCAGGAGGCATGTTACCAGTCACAGTACCCTAGCCTCTGATTTACTGTTGTTGCTACAAGGTTTAGATGTATGATCCAGGGAAGGTTCTGGTCATTATCTATGACCAAGAGACTCATAGTGGGAATTCAGTGATGGTGATTTTATTGATTCACAACTAACAGGATTGAATTCTCTCATTTTGGACATGGTCATTACTTGGTGCTATTGTTACTATTCAGTTATAAACCCAAGTCAGAATGTTTTCCAGGTGTTGCTGTGTATGGAAATCATATCTGTAGATTCATGAATGACATGGAGCACTGCAATATCAACAAATATTTCAGTTTCTGAACTTAAGCTGGGAAGATAGTCATTGATGAAGTAGCCGAAGAGGTTGAACCTAGAACATTACCTGAGGAACTCCTACAATGAAATCCTACAGCTGAACTGAATGACCTCCGATAACCATAATTGTCTTTCTTTATGCTAAGCATGATTCCAACCAATGGAGAATTTTCTCTCAGATTCCATTGACTTCAGTTTTTTGGGTATTGTGACTGTCATACTTAGTTAAATGCAAGGAGTAGTCACTCCCACTTTATTCTTACTGAGAAATGATCACAATAAACCAAGTACAATCATGTCTGAACAGAAAAATAACACCCTTTTCATTATCTCTTCACTAAGCTGGAGATAAGAAACCACAAACATTTCCTACTTTGCCTGAATAAAGAGTAAAATTAAACTGAAAATAATAACTTTATTATCCAAATGGTTATGTCATCCTGCAAAATATTAATTCGGTGAGCCATTAAAATATCTTTATATAATTTGGTTAGAATTATATGTTGGATTTTTAGGAATTAAAATGGGATTTCCTGCATTGTTGCAATTTTGAAAAGGTGGTGTCAAAGGTGTTAAAGACTAACATTATGATTGAGAATGTTCTATAACAAATGCAATTACTATTGTATCAGTTAAATTGAGGCTGTGTAACCAAGCTTATACAGTCGGCACTGGCTCACTGGTTTTGGCTGTTAAAATATTGTTCCTCTTCTTCCAGTTTGCCAAAGATCTACACACAGCTGAACATTGATCATTAATGACATTGGCAAGGCCACACAATTACAACTTTTTGTCGGTCCTTTAAGTAAGCCCCCTGCTTACCCCTTTATTTTATAAATGAGAAGAAAATTGTTTCAGAAATTTGAGATTTAATGTTACCCTGTCATCAGAAAAATTTATAAAGCTGAGCACAATATGTTGTCAAAATCATTTCTAGATGTCCTAATTCACAAATTGTTGTCAAAAAATCAAAAGCCTTAATGATGTAAACACTGGCATCAAGCCTTACTCAGGTTCTTTTTCAGCAAGTTTGAAAACATATCTCTAAAATTCTTCAGTTTTGTGGAATGCTGCTTCGGTATAAAGTGAGTAAAGTGACAGAACACAATTCCTCATGAAGCAGACATAATGCAATTCAACATATTATTTTAGCACGCATTTCAACTTCAGGGGTTTGAGCGAAGTTCTTGCTGAACTTGTCATCCAAGCACACAATCTCTGCGCAATTAGGAGCTTCTAAAGACAGATTTGTAGTTCTTTCTTCTATTCTATTTCTTAATGACATTTAAAATTTTGCAGTAATGCATGCTATCTCAATGTATGTGTCTGTGTATGTTTAAATAAATTGGGACGTTAGGCCTTTGTGATGTATTCCTATAGTTCAGTAGTCTGTTGACACTCAAGGTTGTATTGCAGTCAAAAGAAAGGTAACTAATTTATAGGAATTAAAGGTCCTTTGTCCGAAGATGACAGAAATGTTCCAATATTGAGAACTAGATCAGGTGTCTGGAGGTGATCTGCCACAGGAAGATCAGGATCTAACCCTTCAGGCAGGCTTTGGGGACCTCCCTGCTTGCTCGGCCAGAACTGCAGTGGTGGTTCTCCCTGGAAGGGGTTCCATTTTTAAATTTAAAATGTAGTAAGTTTTGTAGATGATGCCTCAAGATGCTGGCACCCCCTCGATATCTTGCCTAAACTGCAGGATGTTGTTTCTTCAAGTTAAAGAGCCCTCAGCTTCAAGAGCCTATCCAGCATCCTTGATTGTGATGTGAGTCAGTCCTCTGCAAATAATTGAACAACTTGGGAAGAATCACCACCAAGTATCTGTCCCTGACTCAGTATGGATTGTGATCCCTATTTCACCTCAGTGATGGTTCAATCCCCAAACTCCAAATCCTGCCCTTTTTGCCTATTAACTAAGGTGAAAATTTGCCACTTAGACAAAATATATGATTTTAATGGGAGCAGGGACACAGGAGCTGATTCTGCATGAAGAAAACATTATTACCTTAAGAGGATTACGAGGGGCTCACACAGTGCTACATCCAGATAACAGTTGATTCAAGAGGTGGAATAGATATGACTGCGACAAACCTGCATGGCAGCAATTTCGTATAAAATGTAATAATCTTGCAATTACACTAGACTGTGGTACATTGGTGTACTTAAACTAAATAATTATTTAAACCCTATCATTTGCCTATTTTTCCTATTTCAGCCAAAGCTTCACCCAGAGCACAGAGATAACCTGTACGAACTGTACACATTGAACTCCTGGGGCTTGGCCTATTCAAATTTCCACCCTAGATAGTATGATATTTCACAGTTCTTATGAAGAGAATTTAGCATTTTCTGTTACATTTTGTTGAACATTATGACCTTAAAAAGTTGTTTTTTTGCTGGGTAATGTATCATTTTTGATATTTTATTCATCAGTACTTTCTTTCATATTTCTCAATTGCTGCTACTATTTAAGAAATACCATTCCAAGTAGTGAGAATGAGAATTCCTTTGCAGTCCCAATATTGCGAGATGGTCCAGATAGGGAAGTTAGAAGGAATGTCTCATGAGACCAATTTCATCTCCAATGTCAAAAATCTGGAGTCAATAAATTTAGAACTGGGCAGATGTATCAAATAAAATGAGAAGTATAACCGTATTGCATTCAGTGTGCAAAGCCACAAATGCCTAAATAATTTGACAAAGATGAAAGACTAAATCAATGCCTTTTAGGAGAATACAGCTACTTTTTTCAATTAATAGCTGTTAGCCCCACTGAGAAACTCCAGAACCACTGAAGAACACCTGTTGTCTGCATCGATCTCTGTATTTTAAGAGGTATGCTGTGCTATTTAGGGACAATAAAGAAGTGTATTTAAAAGAATAATGATGTTTCAAGTGCAACCTCCATAAAAGTGTGACAGTTCACAATTTAAATTTGTAATTGGTTGATCGCTGCAGAAGATATGAACAAAATTGTGTGTGGTTACCTTCACTTTCTCCCATATTATCAACCTCCTCATGTGCAACTTCTATCTTGTCATATTGAAAGGTGACTTTCAGCTGCAAATATGGACATCCTTCTTTGGGTACAGATGCTCCTGAGCCATAATCCAGTTCAAGTCTATATTTGCCACTATTGGAATACCAGAACCAAGTGCATAACACAAAATCATGATCAAGCATCAAATTGAGATACAAGAACATTTTAATTATTTCTTTCAGAAAGCATGCTTGTCTTTAAAACACATGAGCTTATGTCTTACTATTTTTAAGTGTCATATGCATATCAGTGCAAATACAGTGGTGTGTTTGTGAAATAAAAAACTGATGCTTTTATCTTTACAAAACTGTTGCTTAAATTTTACATGTATGTTTCTCCTCATTGCATTTTGACTTATTAAAAGGGTGTCTGAGGTCTCATCTGCCACACATAATTGTCTTTGGAGGAAGGCGAGTTGCAGAAGAGCATGTTAGTCAAACAACCTGTGCATTTGGGCAATCTTGCCAGAGGTGGGTGAAAGTTGGTTCACCTACACATGCAGTAACAGAAGGTAGCCAATTAGTGGAAGTAACTGGCACTTGGGGCTAAAACAGGGAGACTGCCAGAATCTTGCTGGCAGCAGACTAGCCCCATGATGCTGGTAAGCGCACAGAGGCCAGGGCTTAATTGACTGCCTCCAGTAAGATCACGTAGGTAGCCAGGCATTAACCTTTGGTCCCATCTCTGAAAATCTTCAAAGGATAAAATTCCCCCTATATCTACTCGAATAACATCTTTTCATGCATGCACTTTTATAAGATTTGCTCTTGTTACTAATGCTGTGAATAAATATGGAAGCTTTATGTATAATTTAGATTTTATCCAGGATCCTCTGCACCAACAAAATGGGAAGAAATTCATCAGCGAGTGCTAAAAGTTTTGAAGTCAAACAGTGCAAGACAACGACTGGATTTTGTAAGTACGAGCGAAATTTGATTTCAATAGTCTCAAAAAACTTACAGATGAAAAAAATCCATGAGGAACCTGAACCTGAAGTTAAATAAGATCACTCAGTTTTGGTACAACCAAACTGAAGCTAAAGCAAACTATTTGAATTTCAACATGATTATATTTTGTGGAGTTCATGAATGATTGATATATACTTTTTCAAAATAAGAAGTTCTAATTTAGAAACAAAGTATTACTTTATATATTAGTTCCTTATGTATTACTGTTGTAGCTTCTATATCCTACCCTGTTTCTCATTGTCGTATACAATACATAAGCTAAGAAGAAAATGAAGTATTAATTCTCAGGGTCCACTGGGAGCAGGACAGAGGCTGCTGTGGGGTGGACAAAAATAATGTTGTAGTCCTGGGTGCCAGTTGCTTCTGTGCCAGTAACTTTCACCAGGATGGGGGCAGGGCAGCTCCAAAATTATACCCAATCCATAAACCACGGCAATTAAAATTGGTAAAGGACTCAGGTGACAGGGTTGCTCAGTGATTAGCACTGCTGACTCACAGCACCAGGGACCCAGGTTCAATTCCAGCCTTGGGTAACTGTCTATGTGGAGCTTGCATGTTTCCACTATGTCTATATGTGTTTTCAGTTTCTTCCCGCAGTCTAAAGATGTGCAACTTAGGTGGATTGGCCATGGGAAATGCACTGTTACAGTGTTAGAGTAAAGGGGTGGGTCTGGCGGGATGCTCTTCAGAGAGTCGATGAGAACTTGGTGGGCTGAATGAATTGTTTCCACACCGTGGAATGATACTAAACCCCTATGATTCTAAACAAAAACTCATTGAGAGTTCCTTAAGAAACAAATCTCAGAATCTAGCATGGGTATAATGGCTGTGCACTAGATCTGGGGCAAACCAGGAGCATGAAGGTGGTTGCTCACTGGAGAACCAGATGTGGTCAGCCTAGACAATTAATGTGTCCATGACCAGTGCACAGTTATCTCAGCCATTGTCCTACTGCTTTAGTACAATAATACAGTAGTTCAGGAAGTAGGTGCTCTCTGTGCTCATGGGTACGTGCCAACATCTTCTCTCTGAGACTTCATACTCACAGGCCACCACTCATTTGCAGTCTGGTATTCTGTTCACTGGCTACAACTCTCACTACTGCATGCATAATGTTTGCTTAACAAGTGTCACCTACTAACCCTTCCAATTCTCGAGAATCCTACTCACTCACTCGGAACAGCTGCATCACCACTAACTGCTGTTTCATGCTGTGCCATCATACTCAATCCCTGCTTTTGTCATATTCTAATAAAAGTTGCCCCACGACCAGAATGAAAGGGATAAGCCTTGGGGGAGTCAGCAGACTTCATATTCCTCACTTCTTCTGAGGAGAAGGTACTTGATTTGACCGGAGATCAGCAGAATACTCGTGTGGTATCAAGGTGACATCAGTGTCAAACTAACCCAGTAAGCTTCATTGTGCTGTGCTGCACAGTACTGAGCTGCGCCTTGCTAACACCAGTGCTAATTCATTTATGATCTGCACAAGATTTTAACACTATTCTCTGGCACAAGCACCAGTATCACTGGATGAATCTCCTCATGAAGAGAACAATGTTCTACCTTCTCTAAGGAGACCAAGACTGAACCCTCAGAGGATGCACTGGAGCAAGGCATTAACCTGCACCCTCCACTAGCACAGAGACATTCGTCTTGGTGGATATTCTGTTTAGCGTAGACTCAAGAGCACAATCTGATAAATCCATCACTGACCCATCTCTGCAGCTCATCAAGGGTAAAAGTTTCTACTATCTAGACACCTGCTCTGCTGGGTAGAAGGTGATTCCATGGCCGTAGTGATTAATGATTTCATTGAAATGTACAGACAGGGACAGGAACATCAAATAAGTTTTTCAGAAGCCTTTGGTTGGCTGCCAAAGGATGGAATCCATCAACATTAATGTTCCTGTGCAAGCTGTTTGATTGTCTCCATGGTGAGTTTGGTGATTATCATGGAAACCCAGCCCAGCATACTCAGTGTCACTACCTGCACTCCATAGGTGCTCAGTATCACTGGAAAAGTGACATGGTAATGAGGGATCTTTATTTTAACAAGGAGATCTTAAAAAGGAAATTAGGAGATCCAAGCGGATAATGCCAGATAAAATAAAAGATAATCCTAAATTATTTTACATGTATATTAGGATAACAAGGGAAAGAGGAGGTCCACTAAAGACCACAGTGATAATTCATGCATGGATTCAGAGGATGTAGGTAGGGTTCTAAATGAATATTTTTTGTCAGTGTTCACGAGCAAGAGGGACAGTGTAGGTATAGAAATCGGGGAGAAACACTATGATATAACGAAAGAAATTGGCATATGCAGCAAGGAGGTTCTGCATAGTCTGGCAAGCTTCGAAGTAGGTAAATTTCCAGGGTCAGATGAAATGTATCCCAAGCTGCTGAGTGAAGCACAGCAGAAGTGGAAAGAAGACTGGAGGAAAGCCAATGTGGTATCATTATTCAAGAAGGGTGGAAGGAAACGACAGGCCAGTCAGTCTAAGCTCCATGTTGGGGAAAATATGAGAAGCAATTCTGCATTTGGAGAGGCAGGGAAAGATTAGAAACATGGTTTTGTTAAGGTAAGGTCATGTTTGCCCAACTTGATTGAATTTTTCGAAGAGGTGACCAGGCGTGTAGATGAGGGACATCCAACCGGAACTCCATCAACAAACACATTGATTTGGAGCTAATCTACCATCCTCTGAGAAAAAGAGCAGGAAATGACATCACCAACGCAGGAAATGACATCACCAACCCAAGGAAACCTAACCAGATAAACAGAAAGCGGGACATAACACCAGCGCTTCATCGGAGACTCACTGATGATGTTACCTAGAATGGTCACGAAACGTCTGAAAACCAACCTTCCAGCTCAGCGAGCAAACTCACATCCAGGACATGCTTTTGTTGTAATCTGCTTGGCCTTCAGCAGCACTTTTAAAAAGCCTTGCCTGAGAGACTGATAGCAAAGGCAAGAGCCCTTGGATCCTCGGAAATTTGGCTAATTGGGTACAGAATTGACAAGGTGGCAGGAAGCAGTGGACGATGGTTGAGGAGATAATGGGAACTACAGATGCTGGAGATAAGACATTCCACTCCCGCACATCCCAGATGTCCAAGTTCTTTAAGGACCGCAACTTTCCGCCCACGGTGATCGAGAACGCCCTTGACCGCGTCTCCCGCATTTCCCGCGACACATCCCTCACACCCCGCCCCCGCCACAACCGCCCCAAGAGGATCCCCCTCGTTCTCACACACCACCCTACCAACCTCCGGATACAACGCATTATCCTCCGACACTTCCGCCATTTACAATCCGACCCCACCACCCAAGACATTTTTCCATCCCCTCCCCTGTCTGCTTTCCGGAGAGACCACTCTCTCCGTGACTCCCTTGTTCGCTCCACACTGCCCTCCAACCCCACCACACCCGGCACCTTCCCCTGCAACCGCAGGAAATGCTACACTTGTCCCCACACCTCCTCCCTCACCCCCATCCCAGGCCCCAAGATGACATTCCACATTAAGCAGAGGTTCACCTGCACATCTGCCAATGTGGTATACTGCATCCACTGTACCCGGTGCGGCTTCCTCTACATTGGGGAAACCAAACGGAGGCTTGGGGACCGCTTTGCAGAACACCTGCGCTCAGTTCGCAACAAACAACTGCACCTCCCAGTCGCAAACCATTTCCACTCCCCCTCCCATTCTCTTGATGACATGTCCATCATGGGCCTCCTGCACTGCCACAATGATGCCACCCGAAGGTTGCAGGAACAGCAACTCATATTCCACCTGGGAACCCTGCAGCCATATGGTATCAATGTGGACTTCACCAGTTTCAAAATCTCCCCTTCCCCTACTGCATCCCTAAACCAGCCCAGTTCATCCCCTCCCCCCACTGCACCACACAACCAGCCCAGCTCTTCCCCCCCACCCACTGCATCCCAAAACCAGTCCAACCTGTCTCTGCCTCCCTAACCGGTTCTTCCTCTCACCCATCCCTTCCTCCCACCCCAAGCCGCACCCCCAGCTACCTACTAACCTCATCCCACCTCCTTGACCTGTCCGTCTTCCCTGGACTGACCTATCCCCTCCCTACCTCCCCACCTATACTCTCTCCACCTATCTTCTTTTCTCTCCATCTTCGGTCCGCCTCCCCCTCTCTCCCTATTTATTCCAGTTCCCTCCCCCCATCCCCCTCTCTGATGAAGGGTCTAGGCCCGAAACGTCAGCTTTTGTGCTCCTGAGATGCTGCTTGGCGTGCTGTGTTCATCCAGCCTCACATTTTATTATCGAGGATGGTTGAGGGATGTCTTTATGATTGGAAGCCTATGTCCAGTGAGGTTCTGTAGGAGTCAATGTTGGAGCCCTTCTTGTTTGTAGTTTGTGTAAATGCTTTAGACTTGAATGTAGGAAGGGTGATACAAGAAAGGTTGGTGTGTAAAAGGAATACATAATGAATGATAGACCTGGGAAGCACCACAGATCAGAGGTGTGCATGTCTGATCCCTTATTGTAGCGGAACATGAAAATAATGTGGTTAAGCAGGCATGTATTAGCAGTGGCACAGTGAAGTTTAAGAGCAGGAAGGTTATTCTGAAACTGTGTAAAATGTTGGTTATAAGGGACATTGATAGAGTAGACAGGGAGGAACTTCTCCCTTTCAATGGGGATCAATGATCAGCAGGCATAGTTTTAAGATAAGGGGGAAGCGATTTAGGGGGCGTGTGAGAAATAATAGTTTCACTCAGAGGATGGTAGAAAATTAGAAGTCACTGCATGTAAGAGTCATAGAAGCAGAAACCTTCATAACATAAGTATTTAAATATGCAATTGCAATGCCAAGGCTTGTGAAGCTATATGTAGACCAAGCGCAAGAAAATGGGATTAGAACAGTTAGGTGGTTGGTTTTGATTGGTGCAGACTTGATGGGCCAAATGACCTTTTTCTGTGTTGTGGACCTCTACAACTTTATTTCCTCATGTACCCCATGCTTTAGTGTTACTGTCCAACTTCCTGTGGGGAACTTGTCAAACGCCTTCTGAAAATGCAAATATACTACATCTGTTGATCCCTTTGATTACTTTGTTTGCAATACCCTTAAAAACATTCAACAGATTTGTTAAACAGGGTTTTCCATTTGCAAATCTGATAATGCCCAATCAGATCATTTTATCCAAGTGTCCATTTATCATTCCTTTATGTCAGATTCTGGCATTTTCCCTACGAATGATGTAAGGCTTTAGTTCCCAATTTTTTTGCCTTGACCCTTTCTTAAATTGAGGGGTGATAAGTGTAAATTTACAATCTGCCAAAATCATTCCAGAATCTAAGGAATTTTGGAAGATAATTACCAATGCACCAACTGTCTCTACAGCCACTTCCTTTAAAACTCTTGTGAGAAAAATTATCAGGTACTGAAACTTGAAAACCTTCAGCCTATTAATTTTTTCAGTGCAGCCTTCTTACTAATAATAATTTCCTTCAACTCCTCATTCTCCCTAAACAGTTGGATTTCTGGTTCTGGGAGATTTCTGTTTCTTCCTCAATGAAAACAGGCACAAATTAATAATTTAGCTTCTCTGCTGTTTCTTTATTACCCATTGTAAATTCTCCTGACTCTGCTTTTAATGGACTCCTATTCATCTTAGCCAGATGTTTCCTTTCTATGTATCTGGAGAATCTTTTACAGAATATTTTGATGTATTTTGCTGGATTATATTCATATTCTGCTCTTCTCTACCTTTTCAGTTTCTTGGACCTCCTTCGCTGTGTTCTAAAAACTTCCCAAACTTCAGATTTATTGCTATATGTAGTTACTTCATAAGCCTTTTAATATTACACAATCCTTAACTTGCTTCACCAGCAACAGTTGACTGACCACTTTTGAATTTTTGCACCGCAATGGAACGGATGGTTGTTTTGTGCTATAAGTCATTAAAGACTGTCCTGACAAAGGGCTGACTTTCCTGCTCCTTGGATGCTGTCTGACCAGAAGTGTTTTTTCTGCTGTGCATTTATTGATACTAGCTTCCAGCATCTGCTGTCCTTACTATCTCCAAGCCTTTAAAGACTGTCTATTGCCTATGGACAGTCCTACCTTAAAATTTATTTTCCAAATCCAACTCTGCCAATTTGTGCCTCATGTTTTTGTAATTTTCCTTATTCACATTTAACACCTTTACTCAGATTGAACTACCTCACTTTTAAATGTAATATAAATTCACACATATTGTGGTCATTCATCCCTGAAGGTTCTTTCACAACAAGATTGTTAATGAGAGACAAAAAAAAATGCGGATGCTGGAATCCAAGGTAAACAAACAGGAGGCTGGAAGAACACAGCAGGTCAGACAGCATCTGGAGGAAAGGAACAGTCAACATTTTGGGTATTACCCTTTTACAGGACTGCTATTTTATTAATGAGCCTCTTTTCAATTCAGAATATTAAATGCAAAATAGCCTTTCCTCTATTTTGCTCTTCAACATCCTACTCCAGAAAATCATCCCCAAGATCCAAAAACCTGGTGTGGTACGGTTAGCACTGCAACCTCACAGCATCGGGGACCCATGTTCGATTCCAGCCTCAGGTAACTGCCTGTGCGGAGCTTGCACATTCTCCCCATGTCTGCATGGGTTTCGTCCCACAGTCCAAATATGTGCAGGTTAGGTGGATTGGCCATGCTAAATTGCCCATAGTGTTTAGGGGTGTGTGTGTTATAGAGGAATGGGTCTGGGTGGGATGCTCCAAGGGGCAGAGTGGACTTGTTGGGCCAAAGGGCCTGTTTCTACACTGTAGGGAATCTAATCTAAGATTCCAGAAACCTGCCCTCTACAATTTTAGTACACAAATGATTTACCCATTCGAAATGCAGATTGAAGTCACCCATTTTTTTTTAATTCACTCATGGGAGGTGGCCTGGCTAGCATTTACCGCCCATCTCTAATTTCCTTTGGGAAGGTGGGAGTAAGCTGCCTTGTTGTACCATATGCTGTAGGTTGAGACACGAGACACAATGCCCTTAGGGAAAGAATTCCAGGAATTTGACGCAGCAACAGTGAACAAATGGCGATACGTTTCCAAGTCAGGATGGTGAGTGGTATGGAGGGAAACTTGCAGTTGGTGGCGTTCCCATGTATCTGCTGCCCTAGTCCTCCTAGATGGAAGTTGTTATGGGTTAGGCAGGTGCTGCCTAAGAACCTTTGACTAGTTTTTGTGCTGTATCTTATAAATAGTACAAATTGCTTCTACTAAGCGTTGGTGGTGGAAGGAACAGATGTTTGTAGATATGGTGCCAGTCAGGTAGGCCGCCTTGTCCTCAATTATGTCCTGAATGGTTGTACAAACTTCTGTCATTTCCTAATGACTCCTGTGTCCTCACATTCATTATAGTGAAGCTTTATGTTATGCCCTCACGCAGTGTGTTGTGGAGACTTCCAAAGGAGCTCAGTCATTTTTTCATAATCTTAGTTAGCTGTATGTTGCACAACCAAAATCTTCATGTTATTATATTGAATGAATTGAATTCTACCAGCCAACATGAAAGCCACTAACACCCCCATCCATCCAAAGATAAAGTATTCGACAAAAATATGTCTTTACATGCTTCCAATTCACTCTGCAAGTATGACAGCTGCAAATTGTTGTCTTTCAGCCTATTTATGCAATTGTTTCAGATATGAAAATCTCAGGTAATGCTTTTAAGTGTGTTTATCTGATTACATTTGCTCAGTTGACATGTGCACAATTGGTCATGGTAGTGGTCAAGATTGCTTGAGACCATAATTGTTAATATGCATTCTTGTACAATGAATGACCTACCAATGAAATGAAATTCAAGCCAGGTGGATGGCATTCCCAAATCACTGCACTCATGTTATTGCAATTGCCTGCCTCCCAACAGAGTCTCAAATTCAAAACAATTTCGTCCACTTCCAAACAATAGGCAGTAACTTTTTCTGTCTAGTTTGCACATGGTGTGCTGTTGTTGCGCAATTGAATTTTGATCCAAGGTGGCAAGATTCCAGCTTCATGTGAGGAAGTACACTTCATGTTCTCTTTTATGTTTGCTGTCGCTGTGCTGAGCCCTTTACGTAACTATTAATATTCTCACATTGCCCCAAGTCCAATGGCTTTGCAAATTGCCGTGCAGCTACCAGATACCTGCTCTGACTTATATGTCAGGAATTGGTACCACCTAGTTTCTCAGGGAAGGAGAAGAGAGTTGGAAGTGGCACAGAAATAGGACTAAAAATAATGAAATGCAAATACCCTCACCATTACTCATGCCACATGGAGAGGAAAATTCTGCTCCATAACTCAATTTGCTAAGATCTTGGGAAGAAATTCCAAATTTTTATCAATTTGGTAATTAAGCTGGGACTCGGATATTGATAGTATAATTCTATGAAAATCTTGGTAATTCCAGTATAACATAAAATTGTTAGATATGTGCTGTTATTTTTGATATGTACACTTGGTGGTTTTGGCTCCTCACTGGCAGAATGAAGTCACTATGTAAAACTAAAGCATGAAACTTTGACCCTCTAGGAGTGTTTTTGGCATGCCTGTCTAAAACAGTAAGCTTAAATTGCATTTGATTAATATGATTTTTAATTTTTGCTTCATATTCTAGAATTCTTCTGCTGAAGTAAATTATTCTTCAGACATAAGACCTACCTCATTTGTTAACTCATCCTGTGACACTACAGGCCATCTCAGGTACAGGTGGATTTTATATTCTAAAGCACTTTGAGGCCTCTTTTAAAATTCTGGGGCATTGAGAAATCTGAGAGAGTTTTGAATTGGAGGGTTTATTTTATCTACCTAGCTATTAACACTTCTTAGCCTACCATCATCATTGATTTGAGACAACGTAGCAGATCTTAATTGGAATTATTCATATCTGCTATCTCCTAATCCTCTAAAACAGATTGAACTTCTCACACTGGTATCTATAGTGTATTTTATTATAGTTTTGTTGTACACTCTATGTTAATATTAATCATAGTTATCCTCAACTGAATATCTTATTACTCACATTCTACACAAAACACAAATGCAAGGAATCAAAAAAAATCATTATAGAATCCCTTCAGTACAGGAAGTGGCCACTTGGCCCATCAAGTTCACACCAATCCTCCATGGAACAACCTCCCCAGACCCAGCGACCCCCATCCTATCCCCATAAGCCCACACTTACAATGCCTAATGTATTTAGCCTGCACATCCCAAGGCATTACAGACAGCAAGCTTTGAGAAGATTTGTAGCTCAGGTTGAAGTTCTGGATGTGAGTTTGCTCGCTGAGCTGGAAGGTTAGTTTTCAGACGTTTCGTCACTTTTTTTTATTTGAAAAAATATACTTTATTCATAGAATGTACAAAAAAAAACATTTATACACCTACCCAGTCATGCAAGCCACTCCGGGTCACCCGGGGGTACGTACACCAACTAAAGGAAAAAACAAAAGAGAGAAAAAAAAACAAAGCAAAGAAACCGCCCCGGCAGTCGTCACCCCGCACAGTCCCAGTTGGCCCCCTGACCAGTTGGGGAAGGCGCCAGCTGGGCCCAGTTACCAGATAGGGTTCTTTTCCCTTTTCTGGACGAGGGGCCTCATACGGTGGTCTTTCCCCACCGCACCTTGGCGGCGGCTGCCCCAAGCTTTAGCGCGTCCCTCAGCACGTAGTCCTGGACCTTCGAGTGCGCCAGTCTGCAACACTCGGCCGGGGTCAGTGCTTTCAGCTGGCAGACCAGTAAGTTGCGGGCAGACCAAAGAGCGTCTTTCACCACATTGATGGTCCTCCAGGCGCAGTTGATGTTGGTCTCGGTGTGCGTCCCCGGAAACAGCCCGTAGAGCACGGAGTCCCGCGTCACGGAGCTGCTCGGGACGAACCTCGACAAATACCACTGCATCCCCCTCCAGACCTCCTGCGCATAGGTACACTCCAGAAGGAGGTGATCGACAGTCTCGTCGCCCCCGCAGCCACCTCGAGGGCAGCGTGCGGTGGTGCAGAGATTCCGGGCATGCATAAAGGATCTCACTGGCAGAGCCCATCTCACCGCCAGCCAAGCAATGTCCTTGTGCTTGTTTGAAAGTTCTGGCGATGAGGCATTCTGCCAAACAACTTTGGCAGTCTGCGTGGGGAACCACACGACGGGATCCACACTCTCCTTTTCCCGAAGGGTCCCGGGGATACTACGTGCTGACCACTGCCTGACGGCCTTGTGGTCAAAGGTGTTTCCTTTCAAAAATTTCTCCACGAAGGACAGGTGGTACGGAACGGTCCAACTACTCGGAGCGTTCCGCGGCAACGAGGCCAGGCCCATCCTTCGCAACACCGGGGACAGGTAGAACCTCAGTAAATAGTGACACTTGGTGTTTGCATACTGAGGATCTACGCACAGCTTGATGCAGCCGCACACAAAGGTAGCCGTCAGGGTGAGGGTGGCGTTCGGCACGCCCTTTCCCCCATTTCCCAGGTCTTTGTACATGGTGTCTCTGCGGACCCGGTCCATCCTCAACCCCCAAATGAAGTGGAAGATGGCCCGGGTGACCGCAGCGGCGCAGGTCCAGGGAATAGGCCAGGCCTGCGCCACATACAACAGTACCGAAAGCCCCTCACACCTGACAACCAGGTTCTTACCCGCGATGGAGAGGGACCGGAGCGTCCACCTGCCCAGCTTCTGCTTCAATTTGGCGATACGCTCCTTCCAAGTCTTAGTGCATGCCCCAGCTCCACCAAACCAAACACCCAGCACCTTCAGGTAGTCTGTCCTGACGGTGAAGGGGATGAAGGAGCGGTCGTCCCAGTTCCCGAAGAACATGACCTCGCTCTTACCCCTATTGACTTTGGCACCCGAGGCCAGTTCAAACTGGCCGCAGATGTCCAATAGTCTACTCACCGACCGACGATCGGTGCAGAAGACGGCGACATCGTCCATGTACAGGGAGGTCTTGACCTGAAGGCCTCCGCTGCCTGGGATAGTCACGCCCTTCAGGCTCACGTCCTTCCTGATGGAGGCGGCGAAGGGCTCCACACAGCACACGAACAAGGCAGGAGAGAGTGGGCAGCCCTGCCTGACTCCAGATCTAACAGGAAAACTGTCTGATTCCCACCCGTTGATTGAGACTGCGCTAACGATGTTGGCGTAGAGCAGCCGGATCCAATTGCGGATGCCCTCCCCGAACCCCAATTTGGAGAGGACGTCCCTCATGTAAGCATGAGAGACCCTGTCGAAGGCCTTCTCCTGGTCCAGGCTGACGAGGCAGGTGTCCACCCGCCTGTCCTGTACGTAGGCGATCGTATCCCTGATGAGCGCGAGGCTCTCAGCGATCTCCCTGCCCGGCACAGCACAGGTTTGGTCAGGGTGAATCACTGACTCCAGGACAGACCTGACCCGGTTGGCAATGACCTTGGCCAGGATTTTGTAGTCCACGTTCAAAAGTGAAATGGGACGCCAATTCTTAATTTCTTCCCTCTCCCCGTTCCTCTTGTAAATGAGGGTGATGATGCCCTTCCTCATGGACTTGCACATTTCCCCTGCCCGAAGCGCACTATCGTTCACCTCCAGCAGGTCCTGGCCGACCAGGCCCCACAGAGCGGAATACAGCTCGACCGGTAAGCCTTCGCTTCCGGGAGTCCTATTCCTCTGCAAGGACTTGAGGGCTCTGGCCAGCTCGTCCAGGGATATCGGCCGGTCCAGCCACTCCCTCGTGCCGTCGTCTAAGACCTCCGTGATAGACGACAGGAACGACTCGGAGGCCGTGCTGTCCGTGGGCTTCGTGTCGTACAGTCCGGCATAGAAGGATCTGCTGATCCTCAAAATGTCAGGCCGAGACAACGTCACCGAGCCGTCGTCCTCCTTCAGCCGGCTAAGCACAGAGCTCTCTTTGTGCACCTTCTGAAAGAAGAAACGCGAGCATGTCTCGTCCTGCTCCACGGAGCGGACCCTGGACCGGAAGATTATCCGGGAGGTCTCCACGGCAAAGAGCGAGGCTTGCTGGCCCCTCACCTCACGGAGGTCCTCCGTGACATCGACCCCCATCAACTGCAGAAGGAGCAGGTTCTGCACCCTTTTCTGGAGTCGCGACAGCTTTCCCCGCCTCTCTCTCGCCTTCCGAACACCCTTGAGGACAAAGAACCTCTTGATGTTCTCCTTCACCGTCTCCCACCAGTCGCCTGGAGACTCAAAGAGGGGTTTCACGGTTCTCCAACTGGCGTACTCCCTCTTAAGCTCCTCGACGTTCTCTGGGGTCAACAGAGTCGTGTTGAGCTTCCACGTCCCCTTGCCGGCCGGCTGGTCGTCCTGTAAGTGACAGTCGGCCAGCAGGAGGCAGTGGTCAGAGAAGAACACTGGCTCGACGCCGGTGGACCTGACCGAGAACGTCCGTGACACAAACAGGAAGTCTATCCTTGAGCGGATAGACCCGTCTGGCCGCTACCAGGTGTACCTCTGCTGCGCTCCGTCTGCAGGGGTGCTGAAGACGTCGAGCAGCTTGGCGTCCTTCACCGTGCCCATCAGGAATCTGGACGTGACGTCCAGTTGACTCCCCCCACCCGCTGTCCCCATGCCGGATCTTCCATCTGCATCAATGATGCAGTTGAAGTCTCCGCCTAGGATGACCGGCCTGGACGTAGCCAGCAGGGGTGGAAGCCGCTGCAGGACGGCCAACCGCTCACTCCGTACCGCTGGGGCGTATACGTTGATCAGCCTCAGGGGAGCGTTCCTGTAGGTGATGTCAGCCACTAGGAGGCGCCCCACCACCACCTCCTGAACTTGAGAGATGGTGAAGTCGCGCCCTCGCAGCAGAATAGCCAGGCCCGAGGAGCGACAGTCGTTACCCCCCGACCAGATCGAAGGCCCACAGGTCCAGGCGCCGGACCATTTCCCGTACCTGCCGAGGTGTGGTATCCCGCACTCCTGCAGAAACAGGAGGTCCGCCTTGATGGTGGTCAGGTAGGCCAACGTGGACACACATCTCGCGGTTGACTTGACGCTGCGCACATTAATGCTCGCAATTCGTACCCCCATTGTGGGCAGTGACCGCAGTACCCTCCCCAAGTCCAAGGTCCAGCCCCTCCATCTGTCCCTTCATGCCCATTGCCCGGGCTAACTGCAGGACGCTCTCCGGGCTCAGGAAACCGTCCGTGCTGCCTTCCGGGTGGCATCCCCCCGTCAGGGGTGCGGAGGCAGGAGGGTCCGGCTCCGGGTCAGGCTGGGGACGCGCTGTTTCCTCCTTCCCGCCTGGAAGTTCCGGGGGGCCCTCCAGTGCTCCAGCAGCACTTGACTGGGTGTCGGAGGGAGCCTCAGGACGCCTCCCGTCACCTGGAAGCGGGGTGCTGCTTTCCTTCCCCCTCGAGACCTTTAACTTCTGCTTCGGGTGGGCCCTCTCCAAATCCTCCTCGTCAGAGGAGCTCTTATAGCTCCCCTGCAGCTGCCTCTTCCCGCCGGATGGTTGTGGTTCCTGGGCCCGTCGACGCACCTTCCTCCTCACCTTCCGGACTGTTGTCCACTCCCCTGGGTCGCCTGTCGCCGCCTCCATTGGCTCCGGGTTGTCCGTGGGGATCGGAGCCTGCAGGGGCACTTTGCTGGCCTCGGGCCCATCCTGCAGGGCTGGGCCCTCCTGCACAGCCTGGCCCTCCTGCACATTAGTGGGGTCCTTGCTGGGCCCTGGTGCCTTCCTCTCCTCCAGGGGGGGCTGGCCCCGCATTTCCCCTGCCGGCGACCTGGGTGTAGGTGGTACCCCGCCGCGGGCATGCCCTATAGAAGTGGCCCGCTTCCCCGCAAAGGTTGCAGCTTCTCTCTCGTGGGCAATCCTTTGCAAGGTGTCCCTCCTCCCTGCAGTTCCTGCAGATGGTGGCTTTGCAGTCGGCCGCCATGTGACCTGACCTACCACAGGCATGGCAGACTTTAGGTTGCCCTGCATAGGTCAGGTAGCCCCTGCTCCCGCCGATCGCGAAGCTGGACTGTGGGTGTGCGACATTCCCGTCCGCGCCCATCCTCAGCGTCACCTTGACCTGCCTCTTACTCGTCCAGATGCCAAAGGGGTCCACGATGTCAGTTAGGCCCCCTTCCACCTTCACATACCTTCCGAGGAAGGTCAGGACATCAACTGCTGGCACATGCGGGTTGTACATGTGTACAGTCACCATACGGCTCCTCTGTGCTGGCATCACAAACAGTGGGACAGCGGTCAATACAGAGAGGGGGCCCTCACCTCCTTTCTCCTTGAAAACCTCCAGGAAGCGCTCACAAAGCTTGGCACTCCTGAAGGTCACGTCGTAAAAACCTCCTCCAGGGAAATCCTGCAGGCAGTAAATGTCCGCAGCAGCGAACCCACAACAGTCCAACAGGACCCTCTTCACGAAGAAGGTGCGGTCCACAGGTGCACCTTCATCCACCTTCTTTACAGAAACACGGATGGTGTTCCGGACCCCCTGACCTGGGGCACGAGCACTTGCTGCAGCCATCGTTGCAGGTTGGCTGCTCCCCTGAACCAACGTTAGGCCGAAGCCAGCATTAAGATCCACTGGTCACAAGGGTGCACAGCCAACCCGACGTCCTCCTTTCACCTCCAAGACAGCACTCTCCTCCTCTCGGTCCACAACAGAGTGGGTCTTTATTGTGTTCCAGATGTAAGCTAGTTCACTGAGCTTGCCGGTTTGTTCCCAGATGTTTTGTCACCATTCTAGGTAACATCATCAGTGAGCTTCCGACAAAGCACTGGTGTTATGTCCCGCTTTCTATTTATCTGGTTAGGTTTCCTTGGGTTGGTGATGTCATTTCCTGTTCTTTTTGGAGCCAATCTACCATCCCCTGAGAAAAAGAACAGGAAATGACATCACCAACCCAAGGAAACCTAACCAGATAAATAGAAAGCGGGACATAACACCAGCGCTTTGTCAGAGGCTCACTGATGATGTTACCTAGAATGGTGACGAAACATCTGAAAACTAACCTTCCAGCTCAGCGAGCAAACTCACATCCAGCATTACAGACAATTCATCATAGCTATTCCACCTGATCTGTATTTTTTTGGATTGTGGGAGGAACTGGGACACTTGGCGGAAACTTGTGTTCACAGGGAGAGAACATGCAAACTCTGCACAGATAATCGCCCAAGGCTTTGGGTCCTTGACACTGTGAGGCACTTCTGTGCCACTGTGCTGCCAGATCCAATATCAGTAGAGTATTATATCCTGTTATATCTCTTACATCTCTCAATCAAATTTTGCGTTTGTGTTGTCAGGGATATCCTCAGGTATTCTCCCGATCAACCACCATAACATGATAGTGAAGCCCAAATCACAGCAACTTATTAGAAGAGCTGCTGGATTTATTTCTGTCAAATGTTTTTGTGTTTTACCGAAAGTTTTCACCTCCTCAAATAGCCTTTTTGTGGTCTATCCTGAGGGATATACACTTAGTTGTATTCGACCTATTATGTGATGATGTTCTATTTTTTGTGATAATGTTCTATCTGAGAAAATACTGTGTGTAGATTTTATGCATTTTCCTTCAAAAGTATTTCATTTGCTTTGTAATCTGAAGTGAGTTTGTTGACTGTGTAAAAATAAATAATTGTGAATGTCATAAAATTGCTTGTATAACAGAACAATCTGGCCTTCTTTCTGTCTATACAGCTCAGTGCTCCAGAAAAATGCTTCTGTACATCTGGGTGGTGGTGATTATTGGTCGAATCGTGCAGCTGCTTATAAAGGAAGGCCTCACCGGGCAATATTTGAAGAAAGTCTAGAAAAGATCTACAGAAATATGTACAAGAAAGCTTCAGATGGCACATAATGAGTGCATGGATTAATATATTTCTGTTTGTCACTGTTGTATCAGGTTAAGAGCTTTTTCTCCAGTCTGTTTGTTGTATTACAATCCATAAATAATGATAAATAATTAATTGTATTGTTAGTATATTTTTCACTTGTAGAAATAATGTCCATAATGATCATGATCACTTATGGTTTTTGATATTATCAGGAAAATTTAAATTTTCAGTATTTTCCCTATTTATTTTGAAAATAAAGTCTACAACTTGATTTGTGGTTAGATATGGGAGGGAACAATTAAACCAGATATTGTCAGAACAATTTAAAGAATTTCTTAAAATATTTTACAGTTAGTAGTCAAAAGACTGTAGAGCAACTCTGTAATTAATTTTCTGAACTATTTTGTAGCCGTAAATTTTGATGGGTTAGCACTTGGAAATTTAAAGAATTAGCTCAGCTTGCTTGTGTTTTATTCATCATGTTAAAAGGAACAGAATTTTAATCTAAGGCAGTGCCTGGGAAAAATTATGTTTGTGCCACTAGTTTCTGTTTGAAGTCAAAATGATATTTTTTTAAAAATATACACTCCCCATTAGACGGAAAGGCTAAATGTCAAATATGATGACAACAAAGGACAGCTGTCTTCTTTTATGCAGTCCTGGCTCACAAAAGAAAATCACTATTAATCAGAAATTCCCAGCCTGTTATAGTATACTAAGCATTATGCTTCCATATTTATGTCATTGTAGAATTCCACAAAAAGTGTTCATCCTTACTAATCTTTACTGTTTAGACAGTATCATATGCAATAAATTTTAAGCTCGTGCAGTTGTTAGGAATTGGACAGCTGTATCACTAAATATTAGTTTCTTGCTTCATGTTCTCACATCTTGTATATTCAACAGAATTGCGTTTGTGTGAGAATAATTTGTGGTCTGGCAAATTATTCCCAAACACAGCAAATATTACTTGAATGAAATTTTCTTTTGCATTTGAAAAACTACATATTTTACAATAATTCCTACATTTAAGGTTTCCCTCAGTAGTCTATTGTAATTCTGGATAAACAGTGTAAACAACTCTTTATGCTGATTTTCCAAGGTTTGCACTGACGTGTTAAGATGACAATCTGATCATGTTAAAATGTGACAGATTTATGAACTATGTCATTATGAGCTTTTGCTGGGAAGAGTTTAAATATTGCACCCTGTGAAGTTAGGAATGGGTATAGGTAGTTCAACATTACAAAAACTGTTGAATTACTTTAGAAGACTCTTTGTTAATTTTACTCATACTTTTGATGACTTGTACACTCCAGTTGTTTAAACGAACTAATTTATATTTGTGCAGATCAATATAAGTAACAGATTTGTACTCATAACTGACTTACATTTTCATTAATCTATTCATACAGTCTCATCATGTTAAAGGAATAGTTCAGAACACAGAATATCCTGCAATCTTAGGTACAAGTACCTAGGTATAATTCTTGGATACAAAAGAGAAATAAAAGAGAAGTAATAGAATCACTGACAGTGTCTAAAAAATAAGTTAGAAATAAGATAGTTATAACATAGTTGTGATTGACATTATAGTCTGGTAAAGAATTTCAAATAACAGCAGGTCAGCATGTGGTCTGACCATCCACGCTAGTCCCCAGTCCAACAACTGTCCCGCTCTACTCCAAGCCTCCAGTCTGTTTCAGGACGCAATTCCCCTCGCACTGCTCAGGAACTCATTTCCCCTCACGCTGCTCAGGGACTATTTTTCCTCATTACACGACGCAAGATATTTCTCAGTAAAAAAACAGAAGTGTTTTGACTGATGTGATTTGGCATCATTTTGATTTCACAGTCAGTATAATTTTGAAACTTTCCAGGTTGCTCATCAAACCACCTTAAGTATTGCAGTTTGTTTTTATTTTACAATAAAGAACTAACCAGATATTTAGCTACCTTTAACTTTCTAACTTCAAAATATGTTAAAAGTAGAAGGCCATGCTTTATTTGATTCAACACTTTTCATTGCTCCGGAGTAGCTGAACTGATGTGTACAGTATAACCACCTTATTAGGCTCTGATTTATTTTTTGGCAGAAAAGTTAACTCCTCTAAAACTGTATGTTAAAGAGATTACTTTTAAAAGAAAATTTTGTTGCAATGTGCAGTGAAAATAATGATAATAAAACACTGCTGAAGATTAATTCTAATTAGATTGCATATGTGTTTTCCAGAGTAGTGCATTAAAAAAATGCAATAATTGTTTGCAAGTAAAATAATCTGCCAGGCAGATCCTCAGACTGGATTGAAGGGAACTGTCACAGGTGCTGAGGTATAGTTCACTACTGCAGTGCGCTAACGTCAGCAGACTTCAATACGTTTGGGACAAGTTTGCAAAATACTATAAAGATTCACAAAAACAAGTTATAAATTATATTAATAACAGTGTGACTGTGTAATATTTATTCACTATACAGTTGTGTTAGTTTTAATAGGTTAATTGTATTATTTTAAATGACACAATCAATATTAAAAGCTTTGTTTAATAAAAGAATAACAGTACTCAAATTTCCTTTGTTTTTGCAACTGACTGCACTGAACATCAGGTTGCAGAGTTTTGGCCATAGTTACAATTGAGCATAAGACAATAAACCGAAAGCTTCTAGATCCTCAATTTAACACAGCGCATCTGTGTCCATAACACTACCATCATCCGCAAGTTAACAGAGTCTTATTTATGATTCTGCAACAATTGCAAATGATCAAGTGTTTTCTTACAGTTACAGTTAGATTTTCAGACACTGCAAAAAACTAATCATTTTTTCTGTTCTTTTAATATAGTTCTTTGAGTGTTTTTTTTAATTACTATCCTCACTGAAAACTGCACTATACCCACCATTTCTTGTAAAGCATTTTAAAAGGATAAGAAGTGCTTAATTTTTCATTTTTGCATTGAAGGAAAGTAGACATGGTGTAAGCTTTGCCTTTTCAAATTTGTTTATTCTTATTTCAATGTTGAGATGTCTTCTGATGAGATTGTAGGAGACTTGTGCATGATTTGACATCAGCAGAATAGCCATAGTGATCACTATATCTTCAGACCAAACTTAAGGTTTGCACTCAGAGGGAATTCCAGGCCACTGCATTTAATAACACAGTGTCACTGTACAACACTTAGCAAAAGAATGATAATATTATGTTTAGCAACTGGGTGGTTACAGAATTCTTATTGACATGGAATGTTCTCACTATATTTGTAACTGAAGGTGGTCCTTATTTGATAAGGAGGGTGATCATACAATGTTTAATAACACAGTAATTGCACCGTATTTAGTAATAGGTTGATTCCATTTATGTATAATAATAGATGATGATTACCTTGGCCCAGGTATTCCTATTACGTCTGAACAAATTCAGCTGATAATAATTCTTTTTAAAATTATTTACTCATGTGTCACCAATTTTCGGGTCAAGAATCCGGGTCTGAACTGTCTCAAATGCATTCATCAGAGAAACCAGAAGCAGCATAGCAGACTTTTCTCATGGCATTTGCTGTCATGTTTCAGGAGTTAAAGGTCCCAAGGGCACTTTGGCAGCATCTGAGCAAAGGCAAGTGTGTAAGACAAGTATGGGGATAGTGTGCCAAGTGAGTGGTAAAGGAGTACAGGAGAGCAACGATCGCATCAGCCTGCCCAGGCAGACCAATTAAAGTTGTTAAAGAGCTCATTACAATCTTGTTAAAAGGAAAGATTGAAACTTTCAGGGGGGTTAACCAAATGTCTAAGTCTGACCAACTATAGGGGCAGGTACAGAATGGTGAACCAAATATGGCCCCTCCACAGAATTACCACAACCCCATAAGCGGGCTCATGCATAAAGGGAATTTCAGTCTTTGTAAGGTATTAAATTAGGTCATCAGAACACCTCTGCCTTTGCAGGGCTAAAGAGTTTGTGGCAAAATTGCCAATCAGTAATTAGGCTACAATTTGCAACGATGGCACAATTTTCAGATTTTGGGCCTAGTGGCAATGAGGGACAGCATACCCCATAAGAAACATGAAACTCCAAACATCAAGAGGACACAGGAGAACAAAAGTAGCAAGAAGGCAGCAAAAGCTATTTCCTCAACACATCTCCAAAGAAAGACAACCTGGTAATGACTGAGTATCACAGGAGACAGCAACTGTAAAACTAGATCGTCACAGGAACATATGTTCTCATTGCTAAAGATTTCAGACTTTGAAATACTGGTCACCATGACTATGAGTAGCCATCAAAGTCGCTGTGCTGTTGAACTTTGTGTAGCACTGCATTTTGCAGTTACAGAATCCCTTTCAGCCAAGATTGGGCAGTATTTTGTTTATAAAGCTGTGGACATTGTGGACCTCAGCAATAGATACCCCCAGGTCCAGGTCATTATGAGCTGCAACCTAGTGGCATCAAGGAACACCGCTACCAACTCAATCAGATTCATCAGCAAAAAATGCTTCCATTCCCTCAATCTTCACCGACCTTTAATCGTAACAAGAGCTTCCTGGATATATGTTCTTCTTTCTTGGCATTAACATGGCTTATCCAGCCTCTCATCTTCACACTGCTTCACATCTTTACCTTGACTATCAAAATCTACAAATGATCTCCTGGGGTCATGAGATATCCTTTGAAGAGATACCTCCTGCCTCTGTGGAACCACAACAGAGGTACAGAGATGGTAACAACGAGGCTACCTTCTCACAAGGACAACCATTGAGCAGGTTATTGGACTTGAAGGCCCTGCAGGGAGGTGTGGACCATGAAGACAGTGAGGCCCTGGAAGATGACACCATGTCAGGACAAGAGCAAAAACTGGAAGTGAGAAAGCAGATGAAGATGGAGGTGAAGGGACATGAAGCACTGAAGTGCCTGAACAGCAACATGGAGGGGATAGTTCAGAATGCAAAATGCTTGTCAGGATGTCATGAAAGTTCGGGATCACCAGAGTCAGGAGCATTTCATCTTAGCCCCTTTGAGTCAGGTTGAGTGGCATAGCATGGGAGAGAATCTGAGGTATTTGTGCTGATACCTGTATGGAAGATGCATCCAGCAATATCTAACCACTTACTACTATTGAAGGAAGCACATCTGTCCAATGGCTTTGCCCTCAACATGGAGAATCAATAATCTGTTTCATCATCCCATACCCCTTTACCTGTTATGAAAACAATAATAGGAATCTTAGATGGTGGTTTAAAGTGTAATTTATATAACGCAGAGGAAAACAATGGAAACAGACACACCTCATGGTGCTGCATGTAATACACTGACCTCTGTATGTTATAACTCCTACGTGGTACTCTCCTTGTGATCACAGAAAAAGTGGAGACAAACTGTTCACTCATCTTTGCCATTGGTTGAGATTCATATCACCATCATCACTGAGGCTTCCACCAGGCCATCTTTGGAGATCTGCACCTAGTGTTACCCTTGTCCTCCTCAGTGATGGCCTCAACCCTTAACTGCTGTTCGAGATGACACCTTCAGACATCCTTACATTATTAATACCATCCTTGGGTCAGACTACATAATATGGTATGGATCCTGTGAGTGCCAGTGTGTAGTTCCTGCAGTCAATTCAGGTGCTGCCATATGCCCCTGTCCAAGGAGCTTTCCACCTTTTCTATGGAGGAGTTCACATTTTCATAATCCTGAACTATTGCATGGCACATGAAGTGAATGAACTTCACGATTCTCTACACAATATTCCACACAATCTCAGTGAACCCAGACATGTAGGAACATATCATCTGCTGACATTTAAGGTAAAGCCTTCTTCATTATGATTCCTGAGGCCCTGCATTTGCCCTCAGCTCAGGATTGGTGTGTCTGACCCCCTTTGAGATGAACTCTTTCATTTTCTCTTTGCCTGCAGCATATTGTCCATCAATAGTACTGTGATTGGATCTATCAAGTGTATCAGTATTGGCGGACAGGTGCAATAGGTGTCGCAGTGCTTCTGTCATGCCCTTCAAGTTTTTCTGGACCCATGGGGACGGGCCATGGTATCCTGGATTTGGACAGCTGCACCTATGAGAGACACAGCAAGAGATGATGACAGCTAGCCCCAGGGAGTAGAAACCACCACTGTGCTGAGGATCTCAGTTTTAGTGTAAGACACACTATTGGATGGGGTTGAGTAGTACATTCTCTTACTGACTATATTACCATCTTTGGTGACAAGCTCCATCAAGAGCCCCTTCTTCACTCACTGCCTCCTCTTCCAGCATTTTAACTATCTCCATCATGACATGTACCATGGTGTTATGAGGAAATCTTTGAGCAAAGTTTGTGTTTTTTGAGACAGACCTTAACTGTTAAAGGAAGCTAAAAAAGAAAACTGAGCTTTCCAGTTTCTAAGGAAACTAAGATTGAAACTGGGAATCTCAAACCAAAATCTTTGATTGAGATCATATAAAAAGAGATAGAGCCAACAACTCAGTAAAAGTTAAAAAGTTTGGTGATGGCATTAAGGAATGCTGTAGAAGACTGAGACGAGATCCAGAAACTGTAAATAAGCAAAAGCATAGCTGATGCAGAGACAAAAGTAAAAGTTGCTGGAAAAGCTCAGCATCTGTAGAGAGAAATCAGAGTTAATGTTTCAGGTCAAGTCACCCTTCCTCAGAACGTTAATGCGGCTGCTTTTGTCACTTAAAGGTAGCATTCTATGCTATCCGGACCAAATAGCAAATATACGCCATTGTTGATGAAGACCATACCATGGCATTCAGGTTAGTTGAGCACTGGTTTGGCACAAAGTTACATACTGAATCGAGAAGAGCTAAAATTCTCCATATGGAACGCTGAATTTTGAAAGAACTTGTGACTGTGTTTGATGACTCATACTGACTGGAGTGCTGAGCCAATTCATAAAATTTATCTTAGTCATATCTGTCATTTAATGTGTAATTTCCAGTTTGTAATCGATTGCAACTATCCTGTTGTTGCATGTTTAATTTTCATTGATGCTGGGTTTTTTTTGAGCAAAGGAGGTTTCCTTACATGGTGTTTAGTGTTTGCTTTGTTTGACACTCCTATGGTCAAAATTCTTCTATTTTAAATCATGGAATCCTGTAGCTCATTTTTTTCAGTTAATAACTGGGATTTTGTCTTCTTCTTAATGAAAGAACCACAGGTCTCAGTCCAAATTACAACAAGCTGATATGGTAGGACACACTGTCCTTCCTCCCTTTGAGCCTGCTCCTAGATTTTGTACACTGCATTCTGTAGCCAGTGTTTAAATGTTAAGACAAATTGAGTGGTATTACTTGATTTGAGTCGACATTAAAATTCTTTGTATCTGATCTACAACAATGTTTTCCATTGGATTTTACTGAATGTGGATGCTGCCGTTTGGTGACATTTGGCAGGGGATCTTCTATGTGATGTTGCCCTCATTTTGGATTATCTTCTGTGGGGGGGCACCTCATGGTTAGTTTTCTGTGAAGCACACTTGGTCAGCTTCAAAAGTTTCCTTGTTATTTATTTTTATCTCAAATTCAAATGAAGACTGACAATTTTAGAGACATGTTTAACCAAGGGAAGGAGTTGTTTACATTCAAGTTCAAAACTTGGAGGCGAGAAATTTGCAGGATACAGCTACTGTATACCATTTTGAACAGAGATGATAAACAAAGATTGTCCTGGATACATTATGCCCAAACGATCAGCATTTACCATGTGAAGATCGTTAAGAATCCTGTGTGCCTCAATCACATTACTTCTCATTCTTCCAAGCTCCAGTAGGTAAAGTCCTAACCTGTTTAACCTTTCCTCCCAAGAGAACCCCTGAAAGCTCAGGGTCATCCCAATGAACCTTCTCTGAACTTACCCCAATGAAATTATATCTTTCTTCAAATAAGGAAACAAAACTGCTCACAGTAGCCCAGATGTGATTTCACTAGTACCATGTACAATGGCAGTAAAGACTTCCCTACTCTTATACTCCAATCCCTTTGAAATAAGAGTCAACAGTCCATTAGCCTACCTGCTGTGCCTATGTGTTAGCTTTCTGTGTCTCATGCACAAGTATCTTGCTTTAGATTGCAGCTTTTCTCCATTTAAATAATACTTTGTTCTTTTATTCTCCCTTCCTAAATGAACAACTTTGCATTTTCTTGCATTGCACTCTATTTGCCAACTTCTTTCCTACTTGCTTAACCTATCAATATCTCAAAATGTATCGACATAAGTCACCAATTCATTTTGGGAAATTTGTAGATTATGCTTTGAGTATAGGAGTTGGAAATCATCTTGAGGTTGTGCAGGGCATTGGTGAGGCCTCTTCTGGAGTACAGTGACCAGTTCTGGTTGCCCAGTTAAGGAAAGATATTAAGCTGGAGAGGGTTCAGAAGAGATTTACCATAATGTTGCCAGGTGTGAAAGGTTTGAGTTATAAGGAAAGTCTGGGATGTTTTTCACAGGAGCATAGAAAGTTGAGAGGCTACCTTATAGAAGTTTGTAAAATAATGACATATAGATAGAATTAATGGTAATTGTCTTTTCCCTAGGATGAAGGATTTCAAAACTGGGGACACATTTTTAGGCTGAGAGGAGAAAGATGTAAAAAAGACATGAGGGGCAATTTTTTTACACAGAAGGTGGTTCACATGTGGAATGAATTTACTGAGGAAGAAATGGACGTGTGTACAGTTACAACATTTAAAAGACATTTGGATGAGTACATGAATAGGAAAGGTTTGGAGGGCTATGGGCCAGGAGCAGGCAGGTGGGACTATTTTAGTTTGGGATCAAGTTTAGCATGGACTGGTATGACTGAAGGGTCTGCTTCCATGCTGTATGATTCTATGACTTGTTCATAATTTATAGCAGATGATGCCTGAAAGTTCATATCACAGGTTAATAACTGAAACTTTGCACTTTTACTAACGGTCACAATAGTGCAACCTTAAATGTTCTTATTACAACTATTAAGCAACTTCATGCTCATTTTGTTTAACATAATTAATTTGCTGCATGTTATTTACAGTGTATTTTCTTTTGTAAGGTGACACTTTTGTAAACATTTAAATAATAAAGGTTGTTAAAAAAAATTGACTTGAAATGTGTAAGCAATTTGTATAACATAATTTAGCAGAAGGATACAAATGATATTATTAAAAGCAAGCTTATTTATGGAGCTTGTTTTCTTTACTATTAATTATTATTTGACTGTAGTGTTTTATATTACACAGATGTACAATAATTTCATGGTGCAATTCTGCAATTAATTGCCTTAGCCTCCCAACTCCTTAGCTAACAGGATTGTGGGAGTACCTTCACAACATGGACCTGCAATGTTTCAAAAAGAAAGACCATCAGTGTGTTTACAAGCACAGCCAGCGATGGGCAATAAATTCCAGTGTTCCTCGAGGGCAAATCCCTGATGGCAGAGTTCATGGTATGATCCAATTACAAGAGCTTCTTTCAAAGGTATCTTGAAATATGCTTCCTGGTGAATTTTCTATTTGATGGTGATCCGAGTATGATTTTATTGTGAAAGTGCTTAGACTAATCTTTCTGGATCTTTCTTTTACTTTAGTAGGACAGTGTCTGACATTGCACAGAAACATAACCACATTTGACATTCTTCACACTATGTTCCTGAGGAATCCACATTAGTTATGTTTTAGATTGATAACCTTTCATCAGGATTCTGCAAAGGTTATTGACCTGAAACCTTAATTTTGTTTCACTCTCCATAAATGCTGCCTGACCTCCAGCATTGTCTGTTTTTATTTCAGATTTCTGCCATCTTCAGTATTTTGCTTTTAGAAGCATTGATTCTGTTTGCCTGAAGTGGAATAGGCAGTTTGTCACCTGCAGACCTCTCACTACTTAAGCGTATAATGCTTGGCAAGACCCACAGTTAAGGCAACCACGTGTATATGTCAGGATGCATTTGACGATTTGCCACCTAAATTATCCACTTGTCAACAGCACGCTAGTAAGCTTCCTGGTTTTTATCCAGCCCGATCCACAATATCCACCCTACTGAATTGGGCATTAGCTTGCAAATTCATTGGAAAGAATCTGAAACCCCAGTGATAGATCTGGTCTTCTACATTCCAGGGATAAACTAGTCTGGTTAATTTAGCATAAATAACTTGGCCCAATCTTATATTGTCAGGAATATGGTCTTAGAGCCAACTCAACATTAAATTGTACTTAAATAAAACAGAGGATTCCTGATGCTAGAGATCTGAAACAGAAACAGAAATTACTGGTGAAAGTCAGCTGCTAAACCTGCTGATTAATGTAAGCTGCTGGATCTGCTGAGTTTGACCAGCAATTTTTGTTCTTATTTCAAATTGGCTTTGATCTTTCTCACCTCTCCAGTGGGATAGTTATCAAATAATGTAGAAGTGTGTGTTGGAGTCCTAGCTCAGCAAGCAACATCAAGACTTTAAAATTTGTAGAGAAGGTGTCTTCACACAATCAGGTTTATTTTAATTATAAGGTCAACGTTTGTCTTGCTACTTAGAGGTAAGAAGAGGATAAAATTAAGTTCCTATCAGCGGGCAAGTCAATAAGATCATCTTACTCCACCTGTCAGGCATTGAGTTAGGAGGTATGAGTGAGTTTTCAAGTTCAGTTCCTGGTCTGTGATATTTTAGCTCATCTCCTTATGCAGTTAACAAAAGTAAATGATTTTACACGGCAAACAACAGATCCCATAATTTAAAGAGTTGATGTACCAACTTTGGGTCAAAATGAGATTAAATTCTGCCTTAGTACACTTATATTTCAAGTTATCTCCCAACATTCATTTATTATTTCTTGGGAGCAGTGCCTCTTCTTCTGCTGCACTGAGGACTGTGTCGGTGCTGCATCGTGCTCCCACGAGGACCTCGAACAGTTCATCAAATTTACTAACACCTTTCACCCCAACCTCAAGTTGACCCGGGCCATCTCTGATACCTCCCTCTCGTTCCTGGACCTCTCCGTCTCCATCTCTCGTAACTGCCTCAAAAGTGACATCAATTTCAAGCCCACCGACTTCCACAGCTACCTGGGTAACACCTCCTCTCACTCACCTTCCTGCAAGAATGCATCTGATCCCGAGATGGGGCGTTTCACTTCTAGATATTCCAGATGTCCTGCTATTTCAAAGATTGCAACCCTCCAGTGATCAAAAATGCCCTCAACCACATCTGTTGTGTTTCCCGCACCTCTGCCCTCAAAACCCCTCCTCTCAACAAAAACAAAGTCAGAACTCCCCCGATCCTCACATACCATCCCACCAACCTCCGCATCCAACATTATCATTCTCTGCCATTTCCACCACCTACAATTCAACACCACAACCAAAGAGATATTTCCTTCCTCACCCCTTTCCACCTTTCCTATGGACCGCTCTCTCCGTGACTCCCTTGTCCACTACACACTCCCCACTAACGCCACCACCCCTAGCATCTTTCCCTGCAACCACAGGAAGTACTACACCTGCTTCTACACATCTGCCCTCACCTCCATTCAAGGCCCAAAGCAAACCTGTCATTTAAGGCAAGGGTTCGCCTGTACATTCACCAACTTGGTCTACTCTATCTGTTGCGCCTGATGTGGCCTCCTTTACATCGGCGAGACCAAGCGTAGACTCGGAGACTGTTTTGTAGAGCATGTGTGCTCTGTACATGACAAACAACACCTCAGGAGCAGCAGATACAGTAGACCAAGTTGGTGGATGTACAGGTGAACCCCCGCCTGAAATGACAGGTTTAATTTAAAAAAACATTTTAATTTCACCAGCTTTTGTTTGATTTCTCAATATATTTCATAATTTTGCATTCTGGACATCTGCTATCAATTTATCTGCATCAGCAATGTAAAAAATATTTACTTTGAGTGTTTGCATCAGTAAGCTCCATCTGAGCAATCTTGGATTTCATGTTTTAAACTTTTCAATGCGTGCTAACAGATTGTGTTCAGTATAGATTAATGCTTCATAGCAATCCTGTCGAATGTAGAATTTAAAATGTTAAATAACAAATAGTAATTCCAAAACCTCCTTTTCTATTGCAGACTACTTTCACTGGTGTTGGTTTAATTTCTTAGAAAAGTTTCCCGATCTCACGATGAGGGTGTACTTCCCCTGAGTCAGTACCATGAATTGGCACTTTAAATGACTTGGTAAAATAAGGAGCAGTCAACTCTGGTTCATTTTTTAAGCTTGCCTTCAGCGTCGTAAAGACTACTTGGCACTTTATTGACAGGACAGTTTTTGCCTATTTCCATGAGAAATTGGTCAAAAGGTATAACTATTTTACTAAAGTTAATTGCAAATTTCTGGATAAATGCAGTGTCCTAAAAATCTCATGATCTCCCATATATTTTATGGAACAGAGAATTCTACCAGAGCCTTTACTTTTGCTGTTCTTGGCAATACTTGCCCTTGCTCACAATATGTCACGGGTAAGTGATCCTTTATCTAATTCACTTTTTATGAGATTTGTTACAAGCTAGTTAAGTGCAATTAAATGCTTGTCCTGTATGTTACTTATTTTGTGTCAATAAATTGATTCATAAGCCTTTGAAATATAGATGGGGCATTTCACATCCCAAATGACATCACTCAACACTAATGTAGCCGATCTGGACAAGTATTTCTTTAGCTCTTGATGTTAGTGGTAACTTGCGAATGCTTCTTCAACAAATCAATTTTAGAAAGAATTGTCAATGCAATCTTCTGGCAGAGAAATTGGGTACAGATCTTCTTTCATGACTGCATTTATTTTTCTATAACCTATGCAAAACCTAATTATCTATCCAACGCAGGAACAAACCTCTGTTTGCACCTTGTATTGTTTTTCCAGTCTCAGTCAATAAGTATCTTGCATCATTTCTACTGATTCTTTTACTTCATTCCAGCTAACATCGAATACCTCGGAGTACCACTGCAGATTCTCATATGCTCCCTAAGCAAACTAACTAGATCTACATAGAATCACAGAATTATTACAAAGCAGAAGGAAGCCATTCAACACATTATTCCTGTACTGGCTCAATGGCCCATTCTGGCTCTACTTTCAATTGCCAATCTCCTGCCTTTTCCTATTTCCCAGCACACCATTATAATAAAAAAAAACATCCAGTGCCTTCTTGAATGTCTCAAATGAACCTTTCACCACTTTTCAAGGCAATGTATTCCATAACTTATCAACTTGCAGTGTGAAAAGAGTTTTTGCTCACATCGCCCTTAATATGCAATTAATCATTTGAATATTAATTTTACAAGCAGAAACATCTTCACTCTATCTACTTTATGCAGCTGGCTCGTAATTTTCGAATACCTCAATTGGATTTCCTCTCAGTCTCCTTCTATTCAGGAAGAAAAGTCTCAACATAATCTATCCTCTGAGTTGGAGTTTCTTCATCCTGGAACCATTCTCGTAAATCACTTCAACACTACCTCCAATATTATTGATGCTAATGATACCGTGTGCTTTACTTGCTACTCTCTACCTGTCTGCCACTGTCAGTGATCTGTGCTCATATATATCCAAGTCCTCTGCTCCTCCACCCCCATTGTCTTTCCTCTACATGTGAGACCAGTGAGTCAAACCATTTCTATACTGGCTACTCAAATTGTAGGAGTTTCATTTTGTGAATTGTTTGCTTCTCTTTCACCTTAGTTGTCTCTGTCATCCTCTACCACTCTTATAACCAGATGTGCTTATTCTTTCCTATTTTCTTCAAAGATATAACTTCAAAGATGTAATTGATTTTTCTTCCTGTGATCAGGGATATCTATCAGATAATCACTTTACAAACTCTCTTAACTATTTTATAGTAATGACTGAATTTTACTTTCAGCGATTCACCTTGTAGAGAAACAATACCAATACTTCATCCCCTGCTTGAGATGTACTCATTGCACTATATTCATCAATTCATTCTTTCATTTTTTGGTTGTGAAGTATTTAAACCTGACTTGTGACTTTATATGCTCCTGTAAATCTGCCTAGAAACATGGCCACATAAACCAACATTGTGAGTTTATCTTATACTATTAGGAATATTTCCTTAATCAGTTTGGATGGACATCTTATCTCTTGGATGTAGATCAAATGAAATGATCAAAATAGAGTCATTTGGAGACACTCTAGTGGCAAATGGCAAGAAATCTAATTCTTTGTCCCATTCCTCTGGGTGTCCATGCAAATAGGCTTTAATTATTACATTGAGAGTTTGATGATCTCTTTACAAATTTCACTGTGTTTGTGCCGAATGGGTACTAGCCTCATCTGTTTTATACCCAGACGCTGATTATGTCCAAGTTAGAACCTTGTTTATATTTCAATTGGTTGTTTATAATGAGTAAAAAAGCTGAGTTCTTTCCCTTTACTATCTTACTTCTAATTGCCCTCAAAAGAATATTCTCTGGAAATTGGATTGTCATTTCTATAATTGTAAGGAAGTACTGATGTCCTGCTTTCATTTTGGCTAATGGCCCTACACAACCTATTAATGCTTGACTATTAATGTTTCTTCAAAATACCGGTATGGATTTTAGAGGTGCCAGTTTCATTACATGCTGTGACATCTCTACCACCTGACATGCATGACACATTTTATGGAATCATACTGTGTCCTTATGTATTCTTGGCCATGTAAAATGCTAGTTATTGATGCTTGAGTTTTTTATATTCCTATACATCCCGCTGTAAGAAATTTATATGCCTCTCAGATATCTCCTTGCAATATTTAGCTGGTTCCGCTATATGACGAGCAACCATCCACTCCTCATCCACATATCTGTAAGGGTGCCTCCAGAATTCCATTCCTAATACAATAGCCCTCTTGAACTCCTTCGGCTTTAGCTTCAGTTGTGAGCTACCTGTATTAACATACTTCACTCTGGAATAAATACAGAAAGTTTTGGAGAAACTCAGTGGGTGTGACAACACTTGTTGAGACAGAAAGAGTGTCAATGTTTCAATTCAGATATGACTATTGGTTCACACTTAGGTTTGTACCCTCTGTGCTTTTTCTAACATGCACTGTTATTTCTTGCACTAACACCTTTCTCTTTTGCCTTGTCATTAATCTTTGGTTGACCACGTCTGCCCAAACTTGGGCCTTTGCTGTCAGCATTTAGATTAAAATCTTTTTATTTCTCTATTTGTGTGGCTCATAAGAACACCAGCTCCTGCATTGTTCGGGTAGAGACCGTCCAATGGTACAAATCCCAACATTGTTGGTACTGGTGCCCCAAAATCATAACACATTTCTCCTTGTGTAACACATCATTCTCTCTACTGATCTACCCTAGGCAAGTGTACACTTAACTCAAGTAATAATCTGGATATTAATTTATAATTATAATTTATTAATTTCTTAATTCGGTATCTAGCTCATCATGCTGAACTGTATTCCTTTTGTCCATATTATTTATGCCTCCAGCACCTACAAGGACCACAACAACTGGATCCTCCTCCTGCTGCATATTTTGCACCAGTCCAGAGCAGATATCCTGGACCCTGGCACCGAGCTGGCAACACTGAACTCACACTCTCTTGATGCACAGAACGGTGTCAATCCACCTGACTATATCGTTCTATATTACCACTACATTTCTCATTGCATCCCCAACTTGAGTGGCTTCCAGTATCACGTTATCATGGTCAGTTTGCTCAGCCACCCGTTCTCATCCATACAAGCTGGAGAAATCTCAAACCGCTCAGACGATTGCAACGCTGAGGCTCCCTTAACCTCCCTCACTCACAGTCACACTCTCCAGTCCCTGAACCCTGAACAGATCAGAGGACCCTACCCTAAGACATGTGATTGCCTCCTGGCACAAAGAATCTAGGTAACCCTCCCCCTGCTCCTCAGTTACCCTCAGTGAGACCCAGTGCGGTAATAGGCTAGGCTTTTGTTCCAGAAACTGGAGGAGCACTCCATTGTTATTGCCTTCTTGTAAAAGCTTCTCTCCATAATACTACAACCTGTTTCCAATCATCTTTTCATCCCTGCAGTTTGATGACATTGTCAAGTCTGTGAATGTGAATATCATTTCCTACTTGTTCAGTGGCATATTTTTATGTTCTTGATAATAGTTACCTGTAAATTAGTTGTTATTCAATTGTAAAATGCAAATCCAATTCTGTGTCAAGGCTGCAAACTTTAATTATAAATCAGGTACGTATGGTGGTTCATTAATAAAATCCAGCTGTGTACACGATTCATGAAGAAAAAATTATCCATGCATTCAGTAGTTGGCCGTCTCAGTGGATCAAATGTGTTGCATAGAGTCATCCAACTGGTAGTGAAATTCTCTAGATGCTTTTTATATGGCACTTGAGCTAGCATTTTGCTGAGGCAATTTACTCTATAGCTCCATCTAAAATGTGTCAATGCTATCATGTTTTTCAGTCACGTATTACTGAAGTTTAGCAGACTGGTGGTTGTTGTCAGCTACAGCATTTCAAGGATACTTAGGAAGTATCACCGCGCAAGTATTCTCTAAGTACAGCATATATTTTTGCTGTTATTCTACGTTCTGTTCTTAATAGATGAAATAATTACACTGATTAGTGAACCTGTTTTAGCACAAACAACAAGCTAATTTAGAGACACAGCAATGTTTGGACAATGGAGGATGTCGCCTTGTATAAATTGCTTGAGAAAAAATATCAACCAAGAATGAAGCATGCCAGAGCCAGGGAATGGAAAATGGAAAGCTTTAGGTAAGCATACACCAGATGTTAGTGTGCTGACAAAACTGTTTCCAATTAGCTCTGCAGTGCAGCATGAAAGCTCAATTCACAGATAGACTTTAAAAGGCATCAAATAACTTGAAATATATTACTTAGTTCACTTTGGCTTAGGTCAGTCAAAATGGAATTTTAAACTTTGATGCAAACAAAAGTACACACTTGATTTGTACTTTATAGTCTACAAAAGGCATGTGAAGTCTTCATTAATCAATTAGTTTCATTAATCAAGACCATGCATTTTCTTTCAAATGTAGGATTCTTACAGAGTGTTAATGCAACAATATTAGTTTAATTGCCAGTGATAGTGCAGAAGGCTGTTTGGTCTACCTTCAATAATTTATCCATCTACCTAGATTGACCTTGAAGTCTCTCAACTGCAACACCCCATAGCTTAATTGTGGCTTACCTGGTAGCACTCTTACTTCTGAGTTATAAAATTATGCAGTTAATGAACCAGGTACATTTTGGGGGGAAAAAAAGCCCAACTTCACAGAATTGAGCATTATGTTCTATTCTGACAATCCAGTGCAGTAGTGAAGGAATGTCAGGGGTGTCTTTTTGGATGAATTGTGAAGCCAATGCCCTGTCTTCCCTCCCTGGTGGATTTAAAATATCTCATGGCATTATTTTGAAAAAGAACAGGAGTGTTAACCCCATCTTCCTGTTCATTGTTTATCCATCAATCATCATCAGAAATAAAAGAATACCTGGTTGCCATATTGCAGTTTGTGGGAGCATGCTGCAGGGAAGCTGACTGCTGCCTTTCCCATTTACAATGGCTCCTACACGTCACTGTCCTGCATTGCCAGGCAATGGGGCATCATGAAAGTTACTGAATAAAGCAAAGGCTTTCTGTTTTTTCTTTCTTATCTACTTGATTCATACATTATTCCAGACTTACGCTTAAACTGTTTGGCAGGCCGTTCTATATTAAGGGAGGTAAGAAACAAACAAGAAACAAAGAAACCTTCAGCACAAGAACAGGCCCTTTGGCCCTCCAAGCCTGCGCCGATCAAGATCCTCTGTCTAACCTGTCATCTATTTTCTAACGGTCTGTGTCCATTTGCTCCCCGCCCATCCATGTACCTGTCCAAATCTATCTTAAAAGACGCTAACGTGTCTGCGTCTACCACCTCCGCTGGCAACGCATTCCAGGCACCCACCACCCTCTGTGTAAAGAACTTTCCACACATATCTCCCTTACACTTTCCTCCTCTCACTTTGAACTCATGACCCCTAGTAATTGAGTCCCCCACTCTGGGAAAAAGCTTTTTGCTATCCACCCTATCTATACCCCTCATGATTTTGTAGACCTCAATCAGGTCCCCCCTCAATCTCCGTCTTTCTAATGAAAATAATCCTAATCTATTCAACCTCTCTTCATAGCTAGCACACTCCATACCAGGCAACATCCTGGTGAACCTCCCCTGCATCCTCTCCAAAGCATCCACATCCTTTTGGTAATGTGGCGACCAGAACTGTACACAGTACTCCAAATGTGGCCGAACTAAAGTCCTATACAACTGCAACATGACCTGCCAACTCTTGTACTCAATACCCCGCCCAATGAAGGAAAGCATGCCATATGCCTTCTTGACCACCCTATTGACCTGCGTTGTCACCTTCAGGGAACAATGGACCTGAACACCCAGATCTCTCTGTTCATCAATTTTCCCTAGGACTTTTCCATTTACTGTATAGTTCTCCCTTGATTAGGTAGATTATGTCAGTTTTCCTCTTAAGTTTTTGAAACAGCTGTCAACATTCAACTGCTGTTTTTGTCAATCCCAAGGCTGTAGCACTGTTAGAGAAGTACTGAACAGAATACAATAACAAGCTAAGCATATAAAGTATCCACGTCAGTCTGTGGACTGAATCTTGCCAAGTAATTGCATTAAACCGTTTTGGCATTGAAAGAGCATTCCCACAATTGTTCTGCAGTATTGAAATTTGTAGTTGTAATAGGCATCTAAGGTTTAGGTCTGATGTTAAATTAACTTAAAAAGTACAATATCTTTAAAAGATAATGGATGTTTATTTATTCAGTCTAAATAATCAATTCTGTGTTTTTTCCAGAAGCTGAAAACTATTTCAGCTGTCAGAAATTACCGTGTCTCAGTTTTTGAACTTTCCTCTCCAGGGGCTGGAATTCATTCTCAGCTGAAGGAAAATTGCTGGAATTACTCACTATTGAATGAGGCATTAAACTGAAGTGTATGTAAAAGTCCCTCAGCCCTCTTCAAAATGCAGAGGTGTCCTTTAAATAATACCGTACAACTGTCTAATGGTGTACAAAAAACACCAAAGAATCCCGGATGCTGGAAATCAGAAATTGCAGGAAAGTCTCAGCAGTTCAGGCAGTATCTGCGGAGAGAAAACAGAGTTACTGTTTCGGGTCCACAAGTTCTGAAGAATGGCCACTGGACCTGAATTATTAACTATTAACCATCTCTCTGCAGGATGCCGCCTGACCTGCTCAACTTTACCAGCAATTTCTGATGTTGTTTCTGTTTAATGGTACGTTTCCTGACATTGTAGAAGTGACTTCAGAAGCAATTCACTCCCTCAGAACATGTCACGGAGAGAATGTATGGGCGTATTCTCCTATTTTCATTTAAAGTATTTTGTCAAGTGAGGCTCATGGCATCTTGACTTTGAGCAAAATTTTTCAAGCCACCTTTTATTAGTCACCTTATTAATTATGCAGTCAGTCTCCTCAGTGTGCTTCTCATTGAATTGCACAATGCAAGAGGTGGAAATAGTCTCACTTTTCAGGCTTGGTGGTATTCATACCATTGGTATCTAGTTGTACACCAACTCGGTTTCTGCTCTTTACACACCGTGGTGCTCAGCTATTGGTTCTGAAGAAATAGCCCAAAAGTATGCTTACTCCATGCTTTATGGACAGTGGCCTGGGGGTGCTGGTGAATATAATGATGGCTCAGTTGTTAATACTGCTACGTCACAGCACCAGGGATCTGGGTTCAATCCTACCCTCGGGCAACTGTCTGCATGGAGGTTGCACATTCTCCCCGTGTGTGCATGAGTTTCCTCTGGGTGCTCCAGTTTCCTCCCACAGTCCAAAGATGTGCAGGCTAGGTGGATTGGCCATTCTAAATTGCCCGTAGTGTTCAGATATGGTAGGTAATAGGTGGGATGCTCTGAGGTTCAGCCAAAGGGCCTGTTTTCATGCTGTAGGAGTTCCAAAAAAGGACTATCCTTGTTCCTGCAGATCACCGAAGGATAGCACGTTTCCAGGCACAGGCAGCCTGGGTTCCCGGTGTTAAACTGGGTTAAACAGAATGAACAGTGGTACAGGGAAAAGGATAATAATCTTCTGTACTTCGCAAGAGTAAAGGACCATCTTAATCTAGGGAGCTGTTGAGGCTGTTCATTAAGTATATTCATGACCAAGATAGAATTTTAATCAATAATGGGATCAGTGGTTATAGGGCTATAGGAAGAAAGTAGAGTTGAGGACTCTCAGACCTGCTATGATCTGATTGAATGTTGTAGCAGACTTGATGAGTTGAATAGCCTACTTCTGATCCTACTTCTTATTGTTTTATTCAACCCACTAAGAATTGCTTCTCTTTGATTTTCAGACTGGCTATTTCCCTGAAGCACATGTTTGTGTTTGCCCTGTAAACTGCTGGTACATGCTGTAGATGTGACATTGATATATCCCTGCACTGTATAGCAACATGCCCATGGCACTAAAAGAGCAATACAAGCCACAGAAGCTGGTAGCCTCCAGGAAACTGCAAATTGAGTGAGTGTCAGGAAAACAACCTAAGACGATGTATCCCATATAAATGTATGAGATGCATGCGTGTCCCTGTCTGTAAAGTGACTTGGCAGAAGCACGTGCATCCGTAAGCATCAAAACCAAGTGTTAATGGGCTGAAAGTAGTGTGAGAGTTTAAGAGTGAACATAATGATGTAGTGAAGCTGGTTGTTTGCCATTTCCAATTTGCATAGATGTAAGGTCAAGGTAGATGCTGGCCATGGACCATGCAAGAGCATTGTGCTGCATACACAGTTGAATGATACCTGATACAAGCTCTCATTGAACTGTAGCTACCACGTACCCACTCTGACTTTGATGGCAAATCACGCCCCCTCGTTTCTTGGGGAAGGAGAAAAGAATTAGAAATGGTATAGAAGTAAGGTGAGTTGAGCAAACCATGAATTGCACATGGATGGAAATAAAGTGCTCACTGCTCAATAGCAAGATTCTGAGGTCATCAATTAAAACTTCAGGTGAAAATTGTAAAGCAGGTTCTTGGTGTCGCGATTCTGATTTTTCATTCTTGCTCTATGTTCCCAACATCCTTGCTATTGCCCATGCCGTATCAGAGCGTAAAATTCCACTCTAACTATGTTCCCTTACTGCCCATGCTCAACATGCTTTATGATAGAATAAATTTGTGTTTCCCTCCCTTGGAGAGTGGGAGCCAATTTATTAACCCTAGCAAAACTGTTTAAATAAAAATCATTTGATGATTTTGAATGCAGACAATGAATTGGTTTCCTCATCATGTTATTTATTCACCAGTTCAAAGTCACTTCCAAATAAAAGATGGTGTTTGTATTCATTCCAACATACTATGTTGTAGTTTAACACCTTGAAAGTTTGAGACAACGAATGTCTGTTATTTCAGTTTTGTATTCACACACCTCTGGAATATTTCCTTTTGCCCCTCTAGAACTTTCAATCCACAGATGTCAGCTGACCCTGAGCCTGCTATCTTTTTCAGCCTCAAAAATAGTTTACAATTCAGAATAAGACATGTTGGTACAGGACATGACAAAGGTTTTGAGACTGAGAAAGACATTTACGTAAACATAAGTCTTCATTGGATGGCACAAATTACTTTGACTACACTTGATATTCGCTCTGCCTGGTGTCACAGCTAAGTTCTATTAGACAGATCTCCAGTTCCAGGAAAACTGTGAACTCTCGAGATATGTTAACTTTTAAGAATTATTGAACTTTTGTATTGATTTCACTTGAGCAAATATAGCTGCACTATTTACATATTGGAGACTGCCTGAAACAAGCTCTACAAATATCGGCCTGTTCCTAATCAAAAGTTTCCCCAGAGATACATTGCATTCAACGTTTATGTCTTTTTACCAGAACTGACCTAACTTTGGTTTTAAGTTATTGTAACCAATTTATTTTCCCATTGTCAAAACACTGACTCAAATCAAATTTGAGCTGTTGGTTAATTCCTTCCTAAATCGGTTCAGAATTGAAAAGCCAAAGAAATTTTTTTTTTCTCTAGTATTTACTTTGCTCATTCTCGTTCATTTTAAGCTTCCATACAGAGCAGTACACATCTCCTATATTTAATATCCATGTGCATGATCTTTGTTTGAGAATTATAAGAAATAGCTTTTTCAAACCAATTCATCTTACCTCATCAATCTCCAACTGACTGAATTATCATATTATTTTTATAACAATTTATTTTATTATCCGATTCTGCTGTATCTATCTTAATACATTTTTTTCCAGGCCCAGGAGTAATTTAGAAGGGTTGCTGGCTAGAATGAGCGGCTTCACCAATTCCTATCCTGACCTGTCCCCAAATGTAAAGGTTGCATCTTTCCAGCCCTGTAATGGAGGACCTGGAGGCGTGGGATATAGAATAATAAAGGACAGCAATTTCTGACAGATCCCTGATTTATTCTCACTGTCTTTGTACTTTTCCAGGGACAGGCAGGGGATCAGATGGGTTGCCTGTTATTTTGTTAAAGCTCAATTACAGGTGACTTTTGTGGCCACTTGTTACTGCCAGAATGTCAACTGATGCACACTGAGGCTGCCAGCTTAATAGATTTGGCTTCTCTGTGGCAGTATTGTGGGGAGCATTTTAATAGGGTTATAGTCTCCATATTCTACTATCAGAGGGGCAAGCAAGAAGAAGTCACAATCATAGCTGCACTCAATCTGCAGGAGGAGTTTCCCCTCCGTCTGATGAGCCTGTCACCTGGGATTTTGTTTATTTCTGTTCTACTCTGTAGCAGCGCACTGAGGGATCCTCCTCATGTTGAGGTCCTGGTCGCTGACATGGCTCAGCAGAACTGCTGCTCATGGATCCAGCCAGCTGCTTGCCTTCTGTTTGGGGCCTGCAGCATTGCATTCCCAGCCTGACAAGCTTGATAGGACAGACTTGGGACCTTCACTTGAAGTCCCAAAGTCCATGCTAAAAATTGGACCAGAGATGCTATCATCTAAACACATGGCTGCAGGAGTACAACTCCACCAGTTGCATTTGATTCTGCTAAGAGATCTTGTATTGCTCATATTGAGTGCTCCTCACGGAGAACTTTGCTGTTTGGAATCAGCCTTAATCTATATAGCCACAAAAATTATTACTTTCACAATTTCAAAGTTTGTTATGCTATTGCTACTGTGCAAACTGTTGAAGCTGTGGGCTGACATGTTCCTGGCTCTTGATGGGCTCCATCCAAGGATCTTAAAGAAGCGGCTGGGTTGATGGATAATGTGTTGGTTTTAATAAAAGGTTGAGTGGTTAACCCACTTCATTCCCACCCCACTCCTGAGCTCACAATGCAGAGGGCAGTTAAGGAACAAAGTCGGCTGCCCCTCGATCATGCATGAATAAAGAGTTGAGGCTCAACTGAGATTATTAAAAACTGAAAATAGACAATCCACGCTTGATTAGCACAGGCTGGCAGACAGGAGGAGCCAGGCCATTCTTTAAAAGCATTTATAGAAAGGGATATACCATATTCACAAGGTGCTGTTTGTGCATCAGGAGAAGATTGGTAGCAGATAGTGAAGGGGACTGTCGGAGAATGCAGAACAATATAGATAGATTGGAGAGTTGGATGGAGAAATGGCAGATGGATTTCAATCCAGGCAAATGTGAGGTGATGCATTTTGGAAGATCCAATTCAAGAGCGAACTATACAGTAAATGGAAAAGCCCCGGGGAAAATTGAAGCACAGAGAGATCTGGGTGATCAGGTCCATTGTACCCTGAAGGTAGCAATGCAGGTCAATAGAGCGGTCAAGAAGACATATGGCAAGCTTTCATTCATCGGTCAGGGTATTGAGTACAAGAGTTGGCAGGTCATGTTACTGTTGTCTTGGACTTTGGTTCAACCACATTTGGAATACTGTGGACAGTTCTGGTCACCACATTACCAAAAGGATGTGGATGCTTTGGAGAAGGTGCAGAGGAGGTTCACCAGGATGTTGCCTGGTATGGAGGGTACTAGCTATGAAGAGAGGTTGAGTAGATTAGGATTAGTTACATTAGAAAGACGGAGGTTGAGGGGGGGACCTGAATGAGGTCTACAAAATCATGAGAGGTATAGACAGGGTGGATAGCAAGAGGCATTTTCTCAGAGTGGGGGACTCAATTACTAGGGGTCAAGATTTCAAGGAGAAAGGGAAAAAGTTTAAGGGAGATATGCGGGGAAATTTCTTTACACAGAGGGTGGTGGGTGCCTGGAACGCGTTGCCAGCGGAGGTGGTAGAGTTGGGCATAATAGCGTCATTTAAGATGTATCTAAGCAGATACATGAATGGGCAGGGAGCAGAGGGATACAGATTCTTGTAAAATAGATGACAGGTTAGACAGAGGATCTGGATCGGAGCAGGTTTGGAGGGCTGAAGGGCCTGTTCCTGTGCTGTCATTTTCTTTGTTCTTTGTTCTTTGAGAATTCCCCAAAAGATAGTACCACCCCTTTCCTTCACATCCACCTGCTCTGAAATACCCACCCTGATACCCCTTGTCCCCTTCAATAAGCTCTTCAAGCCCTCATCAACCCAATAACTTGAATTTCCTATGCTCGAGTCCAAGCTGTCTTCCTTGTGGCCTACCCACATATCTAATCAAGCTGTTCCAGCTACAACAGAACAACCATCCTGTCTTGAGACGGATGAACACAGCAGGCCATCCTGAAGCAAGCCATCCTGTCTTGGATGTTTCTTCACTATCACTGGGTGAAATTCCACCATGGACTGCTGCAGTTCAAGAAGCAAGTTCACCATCCCCTTCCCAGGGGTATGTATTGCTCGGTAATAAATAACGTACAATACTGATGCTCACATCCCTTGAAGAAACATAAAATAAATGAATATTGAGAGGTGTGAGACTTGGGAATGCATTAAAATGTCATGTCTTCCCAAGTACCTGCTGTTCTTGTTCCACTAGCAGGGGGCATCATGTGCTCGTAATGTTGTCAAAGTAGTCTGAGTGGAGTTACTGCAATATATCTAGTAGATGCTGCATGCTGCAGTCAGTATGTGGAACAGACAGAGAAAATGTGTCAGACAGTGGATGGATTGTCAATCAAGTGTGCTGCCTTGTCTTGAACTTCTTGTGTTATTGAAGCCTCATTTATAAATGGAGAGCATTCCATCACATTCCTGACATGTACCTTGTAGATGGTGGGCATGCTTTGGGGAGTCAAGAAGTCAATTACTCACCACAGAACACTCAGCCTCTGAGAATAGTCTTGTACTTACAGTATTTATGTTGCTGTGCCAGTTATATTTCTGAACATTCTGACCTGGTCCCCCTCCATCCCCAGAATGTTAATGGTGGGGAATTCAATGGCAGTAATGCCATTGATGTCAATTTTAATTAAAATATATTCCTGTATTTTGATGAAGACTTTAGAGATCGGGTAATTGACTATGCTGATGAGAATCTGAAATGTGCTATTATCTACTCTGACCTCAATAGTCGTGTGGAGAGCAGGGAGCTCTGTTTCCATTTCATCTTGTTTCTGTTGTTAATATTGCTTAAAAGAAAATTACAGTTCTGGCCTGAGCTTGTATGAAGAGCAAAAGAATCCAACCTAAAACAAAATGTGCACCTTTGGGAAACATAATGGGAAATTGAATTCTGAATCTCAAATTGGGATTTATAAATAGTCCCATAGAATTCTACTAACCTATCTAAGTGGTGCTGTCCCTATGAATTTGTATATAGTTGAGTGATGCACATCCTCTGGTATTGCTTTTATCCTCTGAACAGGGCTGGACTGTCAGTTTTGTAACAACTACAGTTCTCTTTGTGTGAAGGTACTTTTTTATCACAGGGTGTAGCACGGTGACTCAGTAGTTAGCCTCAGTACCGGGGACCTTTGGAAACACTGTCTGAGTTTGTACATTCTCCCCATCTCTGTGTGGGAATCCTCCAGGTGTTTTGCTTTCCTCCCACATTCTAAAGATGTGCATATTGGAGTTGATTGGCCATGCTAAATTGCCCATAGTGTCCAGGGGTGTGCAAGCTAGGTGGATTAGCCATGGGAAATGCAAAGTTAAAGGTATAGGGTAGATGGTTCGGGCTGTGTGGGATGCTCTCAGAGGGTTGGTATGGTTTTGATGGGCTGAGTGGCCAGCTTCCACACTGTAAGAATTATTTGATTACAATACAAGGGGAGCAAAGTGAAAAGTTCAACACAATAACGTATTAATTGATAATAAATATGAACACAAGTCCCTTGTGTAACTCAGCTTTTGCTAGTCATTGAATTGTCAACACTCGACAAATTTGTGGGGGGAAGGAAATACTGCTGATCCAAATGTTGCACACAGATTTCATTTAAAATATACAGCAAAGCTGGTTGTGAAATTAGCTCGTTTAGCTTTATTTTTGAACACATTCATTTTGACTTATCGATCTCTTAATAGAGATCAATAAAATAACTAATCTAATTCCATTACATTTCTGTTTGTAATAAGTTTATTTAATTACTCTCAATCTGTTTCATAAAGATAAGAGTGAAATTAATTTATTGCGAGCCAAACATTAGATTGGAAATTCTTTGAAACAAAAATTGAAATGATAGTTACTTTTTACTGCAGTAAGCTGGTAGAATAAATCCATTGTAGTACAGTAGGCATTACAAAAGAGAAAGTGCTAGAAAAGCTAAAGGGTCTAAAAATTGATAAATCTCCTGGACTCGATGGGCTACAACCTAGAATTCTGAGGGAGGTGGCTGAGGAAATAGTGGAGGCTTTGGTCGTGATCTTTCAAAAGTCACGAGTCAGGGTAAGTCCCAGATGATTGGAAAATTGCTGTTGTAACTTCCTTGTTTAAGAAAGGATCAAGGCAAAAGATGGAAAATTACAGGTCGATTAGCCTAACCTTGGTAGTTGGTAAGATTCTAGAATCCATTGTCAAGGATGAGATTTCTAAATTCCTGGAAGTGCAAGATCAGATTAAAACAAGTCAGCGTGGTTTTAGTAAGGGGAGGTCGTGCCTGACAAACCTGTTAGAATTCTTTGAAGAGGTAGCAAGTGTGTTAGACCAGGGAAACCCAGTAGATATTATCTATCTAGGCTTCCAAAAGGCCTTTGATACGGTGCCTCACGGGAGGCTGCTGAGCAAGGTGAGGGCCCATGGTGTTCGAGGTGAGCTACTGGCTTGGATTGAGGATTGGCTGTCTGACAGAAGGCAGAGTTGGGATAAAAGGCTCTTTTCTGGAATGCAAAGGGATCTGGCAGTGTTGGTCCAGGATTCTCTAAAGGTTAACTTGCAGGTAGAGTCTGTAATTAAGAAAGCGAATGTAATGTTGTCACTTATCTCAAGAGTATAAAAGCAGCGATGTGCTTCTGAGGCTTTATAAGGCTCTAGTTAGGCCCCATTTAGAATACTGTGTCCAATTTTGGGCCCCACACCTCAGGAAGGACATACTAGCCCTGGAGTGTGTCCAGCGGAGATTCACACGGATGATCCCTGAAATGGTAGGTTTAGCGTATGATGAACGGCTAAGGATCCTGGGATTGTACTCATTAGAGTTTAGAAGATTGAGGGGAGATCTAATAGAAACTTACAAGATAATGTATGGTTTAGAAGGGGTGGATGCTGCGAAGTTGTTTCCGTTAGGCGGGGAGACTAGGACCCATGGGCACAGCCTTAAAATTAGAGGGGGTAAATTTAAAACTGAAATGAGACGACATTTCTTCAGCCAGAGAGTGATGGGCTTGTGGAATTCATTGCCGCAGAGTGCAGTGGAGGCTGGGACATTGGATGCCTTCAAGGCAGAGATTGATAAATTCTTGATCTCAAAAGGAATCAAGGGCTACAGGAAGAATGCAGGGAAGTGGTATTGAAATGCCCATCAGCCATGATTTAAATGGCGGAGTGGACTTGATGGGCTGAATGGCCTTCCTTCCACTCCTATGTCTTATGGTCTTATGGTAGTACACCAAGGGTTGTACATGTCAAAATGAAATAAATGCATTTACAAAATATTTCAAACATGTTAAATTTAAATGAGTCTTTTGGTGAATAAGGTCTTTTGGAAGGCATCTTTTGCGTTGCCATTTCTTACTTTTGTGTAGACAAAATGCTGTTGCATTATGTTGTAAGACGGGTGGTCTGAAAACTTATTGGACATAAACTGCTGACGAGATCATACTGCAGGTTAATATGTAATATACTGGAAACTGTACTGAAAACAACAAATGCTGGAGATCACAGTGGGTCAGGCAGCATCCATGGAGAAAGAGCAAGCTAACGTTTCAAGTCTAGATAACTCTTCATCAGTCAATGCAGTGTGGAGCACAGCAGGTCAGGCAGCATCAGAGGAGCAGGAAAGTCAATGTTTCTGGTTTACAGCCTTCATCAGGACTAGCAGGAATGGTCTGAATGTGAGTTGGAGTCCATGGGGGATGAGCCAGCTGGGTAGGAAAGTACTGAGAGAGGAGACTACTGGGCACTGAGAGAGTACTGAGGAGGGGTCACCAGACCTGAAATGTTAACAAAAACAAAATTACTGGAAAAGCTCAGCAGGTCTGGCAGCATCTGTGGAGGAGAAAACAGAGTTAACGTTTCGGGTCCGGTGATCCTTCCTCAGAACGTTAACTCTGTTTTTCCCTTCACAGATGCCGCCAAACCTGCCGAGCTTTTCCAGCAACTTTGTTTTTGTTCCTGAGAGAGGAACCTGAAAAGGCTTCTCAGCGGGGTTCTCAGTGACTAGGAGATAGCAAGAGCTGTAGATGCTGGAGTCAGAGCCAATGCAGTGTGAAGCTGGAGGAACACAGCAGGTCAGTCAGCATCAGAGGAGCAGGAAAGTCAATGTTTTGGGTTTACACCCTTCACCAGTCCTGATGCTCCTCCGATGCTGCCTGACTCTTCCTCAGAGCTGAAGCGAAGTGTGGAGAGGGCAACGTTTATGCTATTGTTTGGGGAATGGTGGGGGTGGTGTAGGTGGGCAGAGTGGGTGTAGGATGCTGTTGGAGAAAAGATGTTAATAGTTCAGATTAAGTGATTGGAATGTGAGAATAGCAGAACAATAGTGTGTCTCCTACCAGAGTTGGAAGGATAGTAGTTGGGATGGGAGGAGGGGATGACATGATAACAAATTAAAATAAATAATAATAGTAAAAGTAATAGTTCACAATTTAAAGGTGTCTAGAAGGCTGTAAATGCCTTGTCTGTCCCTAGCATGCTGCAGTGTTCCAGTGAATCACAGCACAAAGTGGACGCACAACATCTCATCTTCAGACAAGGCATTTTACAGCCTTCTGAACTTAATATTGAGTTCAATACCTTCAAATTATGAACTATTTTTTTCTTTTCTTTTAGTTTGTTATTGTGTTGTCCCTTCCTCCCACCCCAACTTCTGTCCTTTCAAGTCTGGTAGGAGACACACCATTGTTCTGCCATTCTCACTTTCCAATCACTTAATTTGAGCCATTAACATCTTTTCTCCACCAGCATCCTACACCCACTATCCCGCACGCCCCTCCCCGCTGCTCCCCAACTACTGCATAAATGCTGCCCCCTCCACACCTAATATGAAGATTCATCTAGACTCAAAGCAACAGCTTGCTGTCTCTCAATGGATGCTGCCTGACCTCCTGTGATCTCTAGCATTTGTTGTTTTCGGTACAGATTCCAGCCTCTGCAATAATCTGTTCCTATATTTTGTTTAATCAACCATCACATCTGTTTGGGGAATGCCTACCCTGAAGAAGTTTTGCTCTTCCCTGTGACAGGAATCCCGGTTGACTCTTTCACCGTGTACATCTCCGTTACTCTCCATTTCACTGCTGGTCTTTGACCAGGTATTTGCCAAAACTTCACTCCCACAGCCATGTTTCCTTCCTCAGTGGCTGCCAATGACTCAACTTTACCCCACATGGATTTCAACTCAAGTTTCACCCTTTGTGTTTCGAATCCGCCTAGGATTATAAATATCTCCAGGATGTACCAGGCTCCTTGGACTGCTGTTCCTGCTGGATCCCATGATTCTCCATCAATGCCAATTGCTGGTGTATGTGCACACTCCACTCCACCCTGCAGCAATGTTGGCTCATCCTCTCTCAAAGCTGCATCCGTCCCCAGCTTTGCTCCATCCTCCACCGCAACAAAAGCAATTTTCTCTTTCTTATGGACACCAAGGCTTGCGAGCTTCAGCTACTTATAGACTCCAACATCTGCCCAGCAGACTGCCCCTCAGTACCCACCCATTTCCAGCCTTCAGAGGCCATCACTTTTTGTCTCCCTGAGGCCACCTCCCCCAATCCCAGCCCTTGACATGTGTTCACCCCACATCTCCTAAACTTCCCCTCGCTGAGGTTGAACAAACTGTCATTGGCAAAGGACTCAATTTCAAACCCTTACGCCCCCACCTTAATGAATTTCAGGCTCATCATCATATCAAACAGTTTTTACACTGCTTTCGTATCCGCACTCACTTCTTTGGGCAGATGTCCCCCGACTCGTTCCACTGATCCCTTCGCCTACCCCCAGTATTCTCCTTCCCCTTGGACCCCATCCCCTGGCCTCTGACCTGCCCTCGATTTCTTCATTGGAAACTGCTGACATGACATCAGCTGTCTCAATTTCTCTGCTTCTCTCACCCACTCCAACCTGTCCCCTTCTCAAATTGCTGCACTTTGCTCCCTTAGCTCCAACCCTAACTTTGTATTCAAACCTGCCGACAAAGGTGGTACTGTTATAGTCTGGTGCACCGATCTTTACCTGGCAGAGGTTCAACAGCAGCTCCAACACTTCTTCCTACTGTCCCTACAGCCTGCTTCTACCTCCTTCCCAAAATCTACAAACCAGACTACCCAGGTAGGCCCATCATATCAGCTTGTTCTTGCCCCACTGAGCTCATTTCCCCTTATCTTAACTCCCATCCTCTCTCCACTTGTCCAGATCCTGTCCACCTACATCTGCAAGTCCCCTGATGTCCTCCACCACATTGACAATTTCCAATTCCCTGGCCCTAACTGTCTCCTATCCACCTTGAATGTCCAAACCCTATGTACATTCCCCACCAGGATGGTCTGAGAGCTCTGAGCTTCTTCCTTGACTAGAGGCCTGAACAGTCCCCATCCATCAATTCTCTTCTCCACCTGGCTGAACTTGTTCATTGAATCCCTAGAGTGTGGAAGCAGGCCATTTGGCCCATTGAGTCCACATTAACCCTCCAAAGAACAGCCTAGGTTTCTGTGTTAACCACTGCTGCCTCACGGCACCAGGGAGCCAGGTTCAATTCCACCCTCAGGTGACTGTCTGTGTGGAGTTTGCACATTCTCTCCGTGTCTGCGTGGGTTTTCTCCCAGTGCTCCTGTTTCCATCCACAGCCCAAAGATGTGCAGGGTAGGTGGATTGTCCATGCTAAATTTCCCATAGTGTTCAGGGATGTGTAGATGAGGTGGGTTTTAGGGGGATAGGTCTGAATGGCTCTGAGGGTCGGCATGGACTTGTTGGGCCAAAGGGCCTGTTTCCACACTGTAGGGGATTCTATGAATGTCGTGGGTCAGAGTATATTCGAATAAGATTTTCCTTCATAAAATATTTCCAGCCTTATAATGTATACACATCTTGGCTGAGAGGAACCAATTTTGTCAAAGGTGAGTGTGACACACCAAAATGATCACCATGACGTTCTGAGTTAATTCGACCAATTAAACTTCAGCCACCACTTTCCTCCAAATACAGGGACAGCAAAAAAAATTTTACTATAGGAGGACAGTGGGCTTTCCAAAGGGAAATGTAACGCACTAAACTGCTTGCCTTGAGTTTCCACAATGATTAGACAAATGAAAATTCAGCTACTATAATCCCACGATGAAAAATAATTTTCTTTGTGTCTGTTTATTGACTAGTACAATACTGTACTTGGAACATTTCCAAGTGCAGAAATGGTTTAAGGGAACAGAAAATTGAGAGATTTGAAATTATTGAAGTGCACAAGGCTGAAATAGGAGTGCGTATTTGATTCTACCAATTGAGGGCTCTTTTCAATCAACATTTGAAGAAAGTGGAACATACTTGAAGTCTTCTTTGAGATAGCCATGGAGAAAGATTAAGAAGGTGGAGGAACATCTGTGACAAAAATGTGGAACTACACCACTACAACCTGATCTTCCTTGTTAGAGGCCTCTGTTTCACTGTGGCCGAGTAAAGTGAGTAACCTGTGTGTAAATGTGGTGTGTGGAAAAAAAGACTTCACAACTTCAGTCCAATGGATCAACTGGCCAACTAGTATTGCAAATTTAACAAGATGAAAATCGTGCTAAATGGAATTTCCTGTTCATCTTATAGAATATGCAATACAGTGATTGTTGATAAAATACCCATCTGTAAATGGTTAACAATGATGTGCTAATTGACAAAGTTCACCATGACTGGAGCTGAAAAACTGCCAATTTGACTTGCTTTGTTAAATCTGAACTTTGGATGTTTAATGTATGTGCAGTGTGTATCTAAATGTGTATTCATTTATATGCATGCACATAGGAAATTTTAATACTTAAATAAAGAGAATACATAGAAGTATTGAATGATTACAGCACAGAGGACGCCAATCGGTCACATCGTCATGATTCTCTATAACAGTAACTTGGTTATTGTCAATCTCCTAGCTCTGTGCTTTCTCCACAGCACTGTGAGTTTTTGTTTTAACTATGTTTCCCAATCAATGCCATTAGCATTCTAAATCATTACCATTTACTGCTTAAAAATGCATCTGGGACTTTATCAGTCCCTTTAAGACAGTCAGGAAGGTGGTAGGTGCAGTAAAATGGCAGTAAAAGGCATGCGTGGAAAAATCTGTCAATACATCAACTTCCTTGAATGTTCAGGTACCAGTATTGGACTTGGGTGGGCAAACTCAGAAGTCAATGATACCAGGGTATAGCCCAAACAGGTTTATCTGAAAACACACAAGCTTTTGGAGCACACCCCCTTCGTCAGGTGCAGTGAGAACACATAGATCCAGCATTTATAGGTAGAGAGCCCAAAAGATCAGACAACTGGTGTGAATAAAAACCGAAAGAACTGCAAATGTTGTAAATCAGGAACAAAAACAAAAGCAGAAGTTGCTGGAAAAGCTTAGCAGGTCTGGCAGCATTTGTGAAGAAAAAAAATCAGAACTGAGGAAGGGTCACCAGACCCGAAACGTTAACTCTGATTTTTTTCTTCACAGATGCTGCCAGACCTGCTGAGCTTTTCCATTCAACTGTTGTGAATGGACTGTCAGATGATATGTTTCTGGAGGTTCCATGTAGACGCTAGAACGACGGTTGAATGGACACCGTGCAAAAAGTGCCAAACAGGGATGTTCCCTCCCAGCGGGAGGACAGATCAGCAGGCAAAGACATTCAGCTCGGATCTTTGGGTAAACGTCCTCCAAGGATACACAACAACGCAGAGTCACTGAGCAGAGACTGAAAGCCAGGATTGTGCCCATGAGAATGGCCTCAACTAGGATCTTGAGTTCATGTCGCACTATAGGTAACCCCACCTCACTATACACTTTCACACAAACACATACTCTCTCTCTCTCTCACACACACACACACATACACACTCTCACACATACACACACACTTTCTCACACAGTCTCTCTCTCTCACACACACACACTCTCACACATACACACACACAGTCTCTCTCTCTCACCCACACACACTCTCACACATATACACACCCACACACACAATCTCTTTCTCACACAAATACACACACACACTCTCTCTCACACACACACATACAAATACACACACTCTCTCTCTCTCTCTCACACACATACAAATACACACACACACACACACACTCTCACACAAATACAGTATGTAAATAGTCCAACTTGGGAAGGGGCCATACTGGACCTGGTTTTGGGGAATGAGCCTGGCCAGGTGGTTAAGTTTCAGTAGGGGATTACTTTGGGAATAGTGATCATAATTCCATAAATTTTAGAATACTGATGGACAAAGACGAGAATGGTCCTAAAGGAAGAGTGCTGAATTGGGGAAAGGCCAACCTTAGCAAAATTCAGCAGGAGCTGGAGAATGTGAATTGGGAGCAGCTGTTTGAGGGTAAATCCACATTTGATATGTGGGAGGCTTTTAAAGAGGGGTTGATTAGAGTGCAGGACAGACATGTCCCTGTGAAAATGAGGGATAGAAAGGGCAACATTAAGGAACCATGGATGACAAGTGAAATTGTGAGACTAGCAAAGAGGAAAAAGGAAGCATACATGAGGTCTAGGTGACTGAAAACAGATGAAGCTTTGGAAGAATATCAGGAAAGTAGGACCAATCTGAAACAAGGTATTATGAGGACTAAAAGGGGTCATGAAATATTTTTAGCAAACAGGGTTAAGGAAAATCCCAAAGCCTTTTATTTATACATAAGGAGCAAGAGGGCAACTACAGGAAAGGTTAGCCCATTCAAGGACAAAGAGGAGAAGTTATGTGAGGAGTCAGAGAAAATGAGTGAGATTCTTAATGAGTACTTTTGCGTCGGTATTCACTGAGGAGAGGGACATGACGGATGTTGAGGTTCGGGACATATGTTTGATTACTCTAGGTCAAATCAGCATAAGGAGGAGGAAGGTGTTGGGTATTCTAAAAGGCATTAGGGTGGACAAGTCCCCAGGTCCGGATGGGATCTGTCACAGGTTACTGAGGGAAGTGAGAGAGGAAATAGCTGGGGCTTTAACAGATATCTTTGCAGCATCCTTGACCACGGGTGAGGTCCTAGAGGACTGGAGAATTGCTAATGTTGTCCCCTTGTTTAAGAAGGGTAGCAAGGATAATCCAGGTAATTATAGACCGGTGAGCCTGACATTAGTGGTGGGGAAGCTGCTGGAGAAGATACTGAGGGATAGGATCTGTTTACATTTAGAAGAAAATGGGCTTATTAGTGATAGACAGCATGGTTTTGTGCAAGGAAGGTCACGTCTGACCAACTTGATAGAATTCTTTGAGGAAGTGACAAAGTCGATAGATGAGGGAACGGCTGTGGATGTCATATACGTGGACTTCAGTAAGGCGTTTGATAAGGTTCCCCATGGTAGGCTGATGGAGAAAATGAAGTTGCATGGGGTCAAGGGTGTACCCGCTAGATGGATAGAGAAGTGGCTGGGCAACGGGAGACAGAGCTGTCGTGGAAGGGAGTTTCTCAAAATGGAGAACTGTGACCAGTGATATTCCACAGGGATCCGTTTTGGGACCACTGTTATTATGTGAAATACATAAATGATCTGGAGGAAGGTATGGATGGTCTGATTAGCAAGTTTGCTGATGACATTAAGATTGGTGGAGTAGCAGATTGTGAAGGGGACTGTCTGAGAATGCAGCAGAATGCAGATAGATTGGACAGTCGGGCGGAGACATGGCAGATGGAGTTCAATCCAGGCAAACGCGAGGTGATGCATTTTGGAAGATCCAATTCAAGAGTGAACTATACAGTAAATGGAAAAGCCCTGGGGAAAACTGATGCACTGAGAAACATGCGTGTGCAGGTCCATTGTACCCAGAAGGTGGCAAGGCAGGTCGATAGAGTGGTCAAGAAGGCATACGGCATGCTTTCATTCATTGGACAGGCTGTTGAGTACAAGAGTTGGCAGGTCATGTTACTGTTGTCTTGGACTTTGGTTCGACCACATTTGGAGTACTGTGTACAGTTCTGGTCACCACATTACCAAAAGGATGTGGATGCTTTGGAGAGGGCGCAGAGCAGGTTCACCAGGATGTTGCCTGGTATGGCGGGTGCTAGCTATGAAGAGAGGTTGAGTAGGTTAGGATTATTCACATTAGAAAGACAGAGGTTGAGGTGGGGCCTGACTGAGGTCTACAAAATCATGAGGGGTATAGACAGGGTGGATAGCAAGAAGCTTTTTCCCAGAGTTGGGGACTCAATTACTAGTGGTCACAATTTCAAGGTGAGAGGGGACAAGTTTAAGGGAGATATGCGTGGAATGTTCTTTACTCAGAGGGTGGTGGGTGCCTGGAACGCATTGCCAGTGGAGGTGGTAGAGGCGGGCCCGATAGCATCATTTAAGATGTATCATTTACGATGAATGGGCAGGGAGCAGAGAGATACAGATCCTTGGAAAATATGAAGGGTCTAGGCCCGAAACGTCAGCTTCTGTGCTCCGGAGATGCTGTTTGGCCTGCTGTGTTCATCCAGCCTCACATTTTATTATCTTGGAAAATAGGTGACAAGTTTAGATAAAGGATCTGGATCAGCGCAGGCCTGGAAGGCCGAAAGGCCTGTTCCTGTGCTGTAATTTTCTTTGTAATTGTTCAATGTAGTTGATTCTTAACCGCCATCTGGGCAATTAGGGATGGGCAATAAATGCTGCCTGGTCAGTGACAGCCTCATCCAGTGAATGAATTTTTAAAAATCTGCTCCATCACTTTCAACGATGCGCATTCATATCGCCCCAAATGTCTCTGTTCCTGAGCGATCTTTAGAATTACACCCTGACAAGATGAAATTTTCATAAGATGTCAATTTAAGAAAAAAATGGTTTTTTAATTTCGTGGGTAATGGTAAAAATAATTTATGAGGAAGACGTGGGCGGTGGCAATTTTAATTTGGTGAGACTGCAAAGCTGAAATTTAAATTTAAAGAGTCAAAATGAAAGAATTTGGAAAGAAAACTGCAAAACTAGCTATTCTTTTGTATTTTTCAAAATAAATGTTTTTAAAGCAATGTTTCATTTCCCTGAAGGCATTACTGTAATTGAGCTTCTCTTAATGGTTTTATTATTGCAATGTTACTATTTATTTCAGCAAAGTGTCTCTTTACAGCATGCAGAGCAGTCCAGCACAGAAGACACGATTTTAACTGCAGCAATCAGTAATACATAAATGAATGCTTTTCGAACTGTTTTGATAAATGTCTTGCTACAAACACTTATTTCACTAATGAGATATAAAACAAACCCTAAATAAAACACTAAATAAAATCCCAACATTCTTGTTAGCCAAAATATGCCCAGCAGAAGACATTAACTGTCAACAGGATGGCAGCATTAATGTTGCACACTTTTTGCCACAAAGGTTTTTCTTCAATGCTGGTTAACTTTTTCTGGATGGCATCACTTTCCTCTTTTGAGAGTTCAGGTTTCTGCTGTACCTTCAGACCACATAAACAAAACAATAGCTTTTTCCATGGGGGTGGTTCCACTGTTTTAACAGAAGTAAACACAGTAAGATCAAACAAAACAAGCAGCTTCAGCTGTAACAAACAAGCAGTGTTGAAAACTATGCTTCTTAAAATAAATGCATCGAGAAATGGATTTTTGGGGTCGATAATAGTCATGCTGACAATATAAGTGTTTTGATGACCTACACAGTGACACATATGCACGACTGGAACCATAGAAGGGGGCTATTCAACCCATCTTGTCCGTGCCACCCTAAAGACATCAGATGTCCTTTCTAATCCCATCTTGCTGCACACAGCCCTGAAAATCCCTGCAGTTTACAGCGCTTAAGGTGTAAAACTTTAAGTCTTAATCATGTCAAGTTATCAGCAAGTTAAAGGAAATATGGAGATGCAGTGCAACTTGTAAATCTCCAGAATTGACTGGCTTGATCAACACTATACTGTTCACTTCACATACACAATATCATACCTAAATGCTTTTCATTGTTAGTTAGGACTTGCTCGTTTTACACAGAAAGATAGGGCTGGAATTTAACTGCATGAGCACCTTGTTAACAATGCAAATCTATTTCTCAGGCCCAGAAAGGGAACAACTTAACTCGTTCAATCTCATTCCCACGTGTAATAAATCAACCCGAAAGAACAACATTGTGGGCTGAAGGGCCTGTTCTGTGCTGTACTGTTCTATGTTCTAACTGCGGATGCTGTAAATCAGGAACAAAAACGGAAGTTGTTGGTAAAGCCCAGCAGGTCTGGCAGCATCTTTGAAGAAAAAAATCAGAGTTAACATTTCAGGTTGAGTGATGCTTCCTCAGAGTTCTGGGGAAGGGTCACCGGACCTGAAACATTAACTCTAAAACTTGGAGACAGAAAAGGATTGTGGATGCTGGAAGCTACAGTCAAAAAATGTGAAGTTGGAAAAGCACAGCAGGTCAGACAGCATCCGAGCAGCGGGAAACATTTCAGGTTGGAACAATTCTCCAGGACTAGGGAGGGGGAGGGAAACCCAGAAATAACTGGGGTGGGGGTTGGAGATGGGGGGTGGGTAGGTGGGATTGAGGTATGTGAATGCAGGTAGAGGCTTAATGTGGTTGGTCAGTGGGAAGGGTGGAGTGGATAGGTGAGTCGGAAGATGGACTGGTTGTGGTTGGAGAGATTTTGAAGCTGATGAAGTCAATATTCACATCCTTGGGCTGTAAGCTCACGAGGCAAAATATCAGGTATTGTTACTCGACCTTACATTTGACCCCGCTCTGACAGAGAAGGCCAAAGATGGACATGTCACCAGGGGAATGGGAGTGGGAATTAAAATGGATGGCAACCGGAATGTCAGGCTGGTTGGGGCATGTAGAGTGCAGATGCTCCCTGAACCAGTCTTCGAATTTGCATTTGGTCTCCGCGATATAGAGGAGACCACATCAGGGGAAACGGATACAGTAGGTGAGGTTGTATGAAATGCAGGTGAATCACTGCCAGATTTGTTTTGGGATCTTGGATGGAGGTGCGAGGGGAGGTGTAGGGGCAGGTGTAGCACCTCCTGCGGTTGCAGGGAGAGGTACCGGTTGGGGCGGAGGGGTTGGTGGGGAGTGTGGAGCTGACAAGGGAGTCGCGGAGTGAATGTTCCCTATGGAAAGCGACAGGGGTGAGGAGGGAAATATCCTTTTGGTGGTGGGGTCCGATTGTAGGTGTGGAAATGTTGGAGGATGTTACGTTGTATTTGGAGGTTGGTGGGGTGGTATGTGAGGACTAAGAGGACTCTACCCTAATTGTTGGGGGAAGGTGGTTTGAGGGCAGAAGCACGGGGAATGGGGGAGATGCAGTCAAGGTTATCCTTAATAACAGAGGAGGGGAAGTGACCGTCCCTAAAGTAGGAGGATATCTGGGATGTTCTGGAGTAGAATGCCTCATCATGGGAGCAGATGCGGCAGAGGCGAAGGAATTGGGAGTATGGGATCACATTTTTCAGAGGAGGGTGGGTGAGAGGAGGTGTAGTCAAGGTAGTTGTGGGAGTCAGTGGGTTTGAAATGGATGTCAGTGGTGAGTCAGTTACTGGAGATGGAGACAGAGATGTCCAGGAAGGGAAGGGAGGTCTCAGAAATGGCCAGGTGAATTTGAGGTCACGGTGAAAGGTGTTGGCAAAGTTGATAAACTGAGCTCCTCAGAGGAGCATAACGCAGCACCAATACCGTCATCAATGTAGTGGAGAAAGGGTGTGGGATGATACCAGTGTAGTTGTTGAAGAGGGGCTGTTTCACGAATCCTACAAAGAGGCAGGCATAGCTTGGGCCCATGTGGGTGCCCATGGCCACTCCTTTGGTTTGTAGAAAGTGGGAAGAATCAAAAGAAAAGTGAATGAGAGTGTTGGTGGACAGGGAATGGTTGGGACTACAGGAGATGAAGAACTGAAGGGTTTTTAGGCCATTCTCGTGGAGGATACAGGTGTACAGGGACTGAACGTCCATGGTGAAGATGTGGTGTTGGGGTCTAGGGAATTGTAAGTTTTGGAAAAGCTGCAAGGTATGGGCTGTGTTCCGAATGTAAGTGGGGAGTTTATGAACCTATGGGAAAAGAATTGAGTCAAAGTAGGAAGAGAAGAGCTCAGTGGGACAGGAGCAGGCAGAGACAATGGGGTCACCTGGGGCAGACAGGTTTATGGATTTTGGGAAGGAGTTAGAAACAGGCACTGTGGGCATGGGGGCAATCAGGCTGGAGGTTGTGGACAGGAGATCCCTTGAGGTGATGAGGTTGATGGTCTGGGAGATGATGTCTTGGTGATCAGAGGTGGGGTCATGATCGAGGGGAGCGTAGAAGGTGGTGGCGATGAGGCCAGACGCTAACTCTCCCAACCAGTCCCTCTACACCAACACTCCCATTCACTTTGCAGAACTAGTTCGCACCCTCAACAATTTTGCCTTTGATTCTTCCCACTTCCTACAAACCAAAGGAATGGCCGTGGGCACCTGCATGGGCCCAAGCTATGCATGCCTCTTTGTAGGATTCGTGAAACAGCCCCTCTTCCACAACTACACTGGTATCATCCCTCACCCTTTCTCTGCTACATTGATGACTGTATTGGTGCTGCCTTATGCTCCTGTGAGGCGCTCAAACAGTTTATCAACTTTGCCAGCACCTTTCACCGTGACCTCAAATTCACCCGGGCCATTTCGGACACCTCCCTTCCCTTCCTGGACCTCTCTGTCTCCATCTCCAGTAACCGACCCACCACTGACATCCATTTCAAACCCACTGACTCCCACAACTACCTTGTCTACTCCTCCTCTCACTCACCCTCCTGTAAAAATGTTATCCCATACTCCTAATTCCTCCGCCTCTGCCGCATCTGCTCCCAGGATGAGGCATTCTACTCCAGAACATCCCAGATATCCTCCTACTTTAGGGACGGTTGTTTCCCCTCCTCTGTTATTAAGGATAACCTCGACTGCATCTCCCCCATTCCCCGTGCTTCTGCCCTCCTCCCAACAACAATTAGGGTAGAGTCCTCTTAGTCCTCACATACCACCCCACCAACCTCCAAATACAATGTAACATCCTCCAACATTTCCATCACCTACAATCGGACCCCACCACCAAAAAGATATTTCCCTTCTCACCCCTGTCCACTTTCCGTAGGGAACATTCACTCCACGACTCCCTTGTCAGCTCCACACTCTCCACCAACCTCTCTGCCCCACCCGGTACCTCTCCCTGCAACTGCAGGAGGTGCTACACCTGCCCCTACACCTCTCCTCGCACCTCCATCCAAGGTCCCAAACAATCCTTCCAGATTTAACAGTGATTCACCTGCACTTCATCCAACCTGATCTACTGTATCCATTCCTCTCAATGTGGTCTCCTCTATTTCAGGGAGATCAAACGCAGACACAGGGATGAGTTCACGGAACATCTGCGCTCTGCACGCACCAACTAGCCCGACCTTCCAGTTGCCATCCATTTTAATTCACCCTCCCACTCCCATTCCCCTGGTGACATGTCCATCTTTGGCCTCCTCCACTGTCAGAGTGAGGCCACATGTGAACTGGAGGAACAACACCCGATTATTTCGCCTCGGGAGCTTACAGCCCAAGGGTGTGAATATTGACTTCACCAGCTTCAAAATCTCTCCACCCACAACCAGTCCATTTTTCGACTCACCTATCCACTCCACCCTTCCCACTGACCAACGACAATAACCCTCTCCCTGCATTCACCTATCTCCATCCCACCTACCCTCCCCCCATCTCCACCCCCAATCCATTTATTTCTGGGTTTCCCTCCCCCCTCCCTAGTTCTGGAGAAGGCTTCTGACCTGAAGCGTTGACTTTCCTGCTCTGACCTGCTGTGCTTTTCTTGCTCCACACTTATTGACATTAACTCTGATTTTTCTTCACAGATGCTGCCAGACCTGCTGAGTTTTTCCAGCAAGTTCTGTTACTGTTCCCACTTATAATAAATTGTTGTTAGAGATCTAAAACAGTGTCAGATCTTATCGTTAATTCTTTTCCTATTTTTCGTTTCAGCCTTGCTTCTCTGTCTCTCAATCTGATCTGTCCCACTATTTATTTTTCTTTCTTTGATTGATTTTGCATTGATTATTGCTGGTTCTCTGCCATTCTCCTTCATTTTGGTGACATTTCATTGGCTTAGGAGAACACACCGGTCCAATTATTCACTAAGACCCCAGATCTTCCATTGGCCTGGTCATTCCATCTAAGATGCCCGCAAGTTATCCTGCAATATTTTTCAATAAAATCTTTTATTCCCTTCTCCTTTTCACAATTTGCAATGTTCCTTGCTGTTTTTTGTTCTATCTTTTTACTTTTTGGTTCAGACCTCTTTTCCCCTTCTCAGTCTCTTCTAGTGAATTTCCAGTCTGGAAAGCATATGATCTGAACAGCATGTCACCGACATTTGTAGATCATTTGGCAGAGAATGCATGTCCTAATTGGACTGGGATCACTGGAAGAACTACTACTAGCATATCTAATGAATAGTATGCGTCAATACCATTGATTTTAGCCCTTTTCAGAAACTCATCTCTCATTTACCTCCTTCATGTAGTCCTTCATCCTCCTTAACAGACTGCACTTCATCATTACTCTCATCTGTCTTTTGTTGGATCCAGGAATCATCCGATTTAGTAACTGGGGCTTCTTCATATCTAGACCACCATGTTAATCGAACCAGCTTTGAAAATATAAATAATTGCAATAATTTACTCTCGGAATTACAGCTGTACGTGCAGAGTAACTTGTCTTGTTGTTAGTACAACACTATATTAAAAAGATGTCTGCTGGAACTTCACTGGTAACATATTGGCCACTTACAACTTTGTGCTCAAATTAGATCAGGAGAAAAATAGCAGGGTACCACTATTTGCAGCAACAATTAACGGCCTCTTGAGGACCTGTCAGGGTCAGTTCCCAATTGCATGCAATTATCCCAGCTCCAGCCAAGACACGAAAGAGGTGACCCACCTGAAAGCAAGACCAGTGTTAGCGTGTCTGGTGGTCTGGGGGATAGCGAGGTAGCAGCTACTTCTACATCAGCACTAGTTTGTGCAGGATCATGGGGCTGGACACAGGCTAGTGGGTGGCTGCTGACATTAACCCCCTGGTGTTTGCTTTCAAACTCCTGCTAGCTTTCCCAAGAGCCCAGCTCCAGAATCCTGGAACTCCCTTCCTAAAGAACTGTGGGTGTCCCTTAAACATCGTCAGTAGCAGTTCAAGAAGGTAACTCATTATCACCTTCTCCAAGGCAATTAAACATGGGCAATAAATGCCGATTCAGCCAACGATGCCCATATTACATGAATTAATAAAACAAAATTCGCATCTGCACTAAAGGTTTTTTAGATCGAGCAGCTTTGGTTCAGACTTTCTGAGCTGCAGCAAAACTCTACACACTGAAGAGGGGGTATGTTTCTACATATTTTGTCCTAGGAGGCAGTCACACCCTTTAGAAGTGGCTCTTATAATTTGGCCAGTGGTCAGGGACAGGGCAGTGTGACTGCAAGTGACACTAGGGCTAGGGATACAGAGAATAGAAGCAAAGAAGCCAAAGCCTTCATAATTGACACAACGGGCTCGAGGTTCTTCATGCTTGTTTAGATGGCAATAGGGGCTGAAAGGTGCATGAGCGAACTGACCATTGTACCATGGTGCAATTTAAGTAGGAGAATCGAATGTAGTGGTAGTGGTGACAATATAGTGAGGATTTACACTTCTCTACAGCAGTGAGAGAGAGGTCATATGTCAGGGTCCCTTCCCCAGTGCAAGCATTCAAGACCTGAGAGGAACTTAACAGTGAGAGGAGAAGGGTCCAGTTATTGTAGACCATGTAGGTACCAATAAATAGGCAAGACAATAAACAGAGCTTGTGTACACTAAGTAGGCATGACTGGAGATGGCAGTGTTGGACAGAGGTGGACAAAGTCAGAAGTCACTTGACTCCAAACACTTCACCTGACAAAGGAACAACATTCCAAAAGCTCGTGATCTCAAATAAACCTGTTGGACTATAACCTGGTATCGCGTGACTTCTGACTTTGTGCAATAAATACAAGGAACTAGCATAAGTTAAGAAGCAGAACCTAAAAGATAAGAACCTCTGGATTATTACTGGAGCCATATGTGAATTATTTTTTATTCATTCATAGAATGTAGGCATCACTGGCTAGGCCAGCATTTATTTCCCATCTCTAATTGCCCAGAGGGTCAACAACTTCAGAGGGTCTGGAGTCACATGTAGACCAGACCAGGTAAGGATGGCAGTTTCCTTTCCTAAAGGACATTAGTGAAACAGATGGGTTTTTCCTGACAATCAGCAATGGATTTATGGTCATCATTAGATTCTTGATTCCTGATTTTTACTGAATTCAAATTCCAGCATCTGCCACGCAGGATTTGATCCCAGGTCCTTGGAACATTACCTGGCACTCCAGATTAACAGCCCAGCAACAACACCATGACACCATAACCTCTCCTTGGTGCAATCGTAATCAGATCAAAGAAATGAATGCGTGGCTCAAAGACTGTTGTGCTAGAAGTGGGTTCCATGGCGCGGAGCACAGTTTTGGGGAAAGAGGGGGTTGTATCACTGGGATGGTCTACATCTGAGCCATGCTGGAGTATAACCACTTAACTCGGGAATAGAGATCCTTTTCAACAAAATACTTAGGTCAAGAGATTCACATTTAGGAAGATACGGTAAATCAGAGTGGAGAAAAGACAAGCGAGAACAGTATTAATGTAAAAAAAATGAAGAACAGATAGTGACAGGATGGCATGGAGAGTACAAATCTGAGCGTGAACCAACAGATATGGCTTGAGGTTAAACAAATAATATAAGGACAAAACTGAAGGCACCGTATGTGAATGTGCATTGCAGAGGGAGGCTAATGTCCTGGGGTCAGTGATTGAAATCCCACCACAACAGATAGCAAAATTTAAACTGAATAATAAAATCTGGAATTTTAAAAAAAGATTAGCCTATTGCTGGTCACCGTCATAAAAACCCAACTGGTTTGTCAGTCCTCTTTAGAGAAAGCAACTTAGAAAGTGAGGAGAGGGTTGGTTTTTCTCATTAATTATGGCATTAGCACAATAGGGAGGGATGATTTATGTTCAGGAAAGCAGTTTGAGAGGAGTTAAGAAAAGATAAAGGCAAGAAGTCACCTGTGGGAATAGCGATAAGGCCCCCAAACACTAACTACATGGTTGGATGGAATATGAAGGATGAAATAATGGAGCTTGTCAAAACTTTTCTACATACACACCAGAAAAATCAGCACAGTTACTTGCAAGAGCACATTTTGGAGTTAACCTGAATTAGGGCATACTAGACCTAGTATTATGGATTGAGACTGAATTAATTAATAACCCCTTAGGATTCAGCAACTAGTAACATGATTGCATTTTATATTAACTCTGAGAGAGAGATTGAGTAGGTCCAAAACTAGCATTTTAAACTTAAATAAGGGCAATTATAACAGGAATGAAAACAGCTAACTGAAGTGAACTAGCAAATTGGGTTAAGGGATAGGTCAACATTTTCAGTGGCAGGCATTTAAAAGGATTTTTCAGAATACACAGAATTGTGACGAGTAGGAAAAATACCAAAGGAAAGATCCACCATTCATGATTAACTGGAAAGAGTGAACATAATATCAAACTTTAAAAAAAAGCATACAATTGTGCAAAAACAGCTGGTAGTTCAGCAAATTGTTTAGAATATACTAAACAGCAAAGAAAGATTCAGGGCTGAATCATATAGTTTTTGACTGGTGGAGTGATTCTCACTGTATAATCTCAAACTGACCACTTTTCCACCATCTCTGTGAGCATCACATCCCATTTCGACTCCATCGTACCATGTGCCATTCCAAAGCAACTTGCCACCCACCAGAGATACCCAAACTGACTGGCATCCTTGGAGCAGTGCCATATTTAAAAGTCCATTGTGCTCCTGGACAAGCACTGTCCATCCAGAGCTCTCATGCCCAGTTCCTAATATTTGGCCAGGGCATGACTGACAGGATGTAATTGGTGCCCCTCTGTGTGGGCATGGTCCTGAAGCTTCTGCTCCCACCCTGGTCCCACGGTGGAGGCCAGGAAACCAACCATAGCAGTCTGGTCTGAGGTTCTCACCCATGTTAAAGCAGCCTCAGCCACCTGCAGGAATACCTGATGCTGTAGATATGAATTCAATGCCTCTGCCACTCCCTAAGTATAATTGTCACCATTTCACTCTGATCCTCAAACTCATTCTATCTCTGCTACTACACACACCTACACACCTCACACTAAGAATCATACTCTATCACTCTCACAAATTCATGCAACATCTTCCCCACTCACCCTCACCCATCCTAAACTTCGATATCACCAACTCTGCTGGGTTGTTTATTGACAACTGCAAAAAGCTCCTGGCTTTGTGTTTTTGCTAAACGACGTGGCAACACAGCAATATTGTGGGCGCCTGCTTTCTCTGGATCGGGGGAACTTTGCAAACAGGCAAGGCAATGCAAGGCAGGAATCCTGCAAGCATTTCGGTACGTTCAGAGCTAGCACTATGACAGTGAATGAAGAGCTTAGAAATGCAGCCTGGTCCAGGCAATGAGCTAGTTATATGTCCCTGAGTGCTCAGTGTCCTTACAACAGTATTGCAATGACAGTTGCCAATGCCACCCAAAACACAGCATCAAATTGCAAAATCAAGCTATATGGAAATGTGCCAGGAGAGTTCATAGTGGCTGGCTCATGGAGTCATACAGTCATACAGCAATGGGACAGCTGCTTCAAGCCAACCAGTCCTTGCTGATCATAATCTCAAAATAAACTAGTCCCACCTGCCTGCACTTGGCCCATATCCCTTGAAACATTTCTTATTCATGCACTTATCCAAATGTTTTTAAATTTTGTAACTGCATCCACCACTTCCTCTGGAAGTTCATTCATAAGCATTTTTTTTTGCGTTTTTGATGATGTCAAAACTGAATCAAAATAGAAAGCTTACACTACTGAAATGTAGTACCTGTAAGAAATCCAAATGTAAAATCTAGAAATAAGCCTGCAATCTCAGGAGGTGATACAAGATCCACACTACCCTCAGTCCAGCATTTTACAACACTTCCCAACATGTCAGATGCCAATGTTTGTGGAAATGGAGAATGTAAAGGCTGATGCCTATGGAGTGTGTCCTGTATGTGTTGGTGCCTAGTGTCCAAAATGGAGGTCATTTGGTTTATAATTTTATATGTTCATATTCTCTACGTACAGCCCAGAAAGCAGAACCCAAATAACTGAAGGCATAACCAGAAAGACTTACAGATTGTTACCAGACAGCTGACATATGGCCCATCAGCCATGATTTAAATGGCAGAGTGGACTTGATGGGCCGAATGGCCTTACTTCCACTCCTATGTGTTATGGTCTTATGGACATATGAATCGTGCGAATGTATGGCTCTGAACAAAAATTGATCTTTTTCACTATTCCTGAAACCACTTCCTTGCTTCGAAAGCGCTGCACTCTTCTGATGTCACAGATTCCCTCTGATATTCTCATTGTCCACTCTCCCCAATCCCACTTCCACCCTCCTCTTATGTCAAAGTGTTTCCTGGTGCAGATGAATCCAGAAATAATATAGGCTTACAACTGAGGCCAAAAGATGTAGAACCATCAATGGGAAGTAGCATCACAGACACTTCAGTATCTCTGCAGTCAATGGCAAGTTGAAAGAAATACCTATACACTGGGTACAGTACAACCAGCAGGTGGCAGCATAACACTAGACAGAGGAGTCTGAAGCAACCAATTAGTATCTGTTACAGAACTTGCTTCTACTGTATTGTAAATGCAGAATGTATCTAACTGAACATCGATCTGTAACTATCCATATATTTTACTGAATGTAGTGGAAGGGAATAAGTTATCAATGGGATACCTGATAACACTACCAGCCATAACAACAGTTTGAATAATATTTATTGTACAGAAGGCCTTACTTCAGAGTAATGCTGAGTTCACTCTCTGCTCTCTGTATAATGTGTGGTTAACAAAATATTCTGCTAAGACCTGCTCCCATCCATCTCTGAGCATGCTTACCACATAAAAAATGAAAAACCTTTTTGCCTAAAGAATGAGAACTGCACCCAAGAGTGCCTGGTACTGCCGTGAAATCTAAACAAAGGCAAGTTACAGGGGAAAAAAAAACCAGCAATCAGAATGCTCGGAATTTCCCCACCCTTGAGAGTTACGGAAGTAGATAAAGGGTGGACGCTGGGAAGTTGTTTCCATTAGGCAGGGAGTCTAAGACCCATGGGCACCGCCTTAGAATTAGAGGGGGTAAATTTAAAACGGAAATGAGGAGACATTTCTTCAGCCAGAGAGTGGTGGGCCTGTGGAATTCATTGCCACGGAGTGCAGTGGAGGCCGGGACGTTAAATGTCTTCAAGGCAGAGATCGACAAATTCTTGTTCTCACAAGGAATTAGGTAGGGGCTACGGGGAGAGTGCAGGGAAGTGGAGTTAAAATGCCCATCAGCCATGATTTAAATGACAGAGTGGACTCGATGGGCTGAATGGCCTTACTTCCACTCCTATGTCTTATGGTCTTAAGGATAGATTTCTGATTACCAATGATATAAAGTATTGTGGGGATAGTGTGAGTAAAAGGAATTGAAGTGTTCAATCAGTGATGATCATATTAAGGGAGGGAGTAGACTAGGAAGGCTGAGTGGCCTGTTCCTGTTCCTAAGCCAGAGAAACTGTACTCAGATCTCCAACTCATATACAAGGTGGTATCAGAGATAATGGGAACTGCAGATGCTGGAGAATTCCAAGATAATAAAATGAGAGGCTGGATGAACACAGCAGGCCAAGCAGCATCTCAGGAGCACAAGGTGGATGGCTTGTGAAATCAACGTGAAAACTGACACAGTTCCAGTCAGAATTCCCCAAGCAATTCATGGATCTGAGGAAACTGATTCCACCTCATCATGTTATGTTAAGGCATGATGGAAAAAGAAACAAATTTCCTTCTTCACCCTCTTGTACAGAAAGTCAGATGAGGAATTGAAACAATCTGCCCTGGAGGCATTATCACAATTAGGGCAGCCTATCAGCTGGTGGTCAGGGATAATCCCTTCCCTGAAGCCCAATGATTCACAATGTATCTGCATAGACCTCAGGCAGTGAAATGAGGCTTTGAAAGGGAGGTGCAGCCCAGGGACTCTTCTAGACCAAACCCTGCTGGAGCTTGGTTTTTACTAAACTGGACATGAACGATAGTTTATGGTAGCTAACTTTAGATCTAGTTTGGGAGATAGTATTACAATTGGCTGGCTTTTGGAACCACATCTGTACTGGATATTTTTCAATGAACCATGAATGGCACGGGTGAAAGGCAGGAGGGAGTTACCCACCACATGGACAACATCCTTATCCATGGATCCAATGTGCAGGAACAAGATACATGGGTGCTTGCAGAACACAGAACTCATGTTTCACCATAAATGTGAGCTCTCTAAACCTAGGATCAATGTTTTCCAATGTATCATCCATGCATCAGTCATCAAAGCTGATCCCTATCAGACAAAAGCCATCAGGGATTCCCATTTCCTTGCTATCTTATAGGGCCTCGATGGTTTATAGCACGGTCAATCGACGGGGGACTCCTCCCTTGTTTGGTGCAGGTGAGTGAACCACTAACAATTACTAGAACAGGGCTAGGGCGGGTATTGGGATGAACACCAACAGAAATCATTTGAAAATCAAGCTCATGTCAATTCCAGTGCTAACTCATTATAACCTAGATCTTCCCAATATCGCCACAGCAGAGACTTCATGCATCAGCTGGGAGCCAGGCTGTTCCAGACTCAAAGAGACAGTACTTTCAGGACACTGGCAACAATGACATGATTCTGTTCATAGGCAGGGCTAGAAAGGCCTATTGATAGACTCTTCACTCTCATCCAGATGGCAGCACCTTCAGATGCACCTTTCTGTCTTCAGAAGTTGTTTCTCGTTGTATCATCATTTTGCGATGTTTAAAACCACTGCCTGGTCCTGCCTCAGCCACTGAAATACCACTGCTCAAGGAAATTCTCACGAGATACACAGCATTGCAGACTTGGTCATTGTAGATAAGTTCACAATGACTACTTCAAATACTTACTGAAGACCTAAGTTTTACATCAATTAGTATGAGAAAGGTGTCTCAATGTTAAAAGCCCTGTTGAAGAAGAATGACGATACTAACATAGTTTTACTAAACTACTCCTCCAGACCACTACTTAATAATCTGGCTCCGGCGAAAGACTATAAACTCAGCTCCTGGCCTATACACTTACAGTAGTTATAAAGGCAGCTCCTGGACTGCAACTGACAGAAACCCAGAAATGGACAAGATCCCTATACACCTGCATTCCGCATGCAGATGGCCTCAAGGCCCTCCGCTTCTTCCTGTCCCGCAGGCCCGACCAGTCCCCCTCCACCGACACTCTCATCCGCCTAGCTGAACTCGTCCTCACCCTCAACAACTTCTCTTTTGACTCCTCCCACTTCCCACAGACTAAGGGGGTGGCCATGGGCACCCGCATGGGCCCCAGCTATGCCTGCCTCTTTGTAGGTTACGTGGAACAGTCCCTCTTCCGCACCTAGACAGGCCCCAAACCCCACCTCTTCCTCCGGTACATTGATGACGGTATCGGCGCCGCCTCTTGCTCCCCAGAGGAGCTCGAACAGTTCATCCACTTCACCAACACCTTCCACCCCAACCTTCAGTTCACCTGGGCCATCTCCAGCACATCCCTCACCTTCCTGGACCTCTCAGTCTCCATCTCAGGCAACCAGCTTGTAACTGATGTCCATTTCAAGCCCACCGACTCCCACAGCTACCTAGAATACACCTCCTCCCACCCACCCTCCTGCAAAAATTCCATCCCCTATTCCCAATTCCTCCGCCTCCGCCGCATCTGCTCCCACGATAAGACATTCCACTCCCGCACATCCCAGATGTCCAAGTTCTTCAAGGACCGCAACTTTCCCCCCACAGTGATCGAGAACGCCCTTGACCGCGTCTCCCGTATTTCCCGCAACACATCCCTCACACCCCGCCCCCGCCACAACCGCCCTAAGAGGATCCCCCTCGTTCTCACACACCACCCTACCAACCTCCGGATACAACGCATCATCCTCCGACACTTTCGCCATTTACAATCCGACCCCACCACCCAAGACATTTTTCCATCCCCTCCCCTGTCTGCTTTCTGGAGAGACCACTCTCTCCGTGACTCCCTTGTTCGCTCCACACTGTCCTCCAACCCCACCACACCCGGCACCTTCCCCTGCAACCGCAGGAAATGCTACACTTGACCCTACACCTCCTCCCTCAACCCTATCCCAGGCCCCAAGATGAATTTCCACATTAAGCAGAGGTTCACCTGCACATCTGCCAATGTGGTATACTGCATCCACTGTACCCGGTGCGGCTTCCTCTACATTGGGGAAACCAAGCGGAGGCTTGGAGACCGCTTTGCAGAACACCTCCGCTCAGCTCGCAACAAACAACTGCACCTCCCAGTTGCAAACCATTTCCACTCCCCCTCCCATTCTCTAGATGACATGTCCATCATGGGCTTCCTGCACTGCCACAATGATGCCACCCGAAGGTTGCAGGAACAGCAACTCATATTCCGCCTGGGAACCCTGCAGCCTAATGGTATCAATGTGGACTTCACCAGTTTCAAAATCTCCCCTCCCCCCACTGCACCACACAACCAGCCCAGCTCTTCCCCCCCACCCACTGCATCCCAAAACCAGTCCAACCTGTCTCTGCCTCCCTAACCGGTTCTTCCTCTCACCCATCCCTTCCTCCCACCCCAAGCCGCACCCCCATCTACCTACTAACCTCATCCCACCTCCTTGACCTGTCTGTCTTCCCTGGACTGACCTATCCCCTCCCTACCTCCCCACCTATACTCTCCTCTCCACCTATCTTCTTTTCTCTCCATCTTCGGTCCGCCTCCCCCTCTCTCCCTATTTATTCCAGAACCCTCCCCCATCCCCCTCTCTGATGAAGGGTCTAGGCCCGAAACGTCAGCTTTTGTGCTCCTGAGATGCTGCTTGGCCTGCTGTGTTCATCCAGCCTCACATTTTATTATAATGGACAAGATGACGTCAGGATTCCAAACCACAGTTACCTTTAAAGGATTTAACCCTGCACGGACCTGATCACACCTCCTCCTGAAACACAGGTTTTCCCAGTATCGGAAAACCTGAGTCCAGAACATTTTTACACACATAGTTGAACAAAAGTGGTTCAAAAACAAATCCTTATGGGACATGACTACCCAACTTCTATCACTCTGAATAACTCCCCTTAAATTCTTACACTAAACTAAACTATAGATATACTTCAAGTAATCATGCTATCTGGCCCCTCATACGACATTATTATGTATCTCTCACGTGGCAGCTTAATAAAAGTCTTCTAAAGGTCCATATATACCAAGCCTACATGACAGCCATTATGCGCACTTCCCATTTTTTAAAATCAAGGAAACTGGATCAATCATGTCATATTTTTAGGAATCAATGCTAATTAATCAATCAATTATATTTTCTCACTTGAAACAATTAACTGTCTCAACATTTATTTTGTCACTGACATTAAGGTGACCAGTCTCTCTCCTTGCCTCTCTCTCTCTGGCTTTCTCTCTCTCTCTCCACGCTGTCTCTCACTCAAACACACACACACACACACACACACACACACACACACACACACACACACACACAGAAATGCTGTCGAATACAGAAAATCTAAAAACAATGAAGAGGGAATTTGCTCTCTCCTCATACAAAAGTCTAATTGTTGGGTCAAAATGGTGCAGGCCAAGGTTTAAACGTGTGATCAATCAAGTAATAATGGTCAGCTGGTTCCTGGGTCAGGCATTAAAAGCCAGTCGAACGTGAAATAGTTGGACTACAACCTTGCACATTCATACTTGTATATCTAATTGCATAAACAGATTTTTAGGACAATAAACTCAATCAAAATCCTTTTTTTAAAAAAAGCATAAAACACAAGATTTAAACTGAGGTGGCAGGAGGATGCAAACCGATACAGGGAGACAGAAGAGGGGTAAAGAAGGGCATAGACAAAAAAGGATACTGTTGGTATGGGGGATTTTAGTGATGTGGACAGGTTGGATAGAGTGGGTTTGTTTTCACTGGAATGCAGGAGGTTGAGGAGCGACTAGGTAGAAGTTTGAAGATTTGAAGATAGTTTGAATTTGAAGAAGTTTGAAGGTAGAAGATGTGAGATTGTGAATGGCATGGATAGAGTGAAAAGCATGAGGCTTTTTCCCAGGGTGGAGGGGACACATTTTCAAGGTGTGGTGTGGGGGTGTAGTTTAAAAAAGATGACCGAGGCAAGCTTTTCACATACAAGGGTGACGAGTGTCCAGAATGCGCTGCCAGAGCAGATGTTGGAAGCAGACACAATACTAACTTTCAAGAAGCAGCTGGATGAATACATGAATAGGAAGGGACTAGAGGGATCTGGATCCTGAAAGTGAAGACAGTTTTAATATGGAAGGGTAAAATGTGTCGGCGCAGGCTTGGAGGGCCGAAGGGCCTGTTTCTGTGCTGTACTGTTCTTTGTTCAAAGGACAGAATGAGAAATAAAGGAGATGGGCAAAGAATTCAAGGAAAAAATTCAAACTTCGCCACAGTGCAAATTATAGACTAGTTGGTCTGACTTCGGTAACAAGGAAAATGTTAGAGCTTTGTGTAAAATAGCACAGCGCTTATAAAATTGTGACAGGATCAGACAGAGTGAGCAAGGATTTACAAAATAGGAACAATGCTTCACAAACCAACTAGAATTTGTTGACAATATGACTTGTAGTATTGATAAGGGGGAGACAGTAGATGTAGTTCACTTGGATTTTCAAGGCTTTTGTAGAGCCTTGAACAAAGAGATTAGAATGTAAAGTTAAAGTGCATGGGATTGGGGATTGGTGTTCTGACATGGACAGAGAGCTGGTTGGCAGACAGGAAACAAAGATAGGGATAAATGGGAAAATAAAGCAAGAACTATGGATCCTGGAATTCTGAAACAGAAACAGGAATTACTGGAGAAACTCAACGGGTCTGGCAGTATGTGTGTTGAGAGAGCAGAGTTAATGTTTCAAGACCATGACTCTTCTTCAGAACTGCGCAACATCGAGGGCCGAAGGGCCTGTACTGTGCTGTTATATTGTATGTTCTATGTTCTATGATGGCAGCTAGGAAAAGGTGGTAGAGATCCTGTGAGGAGGATGCAGAGATGCTTCAGGAATTTGGACAAGTTGAGTGAGTGTGAAAATGCATGGTAGATGAGATCTGATATGGATAAATGTGAGATTAATCACTCTGGTAGCAAAAATCGGAAGATATAGATTATTATCTGAATGGTGACAGATTGAGAAAGGGGGAGGTGCAATGAGATCTGGGTGTCCTTGCACACCAGTTGTTGATAGTATGTATGTAGTGCAGCAGGTGGTGAAGATGGCAAATGCTACGTTGGCCGTCAGATAAAATTCTAAAGAGGACGAGACCTGTAAAGCAGGAAGAATGTTCTTGATAGATGCGGAGTGCACAACCAGACGTCACCATTTAAGGAAAGGGATTCAGACTGAAATGAGGAGAAACTTCTTTACCCAGAGAGAGAAGAACGTGTGGAATTCTCTGTCACAGAAAGATGTCGAGACCAAAATGTTCTCAAGAAGCAAGGGATATAGTTCTTAGGGCGTTTGGGATCAAACGGATCAGAAGAAAGATTACTGAGCTGGATGCTCAGCCATGATCATATTGTATAGAGATTGTAGGAACTGCAGATGCTGGAGAATCTGAGAAAACATGGTGTGGAGCTGGATGAACACAGCAGGCCAAGCAGCATCAGAGGAGTGTGAAAGCTTGACGTTTCGGGCCGGGACCCTTCTTCAGAAATAAAATCATATTATAAATCATATAAAGTCATAAATAAAATCATATCAACAAAATCATATTGTATAATTGAGCAGCCTTGAAAGGTAGAATGGTCTAACCCTGCTCCTGTTTTAAATGGAAACAACTAAACAGGCAAGAATTTGGAATACTCTTCATAGACAAAAAGACCAATTTTACATAGATGTAAAACTAAAAAAAAGTTTCTTTAAACTGTCGTGTAAATGGTCAATGCCTATTACTTACATTTTCTTCCTCAATGGGTGGAGTCACTAGGCTGACAGCAGCGATAACAATCGCAGTAAGTATACACAGTAGCAAAGCAAAGTAAAGGTAATGCATATTCTTGAGGATGCCAGGTCTGTTATCCACATCACCACATGATGGAACGTCATAAACAAACTCAATGATCATTCGAATTAGACCCACAGCCAGTCCTGCCATAAGGCCCCAGAAAGCACCCTGTGACATAAACAAAGATGCCCCATTATTTTTACTGCTGATTATTACCAGCAAAGTCAATTTGTTATCTAACTATCACATTCACTACACTATGGAAATAACTATAACGCCCTGTACTGAAAATAATAAATCTTTTTACGTTTTCATTGTAAGCAAGGAGCACATCTATATACAACTTGCTGTGGTGCTACTCATTTATTTCAATTCCAAAAACAAATATTCCTGTTTTATAGGATTATGAAGGACTTTAAATCAGTGAGCAAATTGAATGCCAAACCCTTGGGGGTGAGAGTGGTGGTGGGCAGTGCATTTAATCTGGCAGAAAGGTAGTAGGTGGGTTCTTGAGGCACCTTATACCTCCTGCCCAACTCAGCTAGTTAATTCGCCTCATCATGCTGCTGCTGGTATTAACCCTGTAGTGAGTGTGGGGGGATCGGGGGAGCAACTTGTAATGGGGAAATACAAGCCACTGGCAGCTCTCACTGCTGACCTGCTTACCTGTAAACCTCCCCACCCCTGTGACCATGGGCCCAGTATTGATACATGGTCTTGGGGTAGGGGGCTGTGTCAGCAGCCGGTCCAACGCTGAGCAGCACTGTAACTCAGCAATGCTGCTGGTGCCCAATTAACTGAGTGACACTTAATACAGCCCACCTTCCTTGAAGGATGAAGTACAGGGATCTAACAAGCTAGATGGATAGATCCCCAACATCCCCTGTAAGTACCACCCAATTCCTGAACTTTCCTATTTATCCTTTTACATGCTATCTGCACTAATCTTGTAAATGCACTGGGTTACTGGAGATATCATATTAGACATTGAATCCTTCACATAATTCTGTGGGAGAAATCCTAATGGCAGCACAAGTCTGTGTTTAGGCTATGTGTTATAGATAAATAATGCTAAAACCTGCTGTCGTGGTTAGAACCAGGTGGATCACTGACTGTGAGATCCTTGATTGGGGCTGTTAAACTGGGTCAATCAGGGAGCCCTGGCTGACAGATATAAACAGGAAGTTCAGGATCTCCTTGCTTCAGGGACTGGCTCTGAGCTGGTTAGTCACAGCTGTGCACATGTAAATGAAGGCTGACTTGGTGACAGGATATTGGCCTCTGTGCAATTATTTGGTTTATCAATAACCCACAAAATAGCTGATCTATATTAATCTAAGTGGTCTTTTTTTAAATCCACTCATGGAATATGGGCGCTATGGGCTGGCCAGTATTTTATTGTCTATCTGTAGCTGTTCTTGAGAAGCTGGTGGTGAGCTGCTTTATTGGACTACAGCAGACCATGTGCTGTGGATGGATCCGTTCAGGAGGGAATTCCTGGGTTTTGATGCAGCAACAGTGAAGGAATGGTGGTATACTTCCAAGTCAGGATGATGGGTGGCATGGAGGGTCACTTAGATGTGGTGGTGTTCTGTTACTGGCCCACTTAAAGAACTTCACCTTAGACAAGGGTGGGTGGACCAGCCTCGGGCTTGCTAGGCTCCCAGTAACATTGCAGACACATCAGGACAGTCAGGAGTTTGGTGGGAAGGTCACCCAGGATATTTCTTGGCACCCCCACCTACAAACCCATTGGCAGGGGCCTGTAAAATCCTGCCTGATATGTCTTTTGGATACTGTGCACTTAGGAAGCACATACATCGAAGAGAAACTGATTGAGAGATCCATGTTCTCCGCTGGTGTGATAATGGAATCACCACAGTAAGGCTCAATGCTGTCAGGACAGATAGAAAAAACAACCAGGCCATCATTTCTTTTTGTCAGTGACTGCTATCACAACGCATGTACAATAAACTTTGTTTAAAATTGCACCTTATGAAGTGGCACTCTCGATAAACCTGCTGAAATAATATACCTGAAATACCTGACATTTTTTATATTATTGCAATCTCTACAATAACCAAATAGTCAGTTGAGGGTATGAATGAGAGGGTTATCTGCTGGGGAATTTTTATTTAAGGCAAAGGTGCAGTATTATTTACGTGATTTATGCTGTAAATAAAGTATAACAGTGATATCTATACCCCCTGCATTACATTATTGTGTGTTTTTACATTGACTGTGTGGACGTTTTGATCAACTGGAATATTTGATCAACCAACATTCTCCTTGTCCCACAGGTATCATAGAATCATAGAGTCCCTACACTTGGCCCATCAAGTCCACACCGACCCTCTGAACGGCATCCCACTAGACTCAAACCCCACATCCCATCCCTGCATTTCCTCTTGCTAACCCACCTCACCTGCATATCCCTGGACATTTTGGGCAATTTAGCATGGCCAATCCACCTCACCTGCACATTCAGAAACATTGAAAGCATAGAAACTTGGACCAGGAATAATCCATTCAGCCCTTTGAACCAGTTCCATCATTCTAAAGAACAATACTAATCATCTATCTCAATGTCATATGCCCACTTTCTCCCCATACCCACTAACGCATTAAAATCTAGAAATGTATCTTTCTTTAATATATTCAGTGACTTGGCCTCCACAGGTTTTTCTCATCTCAGTCTTAAATGGTCTACCCAGGGTCCTGCTACTGTGTTCCCCGATTCTGGAATTAGAGAATCAGATTAAAACAGAATTGGAACTTGACAGTAGTAGCCACCCATCAAAAATCCTTCCAGCAACGCCTGTACTTGTATCTGAAGAATTGTCACTTGGCTGAACCCATGAAGTTATAACCCAGACAGTTTGGTGAAACCACGTCTGATTTAGAACCTCAGTTTTCTGCTGACATAAAGGTGCCATTGAACAGCTTTTTTTTAGTCAATCTTTCGTAACACATTGCCTTTATTGATTTTAACAGACATAATCTGTAAAAGATTTAAAGATACCTTCAGCAGGCTGACCATTATTAGAACATTAAAAAAAAACAGCACTTGTAACAACTCTCACCCCGTGGTGTTCCAAGCCAATAAAGGAAACATTAAGAGGGGCGACCAAAAGCATGGTTGGGGAGATATTGAGGACTTGGATTCAGGCAAAATGAATACATTTTGGATTTTAACACCGGTATCAGAAAGTAACAAAGCTGTGAGATGGTCACAGCAATTCGACTGTGTCACAAATTCCCAAATGGGAAATAAAACCTGTCACTGGGTACAGCATCAAGTTTCCCTGAAATATGGTACAGGTTCTTACCTGCTCATTTACTCTCTTCCAGAATACTGCCATAACGAAGAGTGCAGTGATTGGTGGTGCGAGGTAACTTGTAATGGACTGAATGTAGTCAAACAGCTTGCCACTGTTAGCTGTCTGAATAATGGGGATCCACAATATACTGATGACAACTAGGAAAACAATAAATATCCTGACAAAGAAAAGGAAATTAATGTAGAAGCAGGAGAAAAGAACATTACATGCTTTATTTCCCCTGGTGGGGAGGATAACCATGAAAAATGATGTGAAAACAACCTTCAGGCACATCCTAGGCATGGGTCAGGGGTCCCGTATGACTACTACAGATCTCTGTCCTGATTCAGGTCTGTATGTCAACGACCGACTTTATTTATGGAATCATTTTAATAATGGTGAAAGGACTTATGAGATTTTCTTTGTTATGAGGAAGCAGAACAGCACAGTAAAAACATTAAACAATATGAGTGCTCCTCATTGCCGCTTTGTGGACGCTTTTAAAAATAAAAGATGCATTCCTTTCCTTTCGTATGACTGCTGCACAAATAACTCTCCATGAATCTCAAAACAATCATGTTAAGCAGAGTGGAAGACATATGAAAAACCTCTTTCCCATTTATAAATGTTTGCAAGTAGTAAAGACATTAAGGTCGCTTCACAGAAAATGAATACCAAGATAAGAAAGGAAGTTATTAGGACTGGCTAGAACAGATATTGGAAATTTGAATTCAAAGTCTATTAATTTATTAGATCATACCATGTAGGGGTTGCTGGTTAGGCCAATATATATTGTCCATTCACGATTGTCTTTGAGAAGGTAGTTATTCAGTTAAATTAAATGCATCTGGAATACCATTCAGTTCATAACCATGAAGCGGTTATCAGTCAGAAAATCCCTTTTGGTCACTAATGCCCACTGGGGAACCCTTCAACCCTGCAGCAACTAAAATACTATGAATTTATACTAGTCCCACTTTCTAACACTTGGACCATAGCCCTGAATATAATAACATTTCAAGTGCTCATCCTCGTACCTTACAAAAGTTGCGAGGTTTCCCACCTCAGCTACTATCCCAGAAAATGTATTCCAGATTTTCACCACCCTCTGGGTGAAAAATGTTTCCTCAAATCCACTCTCAACCTCCTGCTTTTCATCTTAAAATTATTCCCTCTTGTTACTGATCCTTCGCCGAAAGGAAGTGGCTGTTTTCTATCTAGTCTTCCCACACTCCTCAATCTAATACACCCTTATCATAAGACAATAACATAAGGAGCAGAATTAGGCCATTTGGCCCATTGAGACTGCTCTCCCATTTGATCATGGCTGACATGTTTCTCAATTCCCATTACTCATCAAAAATCTATTGATCTCTGTCTTAAATAAACTCAATGACTTGGCCTCCACAGCTTTCTGCAGCATTGAGTTGCACAGATTAACCAACCCCTGGCTGAAGAAATTCCTCTTGATCTCTGTTCTAAAGTGCCATCGATTCACTCTGAGGCTGTGCCCTCCGGTCCTCGTCTCTCCCACTAGAGGGAAATCTTCGCTGTGCCCACTCTACCCAGGCCTCTCAGTATTCTGAAAGTTTCAATAAAATCCCGCGTCATCCTTTGAAACTTCATTGAGTACAGACCCAGAGTCCTCAACTGCCCCTCATTTGACAAGCTCTTCATTTCCAGGATATGTCTCCTCTGGAAGCCTTCTGATGTCCGTTCATCCTTGCATAGACATGGGGCCCAAAACTGTTCACAATATTCCAAATGCAGCCGAACCAGAGCTTTTTCCAGCCTCAGCAGTGTGTCTCTGCTTTTGTAATCTAACTCTCTTGAAACAAATGTCTGATGAAAGGTGTAAACCTGAAACATTGACTTTCCTGCTCCTCTGATGCTGCCTGACCTGCTGCGTTCCTCCAGTTTAACACTGTATTGACTCTGACTTTAGCATCTGCAGTTCTTGCTATCTCCCAATGACTTAGCACTACTTAAGTGCTGGTCAGTTGCATGCAGTGTCAGGCCAGATTTTCCTCCTCTCTCGACAGGTCCCAAATTTGTGTTCCACAGTCAGCCTGTTGTCCTTGCAATGGACAGGCTTAAATACTGGCCCAGTCAGTCATGTCCACATCATATGAGTGAATTTTAAAAATAAGATGGTAAACAGAGCTCAACCGCTTCTCTCACTACTCAGCTGGACATTGGCACAGCGGTTTAGTACAAGTATTCCCATGTGAGTTTTGCCACATCAGGGTAACCAAACAAGTGACACTGGCTCCTGGTCACCCTGGCATATGCAATACCATTAATGCACAGTTGTACTGGGACGCTTCTAAAGAGCCTTCCAGCCCCAAGGGTGAGATAGGCCTCTACATCTCACTGTGGTGCAAGTGGGAAAAGTGAGAGCACAAGTGACTTAGGGAAGAAGAGCTTAAACCAATAAATGTTTTCCAGAGGAAGTCACTCTCTGCAGACGTTTCAGAATAAATCAGAGTCAAACAGAACATGAAACTCCTCCTTCAGCAGGAAAACTTGGCATACCTCCATTGGAAATGAAAATCTAATGGTTTCTATAATGTGTGATCAATCGTCAATGTCAAGTATACTCCTGGGTGACAAGTTAAAAGTCTAACAAGTGGCAAACACACCCCGGGGCCCTTCCACATGACCTTTTATTGAATACGGTAACGAAGCTCGTTCTTAGTCTCAGCAAAAGTGTGGTTGTCTGAATCAAGGGCCACCCAAAACAGACAGCACACAACCATTCAGCAGTTTGCTACGTCGATGATTCTTATTCTTATTAATATTCCCCTGTAAATCCAACTTTTGAATCATTTTTGCTGGAGTCTGAACCTACCTGCCAACAATCATCAGCTCCAGTTCAGTGGCATTTGACCGAAATCTCTGCCAGATGTCCATGGTGAAGAGTGTGCTGCTGCTGTTAAAGATTGAGGTGAGTGAACTCATTAAAGCAGCCATCAACACTGCTATCATTAGTCCCTTCAAGCCTGGTTCAAAATAAACAAAGAAAATAAAAGCAGTCATTTTGAAGACAATTTTTTTTTGGTGCAGGGACATGTTGGGGAAAGGGGAACAGCAGCCAACACCCAAAACCTCTGAGTTGAAACCCACAAATCTCTATAGTGTAAATTGAGGCCAGTCATAATCTCATTAGTCACTTACCAAGAAATGCGAGTGATTAAATCCTATAATTACTGTTATAATTAAGAGATGATCCACTTACAGGCATTTGTGGTTGTTAACCAATGACCTCAAAAATGAGCAATCCACCAGCCCTGAACAAAAGGGGCAGATTTTTGTCACAAATATATGTGTTGGGAGTCGGCAAATTTTTCTATTCCTATGCTCTGATTGCACCCTGGGAGAAGCCCACTCATCCTATTTTCATGATGGGGAGGTGTGAATGGGCTGGAGATGGGTCCATCCTCAACAGAGATGGGCCTGAAGTGGCCACAGAAGTGATTGGGTGGCAAAGCAAGATGTTTCGAAAGCTCAGCTAAATTTACCAGGTCATCCGCCCAGTCGCAGAGGTTCTCTTGCCTTCATGGTCTGCCCTATACAAGCCCCACGCCTATCCATATTTCCATGGACAGTCCTAGCTTCTTCCATTCCCACTCAACTGGTTGTGTTTTTTTTAGTCATTCAGGGTATGTGGACTTCATTGACTAGTTGGGCATTTACTGCCTATCCCTAGTTGCCCTTGAGAATGTAGATTCCTTTGGGACTGTGTGAACAAAATCTTGTTGGAACGAGGTTAATGACCCTTCTTGGAACTCAACCAAGTCAGTATAATTGGACCATCTGGAAAAATACAGATTTGGTAACTTTCTAGGCTACCTAAGTTGAAGCAGTTGCCAAATGGCCTTATTATGAACGCTTGGCTGAGTTCCAAGAATTACTAATGGACTCAGTTCAGCTGAAATTGATCTAATCAGCTGCAAAGGGGAGTGCTATTTTGTGTAACCAACATCTTTATTAACTTGTAAAACCTGATTTTTCTTTGAAAAGCTTTTTCAAAGCATATATGTTTATTTAGATAAGACTAAGAACTGTGCATTTCAAGTTTCCTTAGTGCGATGTTCAATGAGTGCTTGAATGACAACTTTATGAGTAAGAGGTGTTAGAATTTTTAAAGGGAGTGCTGAATGACTAAGTTTTCTTTTGTTTCATAATTAAAAACTGAAGCTCCCCCCATGGCCCGTTTCCAAGTCAGGGTGGTAATTAGCTCGGAGTTAAATTGGAGTTTGTAGTCACCCCATGTACCTACTGTCCATGTTCTTCTGGACTGTGGTTGTTATCGGTTTGGAGGGCGATACATAGGGAGGCTTTTCTGAATTCTCTAAATTCTGCAGTGCATCTTGTAAATGTTTATTGCTATTGGGCTACTGAGTGCACTGGTGGAGGAAGTGAATACATGTGGATGCGATTCTAATTAAGCAGGCTGCTTTGTCCAGGATGCTGTCAAACTTGTTGGCTGTTGTCGAAGCTGCACACATCTAAATAGACGGGGAGAATTTCACCATACTCCTAATTTGTGCCTTGTAGATGGTAGATAGGCCTTAGGGTGACAGGAGGTGAGTTACTCACTGCAGGATTCCTAGCCACTGACCCACTCTTGTACTCAAAATAGTTGAATGGCTTCTGATCAATGGTAACCCTCACGATGTCAATGTTCAGGATTCACTAATGGTAATGCCATTGAATGTCGAGTGCCGATGTTTAGATTGCCTCTTATTGGAAATGGTCATCACCCAGCACTTTTGTGGTATGAATGCTGTTTGCCCTTATCAACCCAAGTCTGGATTTTGTTCAGGTCTTGCTGAATTTGAACATGGCCTGCCTCAGTCTCTGAGGAATTATGGATGGAGCTGAACACTGTGCAACCATCAGTAAGCATGCTCAGTTCTGACTTTAGGGTGGAGTGAACATCATTGAGATGAAAATGGTTAGGCTTAGGTCACTGTACTGAAAAACTCTCTGGGATTTACTGTGTTTCAGTGGTAGTGTCCCTACCTTTAGATCAGGAGGTCCAGGTTCAGGTCATGCGACACCAAAGGTTAATAATAACATCTCTGTACAGGTTGCTAAGAAACTATCTACCCTGAGGAATTCCTGCAGAGATGTCCACATTGTTGGGTAAATGTTGATTTTTGTAGCCATACTGGAACAGCTTGACTACGAGTGCAGCAAGTTCTGGAGCATATGTCTTTAGCACTATTTAGTACTGGCAGGGTCCATAGCCTTTAAACTCTCCACGTCATTTGCTGTTACGTGGAGTGAAACGAATTGGCTGAAAACGATATCTCTGATGTTGGAGATCTCGGAAGCGGGCTGAGAGGGATCATCCAAATGTCACTTCTCGCTAAAGATTGTTGCAAATGCCTTGCCTTTTACACTGATGCGCTGCACTCCCCCTTCATTGAGGATGGGAACATTTATGGAGTCTCATGTTTCAGTAAGTTAATCGTCCACTACCATTCATGACTGGATGTGGCAGGATTGCAGAACTTAGATATGATCTGTTGGCTGTGGCATTACATTGTTCTATCACTTGCTACTTGTACTGAGCTTGGCAAAATGTTGCAGCGATTCTCACATATGGTCCATAATGCTATCTCTGTCATCAGTAGGAGAGAGAGATTAATGTGGTGAATGGGGTGCCAACTGCTTTGTCCCAGATTGTATTAGAGTTGCATTCATCCAGGCAAAATGGACAGTATTCTATCACACTTCTGACTTGCACTTTGTAGATGGTGGGACAGCTTTAGTAAGTCAGGAACTGTTATTAGCTACTGAGTTTCTAGCCTCTAGACCACTCTTGTACTAGCAGCATTTATACAGCTGATCCAGTTAATGCCTGATCAATGCTAAACTCAGGCTGTTGAGCATTTATGAGTTTGAAGTTGTCCATTGGAAGAAATGTCCAAGGGCCCGATCTGATTAATCTGATGCAACAGTCACCAAAAAACAAGGAGTGAAATAGCTGCAGGCTGGAATACCAGGTGGAAATTGTCCAGCTGTATTTTGTTACTTGTTCAAAACATTTCCACCGGGTAGTTAAGATTCATCCTAATAAATATCTGATTTAAGTGTTTGACACCTAGCAATTAAGGCTTATGTTGTTGATTTTGATGTTTTTGGGAAATTAACTGAACCCACTGAAATTGCCCAAATAGCAGACATCTTTCCATTTGGAATCCAATGGTTTTGTGAATTCTACTTTTGTGGACAAAGTCTGAATAGGCCGTGTCTTGGAGGAGAAAGGGAAGTTAAGTCATCCTGTGCCAGTTACAAGTTCCACTCCGAGCGACTCACCATCCTACTTGGAAATGTATTGCCATTCCTTTAGTGTCACTGGGAATTCCCTCCATAAGGGCATTGTGGGTTAACCTACAGCACATGGACTGCAGCAGTTCAAGAAGGCAACTCAGCACCAACTTCTCATGGGTGACTAAAGACGAGAAATGCCCACATCCCATGAGTAAACAATAAAAAAACGTGAGCTACAGAGTCAGACTGAACTGAATGGTTTGTCTGCCTGACTTCTGTTGGGAAATTGACATCTTGCTGTTGTGGTGCATAATCTGGTGGAAGAAAATAACTTTCAGAATAATGATACAAAATATATCAATTATGAATTAATAACAATAGTTGACGATTTCAACAACCTTGCCTGCGGAAACACCAGGCAGTGGGCAATGAAACAACTAAACAGGTCCTAAATTCATATGTATAAATTTCTGGAACTAAAAGATATGAGTACACACCCACAGGCATGAGTTCCATCACCAGTTTCGGATACGCTATGTTCGAACACCCAACTCTGACCCCGCAGACAGATTCACACACGTTAGGATCCACACAGGCCACCTGATCTGGAAAAGGTCAAATTAAATTCACATTGAAGGAAATATGGTCGGTAAGAGCGTTTTCATTACTTTTAAAAACATTTCAAAACCACAGATCCTACCTTCAACCTTATTTGTGTTGTAAACTTCTGAAACATCCACCGTTCTGCTGGTTTCACAGAGCCTCCTGAATAGGGTTTACTCTCGGGAATGTGCGTTCACAGCACCTGGTATCTTTAAAGATGGCTTCTGTTGGTGCATGTGCGCGAGGACACAGACGATGACAGTCCCTTCATATCAGGGATCTCAGTTACCTCTGTGCCGTGTGACAGCGATGTTGTGAACGCTCAATAATGAGCTGAGATTCTAGTTAATGTTCGCCATCAAACCGGAGACACAGCGGCTTGGGATGTTGGAGGAGGCTGTCTGAATCCACAAGAAGGCCTTCCAATTTCTGGTTGAAGCCTAACTAAATTACTGCTCTATATAGGCATAGAGTCATTTCTGTCTGAGAAAGAATCAAGTTTCATGCAATCCCCTTCTACTATGCTGCCAGTGTCAAGGTGTGACAGTGGAGACACTAACTAATCCCAGAAATCCAAAATAGAAACAACTGTATTTGCATTCAAATGATATAATTCTAACTGCTGTTGGGTGGCTGGCAGTGCCTAATTTCATATTCCTATGCTTTGAAACCTTCATGATTAGAATATTTAACATCTCCAGGACAATCTGGAGCTTCCCCTATGAATAGAGATAATAAAATGTGAGGCTGGATGAACACAGCAGGCCAAGCAGCATCTCAGGAGCACAAAAGCTGACGTTTCGGGCCTAGACCCTTCACCTTCCCCTATGAATGTATGGATTCAGCACCATCTTTCATACAGGCTGCTGCCTCACTGTCACTTTGAAGTGATGACACCTGCAATCCTCTGATTCTGCACATATTCATATGGTGCTGCTTCTAAACACAGTGTTAGCCTTTTCTCTCTAAAATGCAACAGCTGTACAGTGGGGAGGACAGTGGTTCAGTGGTCAGCACCAGGGACCTGGGTTCGATTCCAGCTTTGGGCAACGGTCAGTGCGGAATTTGCACATTATCCCCGTGTCTGCATGGGTTTTCTCTGGGTGCTCTGGTTTCCTACCATGCTCCAAAGATGTGCAGATTTAGGTGGATTGGCCATAGTGTCCAGGGATGTGTCGGCTAGTTGGATTAGCCATGGGAAATGCAGGGTTGCAGGGATAGGGTAGGTGTCCAGGTGGGATGCTCTTTGGACGGTTAGTGTGGACTTGATAGGCCAGGTGGCCTGATTCCACACTGTACTGATCCTATAACTGAAAACATCATTGTTTGTCACTTTACTAACATAGATTAATTCCTGGATATCAGAAGAGCAATTAGAAATCTGAAGATCCATTCTATGAAAGGCAAGTATCACATTCTGAAACTGTGTTAACAATCGTTTCGAAGCAAAGCCTTCTGTTCTTTTAAGCATCAATTTTATACATACCTGGAAAAAGTGCTCTACTAATCATGCCTGGCCAAACAATAAAAAACATAGGCATCATCTTCAGGTATCCTCCAAAAACTGACCCTGCTTTAGCATGAGAAAGGTTTCTTGCTGAAAGGGACCTCTGTACAATTACCTGTTTATGAAGAGACAACTGAAAATAAATGAAATCAGTTCACAAAGTGTCTTCAACTATCATCTCATTAAGGCCGTCATGGTGGCTCAGCGGTTAGCGCTGCAGCTTCACAGTGCTGGGGATCCGGGTTCGGTTCCAGCTTTGGGTGACTGTCTATGTGGAGTTTGCACATTCTCCCCTTGTCTGCGTGGATTTCCTCCCACAGTCCAAAGATGTGCAGGGTTGGTGGATTGGCCACGTTAAATTGCCCATAGTGCCCAGGCATCTTTAGGTTAGGTGGGAAAGTCACAGGAAATACATGGGTAGAGGAATGGGTCTGGGTGGGATGCTCTTTGGAGGGAGCAGTGTAAACCTGTTGGACCAACTGGCCTTTTCCACACTGTAGGGATCTATGAACAATCTATTAATCATAGCAGCAAAGGGAGGGGGAAAGAGAAGCGTTAGGGAATTATATGATTAGGGGTACAGATAGCATTCTCCGTAAATAGGACTGAGAGTCCCACATGGTGTATTGCCTGCCCAATGCCAAGATAAGGAAGATCTCAAATGGATTTGAAAGGACATTAGACTGGGATGGGGAAGATAGTTGTGGTCCATGTTGGGACCAATAACGTAGGCAAATAGTAGGCAAGGCCCTGATTAGAAAATGTCAGGAATTAGGAACAAACTGAAAGAACAGGACCTCAAGGGCTATAATCTCTGGATTGGTAGCTGAACCACATGCAAGTTAGCATAGAGATAAGAAAATTACGGAAGTAAATGAGTGTCTAGTGAAAGAGGGGTCCCATTTCATGGGCAATGGCATCAGTATTGGGACAAGAAGGAACAACATCTTTGGGATGGGTTTCAATGGAAAGGTTAGATAGGGTGGTCACAGGACTTGTAAATGGGGGTGAGGGCTCAGGGACAATTAATAAAATATCAAAGTCAAATAAAAGATCAGAGAGAGTGACGAAACGGTCTGGAGTCTTTCTTCAGCTATGTCAGGTAATGGCAAAACTGTAAGAAGGGTATTTGATTAAAACAGGTTAGGAAAATAAACGGATAAATAAAACATCAGTGCTGAAGGACAGGTTACAACGAGTGGCCTAAATGAGAGTTCCACATACAAATACATGGAGTGTAAGGAATGAGTTAAATGAGGGGCAGGCACGAATTCAAATTGGAACTTATGATATTTTAACCATTATTGAGACATGGCTGTGAAATGGTCAGGATTGGGGACTAAATATACCAGGTTAAAGGTTTGCAAGATGGAGAGGGAAAAGGTAAAGGAGGTGAAATAGTCTTGTTCATTAGAAATCAGATTACTTCAATGGTGATGGCAAAGTATTCAGTGGAGACTGTATGAGTGGAATTGAGGAACACTAAAGGATCTAAAATTGTAATAGATGCTGTATATAAACTCCCTGGTAGCACCTCTGAAGTGTGAGATTGTATAAATGCAGAAATCAGGCAAGTGTGTAGCAAAGGTAGAGTATTAATGGGTGGACCAGCAGTAGGATTTCAACTGTAACATAGAGAGGCAGGTAAGAACCTGACACAAAGGAGGTGAACTTCTGGAGTGTGTCCAGGAACGTTTCCTACAGCAATATGTGCTGGATGCAACAAGGGGACAAGCAATGTTGGATATAATTTTGTAATGAGTAATGAGCGAGATTTAATTCGTCACCTAAGTGTATGTGACCATTTATCAAATAGTGATCATAACATGATTGGTACGCAATGCAGAATTTGAAAGTGAAAATCATGAATCAGCTACTAGATTTTTAGTTTTAGGTAAGGCTGACTTCAGTGAAATGAGACACAGACTGTCCACAACAAAGTGGAAAGTCTGCTAATGGATAAAACAGCTGATAAACAGTGAACAATGTTAAAAGAAACATTTAACACAATACAAAATCAGTTTGTACCCAAGAGGGTACCACTTCACTGAAGAAAAACAGCAGTAGACAATTAAAGAGTTGAGGAATGGCATGAAACTAAAAGAAAAGGCTTACAAAAATGCAAAAACAGCACACTTCCTGCCGAATGCGAAAGGTACAAAGACAAGCAAAGGGCACAAAACAGCTCTTAAGAGCTTCTAAAATGCATTTTGAAAGGAAACACCAAAGTCAATAAGAAGAAATTTTATAGCCACATAAAGGAAAAGCAGGTAGTCAGGAGCAACGTTGGCCCACTAAAGACTGAAAGTGGGAATATTGTTAATGACTATGTGGAAATGGCAGACATGTCAAATTATTACCTTGCCTCAGTATTCACAGTGGGAGAGGAGGATAGCTTGCCGGAAATCCTAATGAAATTAATAATGGATCGGGAAAAGGGATTGAATAAAATTAATACAAAGAAACCTACAGCACAGGGACAGGCCCTTCGGCCCTCCAAGCCTGCGCCGATCAAGATCCTCTGTCTAACCTGTCATCTATTTTCTAACGGTCTGTGTCCATTTACTCCCCGCCCATCCATGTACCTGTCCAAATATATCTTAAAAGACGCTAGCGTGTCTGCGTCTACCACCTCCGCTGGCAACGTGTTCCAGGCACCCACCACCCTCTGTGTAAAGAACTTTCCACGCATACCTCCCTTAAACTTTCCTCTTCTCACTTTGAACTTATGACCCCTAGTAATTGAGTCCCCCACTCTGGGAAAAAGCTTTTTGCTATCCAACCTGTCTATACCCCTCATGATTTTGTAGACCTCAATCAGGTCCCCCCTCAATCTCCGTCTTTCTAATGAAAATAATCCTAATCTATTCAACCTCTCTTCATAGCTAGCACCCTCCATACCAGGCAACATCCTGGTGAACCTCCTCTGCACCCTCTCCAAAGCATCCACATCCTTTTGGTAATGTGGCGACTAGAACTGCACACAGTACTCCAAATGTGGCCGACCCAAAGTCCTGTACAACTGCAACATGACCTGCCAGCTCTTGTACTCAATACCCCGCCCAACGAAGGAAAGCATGCCATATGCCTTCTTGACCACCCTACTGACCTGCGTTGTCACCTTCAGGAAACAATGGACCTGAACACCCAGATCTCTCTGTTCATCAATTTTCCCTAGGACTTTTCCATTTACTGTACAGTTTGCCCTTGAATTTGATCTTCAAAAATGCATCACCTCGCATTTGCCTGGATTGAACTCCATCTGCCATTTATCTGCCCAACTCTCCAGTCTATCTATATTCTGCTGTAATCTCTGACAGTCCCCTTCACTATCAGCTACTCCACCAATCTTAGTGTCATCAGCAAACTTGCTGATCAGACCATCTATACCTTCCTCCAGATCATTTACATATATCACAAACAACAGTGGTCCCAGCACAGATCCCTGTGGAACACCACTGGTCACAGGTCTCCAATTTGAGAAACTCCTTTCTACTACTACCCTCTGTCTCCTGTTGCCTAGCCAGTTTTTTATCCATCTACCTAGCACACCCTGGACCCCATGTGACTTCACTTTCTCCATCAGCCTGCCATGGGGAACGTTATCAAACGTATGTAAAACACCTGTAACAGGGAAAATAATGGAATTAAACAATGACAAATCCCCAGGACCTGATGGTTTCCAACCGAGGCTGTTAAAGGAAATAAGAGAGAACACTTTAGACGTCTTAACTATAATTTTCAGCATTTCCTAAATACTGGAGTCATCTTTCTGGATTGGAAAATTGCACATGTCACTCCACTTTCTAAGATGGGCAAAAGATGAAAATCTATGAATTGTAGACCAGTCAGCCTAAACGTTAACTTTTATTTTTTTCTTCACAGATGCTGCCAGACCTGCTGAGCTTTTCCAGCAACTTCTGTTTTTGTTCCTGATTTACAGCATCTGCAGTTCTTTTGGCTTTTATTCAGTTTGTCCCTTCAAACTTAAGTAAGCCCTTATTCTCTCACAGACATGCAAACACTTTGTGTTATAAATGGACTCATGGGAATGAGGGTTTATAACAGGTTAAAGGCAAAAGGTGGTTAGAAAATGAGGAAAGGGAAAGAAAATTTCATTAAGTAGTCCGTAATATAGACTGCATAATTAGTTACCATAATAATTTCCAGGAATAGATAAAGTGGTCAAATAATTCAAAATCTACAATTGCTATCACATCTTCCTGTCTTTAGGTTGATGTGGTTTACCTGATCAGTGCACCAGCACCATGTAGCAAGCACTGTAAGACCGAATATGAGCCCAGGCCAAGGGATATCACCAGTGACTGGGTCTCGAAACATGTGGAAAGCATCAGCACGTGGAATGTGACATGTAGTGTTTGGCACAGTAACGTTAGGAATTGCCTGGAAATACTTCTCCACCAGTCCTGAGTACCAACCAACTCTGTGAAATCCTGGATTCAAAAAAGATCCTTTTTAGTGCTCCATACCGTGAGGATTTTTTCAGGTCATTCATACATTTTTTTCTGTAAAATATATCAAAATTACATTAAAATATAATGAGGGCTAATATCTACAATATTGTCCATACTTGTGTAAAAGCTGATCTTGTGAAACTGTTGAGCGTATACCTTTTGGTCTAAAATAACATAATGGCCCTGATTTTACCTAAATCAAACCTCGTTGTGATTAATTACACACTTTAAGATTTTAGCAAAGATTTGTAGCTCAGGTTGTTGGTGAAGTTGGTGACTTGCTCACCGAGCTGGCTTGTTCTTGTTCAGATATTTCGTCACCATGATAGGTGACATCATCAGTGGAGCCTCCAATGAAACGATATTATTCTACTCCACTCCGAATTTATACTGTCTGGTCCGTTACGTTGAGTATTGTCATTTCTGGTTTTGAACTGTATGGGTTGTATATGGGGTCCAATTCTATATATCTGTTGATTGCATTAGGGTTGAGAACTGTTAATTACTACAGTTCATTAATTTAAAGGCTAACATGGAACGTTTCAATTTTCCAGCAGCATTTTCCCAGCCAACTGGCAAGGCTACTGTGTACCAAGTGATCAAACATGGTGCCTTTGAGAAAGAATAACAAGTGTGAAGCAGCATGAGTTAATGAGCATTCACAGAACGATCGGATTACAACCTATGGTGCAGTTCAATTCTGTACCTTGAGAGAAACGAAGGAAGTTGAGGTACAGAATTTAACAAGAGAGGCAGCACATACACAAGCATCATTAAAACACGTGACTAAGTCCTCCATCAGGAAACTAAAATCTTAGTGTCTGCCACCCAAACCCAATGACACGATATCAAATAGATGCTGCTTGGCCTGCTGTGTTCATCCAGCTCCACACTTTGTTATCCTGGATTCTCCAGCATCTGCAGTTCCCATTATCTCTGATATCAAATACCACTGTTTTGTCAATTGGCTTGCACTGGAGCTACAGACAAAAACCTATAAACTTCACCAAGCCAGCAAACAAGGTCATTACCAAGATTGCTGAGAAAATATTTCTTGCAAAGACGATTTGCCATGAGAAGACACAGTTCACAATGGTTCCATTACATAGAGCGGTAGCAGTAAATTCAAGCCAATTGTGATATTTAGGGAGAAAGCTCTCCCTAAAGAGACATTCCGGAAAAGTATTGTCATCGTATTCATGAGAAATGGCAAATGGATGAAGGCAGTTGCAGGAAATGGATCAAAGAAATGTGGAATTAGAGATCAGCAGGACTATGTGTAGAAAAAAATTTGCTCATCTGGGATATGTTCAAATCCTGCTTTGTTAGCAATATGTCATGATGTAAATCAGTCAACATCAATATGGCACTTATTCCTGGCAGTCTTATTGATGTTGTTCAGCACTTGGTCGTGTGTTTGTAAATCATTAAGACAACAAGAACAAACAGCATCCATATGATGATGGTGCACAGCCAGGCCACTGGGAAATTGAAGCATTTCAATGTGAACGGTAAAGAATTTGTTATAGTATATATTTATATCGTGTTGGATGAAATGTGGACAGTTTGTAATTCTATAAAAATAAATAAATGGTGGAGAATTAATCCATATTCTTTAACATTATTGATCTTTTACTTTATTCCATCACAGCGGTCTTTTGTGGTTCAAAATCAAACATGAACGGCAATTCCTTAAAAAAATACTGTTCATGTAAAAGGCAACCCCCTGATTTGTGGCCTAAACAACTGGTCTCATTAATTCGACTTGTGTAAGATACACTCAGTATGTTTTGTATCATGCTGTACAGCACCAACAATCCTGTGAATACATCAATAGCTTTCAGGACCATTGTAGGATTTCTCCAAATTTATGCTTCTAACACTTTAATCATTTCAAAATGCAAGTTTACAGGATTTTAAAACATAGAAAATAGAAGTAGAAGTAGGCCATTCAGCCTATTGAGCTCAGTCTGCCATTCAACATCAGTATATCCCTCGACAATAAGCATACCATTTTGGATACTGTTGGGGGGGAGCAACCTACCAGGGGAAGGCCATAGTGGACAGGCCTCTGGCACTGACCCTAGCCCTGTGGCACAGAAAGGAAGGGGGATTCAATAGTAAGAGGCACAGACAGGTGGTTCTGTGGAAACGAACAAGACGAATGGTTGGTATGTTGCCTCCCAGATGCCAGGGTCAGTGATGTCTCAGATCATGTCTTCAAGGTCCTTAAGGGAGAGGGTGTGCAACCAGCAGTCATGGTACACATCGCTACCAACGACATTGGTAGAAAAACGACAGAATGTGAAAAACGAGTACAGGAAGTTAGGCTGGAAGTTGAAGTCCAGGACAAACAGTGTAGATATCTATGCATTACTACTCCTGCCACGTGATAACAAGGTAAGAAATAGGGAGGGAGTGCAGCTAAATACATGGCTACAGGGCTGATGTAGGAGGGAGGGCTTCCATTATGTGGATAATGGGAGCACATTCTGGGGAAGGTGGGACCTGTACAGTAAGGATGGGTTGCACCTGAACCAGAAAGGTACAAATATCCTGGGAGGGAGGTTTGCTCGAGCTATACAGGATGGTTTAAACTAGGTTGGCAGGGGGTGGGGAACCGGATTTGTAATTCAGAGGATGTGGTATTCAGCCTTCCAACAGACACAACAGGGAGTGAGGTTGTTAATACAGAAATGTGGTCAATGGAGCATAACTGTGGACACAGGGGTGGTTTGAAGTGTGTAATACTTCAATACTAGAAGTATCAGAAATAAGGCAAATGAACTCAGAGCATGGGTCAGTACTTGGAGCTACGATGTTGTGGCCATTACAGAAACCTGGGTAACTCAGGGGCACGAATGTTGCTGGAAGTTCCAGGATTTAGATAGTTTAAAAGAAATAGGGAGGGTTGTAAAAGAGGCGGGGGGGCAGCATTGCTAGTCAGGGCTAGTATAGCAGCTACTGAAAGGTAGTTCAAGAATGATATGTCGACAGAGTCAGTTTGGGTTGAGGTCAGGAACAAGAACGGAGCAGACACTTTGTTGGGGTTTTTTTACAGACCTGCTAAAAGGTGCAGAGAAGTGGAGGAATGGATTGGGAGGCAGATACTGGAAAGGTACAAAGTCACAGGGTTGTAGCCAAGGGTGACTTCAACTTTCCACATATTGATTGGAAACATTTTAGTTGTAATAGTTTAGATGGAGCAGATTTTGTCCAGTGCGTTCACGAAGGATTCCTGACACAGTCTGTAGATAGACCAACACGAGGAGAGGCCACTTTGGATTTGGTGCTTGGCAATGAACCGGGCCGAGTGCTAGACCTGTTGCTAGAGAGCATTTTGGCGGGTGTGATCATAACTCTGTTACTTTTACAAGTCATGGAAAAGGATAGGTACATAAGCAGGGTAAGGTTTATAATGGGGAAGGGTATTTATATGTCTGTTAGGCAAGAAGTGGTAACATAAAATGGGAACAGATGCTGTCAGGGAAGAGCACTATTGAAATGTGGAGATTATTTAAGGAATGCATACTGCGTGTGCTCGATCTGTTTGTGGCGGACGATATGAAGGTGGGTCACATTGTGGACAGTGCGGAAGGCTGTTCTAGGTTACAAAGGGACATTGATAGAATGCAGAGCTGGGCTGAGAAGTGGTAGATGGAGTTTAACCCTGAAAAGTGTGAGGTGATTCATTCTGGAAGGACAACCTTGAAAGCAGAATACAGGGTTAATGGAAAGATTCTTGGCAGTGTGGAGGAGCAGAGGGGTCTGGATAGAATTGTTAAGAAGGTGTATGGTGTGTTAGCTTTCATTAACAGAAGGATCGAGTTCAAGAGCTGTGAAGTTGTGATCCAGCTATACAAAAGCCTGGCACGGCCACATCTGGAGTGTTGTGTCCAGTTCTGGTCGTCTCATTACAGGAAAGATGTGGAAGCGTTGGAAAAGGTTCAGACGAGATTTACCAGGATGTTGCCTGGAATGGAGGGAAGGTCTTACGAGGGAAAGGTCGAGAGAGCAAGGGCTTTTCTCTTTAGAACAACGAAGGATGAGAGGTGACTTGATAGAGGTGTACAAAATGATCAGAGGTATAGATAGAGTGGATAGTCAGAGACTTTATCCTCGGGCAGTGGTAGCTATTACGAGGAGACATAGTTTTAAAGCAAGTGGAGGTAGATATAGGAGAGATGTCAGAGGTAGGTTCTTTACTCAAGAGAGTTGTAGGGGCATGAAATGCATTGCTGCCGGAGAGGGTAGTGGAGTCGGCCTCACTAGAGGCATTTAAGCGGCTATTAGATATGCATATGGATGATAGTATAAGGTACAGGTGGAGGTTAGATAGACCTTAGGTTGAGGGTAAAAGTTCAGCACAACATCATGGGCCGAAGGGCCTGTACTGGGCTGTACAGTTCTATGTTCTAACATGATCATAGCTGATCCTGTATGTCAACACCATAGTTTTTCCCCATATTCTTTGACATCTTTAAGCTCTTGAAATCTGTTCCGTTCGTAAACATAATCAGTAAATTAGCCTCCAAAAGCCTAATTCCACAGGTTCATCATCCTCTGAGTGAAGCAACTTCTGCTCAGTGCAAAACAGCTGACTGTACATCCTGACATTGTGACTCCTTGGCCTGGACATCCCAGCCAAGGGAAACACAACTCCACAAACTGTCTGTCCAGCCCTGTCAGATGTTGCATGTTCGACTGAGATCCCATCTCATTTTTCTAAACTCCAGTGAATACAGGCCTAGATGACCCAATGTCCCCTCGTACAGGAAATCTATGATCCCATGAATCCATCTGGTGAACCTTCGCTGCAGTCCTTCTATGGCAAATATATCTCTTCTAAGGCAGAGCAATCAAAGCTGCATACAATACTCCAGTTATGGTCTCACTGAGGCCCTGTACAGGTGCAGCAATATATCCTCGGTCCTGTATTCAAACCCTCTGGCTACGAAGGCTAACACAGCATTTGCCTTCTTGACCATTCACTGCACCTTTCAAATTTGGGACTATTGTGTAGAACTTTCAAGGTGTCTAAGTAAAAAGAATAAACTGCATCAGAAATGTCTCCAATATCAGTATTGTGATGGAAGTTCATAAAATATTGTGATTATTCTGGATGTGAGATTGCTCGCTGAGCTGGAAGGTTCGTTTTCAGACGTTTCGTCACCATTCTAGGTAACATCATCAGTGAGCCTCCGACGAAGCGCTGGTGTTATGTCCCGCTTTCTATTTATCTGGTTAGGTTTCCTTGGGTTGGTGATGTCATTTCCTGCGTTAACAAAGACCCTATACAGACAACAAATAAAACAAACGTCATCTACAAAATAATAAAATGTGAGGCTGGATGAACACAGCAGGCCAAGCAGCATCTCAGGAGCACAATACTATATTCGAGCTACAGGAACGGTGGTCTCGGCGTCCCAAAACTCGAAGTGCAAATACCATCCGCGATAATCCGTAAACGCGAAGCACTAGACATGTCAAGCGATATAGTCATTCGGGCCTCCTTTCAATATAAAGGAGAGAGCAACACAGAGACAGTTGCGGGACTGCGTGAACTCAAAGTCCTAAAGGAAATTGAAAATTTCCAACCCAACACCCGCGGCAACGGTGAGGGGATGATAGACCTGATGGCTGACATCCAAGACATGATGCCGGTAGCACAAAAGGCAAACGAGGGGCGACCGAAACCACCCAATAGGTATGCAGGCTGGAGGGAGTGGGAATTCGAGAAGTGGCAAAAGCTGGAATGGTTCGTCATCTACAAAATACCTTGCAAGAACTGTGACAAACACTACATTGGACAAACAGGCAGAAAGCTAGCCACCAGAATACATGAACATCAACTAGCCACAAAACGACATGACCCACTATCACTTGTATCCCTACATACAGATGAGGAAGGACACCACTTTGATTGGGACAACACATCCATCCTAGGACAAGCCAAACAGAGACACGCACGAGAATTCCTAGAAGCATGGCATTCCAACCGGAACTCCATCAACAAACACATTGATTTGGAGCCCATCTACCATCCCCTGAGAAAAAGAACAGGAAATGACATCACCAACGCAGGAAATGACATCACCAACCCAAGGAAACCTAACCAGATAAATAGAAAGTGGGAAATAACACCAGCGCTTCGTCGGAGGCTCACTGATGATGTTACCTAGAATGGTGATGAAACGTCTGAAAACGAACCTTCCAGCTCAGCGAGCAATCTCACATCCAGAACCTCAACCTGAGCTACAAATCTTCTCAAAACTCATCGTGATTATTATTTAGAAATTTTGCTTCTAATGTAGGCAGAACCAGTTCTAAGTTTAATCTTAGATAACAAAGTGTGGGGCTGGAAGAACACAGCAGGCCAAGCAGCATCTTAGGAGCACAAAATTCTGATGAAGGATCAAGGCCCGAAACGTCAGCTTTTGTGCTCCTCAGATGCTGCTTGGCCTGCTGCGTTCATCCAGCTTCACACTTTGTTATCTCGGATTCTCCAGCATCTGCAGTTCCCATTATCTGAGTTTAATCTTAATATCTCAATTGCTTTGGTTGAAGAATGGGAGAGTACGGTTTCATTTTGAGTTCTAACAGTTGTGCAGAAGTGTCTGCAAATAGTTGTGCAATCATTTAATTCGAGCTTCGAAAAAAATAACCCTCTAGGTAAATCGATCAATGCCTTAGAAAGACAAGGTTAGACAAGAAAAACAGAGATGGGCAGCTGCCTAGCAACAAGGTGTCACGTGACACAAGAAGACAGAAACAAAAGCCAGATGTTTTGGAAAGAGGAAACAATTCTAAAGGTTTCTTTCAGCAAATGTGCAGGTTTCTGTCGTGGACAACAATGGGAGCAAAGCACTTTGGTCTGAAAGGCACTTCTGAGTGGTTTAATGGCAGTAACAGAAGATTCCAGAAACAGAAGGTTGTAGAAGGAAAGTTTAAGGAATCCATATTAAGAAATAAGAGGGCTATGTTAGCAGTTTGTTTAAGATCTCTTCAAGCAACATTAATTGAAGAAGCGAGTATTGGGTCAATGCAGATGTTTGCAGGAAATAAACCACATGCAGCTTTCCTACTGAACGAGGAATTCTGAAGTAGACAAAAACTGAAAGAACTGCAGATGCTGTAAATCAAGAACAAAAACAGAAATTGCTGAAATTGCTCAGCAGGTCTGGCAGCATCTGTGAAGAAAAAATCAGAGTTAACGTTTCGGGTCCTGGAGTTCTGAGGAAGGGTCACTGGACCCGAAACATTAACTCTGATTTTTTCTTCGCAGATGCTGCCAGACCTGCTGAGCTTTTCCAGCAATGTCTGTTTTTGAGCTTTGAAGTAAAAACTGGTGGACCTTTCACTGAGGTTTTGGCATTTCTCAACCTGTTGTTGAGAATAGATAGGGTAAGTATTTACATCTGATATTTGCAATAAAACTGTTTCAACTAGTTCTTGTTAAATGTAAAATTGTTTGCTTTTATTTTCCCTTTTGTGTAATTAACTTTGATGTTCTTTTGCTAAAAGTACACTGGCAGCCACTTATGGAACCTGTTCAGTGACTGACCACCAGGGTTACAAATTGCAAAACAAAACAGATGATCTATCAATATAACACAGTGTGGAGCTGGAGGAACACAGCGGGCCAGGCAACATCAGAGGAGCAGGAGAGCTGACACTTTGGATCAGGACAGTTCTTACTATCTTTGAGATGGTCTATCAAGCAAGGTTTCACCACAGAATGTAATTTGTCGACTATTACCATCAGCTGGGATCATAACAGTATATGTATTAACTTAAATAAAAGTGAAATACTGTGGATGCTGGAAATTCGAAACAAAAACAGAAATTGATAGAAAAACTGAGTAGGACTGGCAGCATCCATAAACAGAAATAAAGAGTTAACATTTTGAGTTGGATATGGCTCCTCTTCAGAACTGTTAAACAGTTCCATTTCTGAATCAGAAGACTATTGGGTCAAACTTCTCCCAGAACTGAGTGAGTAACGGAGATGACTATACACTACTTACCCAGTGATAATGGGAACTGCAGATGCTGGAGAATCCAAGATAATAAAATGTGAGGCTGGATGAACACAGCAGGCCCAGCAGCATCTCAGGAGCACAAAAGCTGACGTTTCGGGCCTAGACCCTTCATCAGAGAGGGGGATGGGGTGAGGGTTCTGGAATAAATAGGGAGAGGGGGGAGGCAGACCGAAACAAGAGAGTTGCAGTGGGAGAGAGATTCCCTGAAGTTGGTCCAGAGCGAGACTGCCCTCCAACCCCACCACACCCGGCACCTTCCCCTGCAACCGCAGGAAATGCTACACTTGCCCCAACACCTCCTCCCTCACACCTATCCCAGGCCCCAAGATGACTTTCCATATTAAGCAGAGGTTCACCTGCACATCTGCCAATGTGGCATGCTGCATCCATTGTACCCGGTGTGGCTTCCTCTACATTGGGGAAACCAAGCGGAGTCTTGGGGACCGCTTTGCAGAACACCTCCGTTCGGTTCGCAATAAACAACTGCACCTCCCAGTCGCAAACCATTTCCACTCCCCCTCCCATTCTTTAGATGACATGTCCATCATGGGCCTCCTGCAGTGCCACAATGATGCAACCCAAAGGTTGCAGGAACAGCAACTCATATTCCGCTTGGGAACCCTGCAGCCCAATGCTATCAATGTGGACTTCACCAGCTTCAAAATCTCCCCTTCCCCCACCGCATCCCAAAACCAGCCCAGTCCATCCCCTCCCTCCACTGCACCACACAACCAGCCCAGCTCTTCCCCCCCCCCACCCACTGCATCCCAAAACCAGTCCAACCTGTCTCTGCCTCCCTAACCTCTCGCCCATCCCTTCCTCCCACCCCAAGCCGCACATCCATCTCCTACCTACTAACCTCATCCCACCTCCTTGACCTGTCCGTCTTCCCTGGACTGACCTATCCCCTCCCTACCTCCCCACCTATACTCTCCTCTCCACCTATCTTCTTTTCTCTCCATCTTCGGTCCGCCTCCTCCTCTCTCCCTAGTTATTCCAGAACCCTCACCCCATCCCCCTCTCTGATGAAGGGTCTAGGCCCGAAACGTCAGCTTTTGTGCTCCTAAGATGCTGCTGGGCCTGCTGTGTTCATCCAGCCTCACATTTTACTACTGTACCCAGGACCTGCTACATTGATAAAAATGCTGCTTTTAGGGCAGAGATTCAGAATTTTGGAACATCAGGATCTTTTCTGGGTCAGAAATGACCTGTACAAGAGGGATGGTTTGCACCTGAACTGGAGGGGGACCAATATCGCGATAGGGAGATTTGCAGGAGCTGCTCAGGAGGTTTAAATTAGTCTAGCAGGGGTTGGAACTTTGAGCAGTAGTGAGAGAAAATTGATGTTGTGCAGAAATTAAGGAGGTTAAACACATAAGACAGGCAAGAGCACAATGGAGAACGAGAGAAGACTGATAAATTAAACTGCATTTATTTCAAGGCAAGAGGCATGACAGGTAGGGCAGGTGAACTCAGGGAAAGAATGGGGACATAGGACTAGGATATCATAGGTATTACAGAAGCATGACTGAGGGAGGGACAGGTCTGGTAGCTCAATGGTCCAGAGTCCAGATGCTATAGGAAGGATAGACAGGAAGCAAGAGAAGAGGGATAGTGGCATTTTTGATTAGTGAAAGTATAACAGCAGTCCTTACAGAGATTATTCATGATGGATTGTCCAGAGAAACTATATGGTGGAACTGAGAGATAATGAGAAGTGATCACTTTTATGGGATTGCACTATAGGCCCTCCAATAGTCAGCGGGAAATTGAGGAGCAAATATGTAGGGAGATGACAGATGGCTGTAAGAATAATCGGGCTGTAACAGTAGGGGATTTTAACTTTCCTAACATAGACAGGGACAGCCATAATGTGAAGGCCTTGGATGGGGAGGAATTTGTCCAAGAAAACTTTCTTAATCAACACGTCGATGGCCCTCCTAGAAAAAGGCAAAGCTGGGCCTCCTCTTGGGAAATAAGGCAGGGAAAGTGACTGAGGTTTTAGTTGGGGAACATGTGGGGATCAGCGAGCAAAGTTTTATTGGTTTTAAAATAGTTATGGAAAAGGATAGGCCGGGTCCGTCAGTTAAAGTTTATGTAGCGACAAGGCCAATTTTGATGTTATTAGAGACAGGCACTTTGAAAAGACAATGGAGGGTGGGGTGGGGGGAAGCTGTTCACAGGGAAAGGGACATCTGGTAATTGGGAGGCTTTCAAAAGTGAACTAACGAGAGTTCGCATCAGTGTGAAGGGCACGGCTAACAGGAGTATGGAACGCTAGATGTCTAGTGGAGCTCTGGTTAAGAAAAAGGAGGAGACATATCTGAGGGACAGACAGCTGGGATTGACTGAATGCCTTGAGGAGTGACGGGGTGTAGGAGTACACTTAAGAGGAAAATCAAGCGGGCAAAAAGGGGTTATGAGATTGTTTCAGCAGTTAAGATTAAAGAGAATACAAAGAGATTCTACAAGTATATTAAGGGCAAAACAGTAACCAAATAGGGAGAGAATAGGGTCCTTCAAAGATCAATGAGGCCATCTTTGTGTAGAACAGCAGGAAATTGGTGAGATCTAAATGAATACTTTGTATCAGTATTTACTGCGGCGAAAGTCATGGAAGCCAAGGAACTCGGGAAAATAAGTAGTGATGCCTTGAAAAGAGTCCACGTCACAGACGAGGCGGTGCTAGAGATCTTAAAAAGCATAAAGTAGATAAACCCCCAGGACCTGATCAAGTGTATCCCAGAACACTGGAAGCTGAGGAAGATATTGCTGAACGCCTAGAAGAGATATTTATAGTATTGACAGCCAAGGGTGAGGGTCCAGAGACTGGAGGATGACTAACATTGCATCATTATTTAAGAATGGCTGCATGGTAAAGCTTAGGAACTATAGACCGGCAAGTCTGATATCAGTGGTGGGTAAGTTGTTTGAGGGGATTCTGACAGACAGGATCTACAAGCATTTAGAAAGGCAAGGACTGATTAGGGATAGCCAGCATGGTTCTGTGTTTGGGAAAACGAGTTCCACAAACTTGTTTGAGTTTTTTGAAGAGGTGTCCAAGAAAATAGATGAAGGCAGAGTGGTAGATGTTATCCATATGGACTTTAGTAATGCTTTCGACAAGTAAACTGGTTCATACAGTTACAGCGTGGGCGATGGCCCAGTGGTATTATCGCTGGACTGTTAATCCAGAGACCCAGATAATGTTCTGGGGGCCAGGGCTTGAATCCCACCACAGCAGACGGTGGAATTTGAATTCAATAAAATATATGAAATTAACAATCTAATGATGAGAACAAGAATCCATTACCAATTGTTGGAAAAACTCATCTGGGTCGCTTATATCCTTTAGGGAAAGAAACATCCTTACCTGGTCTGGTCCACATGTGACTCCTGACCCACAGCAATGTGGTTGGCTCTTAACTGCCCTCTGGGCAATTAGGGATGGGCAATAAGTACTGCCAAGCCAGTGATGCCCTCATGAAATGAATTAAAAAATGAATAAGTTAATGAATAAAAAAAATCACGTGAGATCCAGGGATAGCTAATCAATTGGAGATTTCATTGGTTTGATGGCAGAGACAGAAGGTGGTGATAGAGGATTGTCGTTTACACTGGAGGCTTGTGACCAGCAGTGTGCCACAAGGTTCAATGCAGTGTCCACTGTTGTTAAGCATTTATTTAAACAATTTGGATAAAAATATAGCAAGCATGGTCAGTAAGTCGCTGATGACACCAAAATTGGTGGCACTGCGAGAAGTGAAGAAGGTTATCTGACAGTACAATGAGATCTTCATCAGATGGGCCACTGGGCCGAGGAGCAGCAGATGCAGGTAACTGCATTCTGGGAACAGAAACCAGGACAGGACTTACACAGTTAATGATAGGGCTCTGGGGAGTGTTGCTGAACAGTTAAGACATAGGCATGCAAGTACATAGTTCCTTGAAGGTGGCATCAAGAGAAGATAGAATGATTAAGGCGTTTAGCACACTTGCCTTCATCGGTCACAGCAATGGGTACAGGATTTGGCTCATGTTACAACTGTACAAGTCATTGGTAGGGCCACATTTGGAGAACTGCACATAACTGCATATACTGCTATAGGAAGGATGTTATTAAACTGGAAAGTGTGCAAAAAAGATTTACAAGGATGTTATCGAGGCCAAAGAGTTTGAGTTATAAGGAGAGGCTGAATAGGCTGAGACTTTGTTCCCTCGAAAGTAGGAAGCTGAGGGGTGACCTTATAATGGTTTAGAAAATCATGAGGGGCACAATAAAGTGAATAACCAAGAACCTTTCCCCAGGATAGCAGTGTCCAAACTAGATGGCATAGGTTTAAGGTAAGAGGGGAAACATTTAAAAAGGACCTGCGGGGCAGATTTGTCACTCACAGGTTTGTGTGTATATGAAACGAGCTACCAGAGGAAGTGGTAAGAGGTGAGTACAATTACAACATTTAGAAGACATTTGGACAGGTACATGGATAGGAAAGATTTAGAGGGATGTAGGCCAAATGCAGGCAAATGGGGCTAGTTCAGTTTAGGAAACTGGATCGGCATGGATGAGTCGGGCCAAAGGATATGTTTCAGCGCTATATGACTTGAGACATTCTGTTGTCTTTCGATAATATTCCTTCCTAAATAAACAGGCTAATTAACTTGATGCCACAGAAATAACATTTTGTAGTATATTGCTATGCACAAATTACAGAGGATCAACAGTACAAAAAAAGGGCATTTGGCCCAACATGTTGATGATGGTTAAAACGTAACACATTGGAAATCAGAAACAAAAGTAGAATTTCTGATGGATGCTCTCTGGAGCCAAACGTTGACTCTGCTTTTTCCCCACAGATATGGCCAGGCCAGCTGAGTTTGTGCAGCAATTTTGGTTTTTGTTTATGTCGTATTTCGCTTTCCAACCAAGTCTGCTCCCAGTTTTTCTACTGCCTTCTTCAAATGCCTGTCTAGCTTGTCTATTATGCTTGACTATCTACGACAAATGAATTTGCTGTGAAGAGTTTTGAAATATATACACAAGATGTAGTTAATGTGCTTCATATTAATGAATGAGTTGTAAGCAGTCAGGCTGCAGACAAGGGTGAGAATATCACTGTTCAGATCTTTGCTTCTGGATATAAAGTCTCCACACTTCAACTATTAAAAATTGATGAGCTTTCATTGTTCTTGCAGTTCCACATCCACCCAACTTCCTCTTCTCCACTACTGACTGCAGGTAGCCCCCAGGTACCAAACAGGGTCTGTTCTTGAGTCAGTTTGTACTCAAGTTGGAACACAATGCACGACAGTATAGAATAGCTCTTCATAAACACAAGGAAACTTTCACATGCCAGATCTTTAAAATAAATATTAATACACTTGTATAGGATCTGATTTGCAAGTACCACACATATATGTACACACACACACACACACACACACAACACAACACACACACGCACTCTCACCCTACCGTATCTTACTCTCAGAACCACAGACTGGACATAACTGGCAACTTCACAGTTCACGTTTTAATGTCGGACAGCAGCTGACAGGCATGATAAAAGCCCAGCCAGACCCATAACCCACTTTGGGGGACTTCAGGAAAGAGAAGTGCTCTGCCCCTTGGAGAGAGGAAGACCTGACCTCCAGAGCTGCTGGCCAATCTGATTGACTAGCTGCTCTAGCAGGTCCTATTAGCATCAGAGTTTAGTAGTGGGCTCTGCCCAGACTTCATGCAACTTCTTGAAGAGGAAATGATAGACTATACAGCTAGACAAGTCCTGTGGTTTCAGGGCAGGGTGGGATGCAAGAGTCTAGGGAAAGGTTGAAGTGTTTGGGGCCAAGTATTTGAGGGCAGGTAGCAAGGAATGAATGGAAAAGTGGCATCTGGAAGTGACGGAGTACAGGACACTCTCCAGAATGATATGCTTCATTACTTGCTGCCTTTTAAGCTGTTTGAAAATGGACTGTTTATTCCTTCCTGACTGTCTGGGTGAAACCTTATTATGGTACGGACAATGTTTTATCTGGGCGAAATGACTGGGTAACATATTATGGAGATCAGCACGGGGGTGATTGCAAAGGTGGTGTGCTTGTGCCACTCTTTGTGATTTTATGTGTTTGTCTCCTAAAAGCATGTCCGTACAGGCTGTAAAATCCATATCCAGTCAAGATAGCTGAATAGCAATCACAAGCAGAAACGCTAAGTGTCTTTCTTCTTTCTACATCATGGAACTGAGGCTAAGGGTCTCAGAACCAAATGACAACAATGAGAGAGAAAATGTAAAAAGGCAGAATTCTGTGTTTACTTAGTTATTTACTTCTTTTATGTATTTGCATGGATGCGTGTTCTGAGCCCACCTCAATCTCACTCTTCTGCCTTCTTCCTATAACCCTTGATCCCCTTACTAACCAAGATAACTCTATGACTTTAAGAAACCTATCTATCTCTGCCTTAAATGCACACAATGACTTGTTCCTCACAGCGGTCTGTGACAATGAACTCCACACATTAGCTATCCTCTGACTGAGGAAATTTCTCCTCTCTGTTCTAAAGGGTTATCCCTTCACCCTGAAGCTGTTCCTTCTACCTTGATGAAATCATTAACTTCTGTGACAACTTTGGCAGTAGCAGGGCGTGATTTCCAGCATACAATCCTAGTGAGGCATGACACAAGTACAACACCATCCTGACCAAGAACTACCACCATCCCCTTCACTGTCTATGCGTCCAAATCCTGGAACTTCCTTCCTAACAAGATTGTTGGTGTATCTGCATCAGATGGATTAAATAAGTTCAGGTAAACAGCTAACTATCATCTTCTCCAGTACACCAGTACCTGGCAAAATGGAATTTGTACCGATGGGACTGTGTCCACCTGAGCTAAGCTGGCACTAAGACCAAAGAGAAAGCTATTGATACAGGAAATGATAAATAGGGATAGAGGGATGAAGGGATAGAGAGCATGAATCTAACAGAATCTACGAGTGGGAACACATTCTCCACATCCACTCTATCCAGGCCTCTCAGTACTCTGTACGTTTCAATGAAATGCACCCCCAATCCTTCTAAACTCCGAGTAGAGATCCAGAGCCCTCAACCGTTCTTCATATGACAAGCTCTTCATCTCCGAAGTCATCCTCGTAAACCTCCTCTGGATCCCTTCCAACACCATCACATCTTTCTTTAGATACGAGGCCCAAAACATTAAGGTCTCCCCTGCTCTCTTAGGAACAGAATTCCATAAAGTAGACAATCTTCTGTCAGATGGACTTCATCCTTGTCTCTGTCTTAAATGGGAGATTCATTATTTTTAAACAGTGCCTGCTAGTTCTAGGTTCTGGCATCAGAAAGGGAAACATCTTCTCGGCTTTTAACCTGTCAGGTCCCCTCTAAATCCCAATTTTTCAACAGATGGCTCTTCAGTCTTCTAAACTACAATGCGTTAAGACTGAACATTCTCAAATGTTCTTCACAAAATAATCTCTTAAAGCCAGAAATCTGCTAAATGAACTTCCTTTGAAGTGCTTGCAATGCAAGAATACTGAGATGAACAAAAGTGTGTTATTGATGCATTGTATACATCTGAAGAACAACTAACTTCCTACTTTTTTTTATTCCATTGCCATTGCAATAAAAGCTAACATTTCATTTGCCTTCCTAACCACTTGTAATATCTGCCTGGTAATTTTTGGTGATTCACGCTCAGACCCTTCTGTACAGCAGCATTTTACTATCTGTCTCTATTTAAACAGTATTCTGTTTTTCTATTCTTCCTGTGGAAGTGGACAACTTCATATTTAACACGTTATACTCCCATTTGCCAAACTGTTCTCCTTCACAACCTATCTAGGTACCTTTGCAGACTCTCGTGTCCACTTCACACCGTGGTTTCTTACCTAATTTTACATTGAGAGAAACATTACCTGGATCTCTAGATTAATGGTCTCACTACAATACCACTTGGCTATTCCATCCTCCAGTGGTTGGTCAGAAAGCATTCTATTAAAGATTTTTTACACTTAAAGAATGAGTGTTTATGAAATACAGCAGAGATTAGTAGCACTTGCTTTTTTAAAAAAATTCTTGTACGGTAAAAGCTTTTGTGGTAAATTGTGAACACTTGTGCCATAATTTTTTCATTTAATAAGTGGGAGTTCAATTTGTTTATAAGTTACTGGTCTATGCCATGATTATAATGTTCACAGTACACTCACTTTTTGTTATCCACTGATCTGTGTACTTGCAAAGTTGGCGGTGGCCACATTTTTTTTCCTATTGAATCATCCAGTTAGATCATGTAGTCCTTCACAGTATACTAGAGCATTATCTGCATTTTTTTTGTTATCTACGGGGACTCTGTGCCCCGGCCCCTGCAGGTAAGAAGATTTGGTGTTTTGCTGCTGTGGTCTGACTAGTGCCTTACACACTTTCAATAAGATCTGAATATTTTTATATTCAATTCCCTTTGAAATAAAGATGGACAGTCCATTTGCCTTTCATCCTACCTGGTGAACATGGACTCCAACATCTTATGATTCAGGCGCAAGTACCCCAAGTTGCTCTGTACTGCAACTTTGTTCAGTCATTCCTTACTTTAAAATATTCAACTCTCCTATTCTTCCTGCCAAAATGGATATCCTCACATTAAACTCCATCTGCCATGTTTTCACCTACTCATTCTATCTGTCTTTGTTCTGTTGTTGATTCTTTGTCATCCTCAATACTTAGCTTCCAATCTAATTTTGTGTCATCCACAAACTGTGAAATAGTACATTTAATTTTGTCATCCAAATCATTAAAATACATTGTAAATAATTGTGACCCAGCTTTGATCTCTATGGCATTTCCACTTGTTGCTATCCTGAAAATGCCCCTTTTTTCCCAACTCTGTCTTCTATTAATTAGCCAATTCTCTACTTTAACTAGTATACTACCCCAACACCACAAGCTCTATCTAATTCAGAAGCCTTATGAATGGTACCTGATTGAGCCCCCTTTTAAAATATGAATATATTCCATCCAGCAGTTCCCCTTTATCTATCCTGCTTGTTACTCCCTCAAAGAATTCTAACAAACTCTAATAAATTTTCAGACATGATTTTCTTTCATGAAGCTATGTTGACTCTGTTTGATTATATTATGTATTTCAAAATGGTCTGCTGCTGCATCCTTTATAACAGACTTTATAATATATATATTCTTAATAACATGTTAAGCTAACTGGTCCATAGCTACCATTTTTTCTGTTTCCCTTGCTTTTTGAACATTGATGTGTCCATTGGCAGTTTTCCAATTCTCTGCAAGTTTTCCAGAATTTAAAGATTCCTGGAAGATTATCACCTGTGCATCCATAATGTTTAGTTTCCTATTTAAAAATCCTAGCATACAACCCATCTGGTCTCGGGATTATTGATTCTGAAGAGGAGACACTGGGCTCAAAACATTAACTCTGCTGTCTTGTCACAAATGCTGCCAGACCTGCTGAGTTTCATCAGCAATTTCTGCCTTTGTGTTAGATCTGTAGTTCTTTGATTTATTTTACATCCAGGGGATTTATTGGTCTTTAGGCCCATGAGCTGCTCCCGTACTTTTTCTCTAGTGATGGGTCTTACAGAACACAGAACACAGATCAGTACAGGCCCTTCGGCCCACGATGTTGTGCTGAACTTTTACCCTCAACCTAAGGTCAATCTAACCTCCACACCTGCCTTATATTATCATCCATATGCATATCTAATAGCCGCTTAAATGCCCCTAATGAGGCCGACTCCACTACCCTCTCCGGCAATGCATTCCATGCCCCTACCACTTTCTGGGTAAAGTACCTACCCCGACGTCTCCCCTATACCTAACTCCACTCACTTTAAAACTATGCCTCCTCATAATAGCTATGTCCATCCTTAGAAGAAGTCTCTGGCTATCCACTCTATCTATACCTCTGATCATTTTGTACACCTCTATCAAGTCACCTCTCATCCTTCGTTCTTCTAAAGAGAAAAGCCCTCGCTCTCTCGACCTTTCCCTCGTAAGACCTTCCCTCCATTCCAGGCAACATCCTGGTAAATCTCGTCTGCACCTTTTCCAACACTTCCACATCTTTCCTATAATGAGGCGACCAGAACTGGACACAACACTCCAGAAGTGGCTGAACTAGGCTGTTGTATAGCTGCAGCATAACTTCATGGGTCTTGAACTCAATCCCTCTATTAATGAAAGCTAACACGTCATACGTCATCCTAACAACTCTATCCACCTGGGTGGTAGCTTTCAGGAAACTGTGGACATGAACTCCAAAATCCCTCTGCTCCTCCACACTGCCTAGAATCTTTCTGCTAACCCTGTATTCTGCTTTCAAGTTTGTCATTCCAAAATGAATCACCTCACTCTTTTCAGGGTTAAGCTCCATCTGCCACCTCTCAGCCCAGCTCTGCATCCTATCAATGTCCCTTTGTAACCTAGAACAGCCCTTCGCACTGTCCACAACATGACCCACCTTCATAACGTCCGCGAACATGCTAATCCACCCTTCCATCCTTCATCCAAATCATTTACTAAAATCACAAATAGAAAAGGACCCAGAACAGATCCTTGTGGTACACCACTTGTAACTGAGAGCCATGTTGAATATTTTCCACCCAATACCACCCTTTGTCTTCTAAGGGTCAGCCAATTCTGAATCCAATCTGCCACATTTCCCCCTATCCAATGCCTCCTTACCTTCTGCATGAGCCTATCATGGGGAACCTTATCAAATGCCTTACTTAAATCCATGTATACCACATCCACTGCTCCACCTTCATCCACACGTTTGGTCACCTCTTCAAAGAATTCAATAAGGTTTGTGAGGCATGATCTAGCCCTCACAAATCCACACTGACCATCACAAATCAAACTGTGCCTATCCAAGTGATCATAAATCCCATTATCTCAGAGCCCTTTCCAATAATTTATTCACCTTGCGCTTATTTCTTCTATTGTTTAGCCCCTTGATTCCTTAGTATTTTTGGAATGATAGTGTTGCCCTCTACTGTGGAGTCTGATGCAAAGTATTTATTCGACTCCTGCCATTTCTTGGTTTCCCTTACTACTTCATTGTCTAACGGGCACTTTGGCCTCTCATATTTAAAGAAGTTTGTTCTGTACATTTTTATTTTCCTTGCTAATTTGTCCTCAGTTTATTTTCTCCATTTTTTTTATTTTTGGTCCACTTTCTGATGGCTTTTAAAACTTGCCCTATCCTCTGGTTTACTCCTAACATTTGGGATTCTTTCAATCTGATGCTCTTCTTAACTTCGTTTGTTAACCGTGATTGATGCCGATCTCCCTGCTTTTTCTTGCCTCCACCCGTATGGAATCTATCTAATCCAGTCCAAGATCATTTCTTGTTGTCATACTCAACTAATCTTGCAATAACAAAGCTACCCCACCACCCTTCATTTCCTGATTTTCTTTTTGAAAAATCTCATATCTCTCAATATTCAGTTCCCAGATTTCATTTCCATGTAACTATGTCTCCATAATGGCTGTAAGATAATACCCATCAACCTCTATTTATGCTGTCAATTCATTCATTTTGGTTTGGATACTACAATCATTTGAGTCAAAGAGCCATTTTTTTTTTCTTTTTTGCAGCACTTACTCATCAACTTTATCTTTTCCTACCCCATTCTGGGTATCATTATCAAAGCAGTTCCCCTGTATTGCTACTATATCATTTACATTTGAACAAGGAACAAGAACAGGCCACTCGGCCCTTCAAGTCTGCTCTGCCATTCAATAAGATCACGGGCAATCTGATTTGAACCTCAAGTCTACATTCCTGCATATCCCTGATAATCTTTCCTCCCTTATCAAGATCTATCAAGTTCTGCCTTAAAAATGTCATGATTCTGTATCCACTGTCTTTCCGAGGAAGGGAATTGCAAAGGATTACAACCGGCGGAAAATTTTGTTTTTCTTCATCTCTGTTTTGAATGGGCCACCTCTTATTTTATTTATGTGACCCTAATTCTAGAATCTCCTACTTTTCTTTGTTTTGTAAGCCCATGTAAACGTCTTCCCAAACATTACCCCAGTTAGTTTAGCCTCGATAACAGCTCTCAATATTCAATGCTCTAGGGCACTGGTCCTAGCTTGGTTCATGTGAAGCTATCTCATTGGGACTGCTCCCTTCTATCCCAATACTTGATCCAGTACATCATGAGCTGAATTTAACTCCTTGACTTTATCGATCCTATATCAGTCTGCCCTTGTCTTGGGAGTATTCCAGAGATTATTACCTTGGATAGTCTCCTTAGTTTCAGTTGAGCTCCTAATTGTTCAAAGTCTTTCAGCACACCCTCCATTCCAGTCTTATCAATGTGGTGAGTACCAACATGGATGACAATAATTGGATCCCTCCCTTCACACTCCAAGTTCATCTCCAGTCTTGAGGAAATGTTCTTAATCCTTCCACCACACAGACACCACAGTGTTTGGGATTCCAGCTCACAGCTGCAGAGAACATTATCCAACTTCTCTAATTTTACTGACTCCCACCACTACCACATTCCTATTTTCTCCCTCTACTTGAATACCAGTTCACTTGTCCTTCCTGCCATCCCACTTTCATCCATATAGCTTACAAGCACTTCACAACTGTTGGGTAACTGCAGGGTCAAAGTCTCATCAATAGCTGCTCCTGTATGTGTCTCATCTACAATCAGTTCTGCTGGTCTTTGATCACAGCCCATGACTGAATGACATAATCTCAGAAATGTGCCTACCTCCTGGAGCAAAGTGTCCCAGTAAATTTCACCATTTCTGAAGTGGCACAATGTCTTGCAGCTTGGGGCGCAGCGCTTCAACTCAGACCCAAACTTATTTGAGCTGCAAATGCTTGTTCCAGATGTGGAGTGAATGGGGAGGTAGTGGAGTGTCCTTAGTGTCCAGCAGCTTCCACATACTATAGGCACAACACATCATCAACCTGCCATCTCTATCGTATTTTATTTCAGTTATTAACCAAATCACTCTAATCATGAGTTTTTAGATATGATGAATACCCACTCTAAACATTTTATTTATCTTAATTTCCTTTCTTACATGCAAATATCAATCTTATACTAATATATCTTATATTTTAAGAAAAAGGAAAAATAATCTGAAAACCCAAACACATAAAACAACATATTTTCAGTTTAAAGACTAGAAATATACATCAGTCTTATTCAGGAATCAGCTGCTTTATTTCGGCAAAAGAAACCAAACATCTCTCTCTCCTCCTACCACTGAACACCTTGAGATGCTCAACACCTGCACTCTATTGGAAGTTGCGTTCCTTGAGTACATTTGATTGTAAGTCATGGTCATTGAGATGTACAACTCTGATATCCTGTTGTAAGTCACACTCAAGAGCTAAATCACACTAAATTGGCTGCTTATATATGCTCCCAAGAAAAAGGGCCTCGATCAAGCAGTTCATGAGGATTAGGCAAAATTAGGTTTTCACAAATTGAAGATGTAAACATTCTTATCTAGTAAATGCAAGAACTTTGTCCAAAGCTGAATTGAGCTCATGCACCAAATGTATATGATCCAAGCCAAAAGGCGTTGGTTCACTCACTGATTGGGAATGCAAGTTCAGACAGTTTTTAATGAGGGCACTCTTTCAAAGCACCTCATAAAAACGAACCTGCTCAAAGCTCAAGATTTTGAATTGTAGGTTTTACTTTAACACCAAATACAAATTACCATTTAAAGTAGGCTTAATTAAGTTTACACAAATTAAAAACTTAGACAGGCTTCTTGAAAAGATGATGGAAGCAAGAGTCTGAATATTATTATGGCAGCAGTTGACTGATGCTTGTCAAACAATAAGTGCAAGGTTTTTAGGGCTGGGCTGATAAAAGGACTTGAAGTTTAACTAGATCAGTCATGATCTTATTGAATGGCAGAGCACACTTGATGGGTTGAATAGCCTCCTCCTGCTCTCAGTTTGTACATGTCATTAAGGGTGGGCCACAACGGATATCTTTGACAGTGACACCCTCATCCTATAAATGAATAAAAACAGGTAGAAAGTGCTCTCTGCTTTTAAATGAAACATGAGAAGCTTCACCAGTAATCTTACTAGAGTTGCATTAAACCAGATGATATAGGAGGATCCCTGGTGAATTTAGTCAGTGCTGTGAGAGATAATGGGAACTGCAGATGCTGGAGATTCCAAGATAATAAAATGTGAGGCTGGATGAACACAGCAGGCCAAGCAGCATCCCAGGAGCACAAAAGCTGACGTTTCGGGCCTAGACCCTTCATCAGAGAGGGGGATGGGGGGAGGGAACTGGAATAAATAGGGAGAGAGGGGGAGGCGGACCGAAGATGGAGAGTAAAGAAGACAGGTGGAGAGAGTGTAGGTGGGGAGGTAGGGAGGGGATAGGTCAGTCCAGGGAAGACGGACAGGTCAAGGAGGTGCGGCTTGGGGTGGGAGGAAGGGATGGGTGAGAGGAAGAACCGGTTAGGGAGGCAGAGACAGGTTGGACTGGTTTTGGGATGCAGTGGGTGGGGGGGAAGAGCTGGGCTGGTTGTGTGGTGCAGTGGGGGGAGGGGATGAACTGGGCTGGTTTAGGGATGCAGTAGGGGAAGGGGAGATTTTGAAACTGGTGAAGTCCACATTGATACCATATGGCTGCAGGGTTCCCAGGCGGAATATGAGTTGCTGTTCCTGCAACCTTCGGGTGGCATCATTGTGGCAGTGCAGGAGGCCCATGATGGACATGTCATCAAAAGAATGGGAGGGGGAGTGGAAATGGTTTGCGACTGGGAGGTGCAGTTCGCAACAAACAACTGCCCGAAACATCAGCTTTTGTGCTCCTGGGATGCTGCTTGGCCTGCTGTGTTCATCCAGCCTCACATTTTATTATCTTAGTCAGTGCTGTGTTTGTTAACCAGTGACCTCTGCTGGAAATTCTATACCTGTGCAAACTTAGCTGTGAATCTGCTTCCTAACCTATTATTAAAGGACACACTGACACCTAGGTTCGCGGTATTATCTGCAATCCCATATGGAAATCTAGAGATGATACTTACTATTGAATTCATTCCAGTTCAATCTCAAGTTAACTATTTCCATCATCATTGAAATGCTCATTGCTCACTTTTTCTCCAGCTGCTGCTATATAAGTGTCAGTGACAAGGCAGGAGCTAGCTCATTAGCTCCTGTCTCTGCCGATCTTGGAACTTCAGGGAAAGGGTGGTGATGTCCTTCAGTTCACAGTCACACCTTACAGTGACTGCTTTTCCTGCCCTATTAGAATCTTACAGTAACGCAACAGTCATTTACTCCAGAGGGCCTGATCTAATCATTAAAATTGTCGTCCAATTAGTCCAATGTGTTGTCCCTTTCCCAAAGCCCAGCAAGTTTTAGACATTATGGAGTGAAATTGGTCTACACCAGTGACTTGGAACAGACTCACAGCAAATCCGCAGCTCATCTTTCATCGCACCGGTTTTTATTTTCCATTCGTTACTGTCCTCCATGAGGTCATTTCAAAAATCTTCCACGGGCCTCAATGTGGATTCCATCCGTCAAGAGGCAGATTGAACATGAGCTTCGCAGCAAGGTAAGTCGAATAAAACTACAGGGCAGCAGGAACCTCTATACATATTCCTCCTTTGGCTTCAACAGGGCCTTTGACTCTGTCATCTGGAGGATGATGGAATATCTTCGTCAAACTTGGCTGCCCCTAAAATTCATCATGACCATCCTCTATCTGCTGCACAGTAGCAAGCCAGCTGTGATCTCACCAACAAATCCATCAGGGATCCAATAATGAGTGCAATCTGGGGTCAAGCAAGCCCATCTCATCAAAACTATTCTCCATCTTCCTTGCTGCAACACTCCATCTCATATTCATTAATCTTTCTACTAGTTTGGAGGTAATCTGCAGGATGAGCAGGAGCCTGTTCCGCCTGCATCACCACCACGCCAGCACCATGACGACCCTGGCCTCCATTCTCAGCTGCAGCACACAGATGGCACTTGTGTGTGCCCACTCAGAGACCAAGCTCTAAACCAGCTTCGATGTATTCGCAGAGGTGTCTGACAGAACAGGCCTTAGACTAAACATTCAGAAGACAAAGGTGCTCAAACAGCCTGCTCCAACTGTGTAACGGTGCCCTCTAGCTGCCCAAATTCATGGCAAGCCACTGGGCAAAAACGGATTGATTCTCATACCTTGGGAGCCTTCTTTCAGTGAGATAAGACAGGGACAATGAAATTCAACATTGCCCCGGGTGTGCCAGCACTGTCTTAAACTATCTCAGAAACCCAGCGTTTGATGATAAAGACCTCAAGCCCAACGTTAAGCTCATTCCTACAGGGCAGTTGTGTTACCGTCCATCCTGCATGCAGCAGAGATGTGGACAGCATGCAGGAGGTATCTCAAATCCTTTCAGAAATATAACCAGCGAAGCTTCCTGCATCTCCAATATTAGAACCTCTCTCATCAAAATTCCCAGCTTCGAAACATCGGTTACAGTCACCCTGCACTGTTGAGTGGGCCACACAGGACTCCCAAAATGAGCACTCTATCCTGAGTTTTGTCACAACCAGCCAGGATCATACAGAAGATGCTCTAGTGGCATCCACGGAGAAATACAAGATCCCCATTGATGGCCTGGTGGACCACACAGGGGCCAACCACATTGAGTGACTTTGATGGGCCCAGGTGGAGGCAAAACACAAGGAGAGGCAGGAACTTACAAGACCCACCTGCTACAGAGTTTGTAGAACCAGGAATGGCCTAGTAAAGTCAAACTCAGGACACACAACACCAGAATGAAAGAACGTCACCCTTAATCCTGAGGGCCTGCCTCAAAGAAACATTAGAGCTCATGGTATAATTTTGTGATAAGGGGCCCATTGTTTATTGTGTTTGGGTAAGTCAAATCACAGAAAGTGTACATAAAATGGAGAGGCAAGGAGCCTCCACCAGTAAACCATGCTTTGATCAAAGGCAAAATGTCTTTACAACTGTTTCCAATGAATGGCAAGGAACTTGTTCAGGAATAAGCAGAGATTCTGCAGGAAAATAAAGAACATCGGAACGTAGGAAGAAATGTAGGCCATTCAGCCCCTATTCCAATGACAGCATAGCTGATCTGTGGCCGAACTTCACATGCCTGTCTTTGGCTTGTATCCCTTAATGCCTTTGTTTAATAAAACTGTACTGATGCAGCATCCAATGCAATCTGTAGAAGAGAGTTTCAAACATCTACCGGCCTTTGTGTGTAGAAGTGCTTCCTAACATCTCTCTTGAATGGTCTGGACCTAATTCTCAGGCTACGCCCCCTGGTTCTAGAGACCCCAATCAGTGGAAATAGTTTATCTTTATCTACGTTGTCTTTTAATGTTAATATCTTGCAGACTTCAATCTGATCATCCCTTAATTGTATAGAAAACAGGCCTAATTGGAAAGTTTCTCCTCATAACTTAAATCCTGAAGTCCAGGTATTCTTGTAAACCTATGTTGTACTCTTTTCAAGGCCAATATATCCTTCCTACGATCTGCTCACAGTACTCTAAGTAGGGTTGAACCAGGGTTTTGTATAACTACAGCATAACATCTGCGACCTTGCATTCTAGTCCTTTAGATATAAAGGCCAGCATTCCATTAGCTTTCTTGATCATATTGTGACATTTTAAAAATCTACGCCAAACGCCACTGTTTTCCCCATTCACTTAGTCTATCAATATCTCTTTGTAATGCCATCATCTACACTGTCGCTACTGCTGCCTAAATTTAGGTCATCCACAAATTTTGATAAATGACTCTCTATGTCATTATCCAAGCCTTAATAAATAATGTGAATATTTGAGACACTAACACAGATCCTTGTGGAACACCAAGCTGACGTTTCGGGCCTAGCCCCTTCATCAGAGAGGGGGATGGGGAGAGGGAACTGGAATAAATAGGGAGAGAGGGGGAGGCGGACCGAAGATGGAGAGTAAAGAAGATAGGTGGAGAGAGTGTAGGTGGGGAGGTAGGGAGGGGATAGGTGAGATGCTGCTTGGCCTGCTGTGTTCATCCAGCCTCACATTTTATTATCTTGGAATTCTCCAGCATCTGCAGTTCCCATTATCTCTGACCCTTGTGGAACACCACTGGTCACATTCTCCCAACTTGTGTACCTACCCATTGTTGCTACTTTATGTCTCCTGCCACTCAACCAATTCCCCCTCAATGCTGTGGGTTTCTACTACAGTTAATGGTCAATCATGTGGGAATTTATCAAATGTCTTCTGAAAGTCCATATCAACAATACGCCTAGACATTCCCCTGGCAACTTCCTGAGTCACCTTCTCAAAAAATTCAGTGAATTTTGTCAGACACGATCTATCCATCATGAGTCCATGCTGGCTCTCCCTGATTAACTTAAAATCTTCAAGGTGATCAGTTATCCTAACCTTGATTATAGACCCCAACAATTTCCTCACATAAATGTTAGCTAACTGGTCTGTAATTCCTAGATTTTCCTCTTCCACCCTTCTTAAGTGTGACACAAGCAATTTGCCAATTCAGCAAAATGACTAGTATCTAGACTCTGAAAAGTATAGTTCGGGTGTTTACAGTGTGCTACCCTGCTTCCTTTAACAGCCTTGCCTGGAAACTGTCAGGTTCTAAGGATTTGTTGCTCTTTAGTTCAGTTAATTTCCACATTCCTGATATTCTACTTAAGTTAATTTTACTCAGTCCGTGTTCCCGATCCACTATTAATTTCATTAGGATTTCCAGCAAAGCTCTTCTCTTTTTCTACAGTGAATACTGAGGCAAAGTAACTATGCAACACATCTACCATTTCCCCACATTCATTGAAAATATCCCCACTTTCAGTCTTTAGTGGGCCAATGCTGCTCCTGACCACCTGTTTTTCCTTTATGTAACTATAAATTTCTCCTTTTGATTCCGTTGTCCCTGGCAAATCTCCTTTCCTCACCAATTTTAGCAACTCATTGTAGAGATTGGAATCAAGGCCAGGTGGATCTCATTGGACCAAGTTAACAACCCCATAGTCAATCAGGGAGCCCTGGCTGACAGATATAAACAGGATATTCAGAAAGTCTCAGTCTAGGGACTGGCTTAAGCCAGCTGGTCAGACCCTGTGTACATGTACACGGTGCAGGATACCGGCCTCTGTGCAGTTAGTTCACTCATATTAATTGCTTTCTCGTCCTTTGCTGGTTTTTGTATCATTCCCATTCAGCAGGCTGCATGCCTTCTTTTGCATTTTTGTTTGCATTTTCTTTTACTTTTATGCTGGGCCATATCTCCTCAGTTGTCCATGGCTGTTTTCTTCCAGTGAAGTGCAGTTCCCCCTCTCCACAAAGGTATAAACTGGTTTTGCTTTGGGTTAAATGCTTCTTCAATCATCCTGATCAGAGGCTGTTGATCTGCCAGCAGAGCCAGGAGTGTGACAATGATTGAAATGACAAGATTGGTGAGATAAATTCTAGCTGAGCAGGAAATTTAGAGAGAGAGAGGACATGTCAAGCAACTGATTTTTTTTTAAGAGTAGACATAGACTTGTGCGGCACAGACAGCATAATGTGTTTGAAAAAGTAATAATAATTACAGGGCCATAAAGTTTTAACATAGATCATACATCTCAGACTCATGAACATTAGGCTAGGTTTTCAATACAATATAGGAAAATACACATATTTAATGAAATATAAAAGCTTTTCGGTGAGTTATCCTTCCCAGATAATGCAATCAGAAGCTGCTGATAGTCTATTTATATTAAAACCTTATTGGTGTCCAGCCCGAAGCCATCATATTCCAGCGAACAGACAAATGGTGGATGTGTGGGCTTTAAGTCAGTAAATTGAATATACTCACCAGCACATATTCATTCCTCTCCATACACCTAACTAATGTGTACAATTTTTACTGAAAGACTCACCAATGAACATAAGTGTGATAGCTCCAACCACCATAATCACCGTCTGTAGAGCATCTGTGTAAATCACAGCCGTCAACCCACCTGTCAATGGGAAGACAAAAATATCCATTTACTGAGCAAATAATCCCAGACTGAAAATAATAAATCCGATATAAACATTGTCAAGCTACTCCCTGAAGCTTTTAGATTAATTTAAACTAAGAGAAGTCTTTCTAGAATACTTCAGCATATGGAGTGAGAGAGAACTTATGCTCTTCCCAGCATAAATTTCAACTTGTTTTATTACATGTATGATGAGAAATTATACAAGGATCTATGAAACGTTCAACACAGAAGATATATCAGGACAGAATGCCAATTTAATAGTGAGAAAACGGGACATGTATGGAAGGAAGGTTTGAGAGAGTTGTGTTTATTTACTTAAGTAAAAGGGATTTAAACTCAATATTTTAACCTCTTCCTTTTATTTTGTTGCGGACTGGCAGAGAATTTGAAATATTAATCAATTGGACTTTAGCTCTCAAGTGCCTAAGTACATTCACGATACATGTTTATGTAAAATTTTCCCGTCTTCTTTAGTTTCCTGTGCAATGCACCAATTAGATAATAAATTAATGTTGGCCTTTGTTAACACTGCTATCGAACATGATTTGATCTTATTTCAGCTCTGATGCATGTGCTGGGTGGTATGTCTAACAAGATGTTTGTCAACTAATAATACAATTATCAGTGGGGGGAGGAGAGGGGACGAATGATTATCTTACAGTTCTCGAGAGGAGGGCAACATTTTATTTTCTTGAATTTTCTTTTTTTTGGAATATCACTGTATATTGGAGTTCTAATGGTCCATGATATTGTGTGTTACACTACACAGGTTTGATGCAGAGTCCTCACATAACCTCCGGTGTAATATTGGGAAAAATGCTGAATAGAGTTTTACTTTTACCGAGCAGGAGGCAGGGCTGGGAACATGGGGCTATGTTTAAAGATTGACAAGCACTATCTCGAGGCAATAACAGAGCAACACAGATAAGGGGCAGAAATTTACAAGAAGTTGGCAGTGAGCCGATCGATGTACAACAAGCCAAAATGCATTGTGGGCAGGTTCAAACAATACACCTCTCAATGGGGAAGAAGTCTAACCCTCTAGACCTGATGTCCAATCTGACTGGCCAGCAGAATCAGGGTTCTATAGCGGGCAGTGCCAGGGCTACAGGTAGGCCTACAAAAGAGGCCCTTTAAGGAGAGGTGATAGCCTGGTGGTTTTATCGCTGGGCAGTTAATCCAGAGACCCAGGTAATGTTCTGGGGACCTCGGTTTGAACCCTGCCATGGCAGATGGTGGAATGTGAATTCAATAAATATCTGGAATTAAGAGTCTAACGATGCCCATGGACCCATTGCCGATTATCAGAAAAACCCATCTGGTTCACTAATGTCCTTTAGGGAAGGAGACTGCCATTCTTACCTGGTCTGGCCTACATGCGACCCCAGACCCACAGCAATGCGGTTGACTCTTAACGGCTCTCTGGGAAATTTGGGATGGGCAATGAATGCTACCTAGTCAGTGACGCCCTCATTCTGTGAATGAATAAAGAAAAAAAAAGTCCAATGGATCCATAGATCCAGATAAGTCAGGGCCACTTGTCAAGGAGAGTATTGTCAACTTAGGAGGCAGGGTGATCGGGGTTAGGGTGGGAGGTGGTGAGAAGTGAGTTTTAGAGTATGTAAGGGTGGGAAGGAAAGTGGGGAAATTGCTATCTTCTGGGGGGATGCCCTGAGAAGCAAAGGGCACCCTCCAATAACAGTATCTCCTTCCTTCCCACTGTTTTAAAGCATTGTGCCCACTCTTACTCACTGCTCAATGCCAACTGTGTTACAGTGTAAGCAGGACAACATTGAGGTCAATCAGCAAGGGTGGACGGGGGCCGGTGCAGAAATGTCTTGTCCACCGTTTTGTAGCCAGGCTTCACAGTCACCATTTTGTCAAAATGTGACACTGCCAGAAGAAGGGATATTATTTCAAAAATAGTTTTTGAACAATCTATTTTCGGTTCCTTCTTTGATTGCCTGTCATTTTCAAACTGAGTGGGGGAATACACTGTCAAGCTTTTGTCCATTTGTTTCCAGAAATGGCTCCTAATGAAACTGCCTCAATGCATCTCTTTCTTTACTTAAATTCACTGATTTCCTTTGTTTCTTCCTTTTAATGAACTACGTGATCTGGGAATCATCATGAAACAGAAACTCAGGTTTAAACTCATGCCTGACATCATGTTTTTTACACAGAGAGTGGCTCGTATGTGGAATGAACTGCCAGATAAAGTGGTGGATGCGAGTACAGTTACTATGTTTAAAAGACATTTGAATAAGTTCTTTAATAAGAAAAGTTTGCGGGGATATGGGCCAGGTGAAGGTAGGTGGGACCAGTTTAGTTTGGTAACACGGTCAGCATGAACTGGTTGGACTGCAGTGTTCTGTGTATTGGTCCCCTCAAACCCATTGATCAACCATTGATAAAAGACAGAAAATATATTACAAAATGTGATGTAGAATGGAATTATAAAGTTGGTGTATTAGGAATAAGATTAGACTTGCTGCATCCAGGGCTTTACTACAGATATCTAATCTTGCGCTTGGATTCCCACGTATAAGCCGAATCAAGTTGAAAATGTGAGTAATATCATATTATTATGCCCTTATTATGGTGAAATTAACCTTTTGGCAATAAATCAAAAGAGCCAACAAGCAAACTGGCAGCAAGTTCTACATCTCATTTGCTTTTATTCTCTGTTGTACTAATTTTGGCATTCAAAATTTTAGCAAAGATCTGTAGCTCGGGTTCTGGGTGAGGTTGTTGACTTGCTCACCAAGCTGGCTTGTTCTTGTTCAGACGTGTTGTCACTATGCTAGGCTTCATCAGAGGCTCCACTGATGATGTCACCTAGCATGGTGATGAAACGTCTGAACGAGAACAAGCCAGCTCAGTGACCAAATTCCTGCATTTTATTGCTATGCTTCAATTAATTATACTTCTACTATATTTCACTCTACTAATCTCCTAAAATAATTCCACATTGCCCTAAATTTATCATGTCCCAAACTCATACATAATATCAGTTTTGCTCTCCTTTCACTCAAGTAAAAACATTTTTAAATTAAAGAATTTCATCAGAAAATTAAATTCACCATTTGTAACCAGTTGTAATCCAATTCAAACTGTACAAACGTATGAGTAATTACCTCAAAGTTAGTGAAACATCTATTACGCTTGAAGTTTATGCACTGGGTACAGGCATCACTGACAACAGAGAACAATTGCTCCTGTTTACAGTTTTATCTTTGCAGTTTGCTGGTAATATTTCTTTATATCAACAGATTACTGAAACATTTTCAATTAAAATGAAATCTGTGTCCAACTGCTTCATCTTTGCAGATCTTAGTACCTGTGCTTAATTTTCAAAAAGTTAGCAATGCACATTTTGCTACATTTTTGTTCTGTTATGTGAAAGGAATTACAAATGAGCAGGATTTTATTGAAAAAATATCTGACGTTGCACTACTGCTAACTATGGAAACAGAAGAATGCCCTCTTTCTCTGACTTTTTAATACTTCGAAAAAGATTTAAATAAAGTTCAAGCAACAGCTACCTTTTAATTGTACCAAAATCATGCAATAGAACTTGACCATAGGACTTAAAGTTGTAGTTACATTCTGGAAAATTGTGACTGTAGGTAAAACAACTTTAAGTGAAACATGGTTTCCCATGGGCATCAATGCTAAAGAGAGAGTTAGGTTCCCTTGGACAATTTTTGTTTGGAGAAAACAATGTGCAGGTTGAAATGCTGTACGATGTGTGAGGATTCACGATGGTGTATTCAAGTGTATTGAAGTATAGGATATTCCTACTTGAGATTACTTGTAAAATAAAACAAATCACTAAATATAAAAATAATACAGTATAATAATATAGCTGTATAATAATAGTTTTCACACAAAGGGTGATGAGTGCCAGAGAAGGTGGTAGAAACAGACACAATAGCAGCATTCAAGAAGGATGTGGATGAATACATGAACAGGAAGGGACTAGAGGGATACAGGTCCTGTAAGTGAAGACAGTTTTAGCATGGAAGGGCAAAATGTGTCAGCACAGGCTTGGAAAGCCAAAGGGCCTGTTCCTGTGCTGTACTGTTCTTTGTTCTAGTTATGTACTGCAGAACCTTTCTCAGCAGAAAAGAAACTTCAAAACATCATTAACATGAAATCGTGCGCATTCGTACATGTCTATATTCATAGGTAAATAACATTTAAAACAAAATAAACAAAATGTAGAAGAAATAAAATAAAAATGTAAGTACTAGAAATTAACATCAGCATTCCACTCACCCGATAAAATTTTAATTGGCCAGGTTCCATCTACTGGCTGAAGTCGGTCAGCGCAGGAAGAACGAACTGCACTAATTAACTGAGATAACAAGGTGAAGAGATAATGGGAACTGCAGATGCTGGAGAATCCAAGATAACAAAGTGTGGAGCTGGATGAACACAGCAGGCCAAGCAGCATCAGAGGAGCAGGAAGGCTGATGTTTTGGGCTGAGACCCTTCTTCAGAAATTTCGATTTCTGAAGAAGGGTGTAAGCCCGAAACGTCAGCCTTCCTGCTCCTCTGATGCTGCTTGGCCTGCTGTGTTCATCCATCTCTACACCTTGTTATCTCAGATTCTCCAGCATCTGCAGTTTCTACTATCTCTGCACCAATTAACTTCCAACACTAAGTCGGGCATAGGATTTCAGTACATGTTCAGAATGGCAGCCAGGACAGAAACGGATACCTAGGGATTCTATGAAAATAACTCTATAGCCTGCTTACTCTCAAGACCTTATCCCCATTTTTCCATTCCTGCATTCAGAGTCTCCAGTTTCATCTGGTTCACACGTCCGTCTTCACTCCCACCCAGACACATCCCCCTAAGCCAGCAGTTCCCCTGTCTAACCCACTTAACCTAAACAACCCTGGGAACCATGGTATGGCCAGTCCACCTAGCCTACACATCTTTGGACTGTGGGAGGAAACAGGAGCACCCAGAGGAAACACAAGCAGACATGGGGAGAATGTGCAAACTCCACTCAGACAAACTCTGCCTGAGGCTGGAATTGTACCCAGGTTCCTGGCACTGTGAGGCAGCACTGCTAACCAATGAGCTACCACGTATTTTGTCACAAACAATGCCAAGCTGAAACCCATAAAGTTGAACAAACAAATTATCACTATTTTCTTAACAATGTTGAAGAGAAACAATGCTGAGTCAATTTTAAATTGGAGACTTACTATGTAGTAGAGCTTTAAATACTTCTCTTGAATTAACTTTTTGAGTGTGCTAATATATATTTCAGGACAGTAAGAAGATGACTTACGTAAGAATTCTACCAGATAAAATCTACGCATTATTAAGACATGGGTTTTGTTTTAAAATAAGGAACAGCTTTTTGAACTACATTGTCCAGTTTGACTTTCAGGACCTCACAGGATCCTTAGAAATCTGCAAACTGTATGAGTGTGTTTTTAGTCAAATGTTAAAAAGCAAGCACAACAAGCATATCTTAACAAGTGAAAGAACAGTATAATGGAGAGACAACAGAAGCCATATTGTGGCTCTCTTTTCTCTATTTTCTCCAATGAATGATTTTTTTTTAGGAATAAACCCTAAAAATTAACATGAACTACCAATCCTACATACTTAAACTCTTTAAAGAGATTATATAAACTAGAATTCATGTCAATTTTTTGTCATAGTGACATTTGGCAGAGCTATTACAAGAATCTACTGTTTCAGGCCAAGGAAGGACTCGCTGTTCTTTACCATCCATATCTTATCTGAATCAGGCATTTAGTTTTACTGGCAATAACCGCCTAGAACACTGTTCTTTTTTTCACAAACTTACCAGTTTTTATGGTTTATTTGTTGTCTAATGTTATTGCCGTTGCCATCAATAAATTAACTATCAGGCTGCATATACATTATTCAAGCTTTAAGGTATGAATACAGTGGCCTCCAAACCTGGCTTCTTGTGTCTTCCCCACATTTGGTGTTATGCTTTCCAGATGTCTACACCTTAAGTTTCATACTTCTCAGCCTGTGCTTTTGCCTCTTTCCCTCTACCTTTAAGCTGCTCCTTGAAACCTATCCCTTTGATGAAGCTGATGATCACCAAGTCAAGTGTACCCTTCTGTGACATCTTCTTAACTTTGTCTGATCATGCTGCTGTGAAGTACCTTGGGATGTTGACACTTGAGGTCTATGTAAATGCAGGTTGTATTGTAATCACTCAATCCGTCGGAAAACGGCACTTTTCCCCATCGAGATTTCCTGGTGTTACCCTGAGCACACAGGGAACCAGCACAAGAACTAAGAGAATTTTTTCAGTGAAGTATCAGTGTGATTTCAGAGCAATATCAGTATCAGGTTCACCTGTACATTTTCCATACTTCAGAATAATTTGTAGCATAGGGACAAGAAACAGTAACTAAAAGTGATACATGGAGGATTTCTCATTCAGAGTGCAGAATTGTTCTTATATGAATAATTACCAGCTACTGTGTAAAAGGCAGTCACTGCCAGCAGAACCACTGTAGAAAGGTAGAGATTCCAACCCAATGCAACTTGGATGAAAAGGGCTCCAGAGAAAATGTCAGTCTGAAACAGGAACACATTTAAAGGTAGGCAAACAATAACAAAAGCTTCAGGCTTATTAATTAGTCAAAAAATTGGTAATAATTTCCCATCTGATTTAAAGTACCAAATATAGTGACATGAGAAAATTTAATCAACAATTTTCAATGATGTCACTTTTGTTAAATGATTTACAAGTGTTTACCAACTTCTGCAAATCATTTATTTATTACAATGTGATCTTTATGTACATCAGTTTCTTCTTTTCTGGCCACTTTTGTGGAGCCATCAGCATTTCATACCTTCAAAGATCTTTGATCTCCAACATTCCATTTTATTCCATTACGCAGAGATTAAGGTAAATAATTTACAGCTGACTACAGGCAATAGGCTTCTGGCCTTAACTCAAATAACAAAACCTCTCCTGATTGAGGCTAGGAAAATCAACATTGTTCCATACTGCCTTGAGGGTAGAACTATGGTCCAGGCACATCCGAATGAGAAAAATGGGTGAAATTTTATGCCCAAGCTCCAGAGAAGAGTTTGGAGGCAGGGGGTGGGTGCATGGAGACCTTTGATCAGGAGGAAGAAAGCAATATGGGAGCTCGTCATTTTACTGATATTCCCCAATCAAGCTTCAGGCAAAGTCCCTCATTTTGCAGCGGCTGGTGGGGGAGTCACCAAGTCAGACAGCTACTCAACAAAATCAATCAGGTTTAGTTGCAAACAAAACAATCTAACGGATGTTTTAGCTCCCGTCCAATTCTCATTTTGCACATTTGTGTGAGAGCCCTGACTCCTATTAACTTGCTGGAAAAGCTCCACACTAGAGGAAATTTTGCATGATCGACAGTTTCCTCAATATTTATATTTTCTAATCAACCTGTTCAGAGATTTTATTGCACGCTACTGGAGAAGGTAGGATTTGAACATGGGCCTCCTAACTCAGGAGTAGGGATGCCACCATTGTGCGACAAGACCCCCATCTGGTTTGATGTTTAGATATTTCTAACCAGCCCGTTTACAGCTATTATTACACACCTCTGGAGCAGTTAGGACTTGAACCCAGGCCTTCTGGTTCAAAGGCAGGGGCACAATCACTGTGCAAACAAGATGCTGTCCAGCTCACTGTTTCTCTAAAGATGACAAAACAGGTGTCAGGTGCTTATAGGTTCTGTTATTAATATTTTAAATGTATGGTTAGGGACCCTTTTGTGGTGCATTGGTACTGTCCCTGCCACTGGACAAGAGAGGCTTGGGTTCAAGTCCCAGCTGCTCCAGAGATGTGTAATAACATCTCTGAACAGGTTGGCTAGAAAAATAGTTTAAGTATCTGGTTGAATGCATTTTTATGGGGTTGTAGTAATAGCCGTTCATAAGGAACTTTATGAATTGCATCTGTAGATGCTATTGCTACCTGAGGGTTCAATAGTTCTGTACAGAGTAAATGTTCAGTGAATGAGCATGGGGTTCATATGAATTGCAATGAAATATGAAGGGGCTATGGGGATGAGTGGAGGGGTACGGGTTGGTATGATAAGAATGAGGGACTATCAGGGTGGGCAGCAGGCAGAGATTGCCTTGGTGAATGACTGGTTGGAGGAGGAGCTGTGAGGTGTGAGAGCTAGATGGCCTATAATTATACACAGCAACTGAAATGAAGTCCCAAAGAACTGAGAAGACCTTATAACCAGTTCATGTCGGCATTCAGCATCTCCAGCAGCTGTGTCTGACCTGCGTCTAGGGACAGGTGGCTCAACTCCAACAACACACTGCTGCCACCCTGTTTGAAAATTACACCTTTCGGTAGATGTTCTCCTGAGGTAGATGTGCCAACCTGGGAAATTTCCTAATTTCCTCAACCATCTCTAATATGATAGCCCAGGTCTTGATTATCAAACACCAGAGCTTGGACTAACTTAACTCTTCCTATTGATAAAGTGTGTGTCCTTTGTCAATTTCACACATCCCTCAGGAAAAAGACCGGAAGAATCATCAGCTCATCAGTAGTTACATAAACCAGACTAGAGTACCTCTTGACTGCTGGTTACAAATGGTCAGAAGAAGAAATTCAGGACTGGAGCACCGTGGGTAAAGATATGAGGAAACAAGACAGTGATGTTCATTTAGGTATAATGAAACTAAGGTGAATCATATATAGCAATGAAGAAATAATTCGGTTTGGTGTTACTTATATTACTTGCGAGGTGTTCCAGTTTAGTGCTTTCTACACATCCATAAGATTTATGGCGTTGTCACTTCTTTCCACGAACGTGAATTGTGCTCAAGAATAGCTTTCTTTTATTGCAACTAATAGCACAGTGCCAGGTTTCAGCGAGAAAAAAAATCAATCACAACAAAATGACCCTGGATGTTGGTAAAAATACTATATTAGGTCATCAGTGGGAGAAACACTCCCTATCTTCTTGCACACTCAATAACTCTCAGCAAGAGATAGCCAACTTGAACTATTTGTGCAAGAACAGAATAAAATGCCATCAGTCATTTATGTTCCAATGTCAATGAGCTAGGTCCAAAAAAACAGCACTGAGGGTTATAATCTGGAGAGTAGGAGCATGTACAAGAAGAAGAGGAAAGAAAGAAATGAAAAGATCAGAATGGTATAAGAAGCTTTAGAGAGAATTGGAAGGCAATACAAATCAAAGCCGGAGAAGGAATAGATTAAACAAATCACATTTCTAAGGTCGGCAGGAGGGAATGCTTGTTGTCTTAGACAGAGACATTGTTAAAAAAAACTGCATCGGTGGTACTGTCAGCACAGTTGGTGTTAACCTAATATCTTCCCTCCCAGGCTCCTGGGTCACCAGGTTCTTTTTGGCTTTACCAGGTTTGCCATCTTACCCGTTGCCACTTCATCTGTGAAAACAATCAATATCCTCTGACCACCTCAGAGATGGTGCCTGACCTTCAGACTATTTCCAGCTACTTCTCCTTGCATTCCAAAATTTGCTACGGTATTTTGCAGTTTTGATGAAATAAAGAAAGATTGAAAAATAGTGAAGGGAAAATTTGGGCTAAGAGAGTGTTGCACATATAAGACTAATGTGAAAAACTTCACTGCGAGAATTGCAAATGAACTTTTGAGATTGATATTGAACTGAAGCAGTTCATGTGATTTCAATATGAAACATGGAAATCTAACTTAGGTACCAGCAATTCATGGTGCTTCTTCGAGCATAATCTAACAACGGGAATATGAGACTTAGTGCAGGAATAGGTCATTTGGCCCACCATTCAATACAGTCATGAATGATCTGGTAGTACTCTCAACTCCACTTTCCTCTCTGTCTCCCATAATCCTTAACCCCCTTGTCTACGAGAGATCTTTTTAATTCAGCCTTGAATAAATTCAACACTCCAGCTTCTGTTGCTTTCCAGGGATGTGAATTCTAGGCTGATAGCGCTTTAAGAGAAAAAAAAATTCTCAATCTTTATCTTAAAATAGATAGCTCCTACTCCCAAACTCTGTCTCCTATTTCTAGACCCTCCCACGAGAGGAAACATCCCAAGGTATGCACCCTAATAAGTCCTCTCAAAATCATATGTATTTCAATGAGATTACATTTCATTTTTTCTATACTCCAACAGGTACAAGCCCAAACTGTACAACAGTTCTTCGTAATACTACACCTTCTTCCTGGTTATTAATCAGTGAACTTTCTTTGAGCTGCTTTCAATGCAATTATACATTTTTGTAATAGGAGTTGCAAAACTGCAACAGTACTCAAAATGTTTTCACCAAGATACCATCTCAACAACAGTAAAAGTTCCCTGGTTTTATATTCCATTCCTCATGTAATGAACGCCAATATATGATTTGTCTTCCTAATTATGTGCGTATTCACTTTTCGCGATTCATTTACCAGCATACTGCATTCTCTAGACCACCAAATTTTGAGATCTCTCTCCATTTAATCTCTGTGCTGTTTTTCTATTCTTCCCACCTAAGCGGCATTCATATTTCCCAATTACACTCCCTCTGCCAAAATCTTGTAGCCTCAGTTACCCTGACAACACAGCATTATTTCTCCCACTCACCGATATCTTAGTGAACATGTACAGGATAAGGGAAAGCACAGACATGTAGATTCTGATTCTCTGTCCTCCGAACCTTTTCTTCAAATACTCAGGCATAGTGATCACACCAGCAGCAATGTACACAGGAACAAAAATCCAGCCAAGTGCCACGAGAACCCAAGAAGCCTAAAAAAACAAGAAGTACAAGAAGTCAGTTCTCCGCTTGTGTTCAGAGTAATATCACATTGACAAATCATATTAAATCCTGCTGAAGAAATGTAAAATTTCCAATCAGTTCCCAAAGAACACATGGACATTGTTAGTTTCGTTTCCAACTCTTCTGTAAACTGAATATTGAATGTGTAATATATAATGTGTTATGGGGATTATTTTATATTTTGTCCAGTGTTCAAAATCATTTAATATTTAAGAATAAACAATTAACTGTTGGGAAAAAAGAAGTGACTGTGAGCAGATCCTTAAACAGAGCCTTCCAAATCCACGGCCACTTCCATGTAGAAGGACAAGGCCAGCAAAAAGTCGGGAACACCACCCCCTGCAAATTCCTCTCCAAGTCACTCACCACCCTGACTTGGAAATATATCACTGTTCCTTCACTGTCGCTGGATCAATATCCAGGAATTTTCTCCCTAATGGATCTACCTAGAGTACATGGTCTGCAACAGTTCAAGAAGGCAGCTCACTACCACCTTCTTAAAGGCAACTAGAGGTGGCCAGTCCCAGGAGTAATTTTTTTAAAAATTGCTTTATGTGTGCTGCCTACTTTAAGTTTCATCTTGAGTAAATGTCAGGCCACAGGCAGAATCTTACAGGGGACTGAGTGACATAGGTTTTAATGATAATTTATGGACAGAACTGGGCAATAGGCTTATTTTGATGTAAGGATGACTTTCCTGCATCTCTTACCTGTCTGCCAAATGGTGAGGCAAATTTCTCACCAGGCAGCAACGACTTGCCAATTAAGGGGGAGTTACAATTTGTAAACCACCTTATTAACAGCACAACTCACCTTGTTAACATTCAGCTTTCAATCTTATAAATCTGCCAAACAACCTAGACGTTGAGAATTCTCCAGACGGAAGTCTGAGCTGTTCGCCTGGTGGCTTCAGCTTGCCACAACTCGAAGGGGGCCTCTGCGTTGCTCAACACCAAAAGAATCATCTCAGAGTAAGAGTCACAGTCACCAGCTGCACATCCTGCTCTTCCAAGAACACTGGCATATGACATTTATTGAACCCTCGCATCCACTGTGGAACCTCTCTGACCCACTTGCAGTCTGTTTAGAAAGCACAGACACATATTGCAGGGCACACCAGTCACTAGCATCGACAGGCTGGGGCAGGGACACTGTGCACTTGGACAGGCACCCAGTTCATGGATTAGACCTGGCTGTATGTCAGGCCTGCTTGCTCAGTGCCTACTCACATAGTGCTCACCTGCATATTCCCAGCATTCTTGCCTTTCTAGGTCATGCTTGCCAGGAGGAACTGAAAGCTACTGCATTGACGTGTTCCCGCGTGCGTATGCAGAGACAGGCCGCTTGTTATGTTTGTCAACAGCGATCTGCCTGGTGCGAGGGTGACATCCAGCTCTACACCTTGTTATCTGAGCTAGACAAAGCCTTCCTTGTGGGTGTTGGAGCCCATCTGCATCAGGCGCTAACACCAGACAAGGCCCAAATGACACGTGGTTCTGGGAAATGTGAGTTGGGTGCAGAGGACCGGACTGTCAAATAGTCATTGACTATAATGCTGGCATGTTGTTTGCATCATGAGGAATTTCAGCCTTTACCAATTTTGATTGCGTTTGCCTTGAGTGGTTCTAAATAAAAGCCCATGCTTGGAATGATCTGTTTGCTTCCCTGTACATGATGTTTCCCTGCCGGATAATGACAAGTCCAGTGGGTAGTGGGCAATGGGGAAGAGATTAGCAGTCAGTTAGACAGGGTGTTCAGAGGGAATGTAGCTATGGATAGGTAGGCGGCCTGGGGTTTAATAGCAAGTAGGCTAAGAGAATGAGGTTGGATGTGTAAGAGAGAGTCAGCCATGACAGTTGTGTGTCATAAAGAGCTTGGCCTTGTGGCCATCGTTGGCAAGGGGCAGTGCTGCATTGCCAAGCTCACCTGGGTACATGTGGCCTTTTAAAGACATCACATCAACAAAAGATGCTGGTCTTTTGGTGGTTATCCACTGCGTGGTGAGTTGTACTGGGAACACAGTAGGATGGGGATAGAATTGGACATGAGACACATGGTAGGTTTGCTAAGATATGGCAAAGAAATCATCTGAGCCTCACAGCAGGAATCCTAACAAAATATTTGACATTACTTGTACTTAGCCAAAAACTGTAAGATTAAGCCCACAGTGATAATTTAGCATCCACTGTGACAAAGAATAAATATTTTTGTCTTATTTTAACTTGTGGGCCATCCTTGAAATTAATTCACTATTTGTAAAATTTCAGAAAAATGAACTGTGGACAGAAACTTGATCCAAGTTTCTCAAGCAAAGTATCAAGTTTAGTTCAATTGTTAGGCAAGTTATCAGGATCAGCTCATCTTTTAATCGTAGGCAAAACGAAATTTTTGCTAATGCTGGAAATGTGAAACAACATTAGAGGATACCGAAATAACTAGCAGGGTCAAGCAGCATATGTGGAGGGAGGAAATAAATTGAGCATTCAGGAGCAGCAAAGACGTATTCCCTATCAACTTTCCATAAAAGCCTCTGATTCACAGGACAAGAGCGCTTAGGAATCCATGATAGTCTGTCCATGTCTGTCAAAGATTTGCTAGAATATGGTGCAGGAATCACTCATTGCCAGTGAACGAAACAGTATAGGCAATTCCGTAAATGACTGGAATAAATCCAGTGGAATAAATTAGTGTAATATCAGAAAAAATTAGTTTATTATTCATTTCTCTATTACAAAAACGAGCTTTCGATTCCAAATCAGGGCGTGATAGCTAACTAAGGGGAATAATGATTCTAACTAATTCAAGAGGAGTTTGGTAACTTGCAAATTTTTAATTGACCGTACTATACCCTGTTCTATACAAAAGTGTGAGAAATTAATCTGGTAAGGTGTGTTAGATGAGTCATTCCAAGCAAGACTGTTATTGTATTGGGTGATTTTAACTGCCCCAATATTGACTGGGACTTTCTTAGTGCCAGGGGCATAAATACAGCAGAATTTGAAAACGTATTCAGGACAGCTTCTTGAATTAATAATAATAATAATAAAAATAATAATACTAATGAGCCTGGCCAGGTGATTGAGGGTTCCATGGGGGAGCATTCTGGGAACAGTAATCAAAGTTCTGTAAGTTTCAAGGCGGTAATGGGCAAGGATAAAACCAGTTCTAGGCTGAAAGTGATAAATTGGGAGAAGGCTAATTTCAACAGTACTAGACAGAAATTAGAGGGAGGGTGGTTGTTTGAGGGTTAATCCATGGCTAAAATGTGGGAACCTTTTAAAGGCCAGTTGATCAGAGGTCAGGACCAGTATGTTCCTGTGATGATGAAAGTAAGGATAAGTAATATTTGGAAAGAGTATCAGAGATAATGGGAACTGCAGATGCTGGAGAATCCAAAATAACAAAATGTGAGGCTGGATGAACACAGCAGGCCAAGCAGCAACTCAGGAGCACAAAAGCTGACGTTTCGGGCCTAGACCCTTCATCAGAGAGGGGGATGGGGTGAGGGTTCTGGAATAAATAGGGAGAGCGGTGGGGGAAGGGGAGATTTGGAACTGGTGAAGTCCACATTGATACCATTAGGCTGCAGGGTTCCCAGGCGGAATATGAGTTCGCTTCCCTTTCCCCCACTAAACCAGCCCAGTTCGTCCCCTCCTCCCACTGCACCACACAACCAGCCCAGCTCTTCCCCTCCACCCACTGCATCCCAAAACCAGTCCAACCTGTCTCTGCCTCCCTAACCTGTTCTTCCTCTCACCCATCCCTCCCTGCCACCCCTAGCCGCACCCCAATCTACCTACTAACCTCATCCCACCTCCTTGACCTGTCCGTCTTCCCTGGACTGACCTATCCCCTCCCTACCTCCCCACCTATACTCTCTCCACCTATCTTCTTTTCTCTCCATCTTCGGTCCGCCTCCCCCTCTCTCCCTATTTATTCCAGAACCCTCAGCCCATCCCCCTCTCTGATGAAGGGTCTAGGCCCGAAACGTCAGCTTTTGTGCTCCTGAGATGCTGCTGGGCCTGCTGTGTTCATCCAGCCTCACATTTTGTTATCTCAGTAATATTTGGAAACCTTGGATGACAAGAGATAATGAAAGTTCAGTCAAAAAGATAAATGAAGCATAAGTAAAGTTTTGAAAACGGAAATCAGACAAGGCCCTTGAGGAATATAAAGGAAGCAGGAAAGTTAAACAAGGAGCCAGGAGGGCTAAAAGTAGCCATGAAATGTTCTCGGCAAGTAGGACAAGGAGAATCCCAAAGCATTTTACAAGTGAATCAGGAGAAAGAGCGTAGCTAGGGAAAGGGTAGGTCCACTGAAGGACAATGGAGGGCATTTATACATGAAGCTGGAGAAAGTGGGTGAGGTCCTTCAAGAGTACTTCACAACAGTATTCATCAAGGAGGGCACAGATGAGGATAAGGCTGGGGGACGGGATTGTTGATATGCTCAGGCATGTCAAGAGTAAGGAAGAGGTGGTGTTCGGTATCTTGAAAAATGTTAAGGTAGATACATTCCCCAGGCCTGATGGGATCTATCCCAGGATAATGAGGGAGGCTGGGAAGGAGACGGCTGAGGGCTTGCTGAAGCATCTCTTTAGCCATAGTTAAGGTCCCAGAAGAAAACAGGCAATGTCCTTTCTTTGTTTTAGAAGGCCAACAGGGACAATCCAGGAAATTATAGATCAGTGAGTCTTACATCAGTGGTAGAGAAGCTATCCAAGAGATTCTTAGGGACAGGATTTACTCACATTTGCCGAAGAATGGACTTAATACGGGTAGTTGGAATGGCTTTATGCTGGGCAGTGCTTCTCACAAATTTGATTGAGTTTTATTTTGAGGAAGTAATGAAGATGATTAATGAGGTGGGGACAACTTATGTTGTTTACATCAACTTCACTAAAGCATTTGACAACGTTCCTTATGGCAAGCTTGTCCAGAAGATTAAGTCATGTGAGATCCACAGCAAGTTGGTAAATCGGATACAAACTGGCTTCATCTTAGAAGACAGATGGTAGTTGTGGAGGGGCATTTTTCTGACTGGAGGTCTGTGCCAGTGGATGTTCCACAAGGATCAGTGCTGGAGATTCATCCAGACAAGTGTCAGATGATGCATTTTGGAAGGACAAACGCAACAGTAAAATGTATAGTAAATGGCAGGATCCTTGGAAGCATTGACATACAAAAGGATCTTGGGGTGTAACTGCCTAACTCTCCATAGCAACACAAGTGGATCAGGTGGTAAAGAAACTGTACAATATTCTTGCCTTCGTCAGTCAGGACAGTGAGTATAAAGGTTGGCAAGTCATGTTGCTACTGTTTCAGGCTTTAGTGAGGCCATTTTTGAAGAATTCTGTGCAATTATGGCCTCCACATTATAGGAAGGATGAAGTAGACCTTGGACTGGATGCAAGAGGTTTACCAGGAGTGTATTAGCTATAAGGAGATGTTGGGCAAAATTGCTATTCTTACTCATCAGAGGCTGAGGAGCGACTTGGAAGAAGTAAATAAAATTATGAAAGGCAAAGATAAGGCGGAGAGTCAGGGCCCTTTTCCCAGGGTGGAAATGTCAAACACTCAGGGCCACAGGTTCAAGGTGAGAAGTGAAAAGTTTAAATGGGATGTGTGAGGCATGTTTTTTAAAACATAGAGGGTGGTAGTTGTCTGGAATGTGCTGCCAGGGTAAATGGTAGAAGCAAATATAATAGCAAGGTTTAAGAGGCATTTAGACAGGTAGGGAATAGAGAGACATGGACCATGTGCAAGCAGATGGGATTAGTTCAGAATAGCATCATGGTGGCACAGACATAGTGGCTGAAGGGCCTGTTGCTATGCTGTATTGTTCTTAGTGGTCTTGTAGTTCTACTTAACATCAACAGTGTCACCACCAACTTCTAATACAAAAGCAATGAAAAACAAGAGTTAAGACAGCATGCAGCTGGAGGATCCGAGATACACAGCAGGTCAGGCAGCATCAGAGGAGCCAAAAAGCTGACGTTTCGGGTCGGGACCCTTCTTCAGGAATGAGGGAGGGGGTGGGAGCTCTGAAATAAATGGAGGGAGGGTTGGTGATAGTAGGTAGGTAGTGGTGGGGATTGGTCAGTGAGGTGTAAGGAGTGGATAGGTGGGAGAGAAGACGGACAGCTCAATGAGGTGGGGATGAGAGGGGGGCTGGTCTTGGGAGGAGCTCGGGGGTGGTGAGATTTTGAAGCTGGTAAAGTCCACATTGAGACCCCTGACCTCATCCCAAGACCAGGCCCCCCTCTCATCCCCGCCTCATTGACCTGTCCATCTTCTCTCCCACCTATCTGCCCTCACACCTCACTGCCCAATCCCCACCACTACCTACCTGCTAGCACCGTCCCTCCACTCTATTTATTTCAAAATCCCCTCCCCCCCCCCATTTCTGAAGAAGGGTCCTGACCCAAAACATCAAATTTCCCGCTCCTCTGATGTTGCCTGGCCTGCTGTCTTCATCCAGCTCTACACCTTGTTATCTCAGATTCTCCAGCATCTGCAGTTCCTACTATCTCTGAGAAACAAGAGTTAATGGGTAGAATCTTCCAAGCCTAGAGGTGGAAAGTGAACTTAATTTAGTGAATCAAAACCCTGCCACCCTCCAGCTCTCAACCAAATTAGTCTGAGTCTAGGGAGGGTAAAGCCGCACCATCCCACTCCCCACCAGTTCCGTCCCCAAGTGATCCACTAATGACCATCTAAACACTACAACTGTCAGCTCCAGACAGGATGTGAAAGATGGCCTTTGATGTTTAATGATTTAATTTTATTTTCTGGTTTCTAATATTTAGAAACAGTCATTTGTTACAGCTTAATACAGCCTGAAACAGAATAAACGAGACAGTTCTGTTTCAGCAAAAGGACAGCTTTGGAGTGAGAATGAAAATTGTGGGTGGAAGAACAGAAGGCCATTATGTAGCCAGATTGGGTTCAAAAAAATGCAGTTTAGGGTAAGAAGTGGCATACAGTAAGTTAGAAACAATAACAGCCGAACCTACATTCCATTCAAAACCTCCAACAGCAATACCTCCTGCAGCTCCTGTTCCTGCCAATCCGACAAACAGGCCACTGCCCACATTACTGGACATGAGTGATGCTCCAATCTGTTAATATATTGAGAATAAAAGATAAATCAAGTAGGTTATACTAGTTTCAATGTTAATTTTTTTTAAAAAATTGAACATATTTCATTTTGCAGCACTTTCCAATATCTATAAGATGCATTAATATTAATCCAGCTGTTCAATTACTATTTTAAGCATACCTATTCAGAAAATTCAAATCTTATGATAGAGACGTTGAGTGATATAGACTCTTTGGTCTTAGTCCCACTTGCCTGTGTTTGACACGTATCCCTCTAAACCTTTCCTATTCATTTACCTGTCCAAATGGCTTTTAGCTCTTCTTACTGTACCCACATCTACTACTTCCTCTGGTGGTTCATTCCACATACTGACCACCCTCTTCTTTATAATTTTCAGATTTTTTTTCCTGAGTGTGTGAATAAGGAAATGGATTCCAAATACTGCTTTTTCCTCCCCTCACTGGTTTCACCATTACTCATTCCTAACTGCAAACATTTATTATCGCAGTTAGAAAACAAGGTATCTTGGCAAAGAGCCAGCTAGTAACTCCAAAGGGCAAATGGGAAAAGGGAAAACTGATTTTATGAAGAGCTTTGGGATTAAAGAGGGTATTTTTACTGCTCAGAGATGAATAACCTTTCTCACTCAGTTTCCTTTCCTTTTTTTCCACCCAATAGATGGGGTAACAAGCTGGAATCAGACCACCACCAGAGGCTGCAGACATTTTAATCGGAATAATGGTGTAGTCAGAAGTCCTGGTTTATTTAGAAATCAACGATGTAGGAAGGGAAATGAAATTCCCCTGAGACCTCCTCATCGTTTTCTTTCACGAGCAATCTAACCTGTTGCATATGAATTTCTCCAAACTGCTGGGCAGAGCCATGACTTTGCAGTCCTCATGATGTTACAATCTATAATGGTTCTGTTACTTCCCTAAAATACACACTGTTGCAAAACTAGCCTTTAATTCTGATTAAAGGAAGTCAATTACTCTGACTGTTATTTCAATGTTTTGAATCCCTGGATGAGATTTTCATCTCAAGATTTGAAAATCCAAGTTAAGGCAGTACTGACTTTGCCAATCCAAATGTATTGACTGTTCCTATTTCTGCAATATCTAGAGACACAAGTGCTTTCAGTCTGTGATAATAAAATGTGAGGCTGGATGAACACAGCAGGCCAAGCAGCATCTCAGGAGCACAAAAGCTGACGTTTCGGGCCTAGACCCTTCATCAGAGAGGGGGATGGGGGGAGGGAACTGGAATAAATAGGGAGAGAGGGGGAGGCGGACCGAAGATGGAGAGTAAAGAAGATAGGTGGAGAGGGTGTAGGTGGGGAGGTAGGGAGGGGATAGGTCAGTCCAGGGAAGACGGACAGGTCAAGGAGGTGGGATGAGGTTAGTAGGTAGCTGGGGGTGCGGCTTGGGGTGGGAGGAAGGGATGGGTGAGAGGAAGAACCGGTTAGGGAGGCAGAGACAGGTTGGACTGGTTTTGGGATGCAGTGGGTGGGGGGGAAGAGCTGGGCTGGTTGTGTGGTGCAGTGGGGGGAGGGGATGCACTGGGCTGGTTTAGGGATGCAGTAGGGGAAGGGGAGATTTTGAAACTGGTGAAGTCCACATTGATACCATATGGCTGCAGGGTTCCCAGGCGGAATATGAGTTGCTGTTCCTGCAACCTTCGGGTGGCATCATTGTGGCAGTGCAGGAGGCCCATGATGGACATGTCATCAAGAGAATGGGAGGGGGAGTGGAAATGGTTTGCGGGCCCCAGCTATGCCTGCCTCTTTGTAGGTTACGTGGAACAGTCCCTCTTCCGCACCTACACAGGCCCCAAACCCCACCTCTTCCTCCGGTACATTGATGACTGTATCGGCGCCGCCTCTTGCTCCCCAGAGGAGCTCGAACAATTCATCCACTTCACCAACACCTTCCACCCCAACCTTCAGTTCACCTGGGCCATCTCCAGCACATCCCTCACCTTCCTGGACCTCTCAGTCTCCATCTCAGGCAACCAGCTTGTAACTGATGTCCATTTCAAGCCCACCGACTCCCACAGCTACCTAGAATACACCTCCTCCCACCCACCCTCCTGCAAAAATTCCATCCCCTATTCCCAATTCCTCCGCCTCCGCCGCATCTGCTCCCACGATAAGACATTCCACTCCCGCACATCCCAGATGTCCAAGTTCTTTCAGGACCGCAACTTTCCCCCCACGGTGATTGAGAACGCCCTTGACCGCGTCTCCCGCATTTCCCGCGACACATCCCTCACACCCCGCCCCCGCCACAACCGCCCCAAGAGGATCCCCCTCGTTCTCACACACCACCCCACCAACCTCCGGATACAACGCATTATCCTCCGACACTTCCGCCATTTACAATCCGACCCCACCACCCAAGACATTTTTCCATCCCCTCGCCTGTCTGCTTTCCGGAGAGACCACTCTCTCCGTGACTCCCTTGTTCGCTCCACACTGCCCTCCAACCCCACCACACCCGGCACCTTACCCTGCAACCGCAGGAAATGCTACACTTGTCCCCACACCTCCTCCCTCACCCCCATCCCAGGCCCCAAGATGACATTCCACATTAAGCAGAGGTTCACCTGCACATCTGCCAATGTGGTATACTGCATCCACTGTACCCGGTGCGGCTTCCTCTACATTGGGGAAACCAAGCGGAGGCTTGGGGACCGCTTTGCAGAACACCTGCGCTCAGTTCGCAACAAACAACTGCACCTCCCAGTCGCAAACCATTTCCACTCCCCCTCCCATTCTCTTGATGACATGTCCATCATGGGCCTCCTGCACTGCCACAATGATGCCACCCGAAGGTTGCAGGAACAGCAACTCATATTCCGCCTGGGAACCCTGCAGCCATATGGTATCAATGTGGACTTCACCAGTTTCAAAATCTCCCCTTCCCCCACTGCATCCCTAAACCAGCCCAGTGCATCCCCTCCCCCCACTGCACCACACAACCAGCCCAGCTCTTCCCCCCCACCCACTGCATCCCAAAACCAGTCCAACCTGTCTCTGCCTCCCTAACCGGTTCTTCCTCTCACCCATCCCTTCCTCCCACCCCAAGCCGCACCCCCAGCTACCTACTAACCTCATCCCACCTCCTTGACCTGTCCGTCTTCCCTGGACTGACCTATCCCCTCCCTACCTCCCCACCTACACTCTCTCCACCTATCTTCTTTACTCTCCATCTTTGGTCCGCCTCCCCCTCTCTCCCTATTTATTCCAGTTCCCTCCCCCCATCCCCCTCTCTGATGAAGGGTCTAGGCCCGAAACGTCAGCTTTTGTGCTCCTGAGATGCTGCTTGGCCTGCTGTGTTCATCCAGCCTCACATTTTATTATCATGGAATCTCCAGCATCTGCAGTTCCCATTATCTCTGCTTTCAGTCTGTGGTGTCCCCGCATAGGCCCAAGACAATTAGAAAGGAATGCAGGTGCTAAGGTAGGCTGCTTAGAAGACCCATTATGGTTTTCTGGGATAATAACACAGCTCTGCACATCGTTCCTGCGTCCATTCCAAGACCCCTCACAGGACCCATGCATCCTCCATCCTTTTCTGTTGTCTCCATAGCCATTCATTTCATATTCATAAGACACAGACTTCAGCAGCCATGCATAGCAATAGAAGGCATTTGATACATGTGATATATTTAAAGCTTTTACAATCTAATAAAAATGGCAGTCACACAGCAATTCATACTTCACAGAAAGAAATCTCCACACAAAAATATCAGTTAGCAGCTAAAGCAGGCTATTCAGCTCCTTGAACATGTTCTACTGTTTGACAGGATCATGGCTGATCTGCTTATAGCCTCAGCTTCACTTTCCTGTCTATCTCCAAACCCAGTGAAAAATATTACTTGCACTTCAGTGGCTTTAAGTTACAAAAGAAAAGTTAATCAGAAACCACAGATAATCATATGACAATCTCTGAGAACTGCAATTAAACCATTTTCTTAGTCCCATGACGTGTAAAGAGCATCTGTGGAATGGTTTTTGTAACTCTGCCAAGCTTTCACATTGGTTCAACTGTCAAATTACAGCTCCAGACAATGGAACTAAAATAACAGAATGTACATTTTGTATTCCAAAGCAGATACCTTGTCAAACAAAAAAAGTACAGTCGGTAGCTTTTTTTAATGTTTAAATAACAAGCCTTTTGTTCAAAGTTAAAGTCATCTGGGCATTTAAATTATTATTTGGATCATGACAGGAGGCTGTCTGACCATTGTTTCCTGCAGTTTTTAATGTATAACAGTTTTTCTTTCCCCCAGTGAAAAAAAACTACACAATGTTGATCAATGTAATGGTCAACATACTTTTTCGGAACAGAGCCCTGTTAACGTAATTAAAATATCTAACTAGTATGAAGCAATGAAAATGACATTTCAGGCTGCCAGAACATTTTAGATTCACCTTTCAGAATGTTTTCAACTCCTCCCCAGGCTTCTCAAGGTTTCCAAAGCTTCTGAAAGGTTTCTAAAACCCACTTGCCCCAATAAAAGTACTGCGGGACACTAAATACAAATTTCGCCTCAGCATGTCAATGGCAACCTCATCATTAGAGGACTTACATGTGGGGTCATGACCCGAACCCGATCCAAACCCTTCTTTGCCACCAACCGGAAATTCGTGCGGAGCTTTTGTGAGAAAATTCAAATTTGCGGTCTGTGGCCTCAACTTTACTGATTCCTACACCCATTTTACACCCTATTGGATCAAATGCCCCCTACCTGCAAACTAGCCATAGAAAGAGGACACAAGATTCTGCCAATAGCTATGTTCACTATAGTACTATACTGACTCCTGATTAAGAAAGCCTTGATTTAAACATTCCTTTCCTTGTTTACAATTTGTCCATGGCCTCATTCCTCCTTATCTATAAAACTCCTCCAGCTTCACGATGCTCAGATATATCCTGCCTTACAAGCATTGCCAATTTTAACGGCTTCATCACTGATGGCTGTATCTTCAATTGCCTCAGCCTTGAACTTTGTAATTCCCACCCCAAGTCTCTCTGACTCTTCGACACTCTTCCCTTCTTCAAAATCGTCTTTAAAAGCCAACCTTTTGACAAAAACTTTACTCATCTGCCCTAAAACTGCTTATGAAGAGCGCTGTGAGAACGGCAGGGCAGCCTGAAAGCACTGCTGGTTTAAAGCAGTGTCATTGCAAGAGAGCTAGCAAGTTAACATGAGATCCTAGAGAGTTCCTCTACTAAGAAAGAATACGCTGATGAAGTTACAGTACAGAAATGTAGGAGGCAACTGAAGCACTAGATGAAATAAAATTGAGAAAGAAAAGGCATTAAACAACTTAAAATTGATATGTAACCAGGTACCTTTGCTCAAAAGCATGCAGAATTTTACAGTCCCACCTGTTTAACTCTGGTGATGGGAAGTTTTTAGAAACATTAATGTAGGAGAAGATTAGCAGCAACTTGGTCACATTTTAAATAATTTACAGCAATCCAGCTTGGACTTGTTGAAAACACATTTAATCTTTTACTAACAAAACCAGAAATTGCTGCAAAAGCTCAGCAGGTCTGGCAGCATCTGTGGAGAAAAATCAGAGTTAATGTATTGGGTCAAATGACCCTTGCTTAGAGCTGAATTCACAGCAGCTGCAGTTTTTATTCAGTTTTCATGTTTCACTAATTTCATTGGGGCCTAGATAAGGGCACAGAAAGGTCAGATCATGGAAATGTGATGATGTGTGCACATGGGCTTCAAAAGGCCATTGGCAAAGTACCAGTAAATAGGCTTCTTGGCAAAGTTGAAGCCAATTGGATAAAAGGGACTGAGTCTACATGAAAAAAATACTGGCAGATTGATAGGGAACAGAGAGTAGCACTGACAGCTGTTTTACAGACCGGAGGTCGGATTATACCAGGGTTCCCAAGGACAGTATTAAAACCACTGTTTTTGTTGAGATATATTAATGATCGGGACTTGAGTATGCAGCACCCAATTTCAAAACGTGAAGAGTTATGCACTATGAGAAGGAAACTGCCTAACTTAGAGACAGCATACATAGCCTGGCAGAATAAGTGGACAAGTAGCAGATGAAATTTAATGAGAAGAAATGAGTGTGTGTACATTTTGGTGGTAAGTATAAAGCAAGTCAATTTAAAGCATGCAATTGAAATGGGCATATGTATGTGAATCATTGACAGCAGCCGGGTAGTTGAGAAAGTGGCTCATGATGCATTCGGGATCCTGGACTTCATAAATAGAAGCGAGTTCAAAAAACAAGGAAATTATGTTGAAGCATTATACAGCACATGCTTGGCCTCAATTGGAATGATGTATCCAATTCTGGACACCATCCTTCAGGAAAGATGGAGCAGCTTTATGAGAGGCTGCAGGTGAAGATTTATGAATATAGCACTAGCGTTGGGAGAGTTCCATTACAAAGATAGATCGGAAAAGCTAGAACTGTTCTCCTAAGAGAAGAGAAGTTTGAGGGGGCATTTGATAGAGGTATTCAAAATCATGAAGGGGCTGGATAGAGTAGATACAAAAAAGCTGTTCACATTGATTCAGGCTTCAAGAGCTAGGGGACCCCATTTAAGATGATTGGCAAAAGAATCAAAACAGACATGAGGAAAGAGGCATGAGGAAAACCTTGTTTTTAAACCCAGCAGGTAGTTAGGGACTGGCATGCACTGACAGATTGCAGTGGAACTTGATTCAACTGTGGTTTTCATAAGGAAAGTGAATTATTATCCAAAAGAGAAAGAAACTGCAGGGTTATGGGGAAAAGGGTAGGGTGGGACTTGCTGATTAACTCTTGCAAAGATGAGACATGGACACAATGGGACAAATGGCATCCTTCCAAGTCTGTAATTTTCTGATTCTACATTCAAGAATATTTAAACTCAAATTGATAACAGAATATTATATTGTTCAGTCCAACTTTGCTTTCTCCTGCTCCTGTGAGAAGTCTTGTGACTTTTATTATATTGAAGGTACTATACCAATGCAAGTTCTTGTCATTTCTGGAAAAGGGAGGATGATCTGTAGTTAAAGCTTCAGGGGTGCAAAGGAAGTGAAAAAGTAAGGCAGCAAATCAATCTTTAAAATTGCTTCTAGTGTTGAATATTTATGTGCGTGTTCATGCAGGCAGGTTACTGAGTAGGCAGAAATGGGCACGAATAAGGACTTCAGACTTGGGGCATTGAGGCTATTTCTATAGAGGAAGATGAACAGGATATGTCTCAACAGCGTTGCTAGTCAAGTCTTTTCCAGCAGGTTAATTAATGCTTCAGGGAGTGTTTCAACAAATACATCAGAAGGATGAGCACCAGGATGAAATATGTGAGAAGGAACCAAGGTGCACCAAGTTGAAGCAATATTGTAGAAAAAGAATAGTTCAGAACTCAGAGGAATCAGGCAAGTGAAAACACAACGTTTCCTACAATAAATTTTCAGTGCAAATGCATAAATGCACATGCTGTAAATAAGGCTGATGAACTGTAAGCACAAGTCACAGCATGGAATGTTGATACTATAACAATATCAGACCTGAGTCAAAGAGGAAGAATGGAAATTTAATATTCCCAGTAATGAGGTATTCAGGAAAGATAGGAAGGCCAAAGAAAGGTGAATGGTGGTTTTAATCAAATAGACTATGCCTGCTTTAAAAGGGGATGATGCAGTTGAGCAGTCAAAGATAGAATCCACTTCATTAGGACTAAGGAACAACAGTGGGGCTATTATGCTGTCAGTCTATGCCACAGACTTCCATATAATGAGAAAGGGAAGCAAATTTTGCATGAAAATTATAGAACAATGCAAGAATTTTAGAACTGGGATCATAGTTATGGACCAATTACTCTTAAGTATACTAAGATAGTTACGATGCAAAAAGCAAAAGGGGAGAAGTGTCTCAAATTTTTCCTAGAGGAAGGAAATAGGGCTGAAGCTAATTCCTAGTCAGGCATCTAAACTGGAAACATTAGCTTGCTTTCTCTCCATAGATGCTGACCCAGTGTCGCTTCCAGCACTTTTCATTCACAGTAGGAATCGGAACCATTTCTCAGTCAGAGAACAGTGAGAAGGAGCAGTCGTAAGGTTTATACTAGTTACAGAAGTGTATAATGAACAACCAATTATAAAAGTATTTCACTGGAGGAATATTGGCTTCAAAGTGCTGTAATGGAACCTGCCACAGTTCATCTGGATTCAAAAATAAATCAGCACAACTTTAGTTTAATGATCAAGGCTTTCAATAAGGAGATTATTGATTGCAGCTACAGAGAATTTCCCATATGGCAGAAAGGAACAGCATTCCAATTTAAAATTCCTTAAATGACTAACAGACCTGGCTGAGGTATTAAATGGCTTTTTATCATCCAGTTTCACCACAGCTTGATGCAATTCAGCAGTAAGGAACAGCCACATTGGAGGTTTGCCAATGTGGTGCCATCCTTTAACAAAATGTGGTAAGGAAAAGCCAGGGAGCTATAGACTGACATCAGTGGTGGGCAAGTTGTTGGAGGGAATCCTGAGGGACAGCATTTACAATTATTTGGAAAGGCAGGGACTGATTAGGGATAATCAACTTTGTACATGGGAAATCATGTCTCACTAACTTTATTGAGTGTTTTGAAGAAATGATAGAGAGGACTTATGAAGGCAGAGCGGTGAATGTCTATATGGACTTCAGTAATGTGTTTGACAAGGTTCTGCAATGCAGACTGATTAACAAGGTTAGATCACATGGAAGACAGTGAGAGCTAGCCATTTGGATATAAAATTGGCTCAAAGGTAGGAAATAGAGGACAGTGGTGGAGGGTTTCTTTTCAGACTGAAGGCCTGTGAACAGCGGTGTGCCACAAGGATTGGTGCTGGGTCCACTGCTTTTTGACATTTATATAAATGATTTGGATGTGAACATAGGAGGTGTGGTTAGTAAGTTTGCAGGTGACACCAAAATTGATGGTGCAGTGGACAATGAAGAAGGTCACCTCAGAGTACAATGGTAGCTTCATCAGATGGGCTGACAAGTGGCAGACGGAGTTTAATCCAGATAAATGTGAGGTGCTACATTTTGGAAATGCAAATCAGGGCAGGACTTAACCACTTAATGGTAAGGGCCTGGGGAGTGTTGCTGAACAAAGAGACCTCGGAGTGCAACTTCATAGTTCCTTGAAAGTGGAGTCTCTAGTAGTGAAGAAAGCATTGGGTGTGCTTGCCTTTATTGGTCGATGCATTGAGCATAGGAGTTAGAAGGTTATGTTGTGGCTGTGCGGGACATTGGAATTTTCGTTTCCCTGCCATTGGAAAGATGTTGTGAAACTTGAAAGGGTTCAGAAAAAATTCACAGGATATTGCCATGCTTGCAGGGGTTGAGCTCTAAGGAAAGGCTGAATAGGCTGGGGCTATTTTCCCTGGATTGTCGGAGGCTGAGGGGTGACCTAATGGAAGTTTATAAAATCATAAGGGGCATGGATAGGGTGAATAGTCAAGGTCTTTTCCCAGAGTAGGAGAGTCCAAAATTAGAGGGTAATAGTTTAAAGTGAGAAGGAAAAGATTTACATGGGATCTAAGGGGCAATGTTTTCATCCAGGTGTATGTAAGGAATGAGCTGCTCGCGGAAGTGGTGGAGACCGGTACAATCACAACATTTAAAAGGCGTCTGGATAGGTGTATGAAAGGGAAAGGTTTAGGAGGATATGGGCCAAATGCTGCTAAATGGAACTAGATTCATTTAAAATATCTGGTCAGCGTGAACAAGTTGGACCGAAGGGTTTGTTTACATGTTGTACATCGTTATGACTACATGACATTGGATAGAGTAGAGAAATTTTTATGAGTGAAGTGACACATTTTGGCTTAACTGATCATTATTATTATTATTATTTAAACACTACACTTAGCCACATTAAATATTAACACATTTCAAAACAATTGACTGCTTACAGGCCACCAGGTCATGGCTTTTCCAGCAAGAAAATATCCTCCCACCGTACTCTGGTTGGCTTTTACAGATGACTGTAATACAAAATAAAATTTAGACGTCAGTTCCTTATTCAGAGTCTAAAGGAAATAGAACGGTGCAAAGTTTAAAAATAGGCGATATACAGTATACCAACGTCGTCGAAATGCAGTTACGAATCTATGTCGATGAACTGATTGAAACTTAATTGTAATCCCAGCACTGCTATAACCTAGGATTATTACCCTCTCTATCTCATCCAATTACATTTCTCTAAATGTACGTTAAAGCATGCGAGCATCATGAATAATTTTCGTAGAAAGAGAGCTTTTGAAACTTAGAGGTAAAATTCCTCATGCTGCAAGATGTGTGTGTTGCTGGCTCGTTACATGAAACTCTTAAGTTTAATTTTCAGCGGACGATATCTGTGTCAGGATTAATTTTAGTTTTGAAATGCAATCTATATCTAATCACTAAGCGTCTTAAAAATGTTTTTAAGAATGTAAGTAAAAGTTAACTGTCACCGATGTTCGTTTAAGTCTCAACTCACCCATATTCCAATACCAACAACAATCACAAAGTAAACGAGAATCACAATGATGTCTGGTGTCTCCAGAGTAAACATTTTCCCAAAGCACACTACAGTGGATGCTGCAATTCCGCAGTGAAAACAGAGGGAAAAAGCTCCACACTTTGTTATCTCAGCTCCAAATACTCAGCAGTTTACAGCAGCATCTGCACAGAGTGTTTTCATCTATGTGACCTTTCCTCCGAACTGCGTAAAGTTAGACATGTAATAGCCTTTCTGTCAGAGATGGGTGGGACAAGGATACAAAGGAGGTACATGATAGGAAGAGGATTGCATGGCAGGAAAGTTAGGCTTTCCGGGGTTAGTGGAAGTGGTGCAAGAGGCAAGAGAAAGAAACAAAGAAACAAAAGATGTGCCTGCAGCAGGTGCGCTGTCTCTTAAAAAAAACAAAACTAGCCGTGAGGAGGACACAAAGTGAGACAAAGATAAGAACAGGAGTTAGAGTTCAAAGTTTTCATAAGGCCACCTTTTACGAAGTTGAGGAGTGATTTAGCAAAAGTGGATCAGAAACAGCTACTTACTGATGAATAGTGTCAGAGCACATTTCGAGGGGTACAGAGTAAAAAAAAAGTTCCCACACTGTAAGAGGGTGGAAGAGCTAAATGCAGAACCGTCTGGATGCAAAAAAATCTTACAGGGTAAGGTAAGGCAACAAAGGGAAGTGTATTTTCAACACCAAGAAACCAATACTGCAGAAAGCCAAGGCATATAGAAAGTGTATGGTGAAATCAAAAAGGAAATGGAGAAAGCAAAAAGAGGGCTGAATGAATATTAGCAAATGAAGTCAAGGAGAACCCAGAGATTTTTTTATCAATTTTTGAAGAATAAGAACATAACTGAGGAAAAAGAACACACAAGTCTTAGGGAACGATGTCTGGAAGCTGAAGATGCGAGCATGGACCTTAAATGAATATTTTGTGTTTGTCATTCAAATAAAGCAACAATGCAGTAATTGTAGTTGAAGATGAATGTGAAATATTATGTGTGATAAACATTGGCAGAGAGGAAGCATTGAAGGGATTAGCATATTTGAAAGTGGATAAAGCATCAAAACTGGATGAAATGTACACTAGTGTTCAAAGAAGTCAGACAAGGAATAGTACATGCTATGGCCATCATTTTACAATCTTCACTGATTGGAGATGTGGTGTCAGAGAATTGGAGAACTGTTAACATTGTACCTTTGTTAACACATGAAACAACAAAAAGACAAAATAATGACAGTCTAGTCAGTCTAATTTCAGTAATGAGGAAATCATTGGAATCAGTTCTGAGAGACGGGACTTTCACTGAGAAAGGCATGGAGTAATCCAGGACATCAGCATGGACTTGTTATGGGAAGATCGTACCTGATTGAATTTTTTTGAGGCGGTATCAAGGCAGATTGATGAAAATAATCAGAGATAATAGGAGCTGCAGATGCTGGAGAATCCAAGGTAACAAGGTGTCGAGCTGGATGAACACAACAGGCCAAGCTTTCCTGCTCCTAAGTTGCTGCTTGGCCTGCTGTGTGCATCCAACTTTACACCTTGATGAAAATAATGCAGCTTTTGTTGTCTACATGAATTCTAGCAAGACTGTTGACAAGCTATGGCAGGTTGGTTTTAAAAAGAAAGCTCACAAGATTCAGGGAAGTGCAACACAATGCATACAAAATTGGCTCGGCAGCAAGTGACACAGGGTCATTGTTGATATTGAGTTCTGATGAAGAGTCATTGGACATTCGAAAAACTTTGTCTTCTCACAACAGATGCTGTTAGACCTCATAGAATCCTGACAGTGTGGAAGCAGACCACTTGCCCATCAAGTCATACTGACCCTCCGAAGAGTGTACCACCCAGACTCGCCCCCTACCCTATGGCTGCAACCATGTGTTTCCCATGACTAATCTGCCTGGCCTTCACATCCAAGACACAAAGGGCAATTTAGGTGGAGAAACCTACTCGAGCAATTTCTTTTTATTTGGTAATTGTTGCTGGTTGTTTTTGTGACTTGGAAGGCTGTTCCCAATGGGGTCCGCAGGGATAAAATCTGGGTGCCCTGCTTTTTTTGGTATGTACTTAAAATTTGGTCTTAAATGTAGAGATCATGATCTAGAAGTTTGCAGATGCTGCAAAAATTGATTGTGTGTTTGATAGTGAGGAGCAAAGCAGTAAAATATAGGAATATATCAGTGGACTGTCTAAGTGGTCACAAATGTTGTGAATGGAATTCAACCTGAAGAAGTATGAGGTGATGCATTTGGAGATCTCAAATATGGCAAAGAAATATACGATTAATGGGACAGTACTGAGAGGAGTAGATGAAATGAGTGACATTGAACTGAATAACTGTTGGTTCCTCAAAGTATCATGACAGCTTAACAGGGCAGTTAAGGAGGCATTTGGAATGGTTAGGCCACAGCTTGAGTTCTGGGGGCAGCACTGGTCACCTTGTAACAGAAAGACATAATTGCACCTGCAAAGGTACAAAGGAGATTTGCAAGTGTGTTACCAGGTCTGGAGAATTGCAGCTATGAGGAAAGATGGGACAGGCAGTGGTGGTTTTCCTTACAATAGTGGAGACTGAGGGGAGATTTGATTGACCTTTTCAAGGTTGCGAGAGTGAATGGGCAAGATCTCCTTTCCTTAGCAAAGAGATTGAGTAGGTAACATAGATTTGAATTGATTGGTAGAAGGATGGAAGGGGAGATGAGGAAAACATTTTTACCGAGGATGGTGTGGATCTAGAACTCACTGCCAGATAGGGACAGTGGGAAAGAAACCCTGAACTGATGTAAAAGGTATTTCAATGGGCACCTGAATTCTTGTAAAGTTTGAGAGAACGGACCAGTTGCTGACAAACGGAATTAGGCTGGGTGACTCATTTTTGGCCAACGCAGGATGATGTGTAAAACGACCTCCTTCCGTGTAATAAACTTTTCTATATCATTTTTAAACATTCCAACTATCTGGAGAGGAGGCATGTGCAGGAACGTGGGGGAGAGTGACAGTCCATGATTTACTATACTGGTGGGCCAGTACAGGCTCAATGGGTCAAATGGCCATTTTATGATAATGGTACCCAAGTCCATTCCACAGAAACGGCCAAGAGCCCATCACCTTCCCGCAGCAGCTTCCCAAGTAAATGTAGCAAAGGTAACACCTGCCCTTTTAATTCCTCTCTCCTCACCATCCAAGGTCCTAGACACTTCTTCCAGTTAAAGCAATGATTTACCTATACTTATTCAATCTGGTATCAGAGATAATAGGAACTGCAGATGCTGGAGAATCCAAGATAATAAAATGTGAGGCTGGATGAACACAGCAGGCCAAGCAGCATCTCAGGAGCACAAAAGCTGACGTTTCGGGCCTAGACCCTTCATTAGAGGGGGGGATGGGGTGAGGGTTCTGGAATAAATAGGGAGAGAGGGGGAGGCGGACCGAAGATGGAGAGAAAAGAAGATAGGTGGAGAGAGTATAGGTGGGGAAGCAGGGAGGGGATAGGTCAGTCCAGGGAAGACGGACAGGTCAAGGAGGTGGGATGAGGTTAGTAGGTGGATGGGGGTGCGGCTTGGGGTGGGAGGAAGGGATGGGTGAGAGGAAGAACAGGTTAGGGAGGCAGAGACAGGTTGGACTGGTTTTGGGATGCAGTGGGTGGAGGGGAAGAGCTGGGCTGGTTGTGTGGTGCAGTGGGGGGAGGGGACGAACTGGGCTGGTTTAGGGATGCAGTTGGGGAAGGGGAGATTTTGAAACTGGTGAAATCCACATTGATACCATTAGGCTGCAGGGTTCCCAGGCGGAATATGAGTTGCTGTTCCTGCAACCTTTGGGTGGCATCATTGTGGCACTGCAGGAGGCCCATGATGGACATGTCATCAAGAGAATGGGAGGGTGAGTGGAAATGGTTTACGACTGGGAGGTGCAGTTGTCTTTTGCGAACCGAACGGAGGTGTTCTGCAAAGCGGTCCCCAAGCCTCCGCTTGGTTTCCCCAATGTAGAGGAAGCCACACCGGGTACAGTGGATGCAGTATACCACATTGGCAGATGTGCAGGTGAACCTCTGCTTAATGTGGAATGTCATCTTGGGGCCTGGGATAGGGGTGAGGGAGGAGGTGTGGGGACAAGTGTAGCATTTCCTACGGTTGCAGGGTAAGGTGCCGGGTGTGGTGGGGTTAGAGGGCAGTGTGGAGCGAACAAGGGAACCCTCCTGCAGCCTAATGGTATCAATGTGGACTTCACCAGTTTCAAAATCTCCCCTTCCCCAACTGCATCCCTAAACCAGCCCAGTTCGTCCCCTCCCCCCACTGCACCACACAACCAGCCCAGCTCTTCCCCTCCACCCACTGCATCCCAAAACCAGTCCAACCTGTCTCTGCCTCCCTAACCTGTTCTTCCTCTCACCCATCCCTTCCTCCCACCCCAAGCCGCACCCCCATCTAACTACTAACCTCATCCCACCTCCTTGACCTGTCCGTCTTCCCTGGACTGACCTATCCCCTCCCTACCTCCCCACCTATACTCTCTCCACCTATCTTCTTTTCTCTCCATCTTCGGTCCGCCTCCCCCTCTCTCCCTATTTATTCCAGAACCCTCACCCCATCCCCCTCTCTGATGAATGGTCTAGGCCCGAAACGTCAGCTTTTGTGCTCCTGAGATGCTGCTTGTCCTGCTGTGTTCATCCAGCCTCACATTTTATTATCTTATTTCAATCTAGTTCACTGTACCCATTGCTCAGAATGTGTGGCTTCCACTACAATGGGGAGACTAAGTACACATAGGGTGACCACTTTGAAGAATTTCTCCGTTCAAGCTGCAAAAATGATTCCAAATTTCTTATGGTGTCTCGTTTTAATTCAACACGTTGCTGTCACACTGAAATTTCTGTACATAACCACTGTACTGTTCCAGTGCAATTCAGTGTAGACTTGAGGAACAGAATCTCATCTTTCGTTTGAGGACTTTACAGCCTTTCAGCTTCACCGTTGCATTCACCAATTTCTGACGATAATCTCTGCTTCATTTTATTGTTTTGCTCTGCTGTTTTTCTTCCAGCCAGCAGCACACCTGCATCTTTTGTTTCTTTGTTTCTTCTCCTTACTCCATCATCATTACCTTTGACCTTCGAAAGACTACACTTCTGTCCTTCAATGTCTCTTGGCTTTCATTCTTAAACATTCCCTTTCTCCTTGCCCCACACACACCCCAGTTCAAGACCTATTTAATTCCCAACTCTTCCCAGTTCTGATTAACTCCTGTTTCTGCCTGCAGATGTTGCCATAATATGCTGAATACTTGCAACATTTTCTGTTTATATTTCAAAGATTCTTGAAGCTTCGCTTACCACTTCCATTCTATGCTGCATCGTTATTAATGAATTTTATAAGCTGTGATTCTTTAAAAATGAACTTTGGACATTGTTAATTATTAACGTGTTATTGAAGTAGGTTACTGGGAAAATGTGATAATTGATTTCCCCCACTGCCCCCCCCACCCCGCTAATAAACTTTGTACAGCTTGGAGACACCAAAAATTCAAGATCACCAAAAATACAGGATCGATTGTTTGTGCCCTAATTAATTCTTCAAACTGTATGTTTCATTGTTCAGGATATGTGTTAACATTCATGCATAGAGTGCATTTACTGCATTGCTGCTTCCGATGATGATAATGTAAATTATTACTTTTGAATATAATTTGTTAACTCAACAGACATTCATAGCATAAATAGGCAAAAAGAGGCACTCCACCACTGAAAAGGGAACCAGCAATAAAAGTCTCAATTGCCCAAGAAATTTGCCTTTCAGTGGTCTCCATCAACCTGGGGCAGCATCAATATCTTCACCAGTTGAGTTGACATGATCTTTTGGAACTCCATGAGCTCGTATCTTTCTATGGATATAAGCAGACAGTACATGCTTGGAACAATGGTCATGTAGCTTTGATTGTAGTTGCTTTCAGTTTAGAAAGAGGAGCTGTTAAAGTTTATATGTAAGTCTGCTTCAAGTCCATATTTATGAAGTGTAGTGTCAGATGTGAGTGGATGAAATTGTGTGGAATTTAAAAGGTGTAAGAGAACCAGCTACTGTAAGAAATAGCAAGAATTAATTAGGCATATAATCTGCAACTCTGCATTATTGGAGAGTCAGGCTCGCTTTGATTTTTCCAGTCCCTGCTGCTATGGAAATGAAAGATGATATGAAAGATAATGCAATCTCAATGGCAAACTGTATTGGCTCAAATACAGCCACAAAGTTAAGCAGAAAATGTGAATGGATAAGAATAGTAACTGTGATATCAGTACTGGTGTAAGAGGACGATAAAATGTATTACAGTCTAGTCCTCACAGAGGAGCAGGAGGGTTAGACTGAAAAGCATTGAAGGCCTCAATAACCTATTTTGTACTCTCCATTAATATTACTTATCAACTGTATGTGTATTAGATCAGAATTTGGTAAGAAATATTTGTACTTTGGCCAGCAGAGAAAATCAATGCTACAGTAAATAAGACCGTCGACATAGGAGCAGAATTAGGCCATTCAGCTCATCACATCTGCTCCAGTATTTAATGAGATCATGGTTGATGTGATAATCCTCAATTGGACTTTCCTGCCTTTTCCCCATAACACTCGATTTGCTTACTAATTAAAAACTCTGCCCATCTTAGCCTTATACTTAATGACACAGCCTCAACAACCCTCTGCAGTAAAGAATTGCACAGATTTAGTACCCTCTGAGGGAAGAAATTCTTTCGCATCCCAGTCCTAATTAGCAATCTGAACGCTGAAATGATGCCCTCTGTTATTCGACTCTTCACGAGGTGAGACAACCTCTCCATATTCGCCCTGTTAAGTCCCCCCCCTTATGAATTATGTATGTTTCAACAAGGTCGCCTCTTATGCATCCAATTAGTGCAGGCTTAACATACTGAGCTTCTCTTCATAAGACACTCAGTCCAAACCCGCACTCAACCTAGTGAATATGGGGTTTAACTATTGTGGAGGATACCACACATGAGTGAAGGAAGCATGTTGAGCATGGGAAATGCAAAGCTTTAACTGCAAAAAGCTGACTCATTTTGTTTAGCTGGACTGAAGAAAAGTAAGCTGATAAATAATGAATCATCCTATACTCTGGAACAGACAGACACCATCAGGTTAAAAGGTGATAAGTGGTTGGTGCCAGGTAAAATGACGACTGTAGAAAGACAGCATCAAGTGAATGTGAGATATGAGGTAGACACCACTGCTATGTGCAAAATCATGAACTTCACAGACACATGTGAAATGGCTCAAGATCGTGACCCAAAAACGAAGCCATTGAAGGTTAACAAATTGTGGACTGGATGAACACGGCAGGCCAACCAGCATCTTAGGAGCACAAAAGCTGATGTTTCAGGCATAGACCCTTCATCAGAAAAGGGGGAGGGGAAGCGGATTCTGAAATAAATAGGGAGAGAGGGGAAGGCGGATCAAAGATGGATAAAGGAGAAGATAGGTGGAGAGGAGACAGATAAGTTAAAGGGGCGGGGATGGAGCCTGTAGAGGAGAGTATAGGTGGGGAGGTAGGGAAGGCATAGGTCAGTCCAGGGACAGGTCAAGGGGGCTGGATGAGGTTAGGAGGTAGGAAATGGAGATGCGGCTTGAGGTGGGAGGAGGGGATAGGTGAAGAGAAGAACAGGTTAGGGAGCTGGGCAGAGCTGGGCTGGTTTTGGGATGCATTGAGGGGGAAGGGGAGATTTTGAAGCTGGTGAAGTCCACATTGATACTATTGAGCTGCAGGGTTCCCAAGCGGAATATGAGTTGCTGTTCCTGCAACCTTCGGGTAGTATCGCTATGACACTGCAGGGGGCCCAGGATGGACATGTCGTCTGAGGATTGGGAGGGGGAGTTGAGATGGTTTGTGACTGGGAGGAAGCCACAATGGGAACAGCGTATGCAGTATACCACATTGGCAGATGTGCAGGTGAGCATCTGCTTGATGTGGAAAGTCTTCTTGGGGCCTGTGATGTGGGTGAGGGAGGAGGTGTGGGGGCAGGTGTAGCACTGCCTGCAGTTGCGGGGGAAAGTGCCGGGTGTGGTGGGATTGGAGGGGAGTGTGGAGTGGACAACGGAGTGCTGGAGAGAGTGGTCTCTCCGGAAGGCAGACAAAAGCGGGGAAGGAAAAATGTCTTGGGTGGTGGGGTTGGATTGTAGATGGCGGAAGTGTCAGAGGATGATGCATTTTATCCAGAGGTTGGTGGGGTGGTATGTGAGGACGAGGGGACAGGATGTGAGGAATGAGTTGCGGGAAATGTGGGAGACACGGTTGAGGGTGTTCACTGCGGGGGGGATGGTGCGGTCCTTGAAGAACAAGGACATTGAAGATTAAGTTGTGGCTATGTGATGAAACAATGCTTATTCCAGTAAGAAAAATGTTGAGAACCTAATGCAATGAAAAGAAAAGGATGTAGTTACAGACAGTAGACACTAAGTAAAATCCACTTATCTGAGCTAAAACAATCGAACTGTTGGATCCTACAAGTGCCAAAAGAAATTTGCAGTATTTTTCAGTGTACCAAGATATTGAGCTGCTGAACAGATCCTTAAAAAATTACAAAGATGTTTCATGAATCTTCGATGTTTTCCTGGTGAATTTCACCCTGAAGTAGATCCAAGCATGGGACCAACTTAGCATCTGGCAGGGAGAGTTTCAGCTGCTCTCAAGTCCAGAGATTACAAGAAATTTCAACCCCTTCAGGCTAGATTTGCAACATAGTAGCAGTGAAACAACCTGCCAAACTGTGAAAATGCAAAGACCCGGCGGATTTCAATAAAGCTTTGAAGAGGTTTCACGATTCCATACCAGATATTAAAGATATTTTGTCGTAACTGGTCAACGCAAAGGCTTTTTCTACCCGAGATGTGAAGGATGGAAACTAGCAAATTGAAGGTGTATTAAAGCAGCATTTCCTGACTATATTTTGTAGATCATATGAGAGCCATTTGGCTTTTCAACATCTGCAGAAAAGTATCAGCACATTCAGCATGGTACAGTCAGTGATCTTCCCAAAGTGGAAATCATCATGAATGATCTGTTGGTCTATGGATGTGAAGATATAATGGAAGCAGCCACTGCAGACCACAATCAGAATCTACTGTCATGCGAGGGAGAGCTTATCTATTGAACCTGAAGCTGAATAAGAAATAGTAGGAACCGCAGATGCTGGAGTCAGAGCCAACACAGCATGGAGCTGGAGGAACACAGCAGGCCTGGCAGCGTCAGAAGAGCAGGAAAGCTGACGTTTTGGGTCGGGACCCTTCTTCAAAAATGGAGGAGGGGTAAGGGGACACAAATAAATAGAGGAGGGGTGGGGCTGGGTAAGGTTGGTGGGATGGTGATAGGTGAGTGCAGGTAGGCAGTGGCAGGGATTGGTCAGTGAGGAAGACTTGTCCGTCTTCTCCCCCACCTATCCATGAGTGAAGCTTAGAGCAGAGCTCTTCACTCTTACTGATAATTGTGCCACTATCCACTTCCTCAGACCCTGATCTGAGGAAGGGTCACCAGACCGGAAACTTTAACTCTGGTTATTTTCTTCACAGATGCTGCCAGACCTGTTGAGCTTTTCCAGAAAATTCTGTGTTGGAATTAAAATCCCCATTGTTAAAAACCCCTTCCATCTCACTGACGAAGCGTCCCGACTCTAGATGTCAGCTTTCCTGCTCCTCTGATGCTGCCTGGCCTGCTGAATGAGAAAAAGATGCAATTTTAGGTGCTTGTAGTCAAGTACATAGTTCACAAACTGACAACAAAAAGACTTTACTCTGAACCTTATAAGATTTGAGTAGTAATAGAGAAACAGGAATCAACAAATAGCGATGCAATGATTTATTGCCTGTGTAAGCTATGTAACAATGGTCTTGTCGAATTTGTTTTTAGTGTGTGAAGCTCTACTGAAGGTCACTGCAAGGGATGTTCAGAACAAGAAGCAGCTTTCACTTGCATCATTTAGTGATTACATTAATATAAAACAAAGATCTGTGGATGCTGGGGATCTGAAACAAGAAAAAGAAATTGCCGGCGAAACACAGTCGGTCTCTTAGCATGGGAAGAAAGCAGAGTTAATGTTTTGAGCCCAGTGATTCTGCATGAAAACTGATAGCAGCTGGGAAAATGCTGACAATGATGTTGGGGATCGGGAGTCTGATTCTGTCCTTTTTTTTTTTACCTACCCTGGTCCTGTCATGAAATGAGTTGCTTTCAGCGCAGCCAATTCATTCTTTCTTGATGTCAACTCTCAGTATCACTTAGTCAGTTTCTCTGCTCTCCAAGCCTACTATGTATAATCTCCTTGTTTACCCCACCCCTCTCACATCTCCCCCTCTCTCTCTGGGCTTTGTCTCCACTTGTCTACTTACTTCTTTCCCTATTTCATCTTCAGCAGAAATACCACTTTTTCCTAGCTACTATCAGTTCTGATGAAGAGTCACCAGAGCCTAAACTTTAATTCTGCTCTCTCCTGTCAGTTGCTACCACCACATATATCTATTTCAAAATGTCGACAAATCGTGTGACTTCATTGCAGAGGTATCATTTGGAAGGGACATATGAGAAAGGGAAGCAGACGAACATTCCTGACATATTGTACTCCGTATGAAGAAAGTTGAAGATATTAATATAGAGTGTGAAATCAATGAAAAAGGATGTCTTGAAATCATCATGAATAGACCCATAGCTTTAAAAGAATATTGTAAATTTAATGACGAAATGATTGCCTAAGTGGCATTTTGTATAAAGGAGCCAGAGTACAAAGGAGCCAAAGGAGTTGAGAAAACAGATGTTGAAATATGTCCATACAGCCATAATGGAATCAAGTTTAATCTGAGCAAGGGCTCTTTATTGGACAATTGTGAGAAATGAGATGAAGAGGACTTCAGTTAGTGCGGTGCTTATCATGATTAACAAACTAAGCAGCTAAGGAACTACTCATCACTTACAAAATCTCAGACAAGCCATGAGTGAAGCTTAGAGCAGAGCTCTTCACTCTTACTGATAATTGTGCCACTATCCACTTCCTCAGACCCTGTTCTGAGGAAGGGTCACCAGACCGGAAACTTTAACTCTGGTTATTTTCTTCACAGATGCTGCCAGACCTGTTGAGCTTTTCCAGAAAATTCTGTGTTGGAATTAAAATCCCCATTGTTAAAAACACTTCCAAAATCGTTTTTTTAAAACATGGACTGATGAAGTCACAGACTAATTTTTCTGAAGAAGGGTCTAGGCCTAAAATATCAGCTTTCCTGCTCCTCTGATGCTGCTTGGCCTGCTGTGTTCACCCAGCTCTACATCTTGTTATTTATGACTAAAACATTAACTTTGTTTTTATTTCTACACAAATATTGTTTAACCTGGTTAGATAGTTTTGAAATTATTAAAATCAATACGTGCTGCTTTTTTGCCTTATTTTTAAATTTCCAGTAATTCTAAGTACATGCTGAACTGTCTATTACTTTTACTGGGTGATGCATTGAGATTTGTATGGGACTGGATACGCAGAGACTTGGAAAGATGAACTGATGAATTAAAGTGGCTTGCTGATTGATAGGATGGGCCATTCTAAATTAAGAGTTTTAAGACAATCTTGAAGTCCTTACTAATGTTTTAAAAACTTGCATTTGTCCTGGGAAGGCGATGGCCTTGTGGTATTCTCACTGTACTAGTAGTCCAGAGAGCCAGGTAATGTTCAAGACACAGCACCTAATGGAATTGAATTCAGTAAAAATATAGAACCATTGTCAGTTGTAAAAATCCATTTTGTTTACTAATGCCCTTTACAAAAGGAATCTCCTTCCTTACCTGGTCTGGCCTCATGTAAACCCAGACCCACAGCAATGTGGTTGACCCTTAATTGCCCTTTGAAATGGCCTAGCAAGCAGTTGTATCAACTTCTACAAAGTCTTTTTTTTAAAAGAGCAATGAAATCAGACAGAACAACAGCCTGACATATTCATACTCATGGAATCACACCTGATAAACAATGTCCCAGACAACACCATCCCTGAATATGTCCTGTCCAATTGTCAGGACAGACCCAGCACAGATTGCAATATAGTGACATATGGTTAGGAAAGAACTGCCCTAAGAGTCCTCAACATTGACTCCAAGTCATCTCAAGACATCAGGCCTAATGTGCACATGGAAACTTCTTGCTGAGTAACGTATGATTTATCAGTACTCCTCCATAGTGAACATCATATGGAAGGTGGAAGGTTTAGAATGTATCCTGGGTGGGGTCTTCAATGTCCATCACTATTGGTTGACTCGACAGTACCACCACCACTAACCAAGCTGGTTCAGTCCTAAAGGAAATAAAAATTAAATTGGGTCAGTAAGGGAATGAACAGACAGAATAATCATCTCATCCTGACCAATCTATGTGCTGCAGATACATCTGTGACAATCTTCGTAAAAGTGAACATCACATGGTCTTTATGGAGCCAAAGTCCTGTTTTCAGGCTGAGAATATCTCATAATGTTATGTGGCACTATCTCCCTGCTGAACGGATCTGGTGACTCGAGACTGGGCATCCATGAGGCATTGTGGGACATCGGCAACAGCCAAATTGTACTCCAACATAATTCATAATTTGCAACTTTATAGTCAAGCATATCCCCCACTCTACCAACACCATCAAACCAGGGATCAACTCTGGCTCAATGGAGTGTGCAAGAAGACACGTCAGAAACAGCATGAGGCACATTTAAAAATGAGGTAGCGACCCGGTGAAGCTACAAAACAGGACTGCTTGTGTGAAAAACAGCATACACAGGAAGTAATAGGGCTAAGTGATTGCAGCATTAGGGATCCAGGCTCGATTCTAGTCTTGGGTGGCTCTCTGTTGTGGAGTTTGCATGTTCTCTCTTTGGTCTCTGCCCCCCCCCCCCAGACCAAAGATGTGCAGATTAAGTAGATTGCCCCGGAGTGTTGAGGGATATGTAAGCTAGGTAGGGTAGCTATGGGAAATGTGGGTTAACGGAGATAGGGTGGGATGTTCTTTGGAAGGTCAGTGTGGGCCAAATGGCTTCAATCTACAATTTTTTTTTAAAGAATCTGTTGCCAATCTCTTGCTTTTTCGTCATTCCCTTGTTCACTACTTGCAACCAAATAACATCCAATGCCTTCTTGAATACCTCCACCACATTTGACAGTGCACCCCATACCCTAATTACTTGCTGCATGAAAATGTTTTTCCTCACCACCCTTACTTCTTTTGTACATCACTTTAAATCCATACCTTCACGTTCTTCAGAGATAATGGGAACTGCAGATGCTTGTTCTTTTTTTAATCTGTATCAATACTGCCCAGCCTGCTCACAATGTTGGAAACCACTCTGTCTTTTTCACTCTAAGGAGAACACTCCCAACTTTTTCTTCAACTCATACCAATGGATCAGATGTAGGTCAGTTGCCCTGTCACATCCAGTTGTGAATGGTAGTGTATAATTAACAACTTACTGGGGAAAGATGCTCCACAAATATTCCCCTCCTCAATAATGGGAGAGCCCAGCATATCAGTGGAAAATTTAAGGATGAGGCACGTGCAACAAATTACAGCCAGAAGTGTCGAGTGGATGATTTATTTCAGCCTCCTCCAGACATCATAGATGCCAGCCATCAGCCAATTGATTTGACGCAAATGATATTAAGAAAAAGCTGGTAACACTATATACTGTAAAGGCCATGGCCTGAGGCAACATTCTGCCAATAGTACTTAATATGTTTGCTCCAGAACTTTCTGAGCCCCTACTAAGCTGTTCCAGTACAGTACAATTATCCAGCAATGTAGAAAATTGACCAGGTATCTTTTGGCTACAAAAAACAAGAGAAATCCAATCCAGCCAATTACTCCTCCTCAGTCTTTTCTTATTCACTCATGCATGTGGTTGAAACAGCCCATCCCTTTGAGGTGGTGGTGATTTGCGTTTTTAACCTGCTGCAATCTATTTTATATAAGTAGACTGTTAATGCCATTAGGAAGGGAGTTCCAGGACTTTGACCCAAAATAATAATATTTCTAGGCCTGCCCTGAATGGCTTGGAGAGGAAGTTGCAGACTGTGGTGTTCCCATTCATCTATTGCCCTTGACCTTCGAGATGATAGCAAGCAAGGGTTGGAATGTGGCTGTCTGTGGAGCCTTGGTGAATTTCTGCTGTGTGCCACTGGTCAAGGGAATACATGTTTTGGAATATAATCCTTTACCCTGGAAATCCAGACAGTATTCAATCACACTCCTGATTTGTGGACAGGTTTTGGGGAGTTGGGAGGTGAGTAACTTCAGTGGAGGATTCCTAGACTCTCACCTGCTCTTGAAACTGAAGTGTTTATATTTACTTATATGACAAATCAGATTCAGTTTCTGGTCAATGGTAACACCCTGAGATGTTGATAATGGGGATTCAGTGATGGTAATACCATAGAATGCCCAATGAGGATGGTTAAATTGTCTTTTGTTGGAGACAGTAATTGCCTGCTATTTGTGTAGCATGAATGTTACTCACCATCTGTCAACCTGGATACTGCTTCATTTGGATGCCGCTGCTTCAGTATCTGAGGAGTTGTGAATGGTGCTGAATATTGTACAATCATTGGCAAACATCCCCATTACTGACATTATGACAGAGAAAAGGTCACTGATGAAGCAGCTGAAGATGGTTGAGTCTGCCATCAGTTAGCAGTAGAGTGATGATAGATGTTACCAACAGTGCTTCCAAGCAGCATTTGCTTAGCAATAACTTATACACAGGCTCAGTTTGGGTTCCACCAGGGCCACTCAACTTCTGACCTCATTACTTCCTTAATTCAAATATGGACAAAACAGCTGAATTCCAGATGTGACGCGATAGTGACAGCCCTCAACATTAAGGTTGCACAAGACTGAGTCTGGCATCACAGTGCCCAAGTAAATTTGCAGTCAATGAGAATCAAGGAGAAATCTCTCTGCTGTTTGGAGTCATATCAGCACAAAGGCAGATGTCTTTGGTTGCTGGAGATCAGTCATCTCAGCTCCAAGACATCTGCACAAGAACTCATCAGGGAAGTGCCTTAGGCTGAACCATCTTCAGCAGCTCCATCAATGGCCTTCACTGCGAAAAAAAAGTCAGAAATAGGGATTTCACTGATGATTGCCGTGTTTAGCACCTTTCATGATTCCCTAATCCAGCAGTCTCTATTTAATGTCTTTTATTATTTATGTGGAATTTGAGGACATTGGGAAATCCCTTTTATGTTACATTGCCAGTTCCTCTTATCCTGTTCAGAGATAATGGGAACTGCAGACGCTGGAGAATCCAAGATAACAAAGTGTGGAGCTAGATGAACACAGCAGGCCAAGCAGCATCTTAGCACAAAAGCTGACGTTTTGGACCTACAGCCTTCATCAGCCTGTCCTGTTGTTTTTTTTTAAATGTCATTTTCCATATTCAGCTTGGATCTCACTTGTATAATCAACCTGACATCTATTGTATACATTTTTTCCTGCTTCATTTTACTATTCAGCTCATTTGTTATCTAGGATGTTCTCATTTTATTTGTCTGCCTGCTCCCCCTTGTCAAGATGTGCCTTGACTATTAAACTAGCTCCTCCTTAAAGGGAGTCCATTATCCTGTCAGTTTAATCTGTCACTCTTCGAATTCAATTCATCTGCGCCAGGGTCTCTCCTCACCTCATTGAAAATGATCTTCTTCAATTTTTTTTACTCTAGATTGTGCCATGTCCTTTTCCATAGCAACAGGATACTTTTGAGCACTGTCTCACAAACATACTTCTACTATGATTCCACTCACACTTGATTCACATGACCTCACTCCCTGGATCTCGGTTGAACAACGCTCCGTTCCCCATTAGATCAGAAATATATTGATCCAGAAAATTCTCTTGCACACACTTCCAGAAACTCTTCCACACCTCTGTCCTTTACATTATTATAATCCCAGTCAATGAGATTGAATGAAGTCTCCCATTATAATTACTCTCATTTATTACACATTTGTAACTTTCAGACAAATTTATTCCACTAAACCTCACTAATTGGTGGTCAATAACATAAGCCCAGGGGTGTAATAGTGCCCCTATTGTTTCATAGCTCAAATCAAGTCGATTCTGATCTTGATTGCTGACATAACAGCCTTGACTTTAACTCAAAGCCAGTTTGAGGTAGGCCATAAATTCACTTGCTACAGCAAAAACAAGGCCTCTAGAAAAGTTAATTACTGGGTGTTTCTTTCATCCCTATGTCTAAACTCCATTCCTTTCCAAAGTTGAAGCAGTGGAAGTGGAATGCTTCTCATCCTCTAAGTTCTCATGATAGAAAGAAACATGCAAAGCATCACCTTTACTCTTTGTCTAGTCCAGAGGAGAGCAAAGTATTCTCTTGGCCTTTGTTAGACATATGCCATATTCCCTAGGTTAGCCTCATTGAAAATTCTTGTGCTCAGACCACTGGAGTTAAATGTGCAGTTAGGTCTTAATCTGATAGAGATATGCTTACCAAAAAATGAATGGTGACAGCTTTCGGAAAACTGTTAATATATAATGCATGTCTTGGGTGAGTAACTAATGCAAATTTTAGTCATTTCAACTGGATTAGTATCCACTTTCTCCAATAGTTTAAAATCATCTGTCTGTATTTCAAATGCAGCATGACCTAAAATATTAAGGGAAAACTGCTCAGAAGTACAGAGATAGTAGGAACTGCAGATGCTGGGGAATCTGAGATAACACAAGGTGTAGAACTGGATGAACACAGCAGGCCAAGCAGCATCAGAGGAGCAGGAAAGCTGACGTTTCTGGTTGAGACCCTTCTTCAGAAAAATGAAGGGACTTGACCCGAAACGTCGGCTTTCCTGCTCAGAAGTATTTTGTCCTCAAGGGAATATAGTATCCATAGGTTTTACGTTCAATTTACAGATCCAATTTCAATATGTAAGGAGTTATTTTTCGTACAACCCCGACTGCGTGTTAATTTCAGATTGTTGTAAATATTATCCTATTCATAGGATAATTATTATTGAATGCAAGTACTTGTAACCTGCTACAGTAAATATTCCATTAAAAAGACAGTAGATGTCTAACGTAAAACTCAAACGAGGCTAAATTTTCTCAATATAACCAAATATATCCATACAAGCGCAGTCAGGAACTGGAAGTACAGAATAGTTGTGTCGGGTGATGGTGGGGAAAATCTCATGAATAGGAAAATATTTTCTCCTAGCATTTAAGCCGTATCATATTAGAAATAAAAACAAGATTTATTCCATGGCTTTTCCATAGAAACAAACTTGATGTCAGGAACACAAATGGATCAGAACATACAAATAGAACCACTACACACCATTACACAATAGCACTGTACATCAGTCAAGGTATCAGTGGCTTCAACCCGCCAATTAAGCAGTCTGGTGACAGTTCTGCATTTCAAAATCCTAAAAGTTACTTTTTCTTCCAGAATTGGCTATAATTGTCAATTTTAAATTCATCTTCATATTGTTCCTCTTTCATTCTGGATCTCTTGGGATCACGTTTGCGCATTCTTGCTTTCCGTTCAGCTTCTGGCAGAAGGGAAACATCAACTGGCATCTGTAACAAATCATTTAATTATATTCAAGAAATTGTTTTCAAATAACATTGATAGTGATTTTTCGGTGTAATATCAATGAAACGCACAAAAGTTACAACAGAAAAACAGATACTCTGGCTCAGCACATGCGACAAACGAACAAACAATGTTTTGGTTTTAAGAGAAAGAGTATGAAAAACTTCTACAATTTTGAAATGATCATGATGAATGAATACTGCAGAAGATCCTGAAGCATCTTTTTCAATGAAACAACTATTTATATTTGACTTCACCTTTACCTTGAAGCAAGCTTTAATGATAGACTACAAAATAAGTTTTAAGATAATTTAGTGAAAGTGAATTAAAACTTTCCTCTAGTGGGGAAATCCAGAACAAAGAAACAAACTTGAAATTAGAACATAGGCTGTTCGTGGTGGAGTCAATAGCATCTTCAAGCAAAATGCTGGAGAGCTGGAACTTTTTCCTCAAAATGCTATTAAAGCAAAGTCAATTAAAAATGTCAAATCTAAAACTGCGTAGTTATGGCTCTAAAATTTGCTGGATTAGTTGAAACTAAGTTAAATACAATGGAATAAAAGGAGGAAAAAAACATATAGAGCCTGGTGATAACCTAATGATTAGCAAGGTCATTGGTTTTAAAGATTTTCTCTGTTTTGCTGAAGGAATACGTACCTAGATTGAGTAAAATGACTTAGCAGTAATGGACTGGGACATCAACTCTGGTAAAACTGATGTCTTGTTTAAAAACAAACACACTGAATCAGATGTGATAATATTGACTATTTATGAGCTAAATTTGTGGCTGGCATTGAATTGAGCCATGTAAATATACAGTTGATTGGTTGACAAAGTGTGAACAAGCTAAAGCAGAAGTGCTGTTAAAAACTAGATACAAGCCTCTTTCCATTGAGACACAAACAAGCCCTAAGGAGTTAGTGATCAAACTGATGTGAAAAATGACATGTTTCTGATGTTTGCCAGCGGTCAAGTTGATCATCTGCTGGAATAACAAGGTGTAGATCTGGATGAACACAGCAGGGCAAGCAGCAGAGGAGCAGTTTCAGGCCCACACCCTTCTGAAGATCTAGGCCTGAAATGTCAGCCTTCCTGCTCCTCTGATGCTGCTTGGCCTGCTGTATTCATCCAGCTCTGCACCTTGTTATCTCAGATTCTCCAGCATCTGTAATTCCTACTATCTCTGATCATCTGCTGGAGACTGGACACTGTAAAAGCTTGAATGTGCGGCTTCTTTGCTTGGAAAGAGTATAAAGAAGGCTTAGCTCACAGTCCAAATCAGGAAATGGAGAATTTAGATCAATAGCTGGAAGTTGGAACAGGTTGGGTTGATCACCTACTCCACACAAGTTTATGAAACAGGTTTACTTGCGCCTGTAAGCAGTGTATGGGAAGATGCAGTATTTTTGATGTGAACTTTAATCAAGATCATTGGGTGTATTTTGTTGTTAGAACTGCCTTGGGATACTGATATCCAGAGTAAATCCAAAAGGGAAATTGGGAATAAAAGTCTTCAGCTTGGCATAGTTTATTTGGTAAGGATAGTAAGATTTGAATGAATTACGATTCAACAGAATGCTTAGAGGAGTTGGATGGTCTATTCTTGTTCCTGGCTGTTCTTGTTAATGCTGTGAAATATTCGCAGTGAATGAAATCTGTGATGTCAAGCACAACTAATACACATCAGCTTAATAAAACAACAACCTTTTCAGGCTTCACCTTCATTAAGTAGTTGCTGTTTCTCATTTCAGAAAATAAAGGAATAAAAGTCTTGTCCGGGTGAAGCCTATATTTTATTTAAAAAACGTTCTTCAACTCAATCACAGCATCTACAATAGCACATCTGAACTAGAAGGAGGTCCTCAAAAGACAAAAACTCCAGGCAGAAGTATCTCCCTGACTGTACTCTGGGATACATATTCCTCTCCTGATCAATAACAGCAAACTAAAAATGGGGAAGCTCGATCTTTGTTGTCATACTGACATCTTCATTTACATTAGCAACTGGAAAATTATAACCCCATATTTCATGGCACAAAGCCATGTTGACTATCCCCAATCAGTCCTTGCCTTTCCAAATACATGTAAATCGTGTCCTTCAGGATGCCCTCCAACAATGTGCCCACCACTGATGTCAGGCTTACTGGCCTATAGTTCCCTGGCTTTTCCTTGTTAACTTTCTTAAATGATGAGACCATGTTAGCCAACCTTCAAACTTCCAGTGCCTCACCTGTGACTATTGATGATAAAAATATCTCAGCAAGGGGCCCAGCAATCACTTCCCTAGCTTCCCGCAAAGTTGTAGTACTGGGGATTCATCCAGCTTTATGCATTTTAAGACATCCAGCATCTCGTCTGTAATATGGACACTTTTCAGAATATCACTGTTTATTTCCTCACGTTCTCTAGCTTTCATATCCTTCTCCACAGTAAACACTGATGCAAAATACTCATTTAGAATCACAGCCATTTCCCGCGGTTCCAAACACAAGTGACCTTGCTGATCTTTAAAGGGCCTTATTCTCTCCAGTTACTCTTTTATCCGTAATGTATTTGTAGAATCTCTTTGGATTCTCCTTAATCCTATTTGCCAAAGCTATGTCATATCCTTTTTTTGCCCTCCTGATTTCCCTCTTAAGTCTTATACTGCTCTAAGGATTCACTCAATCCTTACTGTCTCTACGTGATATATGTTTTTTTTTCTTTTTACTGACCAGAACCTCAATTTCTGTAGTCATCTGGCATGCCCTACACCTACCAGCCTTGCCCTTCAGCCTAACAGGAACAAATTCTCTAGACTCTCATTGTCTCATTTTTGAAGGTTTCCCAATTTGCAGACATCCCTTTACCTGCAAATATCCACCTCCAATCAACTTTTGAAAGTTCTCACTTAATACTGTCAAAATTGCCCATTCCTCCAATTTAACTTTTAGATAAGGTCTACCCTTTTCCATAGCTATCTTGAAACTAATAGAATTATGATCAATGACCCCAAAGCACTCCCCTACTGACACCTCAATCACTTGCCCTGCCTTATTTCCCAAGAGGTCAAGCTTTGCCCCTTCTCTAGTAGGTAGATCCATGTAGTGAACAAGAAAATATTCCTTGTACATACTTAAACTCCTCTGCATCTGATCCCTTAACATTATGGTAGTCCCAGACTATGTTTGGAAAGTTAAAATCTCCTACCATTACCACCTGAGATCATCGTACAAATTTGCTTGTCAATTTCCCGCTGACTATTGAGGCATCTGTGGTATAATTCCAATAAGGTGACCATCCCTTTCTTATCTCTCAGTTTCACCCAAATATCCAGGTTTCCATAAAAATATCATATTCTGCACCAACTTTAATATCTCAGTTTGGAGGTAGAAAATCTTGCTACATTGTATGCATCACAGGCAGTGTGAGCATTGTGTTCTTTGCACATTTTCTTTCTTTACCTTTAAATGCAATTTGCTCAAAGTTAGCAAGTTAAATGTTTTGTTGAATGTAATAGCTGTGATGATGGATGTTAATTCCTGCTGAAACAAGCATTGTATTGAATAAACTACTAAGGGTTGAATAACCTGTGTTGTGATCAAGCGATCAGGGATTGAAATACTAATTCAGATATGTATATTTCTTAAAAGCCAGAGACTAGCTGGATTCATTCTGTATCAAGCCTGTGCTGTATCTGTTCTGGGAATGTTTGATGGGGACAATGTCATTCTCAAAGAATAGACTAAGCTTTATTCCATATCTAACCCTGTGCTGTCCCTGCCCTGGGAGTATTTGACGTGGACGGCATAGTTTGTTTCTTTTTGTTTAAAACAGTAGGCATTAACTGGATAAACTGTTAATTGTAGGTATTTAACTGTAGATAAAGAAGGGAAGAAATTGGAATGTCTGTCATCACTATTCATAGTTCCAGGATGCAACATGCATGTTAAAGCATATGCTGACACAACTCTGACTCCTTTTGGAACTGGCAGACTGGACAGCTGGTGTGGATCAGATTGGTGCCAATAGCAAGGGTTCAATGCCCATTCTAGTGGAGGTGGATTTAGGAAGTGCTTCCATGCCCTCCCCATGATGGAAGTTGTAGTGCTGTGGATTGGACCTGTCTTCATTACAAAATCTGGGGCAAAGAACATCCCTGTTGATCTCAGGGATGCGGCTATCATCACAGCTTTTGAGATAGAAGACAAAGTGGACAGTGGGGACTATTAAGGAATCTCCCTACACTCCATCGCAGGGAAGACACTGACCTAAGTACATGAATGGGAAAGGTTTGGAGGGATATGAGCCAGGAGCAGGTAGGTTGGACTAGTTTAGTTTGGGATTATGTTTCTAACCTGAGGTAATAAAAATAAAAAAAGGGCTGGAAAATTAAGCAAGACAAGCAGTAGCTGTCTCTCCACAGATTCCAACTTTTCTATTCTTATTTCAGATTTAGTACTTTGTTTTTTGCTTTGCCAAGATAATTTTTGACATGGAAGAAAACGTTAAATACTTTTTCCTATGATAATATTCATTTCAAAATAGCTTGAGGTGTTTTGAGTTTAAATGTGGAAAAGGCAATTACAAACTTACAAATCTGCTCTTGTATACCTCATCATTTATCTTGGAAGCATGAAAGCACTTAAGCAAAAAAACAGTTTAGATCTTTTCAACAAAATTGCTTCTTTTTGCCTTCTTTCCCCCCCACCCCAAAAAAAAGTAATCCTTACTGTAAGAATTCTTTTAGGTTCCTTGTATCGAATATTGATAGTGGATCCATCAGGTCGAACCAGCAAAACAGGATAGAGTCTGGCATAAACCTGTCTTCCACAGCGAACTACCGAAGTTCTATTAGAATTGTTCCGCCGGGGCATACTGTGCACGGGATACATAGCAGGAGGCAATCTTTCAGAAGATTTTAGCTGTAAAGAACTATTGAAAATAAAAATATTTACTAATAAACTTAAAGCAAATGATTACTAAAACATGTAAAGCACATGCACAATCAACCACGTATCAATCCTGAGTGTGGACTTCTGTTATGATGCAAGCAGTTAGAATAAAATATATAATTCAGTTTGCACGAGAACGACCATAACAAGTTAAGCTGTTTATTACAAATTCAGATATTTGGATTTCTTTCAGAGATAATGGGAACTGCAGATGCTGGAGAATCAAATATAACAAAGTGTGGGGCTGGATGAGCACAGCAGGCCAAGCAGCATCTTAGGAGCACAAAAGCTGACGTTTCGGGCCAAGACCCTTGTCTTGGCCCGAAATGTCAGCTTTTGTGCTCCTAAGATGCTGCTTGGCCTGCTGTGCTCATCCAGCCCCACACTTTGTTATATTTGATTTCTTTCAGTTCGATTAATGAGCTACAAGATACTAGGAGATTAAGTAATCTTTTCCTCTGGCTATATTTTGCCCTTTTAGATTTAAAAAAATTGCATTTGTACAATGTCTTTCAAAACCAAAGGATGCCCCAACTCCCAAAGTAAAGCACGTTCTAAGTGCACACTAAGAGTTGTAATGTGGCAGCTGAACATGTACAACATATAACCGATCGGGTTGTTTTAATGCTGGTTTAGGGTGAAATATTAGTCGGAGTATCATGGATGACGGTGCTGGTCTTCCTCAAACTGGTGTAATTTATGTTACCCGAGACATGACCTTGATATATTTTCTTGTCTTAAAGTTGACATTTCTGACAGTATAGCATGCCAACAGCACTGCATTGAAACATCAATTAAAACTGTTAGCTGTAGAATTTGAACCCACAATCTCTGTTTCAGAGACTGAAGGACAAATAACTGAGCAATGGCTTACTGTGGAAAATATAATCCATGGTAGATAAACAGCCATGTAATACTTTTATTTCTTCTAATCTATTTTTCTTAGTCAGCACAGGCATTTTTCTGATAGTCAGCGATTTGTCCAGCTCAAAAATCAGGTCAGCAAAGATGTGCAAACATTGCTCATGGAACAGCTGCCAGAACAATTAAAATCGGAAATGGTCAAGAGAACCTGAATTCAAAGAACACTGTCCTCTGTGGGTTTCCTTGATTGACAGAGGTAGTGGGGTAAAGAACCGCACAGACACCTGAAAACAGGGATGGGAACTTTAAAATCAATATGTTGCTTAATTGGGTTTCAGTATGTGCTAGTGACGACTGGGACAATAGATAGATGGGGTTTGATGTGAGCAAATACATAATAAAAATTTTGTATTACCTCAGCTTTATGGACACTAGAGTGTGCATATATGTATGTATGTCTGTGTGTGTGTATGTCAGCCAGGAGCAGTAACAGAAAGACTAGGCCTGAGGGTGAAGAGCAGCAGTGAAACGATTCAGTAAAAGTTTGAGGATCATGGTCAAGGTCAGTTGGATCAGCAGCTAAACCCTAAGAAGGACCCCCTAAAATTCAAACAGGATGGCAAAAGTGACATCAGTGCAAAGCAGGAAGCTGATTGGTACATACTGGGTCAATAGTTTTCTTCACTTTAAGTAGCCCAGTCTCTGTTCAGCCCGCAATACGTAGGAAGTCTCAGCCATTCCTAACTGACCGGACAACCACATCTGCAGGAACCCGTGACTGGTTTGATCAGCGTTCACATCAGGTTTTGGAGCTTGAGTGTTGGCTGGAGATACAGTAGTGCAAAAAGGCTCAGAGTTATGTGGGCATTTTTAAATGCTGTCGCCCTATATTTTACTGAAGTGTAATCACAGAAGGATTGGTTGACCACCAAGCAGAAGCAGGCAGATACTTAGGAAAGCCCAAGAAAGTGTCTCACACAAGAACAGTTTTTCTGTTTTGGAAAATGATGACAGTGTTAGTTCATCGAGGGAACACCGACAAAACCCACTGCACAAGGGAGGAACAGGTAGAGAGAACAAACAATATTGGCATGGTTCTCAATAGTTAGGGGTGCAGACCTCACTCCAGGATGTGCTGCCTCCCTGGTAACATGGTCAAGGATATCACTGAACAGTTGCAGCGGATTCTGAGGGAGGGCAAACAGTCAGAGGTTGCGGTTCACATAGGTATAAATGACAGGCAGAAAGAGGAATGGTGTTCTGTAACAAGAATTTAGGGAGCTATGTAACAGATTGAAAAGCAGCACTTCAAAGGTTGCAATCTCTGGAATATTCTCAATAACACGATTGTAGGAACAGGCACAGATCAGATTAATCATGGCTGAAGAGTTGGTGCTGGCCAGTGGGCCTTAAAATGGGATGGTGTAAAAGAGACAGTGTCTTAATACTGATCAAAGAATCAATAATTGTAATAACAAAGCATGACATTTTCGGAAGCTCCTCAAACAGGCCATAAACAGGAGACAGAGAGTTGTAGTGGAAAAAGAGTTTCTCAAAATGGAGAAATGTGACCAGTAGTGTTCCACACAGATCAGTGTTCAGATCACTGTTGTTTGTGATATACATAAATGATCTGGAGGAAGAGAGTTTTTAGAAGATTTGTAGCTCAGGTTGAGGTTCTGGATGTAAGTTTGCTCGCTGAGCTGGAAGGTTCATTTTCAGACGTTTCAGCACAGAGGAACTATGAAGAGCAGAAGAAAATCACCTATACAGCATATTCAAAAAGAACGGGTACCCAATGAACACAGTCCGCTGATTTCTCAGCAACAAACCCAAACAAACAGACAAAACATGCCCAGAAACCATAACCACTCTCCCCTACATCATAGACATCTCGGAAATGACTGTCAGACTTGTCAGACCTCTTGGCATCATGGTAGCCCACAAACCCACCAACACACTAAAACAGCAGCTAATGAACTTAAAAGACCCTATAGAGACAACAAGCAAAACGAATGTCATTTACAAAATACCTTGCAAGAACTGTGATAAACACTACATTGGACAAACAGGCAGAAAGCTAGCCACCAGGATACATGAACATCAACTAGCCACAAAAAGACATGACCCACTATCATTAGTATCCTTACGTACAGATGAGGAAGGGCACAACTTTGATTGGGACAACACATCCATCCTAGGACAAGCCGAACAGAGACGCGCACGAGAATTCCTACAAGCATGGCATTCTAACTGGAACTCCATCAACAAACACATTGATTTGGAGCCCATCTACCACCCTCTGAGAAAAAGAACTGGAAATGACATCACCAACCCAAGAAACCTAAACAGATAAATAGAAAGCGGAACATAACACCAGCGCTTCACCAGAGGCTCACCTGATGATGTTACCTAGTATGGTGATGAAACATCTGAAAACGAACCTTCCAGCTCAGCGAGCAAACTTACATCCAGATCTGGAGGAAGGTATTCGTCTGATTCGCAAGTTCGAAGATGACACTAAGATTGGTGGAGTAGCAGATAGTGAAGGGGACCGACAGAGAATGCAGCAGAACATAGATAGACGGGAGGGTTGGATGGAGAAATGGCAGATGGAGTTCAATCCAGGCAAATGCGAGGTGATGCATTTTGGAAGATCCAATTCAAGAGCGATCTGTACGGTAAATGGAAAAGCCCTGGGGAAAATTGATGCACAGAGAGATCTGGGTGTTCAGGTCCATTATACCCTGAAGGTGGCAACGCAGGTTGATAGAGTGGTCAAGAAGGAATACGGCATGCTTTCATTCATCGGACGGGGTATTGAGGACAAGAGTTGGCAGGTCATGTTACTGTTGTACAGGACTTTGGTTTGAACATATTTGGAATACAGTTCTGGTCGCCACATTACTGAAAGGATGTGGACGCTTTGGAAAGGATGCACAGGAGGTTCACTAGGATGTTGCCTGGTATGGAGGGTGCTGCTACGAAGACAGGTTGAGTAGATTAGGATTATTTACATTAGAAAGACGGAGGTTGAGGGGGGACCTGACTGACGTCTACAAAATCATGAGGGGTATAGACAGGGTGGACAGCAAGAAGCTTTTTCGCCCCAGAGCGGAGGAGTCAATTACAAGGGGTCAGGATTTCAAGGTGAGAGGGGAAAAGTTTCAGGGAGATATGCGTGGAAAGTTCTTTACTCAGAGGGTGGTGGGTGCTGGAACGTGTTCCCAGCGGAGGTGTTCGAGGCGGGCACAATAGTGTCATTTAAGATGTATCCAGACAGATACGTGAATGGACAGGGAGCAGAGGGATAAAGATCCTTGGAAAATAGGCGACAGGTTTAGATAGAGGATCTGGATCAGCACAGGCTTGGAGGGCCGAAGGGCCTGTTCCTGTGCTGTAATTTTCTTTTTTCTTTGTTCTTTAAACATGAAACTTGAAATGCAAAAGGGGGAAATCATATTACTGGGATGGTACTATAGATCCTCACTCGCTGACAGTCAGGGCAAGATAAAAGAATGGATATGCATGCAAATCTCAAGAGAAATGTAAAAATGATGGAGCAATAATTGGGGATTTCAACTTCCCCAGTCATAACTGCGATAGACAAGTGTGAAAGGTTCAGATGGGGTGGAATTCTTAAACTTTACCCAGGAAAGCTTTTTAACCCAGCTGGTGGTTGAAGTGTGAATGCAGGAGCATTTTGGTAACACTGACTGTAACTCAGTGAGATTTAAAGTAATTATGGAAAAGGACAAAGATGGACCAGAAGTAAAGATTCTGAATTGGGGAAGGTTGATTTTGATATCAGGCAGGACATGATAAAAAGTGGACTGGGAGCAGTTACTTGCAGGAAAATCTACATCAGTGCAGTGAGTGTTATTCAAAAGGTTTATATTGAGAGTGCAGAGACAATATATTCCCATGGGGTGAAACGTGGGACCAACAAGTCCAGAGGAACTTAGATATCCATGCATGTGTGAAACAAGATAAGGCAAAGAAATGGAAGCATATGGCAAATATTGAGGACTGTGGATATCCTAGAACAAGATGTATAGGAAATAAGGGAGTTATTTTAAAAAAAAAGAGATTATAACTACAAAGAAGGTACATGAAATAAGAAACACTGGTAAAACTAAGCAAAACTCAAAAGATGACTTATCAATATATAAGGGAAAGGAAAATACCAGGGAAAGCGTAGGGGCCATGAAAGATCATTGTGGCAACCTGTGTGCAGAGCTGGAACACTTGGTTGAGGTTTTAAATGAGTACTTTGCATCTATATTTACACAAAGAAAGACGATGCAGATATAGAAATGTGACATTGCTGAATACATTAATATTGAGAGGAAGGTGGTTTTAAGAGTTTTAGTCAGCTTAAAAGTGGATAAATCTCCAGGCGCAGATAAGATATATCCTCGCTGTTATGGAAGGCAAGAGTAGCTTGCATGCGCTCTGACAAGTTTCAAATCCTCCGGCCACAGAATAAATGCCAGAAATTAATGTGTTACCATTATTCAAGTTGTTGATAAGCATAAAGCAAACAACTACAGGTCAACAGCAGCAGGAGGGAAACTATTGGAAAAAGTCTGACAAACTGAAATTTTCTCCACTTAGAGGGGCTAGGATTAACCAAAGATAGTCAGCGTGGCTTTATCAGAAGGGAAGTCATTTCTAACAAATTTGACTGAATTTAGTAGGTGACCGGTGTGTACATCAGGGTAGTGCAGTTGAAGTAATCTACATGGATTTCAGTAAGGATTTTGACATGGTATTTCATGCAATACTGGTTATGTAGGTAAAATGTAGCCATGGAAATTTGGTAACATAGATCCAAAATTGGTTTAGTGGTAGGAAGCAGAAGGTGACAGTCAAAGGTTTTTTTTGTGCATGAAAGCATATGTCCAGTGGCATACACCAGGGTGTGATGCTGGGTCCCTTGCTGTTTATAGTGTATATTAATGTTCCATAGTATACATTAATGCTCTAAAACTGAGTGTAGGAAATACAGTCAGTTATGTTTGCAGATGACACAAAAATTGACAGTGTGGTAAACAGCAAAGAGGCAAGCTTTAGATTACAGGACAACATAGTCTTGAAAAGTGTGAAATGATGCATTTTGGGAGAACTGACAAGACAAGGGAATACACATGAATGGTGCAAAGGATCAGAGTGACCTTCATGTGGTGTCATTACATCCTTGAAGGCACCAGCACAGCAGATAAAACAATTAAGAAAGCACATGGGATGCTTCTCTTTATTAGTGGAGGCACTGAATATGTGAGTAAGGAGGTTACTTGTAAAATTTTAATTAGGCTGCAGCATACATGCAGTTCTGGTCACTGCACTATAGAATGGATGGGTTAACACTTCAGAGGTACAAAAAAGATTCAGCAGATGTTTCCTGGGCTTGCACACATTATGTAAAGATAGGCTGCATCAACGGGGGTTGCTCTTCTTTGAGCAGGAAAGGCTAAAGAAAGGACCTGATCAAGGTGTACAAAACTGAGCACAGATAGGGCATATATGACGAAACCTTTCCCCTGAGTGCAGGAGTTAATAACTCGGCACATAGATTTAAGGTACAATGTAGAGGGATTTGAGGAAAAATAAGTTACGTGTGTGTGTGTGTGTGTGTGCATTTAAAGAGTATTTAGATAAACATGAAAAACACAACAACATACAAGGTTATGGGCCGGTGCTGGAAAATAGAATTCAAATGGATGGACGCTTGATGAGTGTTATAGACACGACGGGCCGAAGGATCTGTTTCTGTGTTATGAAACTTTTAAGATTCACAAGTGCATTGGAACGATCTAGTAGGGATAAGGAATTAGTAGACAGGGAATGGGCAGTTCAGTCGCAAAAATGCGTTCAGAGAATCACCTGAAATTTAAAGTCAGAAGCTCAAAGTGTCTCCTTCAACCTGAGAAAGTTGTTCAAGGATACAATAATGGTCTAATAAAAAGTGATGTGCAAGACATCAAATCAGATTAATCCTGAACCTCAAATCGCTGACAACCACTTTATAAGATACGAAACCAATTATTTTCCAAATGAAACATAAACAAAGGGCTGCTGCAAAAAAACTGCATCAAAACTGATCCAAGAATTGCTTCAACAAAACTGGCCAATCCCCAAACAGAAACTTTTAAAACCAGACACATTCTCAGCCTGGGTATAAGAAAATGCTCAGTCCGACGGACTTGAGCTGGAAAAGGTTTGAAATTTAATTTGTTTTAAGTCTCACGCTAGTTACTTACAGCAAAAACCTCCACAGCCGCACAGCGCTGCCCAACGCCATCTCCACCAGCCCCCGGAAGTGTTCAGCGCATGTTCGCGTCACAGGACGAACAGCGGCCCAGGACAAAGGTTCCGCCCGGACACTGACTCCCTCACTACGCAGCCTCCAGCTTTGATCACCTTTCCCCAGGTTCACACCGACTTAAAATTTATCTCATCGTTTTAGAAATGGGTGTCTTTCCCAAACTGATGTCGGCAAACAACACTGTCTACTCGGACGTACCTTTACGTTATCAATGTGTTCGTTATTTATGAATTGTAAAATGTATTATATGCATATGACATGAAAAATTCCTCTCCTAACCCAACTATATTGTGATTTGTGATAATGGAAACTGCAGATGCTGGAGAATCCAAGATAACAAAGTATGGAGCTGGATGAACACAGCAGGCCAAGCAGCATCTCAGGAGCACAAAAGCTGACATTTCGAGCCTAGACCCTTTATCAGAGATATTGTGATTTGTATTAGTTGCCAACTCTGCTTGAAGATTTTCCTAGAGGAATCATCACATGACTGTCTGGGCACAAAATCTGACCATGCCACATCAATAAATGTTCTTTGTGGTGGACAGTCTCTGTCAACGGTTTTGGAATGAATTGTAGACATTGCTAAGCAAGGCTGGCATTTACTTCCACTCTAGAGATAACAAGGTGTAGAGCTGGATGAACACAGCAGGCCAAGCAGCATCAGAGGAGCAGGAAAGCTGACGTTTCGGACCTAGACCCTTCTACAGACATGGACACGTCATCCGAGGAATGTGAGGGGGAGTTGAGATGGTTTGTGACTGGGAGGTGCAGTTATTTATTGCGAACCCAGCGTAGGTGTTCTGCAAAGCGGTCCCCAAGCCGCTGCTTGGTTTCCCCGATGTAGAGGAGGCCACAGCGGATGCAGTATACCACATTAGCAGATGTGCAGGTGAACCTCTGCTTGATGTGGAAAGTCTTCTTAGGGCTTGGGATGGGGGTGAGGGAGGAGGCGTGGGGGCAGGTGTAGCACTTCCTGTGGTTGCAGGGAAAAGTGACAGTTGTGGTGGAGCTGGAGGGGAGTGTGGAGCAGACAAGAGAGTCACGGAGAGAGTGGTCCCTCCAGAAAGCAGACAAGGGTGGGGATGGAAAAATGTCTTTGGTGATGGGTTTGGATTGCAGGTGGCAGAAGTGTCGGAGGATGATGCGTTGTATCCGGAGGTTGATGGGGTGGTACGTGAGGACTAGGGTGATTTTTTTTGGTTGTTAATGCAGGGACGGGGTGTGAGGGATGAGTTGCAGGAAATGCAGGTGACACAGTCGAGGGCATTCTTGACCGCTGATGGCCCTTGAAAAATGAGGACATCTGAGATGTACGAGAGTGGAATGCCACATCCTGGGAGCAGATGTGGCGGAGGCGAAGGAATTGGGAATAGGGAATGGCATTCTTGTAGGGTGGGAGGAGGTGTATTCAACGTAGCTGTGGGAGTTGGTGGTCTTGAAATGGATATCAGTTTCCAGATGGATTCCCGAGATGGAGACACAGAGGTCCAGGAAGGTGAGGGACGTGTTAGAGTTAGTCCCGGTGAACTTGAGGTTGGGGTGGAAGGTGTTGGTGAAGTGGATGAACTGTTCGAGCTCCTTGTGGGAGCATGAGGTGGCACCGATACAGTCATTAATGTAACGGAGGAAGGGGTGGGGTTTAGTGCCAGTGTAGGTACGGAAGAGGGATTGTTCCACGTAACCTACAAAGAGGCAAGCATGGCTTGGGCCCATGCAGGTGCTCATGGTCACCCCTTCCACTCTGTTTGCCAGTGAGGAGACATTGAAGAGCTACCTCCCCCAAGTCCACTGCAGGCCGTGGTGGAGAGAGTTCCAGGAACTTTATCTGGCAATGTTGAAGGAAGAGTGACATATTTCCAAGTAAGGATATTAGGGTCATACAGCACAGAAACAGCCAGGACTAACTTGTATGCAAGGACCACATATCCAATCTGACCTAACCTCATTTGCCAACATTTGACCCAAATCCCAATAAACCTTTGCTATTCGTATACCCATCTAGATGCCCATTAAATGTTGTACCAGCCTCCTCCACTTCTGTGGCAGCTCGTTCCATACATGCATCACCCTCTGCTTGAAAAAGATGCCCTTGAGTCGCTTTTAAATCTTTCCTCTCTCACCTTAAACCAACGCCCACTAGTTTTGGATTCCCTGACTCCAGAAAAAAGATATTGGCAATTCATCATATCCATGCCGTTCATGATTTTATAAACTTCTAGAAGGTCACCCCCTCAGCTTCTACGCTCCAGGGAAAGAAGCCCCAGCCTATTCAGCCTCACTTTATCACTCAAACCTCCCCAGTCCCATCAACATCCTTGTAGATCTTCTTGCACTCTCAAGTTTAACAACATCGCTCATATAGAAGGGTGACCAGAATTGTACGCAGTATTCTAACAGTGCCCTCACCAATATCTTGTACAGCTGCAAAATGATGTCCCAACTCCTTTAGTCAATATTCTTACCAATAAAGGCAAGTGTGTCAAACGCTTTCTTCACCACCCTGTCTACCTGCAATTCCGATTTCAAGAAACTGCACCCCTAGATCTCTTTGTTTCGCAACACACCGCACAGCCCTATCATCAACTGTGTAAGTCCTGCCCTGGACTGTGTTACCAAATGCGATACCTCACATTTATCTAAATTAAACTCCATCTGCCACTGTTTGGCCCACCTGAACAAGGTCCTGTTGTGCTCTGAGATAATCTTCTTCACTGTCCACTATATCACCTATTTTGGTGTCATCTACAAACTTACTAACCATACTGCCTATATTCATGTGCAAATCATTTATATAAATAATGAAAAGCAGTGGGCTCAGCATCGATCCTTGTGGTACACCGCTGATCACAGGCCTTCATTCTGATAAACAACCCTCTACTCTTTTAAACAAGGGTTAGAAACAAAAAGGTGACGACCGTGGCTCCCCCCAACACCCATCATGACACCACCACCAATAGACACTCCTGGGGGACAGCACCACTAATGTAGAGAGTAAAGTCTCCTTTGCCCTATCGAAGCAGAAGGGAAAGTTTCTTTGACTGTCAAAACAAAAAGAAAGTACCTTCGATTCTGGACAAAGGAAAAACAACAAATAAACAAAAAATGGCCTCCCTTAACTCCAGCTTACCAACCATTCTTGGGGGTAGGGAAACAAGAGGTTGAATTGCAAAATAAACATTCCCTGACTTATTCAAAACCAAAGGATATGAGAAGAAAAAATCTCTCCTGCCCTAACATGGGTTTCAAAATCCAGATGGAAGTTCCTCTACTTTTTTAATGAAAAATAAACCTCACCTAATACTGACCCCATCAAGAACACACCTGGGACAGGGACAGTGCGAGATTTAAATAAAAGCCACATTGGTCTCTTCCACAAGGAATGTAAAATAGCCCTTTTCTGGGCACTAAACCGAAAACAAACACCAGCTTAAAAAGTCAAACAGAAACTTGCACAATCAAATCAGTGTTTCATCAGCCAGGCTAATAGTATACTCCAGCCTCCCTGGCACCGGTCAGTCCCAAAAGACCTTCACTTTACCAATGAGCAATGCATGCTCCTACTCCAGGGAGATCTGAGTGTAGATGTAACTGCAAAACGGGCAGACCGCCCCGCCACAGCCTGCTGCCTGGACCTGTTAATGGTCATCTTGGCCAGGCCCAGGAGCAAGGCCAAGAGAAGGCCTGCAGACCTGTCAGCCCCTTCCCACACACCTCGTGGCCGTAGAACAGGAACATGGGGCTGAGGTGCAACCAAAATTTAAGCAAAAGCCCCTTCAATAAACTAGAAAGGAGTTGCAAACAGATGCATTCAACATAAACGTGAAAAAATGTTTCCTCCAGGCCACAGAATTTGCACATGGTCTGGCACCTGGGGGAGAACTTGCTCAGTCGTCAGGACCATCCCATGCAGCACTCTCCACCCCAGATTCCAGATGTAAGAAGGGAGGACCCTTTATAGAGGACCCTCCACTGGGTATCTCCGCTGCCAGGGGGCAAACCGTCACACCCAGGTAGGTGAAGCATGCAGCAGCAGCCTGAACTAATAATGCCTTCATGCTGTCTGAAAGGGCACCAAGGGGTGGGGGTGGGGGGAGGGTGGTATCCCTGAGACAGCTCAGATTGTGGGCTTTGCATCATGGGAAGGGTCTGTGGTGGGGGAATAATGTCAAGTTCTGGATAGCCAGCGGTCAGTTCATCCTGGAGCCCACCGCATACCTGAGCAGCCTTAATTGTACACGAGGTGTCGGGGCTGAGGCCCTTGTCTGTCAGATGCTGGATGGCTTGGGTCCTCACAGCCGAATGTGCTGGTGTTATCCAGCTCGCTCCTCTGCCACCCAGTGTGTCCCTCATTCTGGTCAGCCCCGTCTCCTCCCTCAGCCAGTGCAAACCGCACTCAGAGAGGAACGTGTTCCTGAGTAGTGCCCCCCATCCCCAACCCGATGAGAGCTGCCACTCCCACAGGAGGAGAGCTCTGGCACAAGCCAACCGTGTCCCAGAATGTGGTCACGTCCAGGTAAAAGACAGTCAATTCCTGGAAGATACCCAAGGCCGGGGCCACTCCATGAACAGGAACTGTGTGTCATAATGCAAGCCGCGTACCTGATGGGAGAAACACGCAGCCGTTGAAGCAGGCTTGACGTCATGGCTTCACTACAGCGTCTGAACGGTGGAAAGTTGCTGCCTTGATACAAAGGCACACCAGAGCCTGACCACCATCAAGCAGGGGAGTCAGAACCGCAGCAGTGACCCTGTGCTGCCTTTTGTCACAAAATAACTCGATGAGCCTTTGTCTGGATGGTGATGACAAAGCCATAGGGAAGGGACCAAAGTGACCAACTGGTACTACAACATGGCAGACATCAGGTAGTTTATGACCCGTACTTGCGCCCTGTAAGATAACACCTGGAGCTGCCCTGTCCAGCATGCTTGGTGAGTGGTCACCTTGGTTTCCAACCTGTGCCTATTTGCTGGTGAAGATGGGCTCCTAGGTAAAGGAGGTGAGTGGTACTCCATGCCAGCTGCTCCAGCAGGATGCCCACCTGCCATGGACTCACTAGAAGTCCTGAACACTAGCTCCAGTTGATCCTTGATAGACCTCCTAGCACTCACCCGTCATATGCAGGTCAGCCAGCTCCATGCACATGAGAATAACGCTGGCCGAACAGGGGCAGCTGTGATTCAATCCTCTCCCAAAATGTGGGGGTGTCATCAGGGTCCTTCACTAGACACTCCATGGCATCATACAGAAGTTGAATCCGGGCAACAAAGCACATCCCGAACCCAAAAGTGCACAGAATCCCAAGCAGATACTCGTAAGCCACTCTGTCAAACATCTTTCTCCTGGTCAAGGGAGAGAAAGGTGCTCAACAGGCCAGTCCTCTGGGAATAATGGATCATGTCCTGGACCATGTGGATCATGCGATGGATGTTACAGCCTGGGATGGTGTAAGACTGGTCTGGTCTAGATCCCCCTTCTTCGGTGACAGACTGCCCTGTGCCAAGAAAGGGCATCTCTCCTCTGGTGGCAATACCATACCTAGGATCCATGGCTTAGTCGCCACCTCTGGGACGTCCCAGAATGCCCTGAGGAACTATGTGGTTGGCCCATCTAGCCTGGGGACTTGCCCGTAGAAAGCTGATTGAGGGCGTGGGTCAGCTCCTCTAAACTCAGAGAGGCAATAGGCCCTGATTCTTTCCGGATCTGAGATGAGGGATCTGTCATCAGCTAGCAGCACAAGGAGAACCAGCCTTGCCCTTCACACTAACAGGAGCATACTTTTTATAATGTCAAATATATACTTTATCCATAAAAATATTTATAAATATATAGTCACCAAAGTAGTTTGGTTCTGTACAGTAGCATATGAAGAAGACCTACAGTTTCTAAGCTGTTGTCTCTAAGCTCTTGTTATCTTGTTTTTAAAAGCCCCCTAATGCCCAACTCTCCATCTATCTGCAAACAGCCTCCCACCATCGACTTTAGAAACTTCCTGTCTAATGCCGTCAAAATTGGCCTTACTCCAATTTAGCACTTTAACTTTTGGATGAGTTCTATCCTTTTCCGTAACTATCTTAAAATGAATAGAATCATGGTCAATTGCCCCCAAGTTATCGCACGCTGACATCCCACTGTTCCATAGTGTCAGGAAAACTGACCTATCTGAAGGTTTCTGAGAACATAGTAGCGAAGGACTTTTCTGCCTTGGAAAACTGAAGTTTTGACCAATTATGTTACTGTACCTGTCCTTCCCGAAGTCAGGCCTGGAAGATTCCACCTCACATTATCATAACATTAATTGGTGATGCAAACATATATGTACACTGTCGTGGAAATTCTTCCTTTCAATGGTATTATCTGACATTTACATACAAATTTCTTTGGCAAAACATACATTTTCAATTTTTGAATCATATATTCCGTGACATAGAATATTCTTTAGAATACAGGTTAAATTAGACACAAATTGGATAAGTATGATCGCCTGTGGGATAATTAGCCTCGAACTGACCATGCATATCGATGTTTTGTCAATGCAGTTTCCGGATACTTCCAGGAACAAATTAAGCCTCCCAAATTATCTAAGGCTTTATTGTATATGAATTTGGTCAAGCTGTCAACAGATGCCAACAAAACAGATGCTGGAGGTCATCATTAATTATCACCCCAGTTATGCCAAGTAAACTACTGTTCTTCGTAAGAGTGAGCCACTCAAAATTCATCCCTGCTGCAAGTCTAAACAAGTTCTGAAGCTCTTTCCCATTAAGTTAACAGCTGGAATTTACACATGCTATTGACATTTGTTCTCTGTGGCTTCATGACCTTTGTACATTCTGGAATAGGCCCACTACTGCTGGCCCTTATACACGTTAAAAGTGCTGAGGACAAAGTTTTGTACAGGCACATGCCTTGCACTTTGCTTTTGAGCTCAACCTAAACATTTTTTCAAGTTTTGCTGAAGTTCAAGACCATTTTATGGAAGGAACACAAGCAGGTGATTTAAGTATTAACATTGGCAGCAGGAAGGCTTTCTTCATTTAAATGTTGGAAAGACTGAAGTCTTTGTTTTGGATTCTGCTCCAAAGTCTTTTGGGACTCCATCCCTCTTTTGACAGCAGCCAGGGACGAAGCTAATTTGTTCACAGGGTTGATGTCACATTTGACCCTGAAATTAACCTCCAACCTCATATTCATGCCCACCTTCTATCTTGTAGATTTGAAGTTGTCAAAAGCTCTGCTGATTGTGTCTGAACTCACAAATCCCATTCTCTGATCATCTTGGCACTTGCTGACCACTATTGGCTGCTGGTCAGGCAGTGCCTTGCTGTTAAAATTCTATCCTTGTTTTCAAGTTACTTCCAGTTACTCACTCTTCCTGATTTCCGTAACCTCCTTGAGCCCCACAGTCCGTCAGGATATCTGCATGTGCCTAATTCAGGTCTCTTTTGTAACCCCAATTTTCGTCAACTGGGATGAGCATTTAACTGATGGAATTTCTTCAACCAGAGGGTGGTTAATCTGTGGAACTCATTGAAGTAGAGAGCTGTGGAGGCCAAGTCATTGAGGATATTTAAGACAGAGGCAGATATGTTCTTGATTTGTAAGGGGATGAAGGGCTAAGGGGAGAAGACAAGAAAATGAGGTCGAGAAACATATCAGTCAGGATCAAATGGCGGAGCAGACTTGATAGGCTGAATAGCCTAACTCTGCATCAGTCTTTTGGTTTTAATCGCTTTACAATTGTTGTTGCCCTTGTCTTCAATTACCTAGGTTCCAAGCTCTGGAATAACATACCTCCACCTTATTAATTCTTTCGGACGTAAAATCTCCTTATGTTGCTTGCAGTTACATTTTTTATTTGTAAAGCTCCTGTGAAGTACATTGGAAAGGTTTGTTACTTTAAAAATTGATACATAAATATAAATCATAGTTGTTTTTGAAACTGTTTTCCTAAAATATGTAAAATCTGTTACCGTGCAAATAATAAAGTCGTCACAACAATTTACACATGTCCTAAATACAAATCTTTACTGGACGTACTGTGTTTCTGTAGTGCAGTCATCATGCTCACTTTACATGCCAAAGCTCCCCAATTCAAAACTTGGCAAAAACAAAAATACTACTTTTGTATCATCATATGAGGGCCAGGTATGCTGGTCCAATTTGTTATTTGGAGGGCTCTTGTGGTGTGGTGGTAGTGTTCTTAGCTCTGGGTCAGGAGGTCCAGCATTAAGTCCTGCCTTTTCCAGCAGTGTATCATAACACTCAAGAACAGGTTGATGTAAGATATCTCAATTGCATATTGTCAATTAAAATTCAAGACCCAAGTTTCACACTTTGAAAAAGAGGACAAAATAATCCAATGAATGAGTGGGAGTAGATTGATCTAACATGTATTGTGTCATGTTGAAAGTTGATACTTATCATGCTGACTAATTGTCCTTTTCTACAGAGAATGCTTCATTTTTAATAACTTAAGCAATTTTTTCAACTTTACTTTTAATATTATAATCGTCAGAAAATTGCAGTATAAGATTTTGTTAAAGAAATAAAGTAGTTGATTGGGGTGAACTTTGACTTCCATCTGAAAAAAGAACTGCTTAAATAGTGACTTCAATGAACTCAAAATCTATCATTGCATTTTGCTGCCAATTAAGTATTCTTGAAGTGCAGTCACTAATCTAACGTGGGTGACATGAAAACCGATTTGCACCCACAAATGATAATGACATAATGATGTTCTTTTCCTTAGTGATTTCAGTGGAAAGATACATGTTTGCCAAGGCATTAGTGCAGAATCAGTCATGCCATTTGCATATTACTGCTGATGGGAAGCATTAGGTCAAGACCTCATTCAGGTAACAGAGCAAGCTATACTTAGGTGCCAATAGGCTGCAGATCACCAATCGTGGCATTACAGGGTATCAGCCCATTCCTTTGTCGAGCTGGCCTGCATATTCATATCAATGAAGACATGGTGATATGGACAGGCATTGATTGAACCAAAAAGAGGCCATAAACAGGAGTGGAAGATATGCTACTCCTGCATATATCGGAAATAAATGAAGTTTTCTGGGATATTTTGCACTTGAAAATTGCAGCTGGATAGCTAGAATGGCAGTGGGACTCGTATTAGAATATTTAAGCAGCATCCTCCCTGATTTAGATGAAGGGCTGCTCATCCATTTATACATCTGTTCCAGAATTGCCCAAGGCATCAGTGGAGTGTCTTCAGTACATGGCCTGGAAGAATAAAGGGTGGAAACAAGCAATTAGGTTTAATAAAACAGCTCTTTTTAAGGTTAAGCCGTAGATCCTGTATCTGACTTGGAACGAGCTTGGGAAGATGATGTTGTTTTTAATCCTCCACAGGATGTGGACATTGCAAACTAGGTAATGCAGTTATTGTCCTTTTCGAACTGACATTGGAATGGTGTTGGAGTGTCATCTTCCTGAAACTCTGGAGTCCTTGAAGTGTAGGTACACCCACAGTGCTGTTGGAAGAGAGCTCCAGGATATTGACCCAACAATAGTGAAAAAATGGTGACACAGTTCCAACTCAGGATCATGTGTGACTTGGAGGTGAAATAGGAGCTGGTGGTGTCCAAAGCATCTGCTGCCCTTGACCTGCTCAGAGGTAGAGATCATGAGTTGACAAGGTACTGTTGAGGAAAACTTGGTGAGTTGATGCAGTGCACCTTGAAAATGGTATACACTGCTGCCACTGTGCATTAATGAAAGGAATGAATGTCGAAGGTCGTGGACAGCTTATGTCGTCCTGGGTGGCCGCAGTGTCATAGTGTTTTTACAGCTATCAGTTTTTCAGGCAGTCAATTCCAGATATCCACCAGCCTCTAGGTGTAACAAAATATTTCCTCAAATATCCCTGTAAATTTGCTGCTCCTTACCTTTAAACTGTGACCCTTGGTTATTGATCCCTCTACTTAGGGGAAAGCTTCTCCCTAATATGCCATCATAACTTCACACACATCAATCAGATCACCCCTCAGCTCCTCTGCTTTAAGGAAAACAACTCAACCCTATCGAGTTTTTATCCGTAGCTGAATCGCTCCAGCTCAGGCAACACCCTGCTGAGTTTCCTCTGCATCCTCTTAGTGTAATTATATTCTTCCTACAGTGCAGTGCCCAGAACTGCACATTGTTCTTCAGCTGTGGCCTGACTAATATTATATACAACTCCATCATATCCCTCTTTCTCTTGTCTTCGTTGCATTGACTAGTGAAGGTAAATATCTCACATGCCTTCTTAATCAACTTATCTGCCTTTTCTGCTGCTTTCAAGGATCTATTGGCATGCACACCAAAGTCCCCTTGATCTTCTGTACTTCCTAGGGTCCTACCATTCAAGGCGTACTCCTTGCTTTGTTGTTCTCCCAAACTGCATCACCTCACTGCTTTCAAGATTTAATTCCATTTGGCATTTTTCAGTCCATCTGACCAACCTGTCTATACCACCCTATAAAGGCTATCAGACTTTCCTCCGTGATATTTGCCACACCACCAGTTTTATGTCTCGTTTGAAAACTTGCAGATCATACCTCCTACAGAATTAATGTATTAAGAGAGATTAATTAGGGTTGTATTCACTGGAGTTCAGAGAATCGAAATGGATAAAATTCTGACAGGATTAGACAGGTTAGCTGCAGGAGGGATGTTCCTGATGGTGTGGGAGTGTAGAATCACGGGGCATAATTTAAGGATAAGTACCTTTCAGGACTGAGATGAGGAAATCTGATTTTCAACGGGAGAGTGAGCCTGAGCAATTCCTTACTCTAGAAAGTGGCTAAAGCCAAAACATTTAAAGCAGAAGTTAGATATAACGTTTGTGGCTAAAGGTACCAGGGGGTGTGGGGGAAGGGTGGGATTAGGGTATTAGGGTTCAGGGTCAGCCATGATCATTTGCATGGTAGATTAAACTGAAGGGATAAAATGGCTACACCTGCTCCTATCTTCTATTTTTCTATGTTTCTCCATTCATTGGTCATTAATATACATTGCAAACAAGGAGGGATCCAGAACCAAATCCAATGGTATGTCACTGGGCTCACACTTTCAGTCACAAAATGTATTTCAAACATCACCCTCTGCTTCCTGTCAAGCTGCAGGAGTGTTATTTGCAGTTGTATACATCCAGGCAAATAGAAACTGTTCTATCATACTCTTGACTGGTATCTTGAAGATGCTTGCACATGAACCGAGGTGGTCTGCAAAGTGGTCACCTGGTCTGTGTTTGGTTTCTCCAATGTAGAGTAGGCCACATTAGGTGCAGTGAATACAATACTGTAGAATGGAGGAGGTACAGATGAAATGCTGCCTCACCTGGAAAGACTGTTTAAGGCCTTGGATGGTGAGCAGCGAGGAGGTGAAGGGGTAGGTGTTGCACCTTTTGTGGTTACATGGGAAGAGCCTGTGTTTGAGGAATGGACTAGTGTGTGCCAGAGGGAATGATCCCTGCAACATGGAGATGGAGGATTGAGGGGAGGATGTGTTTGGTTGTTGTATTCTGCTGGAGTTGTCTGAAATTTCAGGCAATGCAGCTGCTGCTGGGATGGAAAGTGAGGACTAGAGGGACCCAATCACGCTGTTCTGAGCGATGGGAAGCAAGTGTGATAGGTCAGATGTGTTTGAAGGCCCTGTCAATCACAGTGGGCGAGAAACCATGGGTATGGAATGAGGAAGCCGTGTCAGCAATGTTGTTTTGGGAGGTCATATCATCCGAACAGATATGATACAGGCAAAGGAACTGGGAGAATGGGATGGAATTGTTGCAGGGTGTGAGGTGGGAAGAGCTGTAGTATGGTAGCATTAATTGGTTGGATTGAATTACTCTAGCATTTTGTGGACAGAACATACCAGACCAGACTTTGTGGCCTGTGCAGTAGCTGTACTGGAACAGATTGGCTGCAGGCTCAGTTCATTCTGGAACACTAATCTTCAGTACTATTTCTACCCGGCCCCTATGGCATCCATCATGTCTGATTCTATCCCCCTCTTACCATGCACCATGCATCTCATCCACTCACTGGATATCACTTGGAAGATGAACACCCCTTGTACCACTTCATCTTTAAGAGCCCATTGTGCATGTTGGCAAATGTTATCAGTCTGGAGCTGCTCATCCACATTTTGACCTGGGCATGGCAGACAGGGCAAACTTGTGCCTTACTTTACAGATAGGGTCCCGGAGATCCTGCTGGACAGGCTGGTGCCAATGCAGGACTTCCTATTTCCCCAGGATGAGCAGTAGAGGCCAGCTCATGCCAGCTTGGTCCGAGATAGCCACTGGGTTAAAGCAGTCTCAGCTGTTTGGAAAAATATCCAGCACATTAGAAAGGAAGTCAATATCTTTCTCTACAATGCCAGCGAAAGTGACATCATCTTCTTTCTAAAACCTCATATTCTCTCTATCTTTGCTACAGTACCCACTTTCCATCAAGCCTTGTGCTCTACCACTTTCAGTGTTGTTTATAACAGCATCCTCATTCACTCCAACCCATCCCAACCCTTCACACTCACGTATCCTGCATGCCCTCTGTGCTAACTACACACTCACTCGGGTCACCTCCCCACCCGCACCCCAGTGGAAACAGTTGTGTTACTCACTGAGATCTCTCTCAATACCTATTTCTCTCTAATTCCAGGAGAAAAGCAGCCCCCAGGAGAGCAGAAAGCATCAAGGTGGAAGGTGGACTACCCACATTCATCACCTCAACCCTTATGTGGCCTGTGACTCAGACTGACCTGAGCAGCTGAGGGACCATGCCTAAGCCCCTGGACTGGTATTGGAGGTTATTCTTGACTTACTGCGTCAGGAATCCCTGACTGAAGACTATTCCTCTCAACGTGAATGAGGCCCACTGGCAAAGATGATAAGCTTCCTGGCTTTGTATCTGTGCTAAATGCTGAGGCAAGACAGAAGTAACATAAGACTTTTGTCTTTAGCTGTGAGGCCAACATGCAGAAGGGCAAGGCAAGGCAAGATGTAGGGACACTGTAAGCATCCAGATGGGCTCAGAGTGAGAGAATGGTGGGACAGTGAGCGAAGAGCCTAGAGGTGCAGCCTGATCTAGTTCATGAGATGGTGCTTGTCCCTGAGTGTACAGTGTCATTGTTGTATCATTACAATGATAGTTGCCAGCGCAGCCTGAAGTGTAGCATTGAAGTACAGAAGCACCTGTAAGTGGATCGGAGATGTGCTATCAGGGTTCTTAGAGGCTGGCACGTGTTGGATGCCAATATCTGTGGGTGAGTGGTGCATGTTGGTGTGACCATGGACCATGCCCTGAGATGCTGGTGCCCGTTGTCCAACATGGCATTCCTTTGGAGCAAAGAGAGAGCTGAAGGTATCCACTCTGATTTTCATGTCAAGATCTCTCACTGTCCAGCTTGTTTGTTGTGTTCGATAGGATAGGAAGCTGAATATTCATGAGATGAGTTGTGTTGTTAATAAGGCATTTAACAAGCTATAATCCTCCCTAATTGGCAACTCACCAATACCTAGTGATAAACCTGCCTCTATGTTCAGTAGAAGTATAAAATTTGGAACAAGATGCCTGACATCAAAGATAATGGGGACTGCAGATGCTGGAGATTCCAAGATAATAAAATGTGAGGCTGGATGAACACAGCAGGCCAAGCAGCATCTCAGGAGCACAAAAGCTGACGTTTCGGGCCTAGACCCTTCATCAGAGAGGGGGATGGGGGGAGGGAACTGGAATAAATAGGGAGAGAGGGGGAGGCGGACCGAAGATGGAGAGTAAAGAAGATAGGTGGAGAGAGTGTAGGTGGGGAGGTAGGGAGGGGATAGGTCAGTCCAGGGAAGACGGACAGGTCAAGGAGGTGGGATGAGGTTAGTAGGTAGCGGGGGGTGCGGCTTGGGGTGGGAGGAAGGGATGGGTGAGAGGAAGAACCGGTTAGGGAGGCAGAGACCGGTTGGACTGGTTTTGGGATGCAGTGGGTGGGGGGGAAGAGCTGGGCTGGTTGTGTGGTGCAGTGGGGGGAGGGGACGAACTGGGCTGGTTGAGGGATGCAGTAGGGGAAGGGGAGATTTTGAAACTGGCAATGTCGGCCTCACTGGGCTTCTCGGTCAATTCATACCACAAATCTCACCACAGCCGTCTTTGCTCAGACCCTGATAGGTTCCTGTTCCGAGTCTCTCAGAATATTTGGGATAGTTTGCTTTGTGTCATTCAAGGGTGTTGTTATTAAAATTATCCATAGAAAGTGTAATCATGTCCCTGGCTATGATGGGCCCCTTCTAAGTGGTCAAGGTTATGTGGTATAATACTGTTATAAAACTATGTGTAACAAATCATAGCATGGCAATAACTGTCGACTGCACTGGAGGGTCAGTGCAGACTCAATGGGCCGAACGGCCTCTCTCTGCACTGTGGGGATCCTATGGTTCTGTGAGTGTCTCACGTTTTGACTTTATGCACTGCGTTTATAAATATGGTAGAAGGCCAATGGTCACATGTTTAACGTAAAATATATTTTAAAATTATCGCACGCATCTTGATTTTAATAAATACAGGTTTTCTGATATTTCTACCAATAAAGCAACAGCAATAATTCTTTCCAAACCTCTGTGCCAATAAAATTCAAATAGAACAAACTAGTAAGATCGAACAATATATGGAAATAGGATCATGTTGTCTTGGCTTTGAGGTTCAGAAACCAACGAGATCCAACAATATTTCAGACACCCTATTCAGGGTGCGTTTTTGTGCATTTTCCTTGGTCAGATGAACAAACAATATTTGATTCTAAATAACTTACTAATTAGAATCCCTGATTGTTTTCCTTATCATTTCATGTAATAATGCTTATGAATGTTTGTGCATAGACTGAGTGGCAATACTGGAGGTGAAATGTGTTTTAGTTCAATGTCATTTTACAGAAATTGATCAGCAGCTAAATTAGAAATTTATAAATGCAGAAAATCTCATTGCCTCTGATGTGTTAAAAATAAAGCACAATTTGCAATTACCTATAATGATACTTGAAGCAATCACAGGCAGAATGATCATTTTGAACATCATACACATCAACAATTCTCCAGCAAAAAGCAAACTCGTGTTTATTTAGTTCTGACAAGCTTGCACATTCTAAGCCAGGATGCTTATTATAATACCTTTGGGGCACAAAAAAACAACTCTCAGTAAAAATAAATTGCATTTCCCACTCAGCAACTAGGATTTAATGAAGCATTCTAATATGCAGCACATTCATTTTTAAAGTTGATGGTCTCCATTTGAATCCAATTTATACAAATTTCAAAATGCTTGGTGCTCAAATAGTTTCTTTCATCCACCCTTCTTTTTTCTATGGTACCTAAAGATTAATAAACACTTCACTATGTAAAATTGCATAAATATAATTTGTTGTGAAAACTGTTTGCGAGAAATAATGAGTTGACCCAGTTAAGTACTTAACATCATTGCGTCAAAGCGTTCGATCGTTCGATAAGGTTCCCCACAATAGGCTATTGTACGAAATGCGGAGGAATGGGATTGTGGCAGATATAGCAGTAATAAAATGTGAAGCTGGATGAACACAGCAGGCCAAGCAGCATCTCAGGAGCACAAAAGCTGACGTTTCGGGCCTAGACCCTTCATCAGAGAGGGGGATAGGGAGAGGGAACTGGAATAAATAGGGAGAGAGGGGGAGGCGGACCAAAGATGGAGAGTAAAGAAGATAGGTGGAGAGAGTGTAGGTGGGGAGGTAGGGAGGGGATAGGTCAGTCCAGGGACAAGAGAGTTGCAATGGGAGAGAGATTCCCTGAGGTTGGTCCGGAGGGAGGAGGGTAACTTCTTCAGGTTAGGCATCCCTGGAAGAGGCTTCGCAGTGAGGTTAAAATAGTATCAGAGATAATGGGAACTGCAGATTATCTCTGATACTATTTTAACCTCACTGCGAAGCCTCTTCCAGGGATGCCTAACCTGAAGAAGTTACCCTCCTCCCTCTGGACCAACCTCAGGGAATCTCTCTCCCATTGCAACTCTCTTGTCCCTGGACTGACCTATCCGCTCCCTACCTCCCCACCTACACTCTCTCCACCTATCTTCTTTACTCTCCATCTTCGGTCCGTCTCCCCCTCTCTCCCTATTTATTCCAGTTCCCTCTCCCCATCCCCCTCTCTGATGAAGGGTCTAGGCCCGAAACGTCAGCTTTTGTGCTCCTGAGATGCTGCTTGGCCTGCTGTGTTCATCCAGCCTCACATTTTATTACCTTGGAATTCTCCAGCATCTGCAGTTCCCATTATCTCTCACAAGACAGGAGATCCTTTGTCAATTTGCCTTGTTATGACCAACCAAAGTTGAGGGGGGCAGTGCAGAGGGGTCAGGTGTATGAAGAAGGGGAGTGAGTTTCTTCCCTATCACCTCGGAACTTCATAATACCTCATCCCTCATCCTACTTGGCTTGTTTAGGTGATAATATTTCAGTTAGGTTTGAATGTCATTCGCATAAGCTTTTTTCATTCAATGGGGTGGGGGGTGTGGAGGTGTGGGGGAATGTAGCAGCCTCTTTTGCTGCTAAAACATAGACAGATTGCTAACTTAGCCAAACGGCAAGGGATGCTGGGTACATTGCACAAGTAAAACTCTGAAATGACAAAACCCACGCTCCATACACCGTGTGAACACAGCAGCTAGGTGCTAATGATGTGAGCATAATGTAAAAAGCAACAGTTATTCTGGACAATAAAATGTGAGGCTGGATGAACACAGCAGGCCCAGCAGCATCTCAGGAGCACAAAAGCTGACGTTTCGGGCCTAAACCCTTCATCAGAGAGGGGGATGGGGTGAGGGTTCTGGAATAAATAGGGAGAGAGGGGGAGGCGGACCGAAGATGGAGAGAAAAGAAGACAGGTGGAGAGGAGAGTATAGGTGGGGAGGTAGGGAGGGGATAGGTCAGTCCAGGGAAGACGGACAGGTCAAGGAGGTGGGAAGAGGTTAGTAGGTAGATGGGGGTGCGGCTTGGGGTGGGAGGAAGGGATGGGTGAGAGGAAGAACAGGTTAGGGAGGCAGAGACAGGTTGGACTGGTTTTGGGATGCAGTGGGTGGAGGGGAAGAGCTGGGCTGGTTGTGTGGTGCAGTGGGGGGAGGGGACGAAACCAGCTGACCATCCAGAGAGAGAAAGGAAGGAAGCAGCTTTGCAGACCCAGAGACAGAGCCACAGAAAGAGCAACTGGGTAAATTTACAAGAGACTCAGGAAGCATTTTAACCTTGAGCCAAGTAGAATTCGGGATAGTTTGTTTAGTATTAAAGATTCTTGTACTTTTGTTACTGATAAAGTGGGACTGTTTTGCTTTGGTACCAGCTTGTGTTTGTATTGACTTGACCACTTTGCTGTTGTGGGACACCTGGGCAACATTCTGGTCTGAGTTGTCTGTAATTGTTTAAAGAGGAATCAGACAACTTGATCTATCCCAGGATACTGATGGAGGCAAGGGAGGAGATTGCTGGGCCTTTGACAGAGATATTTGCAACCTCTTTAGCCACTGGCAAGGTCCCAGAAGACTGGAGATAGCCAATAACCTTCCTTTGTTTAACAAGGACAACAAGGGTAATTCAGGAAATCATAGGCCAGTGAGTTTTACTTCATTCGCAGAGAAGATTCTTATGGACAGGATTTACTCAAATTCGGAGAAGAATGGACTTATTAGGAATAGTCAGCATGACTTAATGCAGGGGAAGTCTTGTCTCACAACTTTGATTGATTTTTTCATGAAGTGACAAAGGCGATTGATGAGGGTAGGGCAATGTATGTTGTCTACAATGACTTTGCGAAAGCATTCAACAAGGTCTCTCATGATAGGCTATTCTAGAATATTTAATCAGATGAGATCCATGGTAAGTTGGACACAAAATTGCTTTGGTTATAAAGGCAGAGGGTAGTTATGGAGGGGTATTTTTCTGAGTGGAGGTCCGTGAGCAGTGCTGTTCCACAAGGATCAGTGCTGGGACCTCTGTTGTTTGTAATATACATAAATGATTTTGATGAAAATGTAGGTGGTCGTACTAGTCCGTTTGCAAGTGACATAAAAATTGGTGGAGTCATGCATAGTAAGAAAGGTTATCAAAGGATACGGCAGGACACAGAACGGTTGGAAAGTTGGGAAGAGAAATGGCAAATGGAGGTTAATCCAGACTAGAATTAGGTGCTGCACTTTGGGAGGTCAAATTACAAGCGTAAAGTATAGAGTAAATGGCAGAGGGATCATGTACAGAGGGATCTTGCGTTACAAGTCCAGAGCTCTCTGAATATAAGTGAATCAGGTGGTAGAGAAGGAAAATGGCATGCTTGCCTTCATTGTTCAGGCAATGAGTATAGCAGTTGGCAAATTATATTGCAACTGTACAAACTGTGCAATCAGTTTTGGAGTATTGTGTGCAATTCTGGTCACCATGCAGAGGAATGAAGGAGACATTGAAGAGGGTGCAGAGGAGGTTTACCAGGATGTGCCTGGATTAGAATGTAATAGCTACAAGGGTGGGTTGGTCGAACTTGGAATGATTTTGCTCGAGCCTTGGAGGCTGAGCGGCAACCTGATAGAAGTATATAAAGTTATAACGGGCATAGATAGGGTGGATAGTTCTGGGGTAGAGATGTCAAATACTAGGGGGACATAGGTTTACGGTGAGAGGGGAAATCTTTAAATGAGATGCTTGAGAAAAGTTTTTTACATAGAGAGTGCGTGGAATGGACTGCCAGCGACATGCTACAAGGTGATATGATAGCAAAGTTTACAAGGCATTTAGATAGACTCGTGGACAGCAGAGAATGGAGGGATACAAACCAAGCATAGGCAGCTGGGATTAGTTTTGAATGGTATCACAGTCACAGAAACAAGGAGGGGGCTGAAGAGCCTATTCCTGTGCTGTACATTCAATGTTCTATGTCTAATCAAAATTGTGAGTGAAAAGATAATTAAACTTCTCCTTCATGTGGAGCCAAGAGGAACAGAAGTCCTTTGGGCTGTTTTTGTGCTTAACCCTAAACCAGCAGTTATAGGGGCAGCATCCAATCATTGAGCTACAACAAGAACCAACTGACTAAGTTTCTGAATTCACAAGTTTTAAGGAAAGTAACCCAAAGGCTCAGGTCGAATCTAGCTGTCAGCAGATATTTTTGGCAGGTTGCCAACTTTGTATCAGAGTCCATCACTCAACTTTTCTGCACCTATTTTCATCAGTCTGAACTGGATTATAAAGCTGTACCAAAAAGCAAACAAAACACGTAGACTGGGTTTTCCACTTTGAGGGGGGAATTGCAATTCAATCTCAATATTGCAATCCTGTCCCCTGCTGGGCACTGTCTGCCCACATCGCTTTCATGGTGGTGATGAGAGGATGGACTGGATACAGATCCATCACTTCTCGAACAAAAACAAAGTTGCTGGAAAAGCTCAGCAGGTCTGGCAACATCTGCTAAGTAAAAACCAGAATTAAAATTTCGGGTCTGGTTACCCTTCCTCAGATGGTGCTGGACCTGCTGAGCTTTTCCAGCAACTTTGTTTTTGTTCCTGATTTACAGCATCCGCAGTTCTTTTGTTTGTCATCACTTCCTGAAGCTGGCCTATAGTAGAAATGTCTGTTTGCTGCTGAGTTATTATTTAAGTAACATAAAACAAAGAACTGTGACTGCTGGGGATTTGAAACAACAAAAACAGAAAGTACAGAAGAAATTTGTCAGGTCTGGCAGCATCTATGGATTGAAAAATCAAGCCAACATTTCAAGTCCAGTGACTTCTTCAGAACTGCAAATGACAAAAGTGAATTTCTCCAGCACTTTCTGCTTTTGTTTGTTTCATTACATACGTGTTGGCCAACCTAGCAATTACTGCAAATGTCTTCTCCATAACTTCATGCCCCTTCCACTGTCTCCTCTTCCCCAAAAGCCCCCAAGGCTTCTTCATAGACCGTTATGCCCACTAGTTCGCTGTGACTCAAGAACAATACAGCACAGCAACAGGCCCTTCAGCCCTCCGAGCCTGCACTGACACATTTTGCCCTTCCATCATAACACTTTCTTCACTTACAGGATCTGTATCCCTCTATTCCTTTCCTATTCATGTATTTATCCAAGCATATCTTGAGCCCTAGATGACTTACTAATTACATTTGAAAGTGGCATCATCCTTTAAACTTACCTGTCAAAAGGTTCCTAACTGCCCCGCCATTTAATAAGATCATGGCTGATCTTTTTGAGACTCAGCTCCACTTACCCGCCCACTCACCATAGCTCTCAATTCCATTACCGTTCAAAAATTTATCTAGCTTGGTCTTAAAAACATTCAGCGAGGTAGCTTCAATGCTTCACTGGGCAGGGAATTCCACAGATTCACAACCCTTTGGGTGGAGAAGTTCCTCGTGACCTCAGTCCTACATCTGCTTCCCTTTATTTTGAGGCTATGCCCCCTAGTCCTAGTTTCACCTGCTAGTGGAAACAACCTCCCTGCCTCCACCTTATCTACTCCCTTCATAATCTTATATGTTTCTATAAGATTTCCCCTCATTCTTCTGAATTCCAATGAATATAATCCTAGTTTACTTGGTCTGTCCTCATAACCCAACCCTCTCAACTCTGGAATCCACCGAGTGAATCTCCTCTGCACCCCCTCCAGTGCTAGTATATCTCTTCTCGGGTAAGGAGACCAAAGCTGCCCACAGTGCTCCAGGTGTAGCCTCACCAGGACTCTATGCAGCTGCAGCATAGCCTCCCTGTTTTTAAACTCCATGAACTTTCTGACCTTATATGGTTCACGTAAACATCATAAATACCCACTTCACAGAAAATCTCAAATGCAATGGTGTACAAAATTGAATACAACAATATAGCAATCCTGTGTCAGTTTCTGAACATATTGGGTTGCAAACTGCAATGTTTCTGCGCTGGTCAAAATAGCATCTCGGGGAGTGAGGTTGGAATTACATATTGCTGGTCCTCCTACCACCATGTTTTCTACCTGACATGGGTTTGACCAGCATCAGCTAACAAAATCCTGCTTATATAGTCCAGTGTACCGCCCAGTCCATGCATAGCAACCTTTTGTGATAGAAATTCTGTGACAGAAATAACTATCTGAATGAAGCTGTACTCTGCATGCTGTTGTGTAATGAGCCTTTAATCCTCAGGTAACAACAATAATTATTGTCTATTTCACATCAATTATTTGCAGAGGAGTGTGTCACACCACTTTACAAGGCTGTGTAACACATGGATGTGAAGCAGGAAAATGAGAAACAAGAGAGGTATATTTTAAATTGCATTTGAAGAAAGACGTGGTTAGGAAAACGTTTGAAATAAGTGAATAGTAACAGAGCAGAAATGCTATGGGGTGAGTTTGAGGCAGTGGAGATATAATGCCTGACAGAATGTCTGACAATGCTGAAATAGAAGGGATAGAGGCTTTAGGAAGCAGGCTGGGCAAAAGGATATGGTATTAATGCAAACTTTTGAGTGGAACTGTGTAACAATGGGGCTGAATTTTACTTTTTTTGGCTAAGTCTGAGTTGCATCAAGATGTTTGGACATATTTTCTCCTTGAGACCTAGCAGTTTTTCTCACCCTATCATAACAAAATTGCTCAGTAATTACCTACCAGTACCTATGACATTCATTACACCTGATTTCTGCCGCAACTTATCACCCACATTTCCGTAATGACTTGCCTCTCACTGGATACCTTCCACCCAAAGGTCAGCATTACTTATGCCTATGCCATCTTTGTAAGGCTTCTGTGCACCTGGACTGGTGTAGGTAATCTGGCTTTGCCCAGCAGAGGAACATCACATCGAGGTAAAGAATGAAACAAAAACGACCACAAATATCAGCTTTTATTTATGGAATGAGAAGGGGACAGTAATTAAACAGGCTGAATGTTGCCACACATTTTTTTTATTTATTGCTCACCAACACCAGAGATTATGGGTGGGGAGACGAGGTGGATTAACCAAGGGAAATGCAGAATTACAGGGATAGGGTGGGATACTCTTCAACGGGTAAGTATAGACTTGAAGAACCAAATAGCCTGCTTCCATACTGTTGGGCTTCCATCATTATGACCCAAAAATGTAACAGTCAATGATTGGCTTCTGTAGCCATTTCTTTTTGATTCGAAGCTAGTGTCATGATCACAGAATCCTGATGACAGCAGAACAGTTTATTTGGACTTTAGTAAACCCTTCAACAAAGTCATGCATAGTAGATTAATTAGTAAAGTTAGGTCACATTGGATTCAGGATGAGCTTGCCAATTGGAGGATACAGAAACTGGTGATGGAGGGTTGTTTTTTGAACTGGAGGTCTGTCACCAGCGATGTTCCACAGGGATCAGTACTGGGTCCTCTCCTGTGTGTTGTTTATATAAATGAGTTGGATGAGAATATAGAAGGCATTGTCAGGAAGTTTGTGGTTGACACCAAAATTGGTGGCACTGTAGACAGTGAAGAAGGTTTTCAAAGATGACAAAGGGACCCTGATCAAAAGGGTCAATGCGGTGAAAAATGTCAGATGGGGATCAATCTGGATTATTGTGAGATATTGCGTTTTGGCACAATAATCAAGGGTAGGGTTTATGCAAATAAATGGCAAAGCCGAGAGTAGTGTTGTAGAACAGAGGGACTTAGGGGTTCAGGCATATAATTCTTTGAAGTTTGTGTCACATATAGACAGGGTGGTTCATTGACCAGTCCTTTCAGTATAGGAGTTAGGAAGTCATGTTGAGATTGTACAGGACATTGGTGAAGCCTTTTCTGGAAAACTGTGTCCAGTTTTGGTTGCCCAGTTTTAGAAGGATATTATCATGCTGGAGAGGGTTCAGAAGTTTACCAGGACGTTACTGGATGTTACAGAAGATTTGAGTTACAAAGAAAGGGTGGATAGGCTGGGAGATTTTTCACTGGCATGTAATGGGTTTACAGGCAACTTTACAGAGATTTATAAAATAATGAAGGGTATAGATAGAGTTAATGGTAATTGTCTTTTTCCTAGGATGGGGGATTTTCAAGCCTTCAGAGCACATTTTTAAGATGAGAGGAGAAAGATCAAAAAAAGACGAGAGGCAAATTTTGGCTCGTGTGTGGAATGAACTTCCAGAGGGTATAATTACAAATTTAAAAAAAAATTTGGATAAATACATGAATGAGAAAGGTCTGGAGGGATATGGACCAGGAGCAGGCAAGTGGGACTAGTTTAGTTTGGGATTATGGTCGGCATGGACTGGTTGAACTGAAGAGTCTGTTTCCGTGCTGTATGACTCTGTGACTCTATGACTTTTTTACCTGAACATTTTCTGAAGAAGGGTCTAGGCCCAAAACGTCAGCTTTCCTGCTCCACTGATGCTGCTTGGCCTGCTGCGTTCATCCAGCTCCACACCTTGTTATTTCATGACTTTCTGTTAATGAATTCTGGAGAAGTATGATACAGCTCACTCAGTGCCACATGTATGCACATGTCCCCCAGTATCCACATCCAGCAGGTCTTCCTATTTGAGTAACAATGATCAGCCTTCATCCAGAAGGCATGCTACTGTCACTGTTCCTAGACCTAAGAAACTCTTTTGTTCTCTCTATTCTCAAGTTAGATCCTTTCTAGCAAGAATAATAGGCTCTGACATTGCTGCTACCTACCTGAGATGATGAGGACGGAGGCAGGAAGAGCAGAAACAATGGTGAGCCCAGGGGCAGTTCTAGGCCGGTGGGTGGATGAGGAGTATACAGCTCAAACCAAGTAAAGCACCCTTGAATCAAACTAGCTGGACAGCAGCTCTGAACTCATCATGGAGGAACACAATGACCCAGTGTGACCATGCAGAGATGGCAGAGGAATTTTCCTTGAAGTGTTTGAGGGATAACACACAGGTCACCTGGTCGTCCAAAGAAGGGCATTTGTTGACATTTAGTGCCACAGTGTCCCTCACAGCGAAAGGGAGAGAAATGACATCCCACTCCTGCAGTCCTCAGGTTTCACTCCAGCATCCGCCAGAGCTCCATCATCATGTCCAGAGGCAGGCGGAGAGAGCTTAGGCACCGTGACTCATTCACAGCCGGGCACAGGACTTGGGGACCGATAGCAGAAAGGTGCTAAATCAGTAAGCAGCCCAGAGATGCAGAACCACCAATGCTGTGAGCTGCGCATGCAAGCACTTGGTGCTGCATTGTTCACAGTGCTAGTGAATGCTGCTGCAGTGCTCTCAGTGCTGGTTGCTGCTGCAGTGTTCTCAGTGCTGGTTAATGCTACAGTGTTCTCAGAGCTGGTTACTGCTGCTGCAGTGTTCTCGGTGCTGGTTACTGCTGCAGTGCTCTCAGTGCTGGTTACTGCTGCAGTGTTCTCACTGCCGATTACTGCTGTAGCATTCTCAGTGCTGGTTACTGCTGCAATGTTCTCAGTGCTGGTTACTGCTGCAATGTTCTCAGTGCTGGTTACTGCTGCAGCGTTCTCAGTGCTGGTTACTGCTGTAGCATTCTCAGTGCTGGTTACTGCTGCAATGTTCTCAGTGCTGGTTACTGCTGCAATGTTCTCAGTGCTGGTTACTGCTGCAGCGTTCTCAGTGCTGGTTACTGCTGCAATGTTCTCAGTGCTGGTTACTGCTGTAGCATTCTCAGTGCTGGTTACTGCTGCAATATTCTCAGTGCTGGTTACTGCTATAGCATTCTCAGTGCTGGTTACTGCTGCAGCATTCTCAGTGCTGGTTACTGCTGTAGCATTCTCAGTGCTGGTTACTGCTGCAATGTTCTCAGTTCTGGTTATTGCTGCAGCATTCTCAGTGCTGGTTACTGCTGCAGTGTTCTCAGTGCTGGTTATTGCTGTAGCATTCTCAGTGCTGGTTATTGCTGTAGCGTTCTCAGTGCCGGTTACTGCTGCAGCATTCTCAGTGCTGGTTATTGCTGTAGCGTTCTCAGTGCTGGTTACTGCTGCTGTAGCGTTCTCAGTGCTGGTTACTGCTGCAGCGTTCTCAGTGCTGGTTACTGCTGCTGTAGCGTTCTCAGTGCTGGTTACTGCTGCAGCGTTCTCAGTGCTGGTTACTGCTGCTGCAGTGTTCTCAGTGCTGCTTATAGAACATAGAACAGTGCAGCACAGTACAGGGCCTTCGGCCAACGATGTTGTGCCGAACTATTATATGAAGCCTAAAGTCTATCCAACCTCCACCGCTATCTTATACTATCATCCATATGCCTATGTAATAGCTGTTTAAATGCCCCTAATGAGGCTGGCTCCACCTCCCTCTCCAGCATTGTATCCGCACCCCCACCACTCTCTGATTAAAGAACCCACCTCTGACGTCCCCCCTATATCTACCTCCTTTCACTTTAAAACTGTGTCCCCTCGTAATAGCTACCTCCACCTGGAAAAAGTCTCTGGCTGTCTACTCTATCTATAGCTCTGATCATTTGGTACACCTCAATCAAGTCACCTCTCATCCTTCGTCATTCTAAAGAGAAAAGCCTTAACTCTCTCAACCTTTCCTTGTAAGACCTTCCCTCCATTCTGGGCAACATCCTGGTAAATCTCCTCTGCGCCTTTTTCAATGCTTCCACATCTTTCCTGTAACGAGGTGACCAGAACTGGACACAAGGCTCCAGATGTGGACGAACCAGGCTTTTGTGTAGCTGGAGCACAACTTCATAGATCTTGAACTCAATCCCTCTATTAATGAAAGCTAACACACCATACGCCTTCTTAACGACTCTAACCACCTGGGTGGCAGCTTTCAGGGAATTGTGGACATGAACCCTGAGGTCCCTTTGCTCCTCCACACTGCGTGCGAAGAATCTTTCCATTATCCCTATATGCTGCTTTCAAGTTTGTCCTTCCAAAATGAATCACCTCACACTTTTCATGGTTAAACTCCATCTGCCACCTCTCAGCCCATCTCTGCATCCTATCAATGTCCCTTTGTAACCTAGAACAGCCGTCCGCACTGTCTACAACTCGACCCACCTTCGTATCGTCCGCAAACTTACTAATCCACCCTTCCACTCCTACATCCAAATCATTTACAAAAATCACATACAGAAGAGGACCCAGAACAGATCCTTGTGGTACACCACTCGTAACTGAGCACCATGTTGAATATTTTCTGAGCACTACCACCCTTTGTCTTCTAAGGAACAGCCAATTCTGAATCCAATCTGTCATATTTCCCCCTCTCCCATGCTTCCTTACTTTCTGCATGAGCCTACCATGGGGAACCTTATCAAACGCCTTACTTAAATCCATGTATGCCACTTCCACTGCTCCACTTTCATCCATGTGTTTGGTCGCCTCTTCAAAGAATTCAATAATGTTTGTGAGACATGATCTACCCCTCACAAATCCATGCTGACTATCACGAATCAAACTGTGCCTTTCAAAGTGATCATAAATCCTGTCTCTTTGAGCCCTTTCCAATAATTTGCCCACCACTGATGTAAAACTAACTGGTCTGTAATTTCCAGGGTTATCCCTGTTCCCTTTTTTGAACAAGGGAATGACGTTTGCCTCTTTCCAATCTTCAGGCACTATAGCCGTGGACAGTGAGGATGTAAAGATCATTGCCAAAGGCCCTGCGATCTCGTCCCTCGCTTCCCATAGAATCCTTGGATAAATCCCATCAGGTCCAGGGTACTTATCTATCTTCAACTTCCTCAGAATTCCTAGCACATCTTCTCTACTAACATCAACTTCCTTTAGCCTACCTGCCTGTTTCACATCGCCCTCCTCTACAACTAGGTCCCTCTCAGTTGTAAATACTGAAAAAAAGTATTCATTAAGGACCTCTCCTATCTCTTTAGGATCTGTGCCCAAATTCCCTTTACAATCCTTGATCAGCCCTCCTCTTTCTCTGGTCACATAGTGTAAAAAGCCTTGGAGTTTTCCTTGATCATATCCATCACGGTTATCTCATGCCCCCTTATAGCTCCCCTCAGCTCTTTCTTCAGTTCCTTCCTTGCTAACTTGTATCCCTGTAGAGCCTTTTCTGCTCCTCTTTTCCTCAACATTGCATAAGTCTCCTTCTTCCTCTTAACCAGTCATTTGACCTCTCTTGAGAACCAAGGCTTGCTCACTCGATTGCACCTTCTCTGCCTGCTGGGGAAAAACATATCGAGCACATGCAGTATGTATTCCATAAACAATCTCCACATTTCTGTGGTGATCTTCCCTGACAGCATCTGTTGTCAATTTATGTTATCCAGTTCTTGCCTAACTGAATATAATTACCCTTCCCCTAATTAGAAACCTTACCCTGACGTATGTACCTGTCCTTTTCCCTGACTACTGTGAAAGGAACAGAGTTATGATCACTACCACCAAAATGCTCTCCTACCAACAGGTCTAACACTTGGCCCGGTTCGTTGCCAAGCACCAAATCCAGAGTGGCCTCTCCCCGTGTTGGTTTATCTGCTCTATCTAAACTATTATAACTAAAACGTTTTAAATCAATATTTGGAGAGTAGAAGTCACCCGTGACTACAACCCTGTGGCTTCTGCACCTTTCCAGTATCGGGCTCCCAATCCGTGCCTCTACTATTCTGCAACTATTAGGAGGTCAGTAAAAAAAAACCAACAAAGTGACTGCTCCAAGGTTACTGCTGCTGCAGTGTTCTCGATGTCGGTTACTGTTGCTGCAGTGTTCTCGATGTCGGTTACTGTTGCTGCAGTGTTCTCAGTGCTGGTTACTGCTGCAGTAGCGTTCTCAGTGCTGGTTACTGCTGCTGCGTTCTCAATGCTGGTTACTGCTGCAGTGCTCTCAGTGCTAGTTATTACTGCTGCAGCATTCTCAGTGCTGGTTCCTGCTGCAGTGTTCTCAGTGCTGGTTACTGCTGCAGTAGCGTTCCCAGTGCTGATTACTGCTGCTGCGTTCTCAGTGCTGGTTACTGCTGCTGCAGTGTTCTCAGTGCTGGTTACTGCTGCTGCAGTGTTCTCAGTGCTGGTTACTGCTGCTGCAGTGTTCTCAGTGCTGGTTACTGCTGCTGCGTTCTCAGTGCTGGTTATTGCTGCTGCAGCATTTTCAGTGCTGGTTCCTGCTGCAGAGTTCTCGGTGCTGGTTACTGCTGCAGCGTTCTCAGTGCTGGTTACTGCTGCTGTAGTGTTCTTAGTGCTGGTTACTGCTGCAGCGTTCTCAGTGCTGGTTATTGCTGCAGCATGCTCAGTGCTGGTTAATGCTGCTGCGCCATTCTCAGTGCTGGTTAATGCTGCTGTAGCGTTCTCAGTGCTGGTTACTGCTGCAGCGTTCTCAGTGCTGGTTAATGCTGCTGGTGATCTCAGTGCTGGTTAATGCTGCTGGTGATCTCAGTGCTGGTTAATGCTGCTGGTGTTCTCAGTGGCATTTACATTGACCGTGTCAGTGGCCTGATTGTTCATGGAGCCATGGTGTGATGGCCTAGAGGAACTGACACATGTCAGGTACACCTGCCTATAAATGAATGTGTAGCATGGATGCTGCCATGAGTTCTGCATTCGAGTATTGTTTTCTACTTGTCATGGTAGAGGTTATTTGGAGTAAGTGGTTGTCTGGATCCTCCTGCTGCTTTCTGTACTTTCATTTATTGAGTTTTTCTGATGTCTAACATGTTTGGTTAGTTTGGCACGGTCGGAGTCTAAATATTAGTGATGTAAGTTGTAGCATTAACAAGCCCTTTACCAATCAGTAATGACCATCGATTGGCATCTTGCTGTTTTCTAGTGAGATTCCTGCAGTGTGCTTGTGTAAAGAACAATGAAAGTGAAGTGATGTGCCTCTGAAATTGAAAATGCATTGGTTACCTGATTCTGCTGCACATCTCCTCATAACCCACATCGCTCACTCACCTGTAAAATTTCTCCCACCAATACTTCATCAAAGTTAGTCAGCAGATGAATAATTGCATAAAACTGTATACTTTCTGAAGCATCCAAAAAGCATGTTTGCTTTTAATGACAGCACCACCTTGTGGATATGGCTGTCTGTAGCATCGTTTCAACTGTGGCTTGTATTCTGGCTCAAAAACAGAAGTTGCTGGCAAAGCTCAGCAGGTCTGGCAACATCTGTAAACAAAAAAATCAGAGTTAATGTTTCGGTTCTGGTGACCCTTCCTCAGAACTGTTTTGTTTTTGTTGTTGCTGAATTAATTACACTGGCCTGAAGCTCCCCAGGCATTCTGACAGTCTCCCGCAGAGTACTAGCCCAAGCAGCAGAAGCTGAATGAGCCCCCGTAGAATTTCAGGGCCATTGTTAACAATGACTGATAAGATACATAATTCATCACCACATCCAAAAATTTAGCTACAACCCTGATAATTTACTTCACCACTAACCATGAACAGTTTTGAGGACATACACCTTACGGTTGCTTATTGCTGAAGTTCATAGTTGCTTACATAATGCACATTATCACTTTGCTCAACTTGACATCAGAAAGGTAGATATTCACTGATGATTTCACAATGATCAGAACCATTCATGCCTCCTCAGGTAATGAAGCAGTCCATGTTTATGTGCAGCAAGTCTTGGAGGACGTCCAGACTCGAGCTGACAAATAGCAAGTAACATTTATGCTGCACAAGTGTCAGGCAATGACCATCTCCAATGAAAGTGAATCTAACCGTCAATAGCATTGCAATTTCTGAATTTCAACATCTTGGGGGTTATCATATCCCTCCATTCCCACCACCACCCTGGCTGCACATTCCAGACTTCTGCCATTCTCTGTCTAAAAAACTTACCCCTACATCTCCTTTGAACTTACCCCCTCCCACATTAAATGGTTGCTCCCCCCCGCCCCCCAGTATTAGACATTAAAGGTGGTTTCATTGACAGTAACAAAGTACTTAAAGAGATAGATAGACTAGATGCAGGTATTTCATTGAAAGTCTAAAACCAGGAGGTACAATTGAAAAACAGGGGGGGATGTCATTCAGGACCAAGATGAAAATAATAATTTTTTACTTGGATGTTGCCAGTCTTTGAAATTCTCTACTCCAGATGGCTGTGAAAGCTCACTTGTGTGTGTTTAAAGTAGAGATTGTTAGATTTATGACCATCAACTGTGTAAACGGTAATAGGGATGTTGTAGGCACGAGACATTATTGGATTAATCATGCCTGTATGATAAAATGGAGTAGGGTCAATTTTTGCGATGTCTTACTCCTGTTTGTATGTAAAGCAGACATTTTGGAAAACAATAGTAGGGACACTGGAAAATTATGAAATGAAGACCGGTGAATTGAAGAGCCTGTCTAGGGATTTTCTCAACAACAGAGAAACAAAACTAACTATTTAAATACTTCGCACTAAATTTCTGTGAGGATTCCATTGTTCCGTTGCTGTACTTTAAAACTTTGTGAAAACATCTCTTTCAGGGGAGGGGTAGTAGGAACTGCAGATGCTGGAGAATCTGAGATAACAAGGTGTGGAGCTGGATGAACACAGCAGGCCAAGCAGCATCTCAGGAGCAGGAAAGATGACATTTTTGGCCCAGACCCTTCTTCAGAAATGGGGAAGGAGAAGGGGGTTCTGAAATAAACAGGGAGTGAGGGGGAGGCGGATAGAAGATGGATAGAGGAGAAGGTAGGGGTAGAGGAGACAGACAGGTCAAAGAGGATGGGATGGAGCCAGTAAAGGTGAGTGTAGGTGGGGAGTTAGGGAGGGAATAGGTCAGTCCAGGGAGGATGGACAGGTCAAGGGGGCAGGATAAGGCTTGTAGTTAGGAGATGGGGGTGGGGCTTGAGGTGGGATGAGGGGATAGGTGGGAGGAAGGACACGTTAGGGAGGTGGGACGAGCTGGGCTGGTTTTGGGATGCGGTTGGACAAAGGGAAATTATGAAGCTTGTGAAGTCCATCTTGATACCATTGGGCTGCAGGGTTCCCAAGCAGAATATAAGTTGCTGTTCCTGCAACCTTCGGGTGGCATCATTGTGACACTGCAGGAGGTCCAGGATGGACATTTCATTTAAGGAGTGGGAGGGGGAGTTGAAATGGGTTGTGACTGGGAGGTGTAGTTGTTTGTTGTAAACCAAGCGTAGGTGTTCCACAAAGCGGTCCCCAAGCCTCCGTTTGGTTTCCCCGATGTAGAGGAGGCCACAAAAGGAACAGCGGATATAGTATACCACATTAACAGATATGCAGGTGAATATCTGCTTTATGTGGAAGGTCTTCGTGGGACCTGGGATGGGGGTGACGGGGAGGTGTAGGGGCAGGTGTAGCACTTATTGCGGTTGTATGGAAAAGTGCCAGTCACCAACAAAGACATTTTTCCCTCCCCACCCTTATCTGTTTTCCAGAGGGGCCACTCTCTCTGTGACTCCCTTGTCCGCTCCACACTCCCCTCCAGCCCCACCATACCCGGGACTTTTCCAAAACACGTCCCTTGAAGCACAGGCATCAAAATCTCCCCCTTGACCTGCCCGTCCTCCCTGGCCTGACCTATCCCCTGCCTAACTCCCCACCTACACTCACCTTTACTGGCTCCATGCCCACCTCTTTGACCCGTCTGTCTCCACTCCACCTATCTTCTCCTTTATCCACCTTCTATCCACCTCCCCCTCTCTATTTATTTCAGAATCCCCTACCCCTCCTCTATTTCTGAAGAAGGGGAAACGTCTGCCTTCCTGCTCCTCTGATGCTGCTTGGCCACTGTGTTCATCCAGCTCCACACTTTGTTACCTCGGATTCTCCAGCATCTGCCCTTCCCATTATCTCTCAGCCATGAGATTGTTGGCGGCTTTGTGTTTCTGCTGAGAATGGGCAGACAAAACTGTCATTTGTGGCTGCCTCATTCAAGTGAGGTACCCTCCACTGAGTCTGCACTCTCCAGCGATGTTACTGTTGGAGGGTATCACTGAAGATGATAAAACAAACGTGATCGGCTTCTGTTTATTGGGGTTAAACATTGACTGTGTCATGTAGTAGAGCAATCAGCAGATGGCAGCATCATCATGTTTAATAACACAGATTGAATGTCTACGATGTTGCTCTTTCCAATTTCCAGTCATTGCATTTTTTATTCCCTTGGTCAGACATCCCCAGCACTTTGTGCCTGTTTACTGGAGCATTGACCTGGAGTCTGAGACAGAAACACGCAAATATATAACTAAAAGGAGCAGCAACATCAGATGTCAGCTCATAGAAGGGTTGCTTGCCCACTAATTCCCCACGGAATATGCCAGGGCACTGATGTATTCAAGAGTAACTGGATTGTAAATGATTTGATAAATGATAATTCCCAAACAGCCTGGTCCTGGACATTTAAGTAGATACGTGCTGTCATTTTCCTTCTGGTATAAATTAGTGCTGAAGATGATCTCTTTTTACATCTTTCCCTTGATCACATCTCTCCTTCCCAATTTTTATTTTGCTTTCTGGAGATGAACAAAGCACAACTTTTATTTCCTTATCCTTCTCAATTAAGACTCTGTAGACTGAATCTTCAGAGAACATTGGGGTCTGGAGGTTTGGAGGTGGGTAGGCCAGAAGTTTGTGATGTCAATGCAGTTCCATGATTCCAATTAAGCAATTTTCAAAGAGGCTGGGTCAAGTCTTGTGTGGCTAGTGTCCAAGGCTCAAACCACTGGGATTTCCATTCAGCACTTAAACAGCACAACTGACCTGCAACACACCTGGGTCAACCTGGTTGGCTCAGTTCAGGAGAGGGTATTGGACCTGACCGGGTACAATTAAGAGATATTAGCTGATATGAGCCAAAGACAGCGATGTGGAGTTTAGCCACAGGCAACCATGATCTCACTGAAAAGCAGAACAGGATTGAGGAGCCTCTTTCTACATTCCTATATGCTGTTAGGGAACAGCCACAGCCAATGGTCATCTTGTAGAGGGGCGTCTCTGCCACGGCTTCTCAACACCTGTAAGCAATGAAGCTGACTTACCTAAGGTTCTCCCCTTCTCTGTCACTATGTTCAAAGTGGCACGTGCCACCTGAGCCTATGGGACTTAGATGCTCCCACAGGCCACAAGCCTTATAAGCCTGCCCACCATCCATGAACATGCTGCCTGACCTTTCCTTTCCTTTCAGAGTAGCAGCGACGTGTTTGTAAGGTGCCATGAGGTATCAGGACCTGGAACTGATTCCCTTTAGTGAATCGCTGCTGACAGAATCTAAACTCAGCCTTGCACTTGTCATTGACTATTCTTCATTTGAATGGTTTGAAGGACCATCCAGCTCCCAGCCCTGCTGACGGGTGTGCTGTAGAGGGTCGGTGCTGGATCCAACATAGAACTCTCATATTCTACATCATGCCCAAACCAGATTAACAGCAAATGCCATTCCTTCACTGCTGACTGCAGAATCTGGGCAATTGTGTACATTACATCTGAGCCATGAACACAGTCTGTCACCTTCCTTAAACCTAAAGGTTACTGATGCATGCAAACAGAATTTAACAGAATTCAGGGAGAATTTCTGTGGGGGTTCTCCATTTTCTTGGACTTCCACTTCTGCTAATGGCACAGCAATGGAAAGTCCAGGGGATTAATTAAAAGAAGATGCTATATTGCAATAAAATCAGAAATTTCTTTATTTGAGAAAGAGATAGAAAAGTTAAAAGCTGCATTTCAATTTATAGTTGAGAAATCAAGGAATAGTTCTATCTCAGAAAGAAACAAGTTTGAAATTAATAAAAGAGAAGTCCATTGCAGCATAATGGAATAGTTTGTGAACACACATCCTTTTATGGCTTGCCCCTGATTAATGACCACCTGGGTGTGACAGTGAAAGATGCAGATGTGCAGAGCCCAGTATTTAAGAGGCAAGAATTCAGTCACTTTTTGCAGATTTAAAAATAAGGGCCTGTAGCAGTTTTAAATGGGCATTTCTTCTTCTGTCGTGGAAGGAGCACTGTGGAGCTGTGTATAAACATATATCAGTGTAAGGTGCATTCCAACAGAGTCGCTAGGTTTACAGACAGGCATACAGATGTTGGAAGTATTCATTCAGGACAGAAAGATCTCTCCTATTGAGCTGGCTGGTAGGTACCGAGGTGACTTGATGAATAGACATCAGAAGTGGTAGCACAACATCAGAATGTGCTTCATGCTGTCTCCAGGATCCAGGTATGTTGCAGAAAAGTACCAAATTATCTCACCAACTGAATATGCTACTTCACATTTTAATATGTCCACAGTCCTGGACATTTCTATCTTTACTTCAGTGCAATCAATCCTTCCTTTCACTGCTTACCATGGCTGCCATAAATCAGCAGCGTGGAATTCACCACACATTATTTTCATGTCTTCAAAAGCTGCCAATACTTTTCACAAAAGATTTTTCTTTGTTTTGCTGTTTCTTCCTGTCATGATGCACTGCAATGGGACAATCAAGTAAGAATGGAACCTGAAGGACCACCCAGAGCTGAGCTCCTCAGTAACACTTGGAACCTTGTCCACAATGGGGAGAGCTGACTCACAGGCTGGTTGATTAACAGCCTGATATTATCACACACACAGAATCATAATTTGCACTCGATGTTCGACTCTTCTGTGGCCGTTCCTGTATTCCTGAAGTAAATGGCATCCGTGATATCCCAGACGTATTTCTGGATTAAGGATTGGAAGATGCTGCACAGATCCCCATTTACTCCTTGAAACAATTCATGATAGCTGTGACCTTAATGAACAACACAAATGTCTTGTACTCAATTAGTGATGTGTAACTGTTGCTGCCAGGTCATGGGGGTCTGCCCCAGACATCCTGGGAGCTGCCATGAGGCTCACAAAGTCAGAGAACATTCAGGTTCCTGCCTCCTTCTGAGGTTCTCAGGATATACAGGGATGGCTGCTGGGAGACAATGCCTACTGCATCGAAACACAGTCCATGACATTTTTACAACGTTTAGAGACTAAAACAGAGCAAAGTTACCACACCTCTCATGATTCCACAGGGGCAATAAAGGGATAGGAAATATGCCTCCGCAAGGTGAGGTTTTTGATGCCTGGTCTGCTCTGTTTGTGATCAATGTCCTGAGATGCTGCTTGGCCTGCTGTGTTCATCCAGCCTCACATTTTATTATCTTGGAATTCTCCAGCATCTGCAGTTCCCATTATCTCTGACACAATTTTAACCTCACTGCGAAGCCTCTTCCAGGGATGCCTAACCTGAAGAAGTTACCCTCCTCCCTCCGGACCAACCTCAGGGAATCTCTCTCCCACTGCAACTCTCTTGATACTCTCCTCTCCACCTATCTTCTTTTCTCTCCATCTTCGGTCCGCCTCCCCCTCTCTCCCTATTTATTCCAGTTCCCTCACCCCATCCCCCTCTCTGATGAAGGGTCTAGGCCCAAAACGTCAGCTTTTGTGCTCCTGAGATGCTGCTGTGTTCATCCAGCCTCACACTTTATTGTCTCCAACCAAGCTGCTTGGCTTCTTAGCCACTTGGAAGGTTCGCACTGCAGCAGAAAAACTGGTAGAGGAATGTAGCTTGCAGTATAGCCCAGAAAGAGTGTATCTTGTCATTGCGGCATACCGTACCTTTCTCAAATGGAGCCAACAAAATAGAATGCCCTGGATGCCGAAGAAATGGCAGATTGTTAGCAATCTGTTAAGGATGAATGTGAGCTTAGGAACAGGACATTGAACAGGACAGCCAATGCAGGGGAGCATGACTGAAGGACTGAGCCAATGTATCTTTTAAATGTGAGAAACTAGGGAGAAAACATTGAAAGCTGCTTCTGGGATGACTGAGCTGGGTTTGGATTTCCTTAAATCATTTAACATTTGGTTTGTTATATGGCAACAAACATAAAACGAACCTCTACTTAGCACAGAGGATACATTGACCTTATTATTTTTGCAGTCCCTCCCCTTTTCTCTTGCTGAATAAACACCTACATATCCATCTCATGTTAGATATCTTTATTCAATCTGTTCAGATACACTGTGACAAATGTCTGCGACAAACAGGACTTGAACCTGCACCCTTTGACCCAAAGGTAGGGACACTACCATTATGCCGCAAGAACCCTTCCAGCCGTTGTACGCTTCATATCTTCAGGTAATCTGACTTTCAAAAATCTATGCCTTTTAAACATTTTGCGTTTATTGCTTACAGGTTGGTCTTGACCTATATTGCTAGGAGGTTGGGGTTTAAAAATGCAGAAGTCTTGTTACAAGTGTACAGACTGTGGCTAAGGTCACCACTGGAGTATTGTGTACAGTTTATGCCCACGTAGTTAAGAAATAATATATTGGTCTTGGAAGCTGCTCAAAGGAGCTCCACTAGACTGTTTCCAAGGATGAAGAAGTTGACTTATTATGAGTGGCTAAATGGCTTGGGCCTTTTATTCTTCAGGGTTTAGAAGAATGAGGAGAGATTCTGAAGGGATTTGGCAGGATAGATAGTGAGAAGGTTTTTCTCCCAATGGTCAGTCTTGAACTAGGGAGAAAATTACAGAATAGGGAAGATAATAATTTAAATCTGAGACATGAAGAACTTCTTCTCTCAAAGGGGAGTAAATGTTTTGAATTCTCCAACTGTGTAGGTTGGGTCTTTAAAGTATTTCAAGAGGGATAAATGTTTGAGGAGTTGTGTACTATGAGGAGCAGGCATGAAAGAGGAGTTTTTTGAGGCCTGGGGAAGATCAGTCGTGATCTTATCCAATGGAGGTCAGACTGAGTAAGATGAAAATCCCAATCCTAGTCCTGTTTCTTATCCTCTACCAATGAGAAAGGGAAAAGTACAGCAGTGGGAAGGTGAAGTAACATCACATAGCGCTAAGGTGAGGTCACTCTGCAGGCAGGCATTCAGGCATCATTTTTGATTATTGTGCAGTTATGTCTCTCATGCGAGATACCAGGTTGAGAGGAATCCTGAGGAATCTCCATCTGATCCCTCAATTATTAATAACCCTACAGTGTTTTAGAATGCACTTAGACTGCACAGTTGCCTTGGAATGCTTGATCATCCTACAAGACAATGGCGAACCTGAACGACTTTGGCAGTCCTCCCAGAGCTGTTTGGGCTCAGGGGGTCTAGGCCTACTGAGAGTGTCCTTCCCAGGCACAGGCTCACCTTCAGCTTGGAGTTCTTCAGGCTTTGGTATCAGTCTGGGAAGGACTCCTCGCAGTTGGTGTTACGGTGAAGCATTCTGGGAAGAGTTACAGTCAATATTACAGTGAAACATTCTGGGCAGAGTGTCCTTACAGTCAGTGTTACAGTGAAACATTCTGGGTAGAGTGTCCTTGCAGTCGGTCTTACAGTGAAGCATTCTGGGAAGGGTGTCATTGCCGTCAGTGTTACAGTGAAGCATTCTGGGTAAGGTGTCCATGCAGTCGGTGTTCCAGTGAAGCAGCCTGGGAAGGGAGTCCTTGCAGTCAGTATGACAATGAAGCAGTCTGGAAAGAGTGTCCTGCTTGTTGGGAAGAATAAAAGAATGACATCAGAGGAAAACCAGAGTGGTCTCATTCTACAGCAGAAGTCAAGGCTCCCAGGGGCACAGCTAAGATTGGTAAGTAGTAGGTAGAGGCGGGTAAATATTTGCAGCTTCTTTTGCTTATAGTTTGAAAAATCTGTGGTTTGTAGGTTTTAAGTGCTGTATTCTGTGGTTAAAAAGGAACAGAAGGGGCCAAGAGATCATGATTTTTATTTGATATTAAGCTTCTTCCGCAACATTTAATTTAAAGATGTACGTCATGGCAGGAGAGATTCTCTTGATTTATGTGGGAAACTGGGCATGTTTCCAGTGCTGAGGACCAGCGTGTATGCAGGAAATTGCGATCAGAGATAATGGGAACTGCAGATGCTGGAGAATCTGAGATAACAAAGGGTGAAGCTGGATGAACACAGCAGGCCAAGCAGCATCTCAGGAGCACAAAAGCTGACGTTTCGGGCCTAGACCCTTCATCAGAGAGGGGGATGGGGAGAGGGAACTGGAATAAGTAGGGAGAGAGAGGGAGGTGGACCACGCCTCCTTCTATTCCCTGTCTGTTCATGAGTCTGACCAAATTCCTCTTAAATGTTGCTATCATATAAGAAAGAGGAAACAACAAAAGGGCACAGAAGCAGTCCCTTCAGCCTGCAAAGACTTTGCTGACACATGATGCCTTTTTAAACTAAGAACCTGTCTACTTCTATTATGTCCCTTGGCAGGATGTTCCAGGCACCCACCAACCTCTCTTAAAAAGAAAACTTCCCTCTCACATTTCCTTTAAACTTTCCCCCTCACCTTAAACCTATACCCCCTGAGAATTTGACATTTCTGCTTTGGGGGGGAAAGACTCTGATTGCCGATTCTATCCAGGCCGCTCATAACTTTACAAACTTCTATCAGGTCACCCCTTAGCCTCCAATGCTCTAGCAAAAATAATCCAAGTTTGTCAAATTTTCCTTAGAGACAATACCCTCCAATCCAGGCAACATCCTAGTAAAGTGTGAGGTGATGCACTTCAGTAGGAGTAACCGGAAGGCAAAGTACTGGGCTAATGGTAAGATTCTTAGCAGTGTAGATGAGCAGAGAGATCTCGGTGTCCATGTACACAGATCCTTGAAAGTTGCCACCCAGGTTGACAGAGCTGTTAAGAAGGCATACAGTGTTTCAGCTTTTATTAATAGAGGGATCGAGTTCTGGAACCAAGAGGTTATGGTGAAGCTGTACAAAACTCTGGTGCGGCCGCACTTGGAGTATTGTGTACAGTTCTGGTCACCGCATTATAAGAAGGATGTGGAAGCTTTGGAAAGGGTGCAGAGGAGATTTACTAGGATGTTGCCTGGTATGGAGGGAAGGTCTTACGAGGAAAGGCTGAGGGACTTGAGGCTGTTTTCATTAGAGAGAAGAAGGTTGAGAGGTGACTTAATTGAAACATATAAAATAATCAGTGGGTTAGATAGGGTGGATAAGGAGAGCCTTTTTCCTAGGATGGTGACGGTGAGCACAAGGGGGCATAGCTTTAAATTGAGGGGTGAAAGATATAGGACAGATGTCAGAGGTAGTTTCTTTACTCAGACAATAGTAAGGGAATGGAATGCTTTGCCTGCAACGGTAGTAGATTCGCCAACTTTAGGTACATTTAAGTCGTCATTGGACAAGCATATGGACGTACGTGGAATAGTGTAGGTTAGATGGGCTTCAGGTTGGTATGACAGGTCGGCACAACATCGAGGGCTGAAGGACCTGTACTGTGCTGTAATGTTCTATGTTCTATGTTCTATGTAAACCTTTTTTTACCATCTCCAAAGCCTGCATATCCTTCCTATAAATGCACAGACCAGAACTGCACACAATGCTCCAAACATGGTCCATTTAAAGCTCTACACATCTGCCACAAGACTTGCCAACTTTTAGATCCAATGCCCTCACTGATGAAGACAAGCATTTCGTATATGCCTTCTTTACCATATTATCCATTGTCTCTCAAACTTTCAGTAGTTATGAACTTGCACCCAAGATACTTTGAAATATCAATGCTCCTATGGGTCTACCCATTTACAGAATGCTTACTTCTTCCATTTGATCTCCCAAAATGCATCACTTGTCCAGATTAAACTTCACAGACAGAAAATGGGTGACTACCAGGTAGAGTAAGAGTACTGTGCATAACTCCTCTGTGATCATTCCCTGAAAAACATATACTGCTCTGGATATTGTTCAGGGGATTGGTGTCTCGGGGAAAACAGCAAGAGCTAAATTTGTAGCTAAATTGGCTCTGCTGCATTGGAGTGGAACAAAAAGTGTGGAAATTCAACTGTTATGGGGGATTCAATTGTAGGAGAAACAGATAGGTGTTTCTGTGGGTGCAAACAAGACACCATGACAATATGTTGCCTTTCTGGTGCTAGATGCAAGGATGTCCTAGAGTGGCAACTGAACATCCTGGAGGAAGTGTGTCAACAACAAGTGGTCATGGTACATCTGAATGGCAAGCAGAGTCTGGGGTACCATGATTATTTGCAATATATGTTAATGAAATAAATCAGGGAACTAAACGTAATAACTCCAAATTAGCAGATGACACAAGGCTGGGTGGAAACGTAAGTGTGAGGAGGATGCAAAGATGTTGCTGTATGATTTGGATGGGCTGAGTGAGTGGATAGATGCATGACAGATGCAGTATAATGTGAATAAGTGGTAGCAAAGAGAGAAAGGCAGTTTAGTATTTGAATGGCTGTAAATTGAGAGGGGAGGAGTATTCAATAAGATCTGGGCATCCTCATGCTCCAGCTGCTAAAAGTAGGAGAGCAGATGCAGCAAAAAGTAAAGAAGGCGAATGGTATGTTACTTTTCATTGTAAGAGGAAGCTCGTACAGGAGCTAGGATGTCTGGCTGTAGTTAGAGGGATTGGGTGAGGTACACCTGGAATATTGTGTGCAGTTTTAGTCTCCTTGTCTGAGGAAGTAAGTTTTTGCTGTTAGAGGGAGTGCAACAAAGGTTTACTGAATTGATTCACAGACCATACCTCCTACAGGACTGACGTTAGAGGAAAGATTGAGTTGGTTAGAATTGTATTCGGACTGGAGTTTTGAAGAAAACAAAGGATATCAGACAAAACCATAAAATTCTGCCAGGACTGGACAGGTTAGATGCTGGGAAGGATATTCCTGATAATTGGAGAGTTCAGAATCAGGGGCCAATGTTTAAGGATAAGAGGTAAACCTTTTAGAACTGTGATGAGGAGAAATGTCTTCATCCAGATCGTGGAAATTCAGTTCCACAGAAAGTAGTTGAGGCCTAACCATTGTGTTTTCAAGAAGGAGGTAGATGCAGCTCTTGTGACTAAAGGAATCAAGGGATAGGATTAGGGTATTGAGCTCAACGATCAGCCATGATCATATGGAATGGCAGCACAGGAAGGAGGAGTTCAATGGTATACTCCTGCTTCTATCTTTCATGTTTCTATGTATCACAGGAAGAGGGAAGATTAAGGGGCTGGAGTGTCCTAAAAAGAGGGCTCTGGGAGTCCTGTGTGTGGTGCCCCCTCCCTTTGGGTTCTTGCACTGGTCTTCCATCTCTGTAACAGGAAGAGGCACCTTGAGCAATGTCAAGGTTCTCTGGAATCGTCTCACTGTCGCTGAGGCTGAACACCTATGGCTACAACAATGGAGTGTAGGTCCTTGTGCATATCTGGTAGATATTGTGTGTGCTGGATCCGGCTCTCTGTGGTGGTTAAAATCTGCTCCAAAGAGACAGCCAGATGAACACATGTCAGAGCCAACACAGCACTAATAATATCGATGGGTTCTTTCATGAGCCAATTCAGATAACTAATTGCCTCAGTCAAACCTGTCTGCTGTCCCTGCACTCAGTCTATATATTTTCAAATGTACTCATTAATGGCTGACGCCATGGGATCATCTTTTGCCTGGGGCTTAGTGAGGGCCTGATCTCCAGCAGCTCTTGGAGCTTGGGTATTTCCTCCTTGGCTAATTGTGGGGATGTGCCAGGCGATATGTCCACCAGTTTATGCTTCTGAGTCTAACCTAGAGACAGGATTCACCGAGTGGGTGGAGGGCGTACGAGAGCACCTTGACAGTGCTTCCTTTAAAGGTGCTGTGTCTTCTCCCTCAGAGAATAAGTGTGGAGCTGTGGGCCTCCAGTATTGGTCTCTTCTTGGGAGAAGTTTGCTAGATGCTACCAGTGCCAACTAAAAGAGAAAGGAGAATTAGTTTTCTGTGAGTTAGGTTAGGACTGAGTTAGCAAGAGTGTTAAAGAGAGCAGCATACCACAGCTCAATGAAGATTTCTGGGTTGGTCACTCCCTAAGATCCACCTATCACAACATGAGAGGTCCTGCTCTCCTTTGGCCAAATGAAGTATTTTCTCCGTGAAAGGAGTGAGGGGCCTGAGTCTGCCAGCACCCCATTGATCTTGCACTCCGAACTCGTCCAAATCCCAGACTGACTGTGGGCCAGTTTTATCTGCATTAAGGCTAAGGATAGATTGAATATGAGAACAGTAAATGGAAGAACAGTCAGTCGGAAGCGCAAAGAGTCAGTTTGTAATTTGGGACGATAGGGTGGGTGTGATCCTCTGGGTAGAAAATGCACAGGGGGAGATAAGTCCCCGGGATCTGATCAAGTGTATCCCAGGAAACTGTGGGAAGTTAGGGAAGAAATTGTGGGGCCCCTAGCAGAGATACTTGTGTCATTGATAGCCATGGGCGAGGTGCCAGAACACCTAATGTTGTGCCATTATTTGAGAAAGGCTGCAAGGAAAAGTTGGGCAACTATAGACTGAGGCTGACATCAGCAGTGGATGAGTTGTTGGAGGGGATTCTGAGAGACAGGATCTCTGCATGTGGAAAGGCAAGGACTGATTACGGACAGTTAGCATGGCTTTGTGTGTGGAAAATTATATCTCTCAAACTTGTTTATGTTTTTCGAGCAGGTGACCAAAAAAATAGATGAAGGCAGAGTGGTAGACATGGTCTACATGTGCTTTAGCAAAGTCTTTGACAAGATTCTGCACCATAGACTGGTTAGTAAGGTTAGATCCCGTGGGATCCAGGGAGAGCTAGCCACCTGAAAACAAAATTGGCTTGACAGGAGGAGACAGAGGGTGGTGGTGGAGGGTTGTTGTTTGGATTGGAGGCCTGTAACCAGCGGTGGGCCACAAGGATCAGTGCTGGGTCTGCTATTTTTCATCATTTATGTAAGCAATTCGAACGAGAATATAGGAGGCATGGTTAGGAAGTTTGAAGATGACACCAAAATCGGTGGTATAGTGAGGAGTGAAGAAGATTATCTAAGAGTACAATGGGATCTTGATCAACTGGGCCAACAGACCAAAGAATGGCTGGTAGAGTTTGGTGCAAATAGATGTGAGGTGTTGTGTTTTGGTAAGACAAACCAGGGCAGGGCTTACACAGTTCATGCTAGGGCTCTGAGAAGTGATATCAAACAGAGGCACCTTGGCGTATCAGTACATAGCGCTTTGAAAGTGACGTCACAGCTAGACAGACGGTGAAGATGGCGTTTGGTGCATTTGCCTTCTACAGTCAGAGTATTGAGTGCAGGAGTAGTGACATCATATTACAGCTGTACAAGACATTGGCAAGGCCACTTTTGAAGAACTGCATAGAATTCTGGTCACCCTGCTATAGGAGGAGTGTTATTAAACAGGAAAAGGGTGCAAAAAAGAGCTTTATAAGGATGTTACTGAGACTGGAGAGCTGAGCTGTCAGAAGAGGTTGGATTGACTGAGACTTTTTTCCTTGGAGTACAGGAGGCTGAGGGATAACATAGAAGTTTGTCAAATCATGAGGAGGATAGGTAAAGTGAATGTCCAAGGTGCTTTCTCTGGGTAGGGGAATTCAAAACTAGAGGGCATAGGTTTAAGTTGAGAGGCAAAAGAACTTTTTTGTACAGAGGGTGGTGTATACATTGAACGAGCCGTGAGAAGAAGTGGTAGAGTTGGGTACAATTATAACATTTAAGACATTTGGAGAAGTATATGGATAGGAAAGGTTTAGAGGGATATGGGCCAAATGAAGGGTCATTGGATCCAAGGTGTTAACTCTGTTTTCTCCTTCACAGATGCTGCCAAACCTGCTGAGCTTTTCCAGCAGCTTTGTTTTGTTCCTGATTTACAGCATCCGCAGTTCTTTTGGTTTTTATGAAGGAAAATGGGACTAGTTTAGTTCAGGAAACCAGGGTTGGTTGGATGAGTTGGGCTAAAGTGCCTGTTTTCGTGCTGCATGACTCTACGACAGTAAAACATGATGCGTACAATTGTGAGAGTTGGCTGTCCATGACCCTTGGTGAGAGGTGTATGCAGTGTCAGAGGGTGAGTGAGTAATGTACCTGTAAGTACTTGGTACCAGAGACAAGATGGTGACACGTATCCTTGTGAAGTGCATAAAATCTTTAACCTTCTTTTTGTATCTACTGTGCATCCCATTTATTGTGGGATATTGTACTGGGCCAGACCATAATCTGTGTGTAGTCTGTTTGTACCAGTGGCATAGCCACCTTTTGTGGTGGACACGAAAAGGGTAGTCCTTGCCTCCACACCCTGCCCATCAACACCTCCAAGTTCCCATCCACAAAGCAAGAGCTAATTGCCTTTCTGAGCCTATTCCTCAGAGATAAAGGTGCAGAGCCAAAGTGGGAGGGTCAGTTCCCTGGCTTGCAGTGTCTGAAATGGGGTGCAACCTGGTGTTTTAAATTTGGCTCCAGTAGCACAAATATCAGGTGGTTCCACCACACCGAGCACTCCTGCCTCTCCAGTGCATAACTAACAAGCTGTAGAACAGAAATAATGGGAACTGCAGATGCTGGAGATTCCAAGATAATAAAATGTGAGGCTGGATGAACACAGCAGGCCAAGCAGCATCTCAGGAGCACAAAAGCTGACGTTTCGGGCCTAGACCCTTCATCAGAGAGGGGGATGGGGGGAGGGAACTGGAATAAATAGGGAGAGAGGGGGAGGCGGACCGAAGATGGAGAGTAAAGAAGATAGGTGGAGAGGGTGTAGGTGGGGAGGTAGGGAGGGGATAGGTCAGTCCAGGGAAGACGGACAGGTCAAGGAGGTGGGATGAGGTTAGTAGGTAGCTGGGGGTGCGGCTTGGGGTGGGAGGAAGGGATGGGTGAGAGGAAGAACCGGTTAGGGAGGCAGAGACAGGTTGGACTGGTTTTGGGATGCAGTGGGTGGGGGGGAAGAGCTGGGCTGGTTGTGTGGTGCAGTGGGGGGAGGGGATGAACTGGGCTGGTTGAGGGATGCAGTGGGGGAAGGGGAGATTTTGAAACTGGTGAAGTCCACATTGATACCATATGGCTGCAGGGTTCCCAGGCGGAATATGAGTTGCTGTTACAGACTAAGGGGGTGGCCATGGGCACCCGCATGGGCCCCAGCTATGCCTGCCTCTTTGTAGGTTACGTGGAACAGTCCATCTTCCGCACCTACACAGGCCCCAAACCCCACCTCTTCCTCCGGTACATTGATGACTGTATCGGCGCCGCCTCTTGCTCCCCAGAGGAGCTCGAACAGTTCATCCACTTCACCAACACCTTCCACCCCAACCTTCAGTTCACCTGGGCCATCTCCAGCACATCCCTCACCTTCCTGGACCTCTCAGTCTCCATCTCAGGCAACCAGCTTGTAACTGATGTCCATTACAAGCCCACCGACTCCCACAGCTACCTAGAATACACCTCCTCCCACCCACCCTCCTGCAAAAATTCCATCCCCTATTCCCAATTCCTCCGCCTCCGCCGCATCTGCTCCCACGATAAGACATTCCACTCCCGCACATCCCAGATGTCCAAGTTCTTTAAGGACCGCAACTTCCCCCCCACGGTGATTGAGAACGCCCTTGACCGCGTCTCCCGCATTTCCCGCGACACATCCCTCACACCCCGCCCCCGCCACAACCGCCCCAAGAGGATCCCCCTCGTTCTCACACACCACCCTACCAACCTCCGGATACAACGCATTATCCTCCGACACTTCCGCCATTTACAATCCGACCCCACCACCCAAGACATTTTTCCATCCCCACCCCTGTCTGCTTTCCGGAGAGACCACTCTCTCCGTGACTCCCTTGTTCGCTCCACACTGCCCTCCAACCCCACCACACCCGGCACCTTCCCCTGCAACCGCAGGAAATGCTACACTTGTCCCCACACCTCCTCCCTCACCCCCATCCCAGGCCCCAAGATGACATTCCACATTAAGCAGAGGTTCACCTGCACATCTGCCAATGTGGTATACTGCATCCACTGTACCCGGTGCGGCTTTCTCTACATTGGGGAAACCAAGCGGAGGCTTGGGGACCGCTTTGCAGAACACCTCCGCTCAGTTCACAACAAACAACTGCACCTCCCAGTCGCAAACCATTTCCACTCCCCCTCCCATTCTCTTGATGACATGTCCATCATGGGCCTCCTGCACTGCCACCATGATGCCACCCGAAGGTTGCAGGAACAGCAACTCATATTCCGCCTGGGAACCCTGCAGCCATATGGTATCAATGTGGACTTCACCAGTTTCAAAATCTCCCCTTCCCCCACTGCATCCCTCAACCAGCCCAGTTCATCCCCTCCCCCCACTGCACCACACAACCAGCCCAGCTCTTCCCCCCCACCCACTGCATCCCAAAACCAGTCCAACCTGTCTCTGCCTCCCTAACCGGTTCTTCCTCTCACCCATCCCTTCCTCCCACCCCAAGCCGCACCCCCAGCTACCTACTAACCTCATCCCACCTCCTTGACCTGTCCGTCTTCCCTGGACTGACCTATCCCCTCCCTACCTCCCCACCTACACCCTCTCCACCTATCTTCTTTACTCTCCATCTTCGGTCCGCCTCCCCCTCTCTCCCTATTTATTCCAGTTCCCTCCCCCCATCCCCCTCTCTGATGAAGGGTCTAGGCCCGAAACGTCAGCTTTTGTGCTCCTGAGATGCTGCTTGGCCTGCTGTGTTCATCCAGCCTCACATTTTATTATCTTGTAGAACAGAAGATTGTTTGAGGAAAAATTACGATAAACCATGATGGACTGGGCACTGAAACACTGACAGAAAATTGGAAAATTCTGCCCCAAATAACTTCCTCTAACAAAGGCAAGCCCAGTAACTATGACTGCCAAAATTTTAATTGATTACTATAATATTTCTCTATTTTTAACAATTTTTTTTTACATTTTGTCTCAAGGATGTGGGCATTGTTGAACAAGTTGCATTTTATGTCCATCCCAGATGACAATTAAGAATCAACCACATTACTGTGGAATCACATGTAGTTCTGACCGGGTAAGAATGGCAGTTTCCTTCCCTAAAGGACATTGGTGAAGTAGATGGGTTTTGATGACAATTGACAGAGGTTACATGTTTGACATTAAGCTTGCTGTTTACTTCAGATACAATTTATTCAATTCAAATTTCACCATCTGCCAACGTGGGATTTGCACCCATATTCCCAGATTGGCCTGGGTCCTGGTTGACTAGAAATGGGTTGACACATTCATTGCAGGGAGAGATGTCATTATAATGCATTTGGCATTTATCCACAAGCAATATCAATCATAATTTTAAGTTTATTAATAAATCTAGTGGTCACACTGAACTACACAATAGATGCTAGATTACATTTCAGCATCCAAGGGCTGGAGAAAAGAGAACCCTATGAAGTTTTTCATTTCAGATCCACAATGAAGTGAGCGCCGCTTGATGTGCAGAATACCAAAACGATGATTGTTTGTCAATAAAGCATCTCCGACGTGAATGTCTGTTAATAATCAGTGTTTTAATTTACATGTGAAGAGTTGTTATTTAATGTAGAAACATAATCAGAAGTTGAGAGAATATTGGAAGGAGAAAGCATTTGTACAAAATAATCAGCTGTAGAAACAATCCAGGTATCTAGTCCAGCTAAAGTAATGTACTGCGATGCTGTATCAGCAAAGGCACTGTGCAATGTGAAAGAGAAAGAGATGATATTGCACATGAGCAGGTGTATGCTGTCACAAGAGAGGCACACGTGTTGTATTTATGTTTTCAGTGTGAATGCACTTCGTCCTTTTCCCAACATCAACATTTACATAGTCCCAGGCTACAAACTTGATCTATACCAACTGTTATGTATTCTGATAACAAGACGATTGATGTCTCACTTAATCACTAGTGATATTTTTAGATGTATACACAATCAGACATCCATAATTCTATTTGGCTAATGTTGCCAAATGTTATTCCTTGTACAATGAGATGATGCATTCCTTCAGATGCTGTAGGTTCCAGAAACTGATTTGTGTGTGTGTGTAGTCACAGATGTGCAATGGCACCTTTCCAGTCGCCCAAATTAATTAATTCTAAATGGCAATTAAAGTTAAGAAGCTGTAACAAAACAGAGGATGTCATTCAGTTCAGCCTGTACTGTCAACACACATCGGAGAACGTATGAAAAACATTTTTATTTCTCTCCTCACTGTGTCAAGTTTGTTTTGTTGTTGAGCCAGCAAAAAATTTATTCATTTTTTTGAATACTGCAGAAGATTTGGGATTGTTAAGCTAGGTAGCAACTTATTTGCCCCTTTATGTGCATGAAGAGGTCCACTGAGCTGTTTACCAGATGGTGTAAGGAGCAGTCAAAATGGAATAGGTAGCAAAATACCTTTGTCTGTGTGAACAGATGAAGCACAATTATTCCCTTCTCTGCAGGTAGATATTTTATATTCAACTGATTCAGAGATGTTCTTACACACCATTGGAGAAGATGGAACTTGAACTTGGGCCTCTTGGCCCAGAGGTAAGGACAATACTACTGTGCCACAAGAGTTATTGAAGAGATTTTAATGTCACACATGTGTACAGAACATCTCAGCCAGCAATTTGAGGAAGGGGGGGAGTTTGGGGTGGCAGTGAGGGACCTTAAATACTGGAACAATTCTGCAAGAAAAAAGTGATGCTAATCCTTAAATTTCTATATCTTTCACTGCTCAACCTAAATACGGAATGCTCTATTTTGCTTTATTGCAAATGCCATCTTTCAGTTGGGATAATCAAACTAGCCAGCCTGCTTGCTGAAGTCAAAAGATTTTGTGTTTTTTTTAACAAAGACAGAGCTTTCCTGATTCCCTTGATAACTGTAATCTCAGCCAATTTAATTAATTAATGTATTAATTCAATTTATTCACATTACTTTTTGTGGAACCTTGCTGTGTGAAAATTGGCTCCCGCACTAAACTATGAAGCAACATTGATTATCCATCAGCATGTAAGTTATAGGTTGTGGAAGTTTCTTTCTACACCACTGTACCCTGGTGAAAGATACATTGGTGGCATCCACTAGCTTGGTTGTAATTAAAAGCAGGAAGGGCCGGAGAAACTCACCTGTGGAGAGAGAAGCAGAGGTAATGTTTCAAGTTCAGTATGATTTCTTTGTAACTCATCAAATTTGTTGTCTATGCCATTTTGTAATGAATTCAGTGGAACTCTCAGAAACTCTCAAGTTTCTGCTACTTTGTGCTACCTATACAGGTGTAATTTTCCCAAAATCCCAAACCAGAGTGAAATGTCAAAGCATTTTAAATGCAATTTATTACAGCATAAACTGTGTCCGTGAGTGATAGAGCCATACAGCATGGAAACAGATCCTTTGATCCAACTCAACTCAGGTTTCCCAAGCTGATTTATTCCATTTGCCAGCATTTGGCCCATTTCCCTCTTAAACCTTTCCTATTCATTTACCATCCAGATGTCTTCCAAATGTTGTAATTGTACCAACCTCCATCACTTCCTCTGGCAACTTGTTCCATACATGCACCACCTTCAGTGAAAACAAGTTGCCCCTCAGGTCCCTTTTAAATCTTTTTCCCCTCTCACCTTAAACCTAGGCCCTCCAGTTTTGGACTCCCCTATTCTGGGGGAAAAAGACCTTGGCAATTCACCCTATCAATGTCTGTCATGATTTTACAAACCTCTATAATGTCACTCTCTCAAGCCTCTGACACTCGGGGAAAGAATCCCCAGCCTATTCTGCCTTTCCCTTTTAACTTAAACCCTCCAATGACGGTAACTTCCTTGTAAATCTCTTCTGAACCCTTTCAAGTTTAACAACATATTTCCTATAGCAGCGAGACCAGAATTGAGTGCAATATTCTTTGGGCAGAACATTGAGCGGAATGTTGTTGAGGCATCAGGAACCTTGCCTGTTGCCTGGAGAGATACAGTGGTGTGTTTTCTCTTAGAATCAAATATAGATGGGAGGGCCATGGCTTCTGTTAGAAAATGTGGTCTGGTAGCAGCAATAACAGAAAGATTAGGATTGGCATCATGAGAAGAATGATGTGGAGGGGTAAGCAATGCTGGGTGACTCTGGGTGCCACCCTTCACCACCCAATAATCAGTCTCTGAAGCAGACACTTGGGTGTCTTTGATCAATGCCCATTCCTCCCCAGAAAGGCCAGCCCATGGACTTACTGCCCAGAACTTAATTCTGTTGGCGGTTGGAAAGCAGGGGATTCAGTTAAGTTACCATTCCATTGAATTAATTGGCCTCAATGCCTCCAAGCTTGGCACCTGAGAAAGCAGAAGAAACCATCCATTTGTGGGAAGCAAATCACATCTAGATATTGGTCAAGCTCTGAAATAAGATAAATCAGTCTGGTGAACTTTTATTGATTGTTCCCATTTGTGGCCCTTTCAGAAGTCTTTACAAAATAAGTTGTTTTACCAAAAGTTTAGTAAATTGATTCCTGAGATGACAGGACTGACGTGTAGAGAGAGATTGAGTCACTTAGGATTATATTCACTGGAGTGTAGAAGAATGAGGGTGTTCTCATAGAAACCTATAAAATTCCAACAAGACTTGATTGGTTAGATACAGGAAGGATGTTCCCAGTATTAGGGGAGTCTGGAGCCCAGGGTGATAGCTTAAGGATAAGGGGTAAAGTCTTTCAGGACTGAGATGAGGAAAAAATCTTCACCCAGAGAGCAGTGTGCCTGTGGAATTCACAAAAATGGTTGAGGACAAAATATTATGTGTTTTCAAGAAGGAAGTAGATATAACTCTTGTGGCTCATGGGCTTATGGGATATGGGGGCGGGGGGAGGGTGGGATTACAGAATTGAGTTCAATCATCAGTCATGATCATATTGAATGGAAGAGCAGGGTCCAGGGTCAAATGGCCTATTCCTGCTGCTATTTTTGATGTTCTTTATTTCTACGTCTTTTTTTAATGTTTTATATTAGCCACAAAGGCATGGGTCTTTAAAGTCTTTAATTTACTCAGTAACACATTCAGTTTCTGAGTAAATTAACGTTTTTTAATGATAAGTGTACCAAATTGCCCTGTACATTGCTTTAAAGTAGGCAGCATTTGCAACAGTAAGCGGTTATACCTGTGTGCTCATTCAGGAACGTGCATGCACACAGATCCAAACTCAGCAGGCCATCACATCGATTTGACATATCACAAATGCAGCACTTTGCACGTGCAGGGAAGTGCGCATGATTTTGATCTGGGGCTCAGCGGCAATGAGAGGGATCAGGACAGGGAAATGCCCCCCTCTGGTTCTATCCCAGATCTCGACACAGTTGTCCTTGGTCCCAATCTACTGACACCGCACCACAACCAACCCCAACCCCCACACCCCCACCTCCAACTTTTATGCTGGGAAGTGATGTCATTAGGTTTCTCTCTACTGTCTGGGGAAAATAACAGTGCATAAAAAGCACAAGATTATGTAATAATCAAATGTTATCGCATGCAAATAGGCCTCTTGCTCATGCATGAGTTGCTTGCCTCAATACTCAATTGTTGGGTGAATCTGACCTCCTTGTATATTTTTAACACATATATCATTATCCACATTGCTAAGGACCTCACCATATTCTTCCCCTTATCTCTGATAGATTACAGTAGCAGCCTCATCATTAATGCTAAATTGACAGATATTTTCTCTTCTTTCTCTTTCTCTCTCTCACCCATCTTAAACAATAGTATAAAATATGCAATTTCCCAGTCCGAAGGTACAATTGCTGAATGGAGAGATTTTTGGATAATCATGACAGAGGCTTGTGTAATTTTATCAGCCCCACATCCAGCTGGAGACACTTGTTGCTTAGTGAGCTGGTGCAGAAGTTTGAGTGGCAGAAGTCCTCTGCTGGGAAACTGATCGAATAGTCTGCAGCACTCACATAAATGGGAGGTTTGGCAGGCATTACTGTCAGAGGGAAGAGTATGGAAGTGTCTACTTGGAGCAGTGGAAGTAAATGTTTTACTTGTGGTGCTCACTTGAGCACTGTTAAATCATCTAGCTTACTAAAAACATGTAATTAATTAATTACTTTTCCAGGCCATTAGATACTTGGCTCATCAAGGTGAGAATACATGAAGACATCTGTGTGTGGGCTTCCTGTTGAAATTGAAGTCGAGGTCAGGCTCTGATAATGTCACCAGGGTCCGATCTAATCAAGTTTCTGTCATCCCAGAGAACCGTAGAGCTGCTCTCTCATTACAGGGAGATGACTGGTGGTCTTCTAACTTGAGAGTCACCACACCTCAACCTAGTCTATGTATTGAATGAAAGACCCAATTGTCATTGCCCTGTTCAAAAATGCAGACCATGACTGCAAACCTGTGAGAAGAATGTGTTCAATAATGTGGAGTCACGGCTACCATTTTAATGATGCTGTATTGGAGAGAGGCAGGGCTAATATTGTAGAAAACCTGAAACATGATGATATTGCTGAAATATTTCACTCAGACACAGCACCTGCCAAACCAAACAAGTGCATAACTGAAGTAATGTCACGTTTTGGAAAGGAATGGGTACTATACAGTTGTTAATGAATAGTACTTCCCACCAAGATGCTAGTTAACAACGATAGACCACTAATTCCAAAGCAGACATGACAACTGTGATAGCTGTAACTCTATGGAAACAAAAGTAAATGGGCCATTAATATAAATACAGCAGAAACCTACTGCTCAGTGCTGAATTTGAACAATTATGGGCAGTTTGATCTGAAGTATTAGCAAAAGCCTATAATTAGAGGTTCCTAATACTGCAAACTAATTATTGACACATAATCACTGAAGAACTGTAAAATTTCTGTGGTTTATGCTTAAAAGAGAATGACACTAATTAAACAATGCAACATGCTTTCCTCGTTCATGAATCATCATTGGTGAGGAGGAAGGCGTTTGACTGATTATGGAGGAATCCGATCCTAATGTGAAGAAAATTCCCAATTGAAAGTTCTGAGTTGGGGGTGAAGACTGAGTTCGACATCGAGCCATTTTGTTAGATTTTTACAAATTCAGTCTGATTGAGGCAATGTATTTTACGTACATTTTTCACAAAGGCAAGCTGTAGAGCAGCACTATGCACCCACATGATGTGGTCTTAACCTCATTCAAAAGATCAGTTTAGAAATCTAATTTAGATGAGCCAGGAGATTGTTATGATGGATATACAGAGTGCAAGGGCAGCACCTGGATTTCATGATGACACCACAGATTTTCCACTGGGTGCAGTCACACACAGGAGTGAAAGACTTTCTCTAGAATGTCAGGAAAAAATTTATACCTCTCTCCGAGGTTTGATTGGAGATAGCTGATAAGCCATAAGCAAGATAATAAAATGTGAGGCTGGATGAACACAGCAGGCCAAGCAGCATCTCAGGAGCACAAAAGCTGACGTTTCGGGCCTAGACCCTTCATCAGAGCACTTTGTTACCTGCTTTTTGATGCATATTTAAAGTGAGTTAATGACTGAGCCAGTTCAATAAATTGAGTACATTTAACTGATGCAATCACATTCCAGCCCTGTCCCCCATTTCACTCTGTATTGACAAGGATATTTATCACATCACTCCTCTCACACAACCAGACATCATGATACATCTCTGATCCACTCACAGTACCATTCTGCATTTCAATGATACACCTCAGGTTGCACCAGGTACTGCACTGTATTGTAAGGGCACTGTGTGCCCAGAGACATATACCCAGTTCATGGACTGGAGCAGTCTGCCTTTCTGGACTAATCATTGTTCCCTTTGTTCTCCCCCATTTGGATGTCCACAGCATTCCTGCTTTTGAATTACCTTGTCTTGCCTTTCTGCATGTTCCTCCCCCGGCAAGAGATACTCGGGTCACAGCACCGTTGTGAGTTGCTGTGATATTTAGTGCAGACTCGAAGTAAGGGAGCTTGTCATAATTTGTGACTCTTTCTGACATATTGTGGGATGTTTTCCTCCTAGAAAGGAGTTAGTAAGGGAGATGAAAGTGGGTTGAAGAGCTGTAAATTTTGCTACAGCTCACCAAATTCCAAGGACCTCACATGTTGATGAGTTAGTCTTGGGGTGTAACCATGGTGAATCATTACAATTATCTGTCATTTTAAAAAGTTCCATGTGTTCCCGATGCTTGATGTTCATGTTCCATGAATAATTGTAGTGTTAATAATGTAAATCCATTGGGAAATTTCAAGGACTAAATATATTAAGATCATTAAAAAAGGTCCTCGCCCTTTAAGTGTAGAACGTTTCAAAGTAGTAAAGGAAATAAAAGGAATTATTTCAAAGAAAATGGGAAAATTGACAGAACTTAGTTACACTAGCCTCCGACTTACATTCTGATATTCTTTCAGACTAAAGAAAGGCAAGTGTATTCAATAGCCTATACAGTCTGCTATATGTGACATTCTTTTTACAATTCGTATTCTTTAAAAGATTCTGACAGACAAATTGAATGTCTTGCTGAAAATAAATGTTGGATTTATTTATAAAAATGATTAACCAAAGCAGGCCTATTTGTTTGTTTTTACTAGCTTAGAAAAGTGACTAAACATTTGGCTCTGATCCCGTGAATCACACTAAGGAGTATAACACCAGGGTCTAGGTTGTGTCAAGGTGAAGAAATTCCCTTTTCCAGTTACTAATTCAGAATATAGACGGATGAGTTATACCAGACCTGTCGTAGTTATGTGCTATGTTTTATAACAAGTGTGTACAAAGCCTGCAAGTAATCTGTCAGCAATTTGTGACTTTTACCTTTTAATACCAGTGGAGTTCAATCCGGGCAAATGCGAGGTGATGCATTTTGGAAGATCAAATTCAAGGGTGAACTATACAGTAAATGGAAAAGTCCTAGGGAAAATTGATGAACAGAGAGATCTGGGTGTTCAGGTCCATTGTTCCCTGAAGATGACAATGCAGCTCAATAGGGTGGTCAAAAAGGCATATGGCAAACTTTCCTTCATTGGACAGGGTATTGAGTACAAGAGTTGGCAGGTCATGTTGCAGTTGTATAGGACTTTAGTTCGGCCACATTTGGAGTACTGTGTACAGTTCTGGTCGCCACATTACCAAAAGGATGTGGATGCTTTGGAGAGGGTGCAGGGGAGGTTCACCAGGATGTTGCCTGGTATGGAGTGTGCTAGCTATGAAGAGAGGTTGAATAGATTAGGATTATTTTCATTAGAAAGAGGGAGATTGAGGGGGGATCTGATTGAGGTCTACAAAATCATGAGGGCTATAGACAGGTTGGATAGCAAAAAGCTTTTTCCCAGAGTGGGGGACTCAATTACTCAGGGTCATGAGTTCAAAGTGAGAGGAGGAAAGTTTAATATGAGATATGCGTGGAAAGTTCTTTACACAGAGGTTGGTGGGTGCCTGGAACGCATTGCCAGCGGAGGTGGTAGATGCAGACACGTTAGCGTCTTTTAAGATATATTTGGACAGGTACATGGATGGGCGGGGAGCAAATGGACACAGACCATTAGAAAATAGATGATAGGTTTGACAGAGGATCTTGATTGGCGCAGGTCTACAAAATGATGCCTGTAGTCTACAGACATGTCAACAAACAGAAATGAAGCAATGCATTCTTTAAATTATAATTCATTCCTTGAAACTGAGAGCTATCCCCTGTTTCTCTGCTGCAGCATTCAAGTAAATAAAATCCTTGCGGATTTCACAAAATCTGGAAGTTGAATAGTCATTCATTTTCTCATCCTTAGCAATGGACTCATAACACTTTAACGATTGCTGAGGTCAAGCTAAACAGTTTATAGCTTCCTGTCCTCTGTCTCCCTTCCGTCTCAAACATTTTACACTGATTTGTTAGGCTCTTCCATCATTGAGGATGGGGATATTTGTTGAGCTTCCTCCACCAGTGAGTTTTTTAATTGCTCAGTGCCATTCATGACTGGATATGGCAGGGCTGCAGAGCTTAGATTTGACACGTTCGTTGTGGGATCACTTAGCTCTGTCTATTGCTTGCTGCTTTCACTGTTTGGTGGGCACGTAGTACTGTTCAGTAGCTTTGCCAGGTTGACACTTCATTTTAAGATATGCCTGGTGCTGCTCTTGGCATCCCTCCTGCACTTTGCATTGAACCAGGGTTTATCCCCAGCTTAATACTAATGGTTGAATGGGAGCTATGTTGCTGCCATTGAGGTTGTAGATTGTGTTGGAATACAATTCTGCTGCTGTTGATGGCTCACAGTCCCTTATGGATGTTTAGTCTTTTGTGTTGCTAGATCTTTTCGAAGTCTGTCCCATTCCACACTGTGACAGTGACACACATCTCCTTGGAGAATATTCTCAATGTGAAGGGGACTTTGTCTCCACAAGGACTGTGCAATGGTCACTCTTATCAATCCTTGCAGGGACAGATGTATCTGCAGCTGGCTGATGGCGAGGATACGATCAAGTGCCTCTCCACCTGCTGCAAACCCAGTCTAGCAGCTATGTTCTTTAGGACCCAATCGGTTATGCTACTGCTGCATTACTCTTGGTACTGGATACTGAAATCCCCCACCCAGAGTACATTCTGTGTCTGTGCCACCTTTGGTGCTCCCTCCATATATTGTTCAACATGGAGGAGAACTGATTCATCAGCTGAGGGAGGACGGATCAACAGAAGGTTTCCTTGCCTGTGTATAATCTGATGACAGGAAATTCCGTGAAGTTTATAGTCAAAGTTGAGGATTCCCAGGGCAACTCCACCCATCTGTATCCCATTCTGTCACCATCTAGGCAGGGTCTGTCCTGCCAGTAAGACACGATATATCCAGAGATGTCTGGGACATAGACAAACTCATGGAACGCACACCTTTCAGACAATGTCGGGCTGTTGCTTGACTCGTCACTGAGACAGATCTCCATATTTTGAAGTTTAAACCCCCAGATGTTGGTGAGGAAGACAGTGAAGGGTCAACAGGACTGTTTTCAATGTTGTTATTTCAAGTGCCTGGGTTAATGCCATATGGTCTGTCTATTTTGTTGACTTTGTAAAACAATAGCAAGCACAGCAGAAATTCAAAGCAAGGAAGAAGGCAAGAAGGATGAGGCAACCAAGGCTGACAAGGGAAATCAAAGGCAGCATGAAAGCAAAAGGAAAAAGCATACAATGTGGTGAAGATTAGTGGGAAGCCAGGGGATTGGGAAGCCTTTAAAAATCAGTAGAGGATAAGTAACAAAGCAAATAGCAGAGAAAATATGGTTAGCTAGCTAGTAATATAAAAGAAAATTGCTAAAGGTTTTTTATTAAATATCTAAAAGGTAAGAGACAGGCATGAGTGGACATTGGACTGCTGAAAAATTAGGCTGGAGAAGTAGCAATGAGGGCTGACAAAAAGTCTGAAACTGAATAGGTACTTTGCAGCAGTAGCATACCAGAACTTTGAGAGCCAGGGGTAGAGATGACTGTGGTGGCCATCACTAAGAAGATGATGCTGGGGGAAGTTGAAAGGTTTGAAAGTGGATAAATCACCTGGACCAGAAAGACTAAATCCCAGAATTCTGAACAAGATAGCTGAAGAGATTGTTGAGGCATTGGTGGCGATCTTTCAGGAATTACTGAAATCAGTTTGAGTCCTAGAGGACTGGAAAATGGTTAATTTAACACCCCTGCTTAAGATTGGAGAGCAGTAAAAGACAAGAAATTATAATGTTGTTAGTCTGACCTTGGTCTTTGGTAAGATTTTAGAAACCATTAATAAGTATGAGATTATGGACTGCTTGGAAGTGCTTGATAAAATGAATTGGCATGACTTAATCAAAGGGAGGTCATGCCTGACCAAACTGTTAGAATTCTTTTTGAAGAGGTAACAAGGAAATTTGACAAAAGACAGCCAGTGAATGTGAGCTATTTGGATTTCCAGAAGGCTTTTGACAAGGTGGCACATGGGAGGCTGTAAAACAGATAGGAGCACATGCTTGGGGGAAAGATAGAGGACTGGTTGACTAGCAGAAAGCAGAAAATGGGGATAAAGCATCTTTTTTGGGATGGCAGCTGGTGACTTGTGGATTACCTCAGAGTTATGTGTTGGGACGAAAACTATTCATGTCATACATTAACATTCTGGATGATGGCACTGAGAGCGTTGTTGCTAAGTTTTTAGGTGACACAAAGCTAGGTGGAGGGACAGGTCGTGTTGTGGAAGTGGGCTGACTGCAGAGGATTGGAGAGTGGGAAAAGAAGCAGCAGTAGGAATTCAGTGTGGGAAAGTGTGAAGTTACGTACTTTGGATGGAAGAACAGAGAAGCTGACTATTTTCTGAGTTGGGCAAGGCTTCGGAAATCTGAAGCACAAGTGCAGTTACGAGTCCTAGATCAAGATTCTCTTAAGGTTAACTTGCAGCTTCAGTTGATAGTTGGGGACTGAATGCAATCTTTGCATTTATTTCAATAGGGCTAGAAAACAAGAATAGAGATGCAGTGCTGAGGCTGTATAAGGCCCTGGTTGGACCATATTTAGAATATCGTGTGCAGTTCTTGGCCCCATGTTGCCTTTGGAGGGTGTCAGGAGGTTTACAAGAGTGATCCTGACAGTGAGGAGCTTATCAAATGAGGAGCGGTTGAGGATTCGGTATCCGCACTCTATGGAGTTGAGGTGGATGAGAGCAGGATCTCATTTAAACTTAGATAATACTGAAAGTTCTGGCTTGCGTGGACATGGAGAAGATGTTTTCACTAGCAGGAGAGACTAGGACCTGAGGGCAGAGCCTCAGAGTGAAGGGATAACCCTTTGGAACTGAGAAGAAGAATAATTTCTTCAGCCAGACAGTGGTTAATCTGTGGAACTCATTACCACAGAAAGCTAATCACTTGGAGTCCAAGTCATTGAGTGCATTTAAGACAGAGATGGCTTCTTGATTAGTGAGGGAATTAAAGGTTACAGGGAGAATGGAGCTGAGAAAAATATTAGCCATGATTGAGGGACGGAAAAAACTCAATGGATTGAATGGCCTAATTCTGCTTTTATATGTTCTGGTCCTCTTTAGTACTCATAGCAATTGATTCAATGGAGTGGTTTCCTTGGCCATTTTAGGGGGCTGTAGAGCCTGGATTCACGTGTAGGCCAGACCAGGTAAGGGTCACAGATTTCCATCCCAGCAGGACATTGGTGAACCAGATGGGTTTTCCTCCAAACCACAGTGGTTTCATAATCATCATTAGATTTTTAAGTCTAGATATCCCAGCTCTTCCTCCGTTACATCGATGACTGTATCGTCGCCGCCTCTTGCTCCCCAGAGGAGCTTGAACAGTTCATCCACTTCACCAACACCTTCCACCCCTACCTCAAGTTCACCTGGGCCATCTCCAACACATCCCTCACCTTCCTGGGCCTCTCTGTCTCCATCGCAGGCAACCAGCTAGAAACTGATGTCCACTTCAAGCCCACTGACTCCCACAGCTATGTAGAATACACCTCCTCCCACCCACCCCCCCTGCAAAAATTCCATCCCCTATTCCCAATTCCTCCGCCTCCGCCGCATCTGCTCCCAGGATGAGGCATTCCACTCCCGCACATCCCAGATGTCCACGTTCTTCAAGGACCGCGACTTTCCCCCTGCAGCGGTCGAGAACGCCCTTGGCCGCGTTTCCCGCAACACATCCCTCACACCCCGCCCCCGCCACAACTGCCCCAAGAGCATCTCCCTCGTTCCTACACAGCACCCCATCAACCTCCGGATACAACGCATCATCCTCCGACACTTCCGCCATCTACAGTCTGACCTCACCACCCAAGACATTTTTCCATCCCCACCCTTGTCTGCTTATCGGAGAGACCACTCTCTCCCAGAATCCCTTGTTCGCTCCACACTCCCCTCCAACCCCAACACACCTGGCACCTTCCCCTGCAACCGCAGAAAGTGCTACACTTGACCCCACACCTCCTCCCTCACCCCTATCCCAGGCCCCAAGATCACTTTCCATATTAAGCAGATGTTCACCTGCACATCTGCCAATGTGGTATACTGTATCCATTATATCCGGTGTGGCTTCCTCTACATTGGGGAAACCAAGCGGAGGCTTGGGGACCGCTTTGCAGAACACCTCCGTTCGGTTCGCAATAAACAACTGCACCTTCCAGTCGCAAAGCATTTTAACTCCCCCTCCCATTCTTTAGACGACTTGTCCATCATGGGCCTCCTGCAGTGCCACAATGATGCCACCCGAAGGTTGCAGAAACAGCAACTCACATTCTGCTTGGGAACCCTGCAGCCCAATGGTATCAACGTGGACTTCACCAGCTTCTAAATCTCTCCTTCTCCCAGCGCATCCCAAAACCAGCCCAGTTTGCTCCCTCCCCCCACTGCATCACACAACCAGCCCAGCCTGTCTCAGCCTCCCTAACCTCCCTCTCACCCATCCCTTCCTCCCACCTCAAACGGCACCTCCATTTCCTACCTACTAACCTCATCCCACCTCCTTGACCTGTCCGTCTTCCCTGGACTGACCTATCCCCTCCCTACCTCCCCACCTATATTCTCCTCTCCACCTATCTTCTTTTCTCTCTATCTTCGGTCCGCCTCCCCCTCTCTCCCTAGTTATTCAAGAACCCTCTCCCCATCCCCCTCTCTGAAGGGTCTAGGCCCGAAACGTCAGCTTTTGTGCTCCTGAGATGCTGTTTGGCCTGCTGTGTTCATCCAGCTCCACACTTTGTTATCTTGGATTCTCTAGCATCTACAGTTCCCATTATCTCCTCAGAAAGTTAGTTGAGTTTTTGGTTTAATGGCCTAACGATAATACCACTAGTCTATCACCACACCATAATACACCCGGGAGTGTTATCATATACAACCAAACTTTTATTTTTGCCATCACAAAATCACCCATGGACATTTTAATTTATTATCTGTCTCCACCGCAGTCACCAATGTTTCCCATAATGTGCAATACCTGGTGTTGCAGACCAACAATTCCAAACGTTATGAATTTAACAGCTGTCATTTGAATTTGTGTTCCTTAAGCATTGGTGCAGATCTCTCGATTCAGTCACAGGACCACTGTGCCACTACCTCTGCCTTGTCACTCAGAAGCAACAGCAGTACCAACTAAGCCATGGCTGAGAGTTTTTGACTGTGGAGTGAGATCATCAGGATGTCAAACCCTTCTCATCCAATAGTCACCCAATTTTCTGTTCCTTCAGAGGTCAAGCAGTATGTACCTTGTATGATCAGAGATAATGGGAACTGCAGATGCTGGAAATCTGAGATAACAAAGTGTGAAGCTGGATGAACTCAGCAGGCCAAGCAGCATCTCAGGAGCTGAAAAGCTGATGTTTTGGGCCTAGACCTTCATCAGATGAAGGGTCTAAGCCCGAAACATCAGCTTTTGTGCTCCTAAGATGCTGCTTGGCCTGTTGTGTTCATCCAGCTCCACACTTTGTTATCTCTATACCTTGTATGATTTCCACTCTCGAATTCGTCATGCCATTCACGCAGAGGGCTTCCACAGGATAAAAGGTGGTATTCTACAACCAACTGAGCTTGGGAACCTAATCCATAAGATGTCACAAACTTAGACACAAAGCTATTATAAGAACTATTGAGTTTGGTTCTAAGTTAAAATGCTCAGTGAACCACTGCGTATACAATATACTGGCTTGGGCTGAAAAGTGGCAAATAAAATTTGTGCCACAAAAGTGCCAGGCACTGTCTATCTCCAGCAATGGAGATTCCAATGGTATCACCATCACTGAATCCCCTACCATCCTGATGGATATGATTGACTAGAAACTGAATTGGGTTCATCATATAAACACTGTGGCAATAAGAGCAGGTCAGAAGCTAAGAATCTTGCAAGTGAGTAACTCATTTCCTGACTCCCCAAAGCCATCTACCAGGAACAATCAGGAGCATGATAGAATACAGCCCATGTGCCTGGATGAGTACAGCTCCAACAACACTCAAAGCAGCTTGACACCATCCAAAAATGAAGCAGTCTTCTTGATTGTAGAGATTTTATTGTCACGGGTACTGGCGTATAGGAATACAAGAGTACTGTACAATGAAAATTGTATTGAGCAGCCACTCTCCAGCTCCAGATTAGAATGCAGAAATTAAAAGCAGGAATTAAAGAAAGGAAAAGAAATGTTCAGAGTTGTCCAGGTGACTCCTGGCTCACCCTCATCCCAGGACCATGAGCCTTGAGGTGGGCTGAACAATGCCAATTGCACTGGATCCACCAAATGTCGCCACCACTGGAGCAAAGAGTCACCACTCTTTCTGGTGTCATCTTGCTGCTGCCACCATGAGTCCTCTACTTAGTTCACCAACACCGCCTCCACCACTTCGAGTCCAGCACTGAGCCAACCGATGTCACTAATGATGCAGCCTCTGCCTGTGCCAGACACACCAACATCTCGACTGATGGAACAAAAGGTGCCAATCTCTGGTGCTGTCTCTCACTGCTGGGCCCACATTCAATGCCTGCTGCTGCTATGAGTCCATGCTGGGCCCACCTGCCAACACCATTAATGCCAAAATTGCAGCCATTGATGCCCAAGCTGCTGGGTCCTGTGCTGGGCCTACGCTCACTGCCAACACCAATGAAAAGATAAAAAAGGCAAAAGAAAAGACTGAAACAAGAAGAAAAGAAATGAGGATGGGAAACTGGAGCAGAGGAGCCCTGGGCTCAGGAGCGTAAATGGTTCCTACTCCTCTGCCGCCATCTTGAAATTCTCGGAATGAGATTGGCACCATATCCACAAGCACCCATTCCAGCAGTATGTACTAACTACAAGATGCTCTGCAGAAATTCACCAAAAATCCCTAGACCACCTCTTCTGATCCAACAACCACTACCATTCAGAAGGTGAAAGGCAGCAAATACAAGGAAACGCCACCACTTGCAAGTTCTACTTTAGGGCAATCACCATCCAGACTTGGAAGTGTATCAGTCTTCCTTCAGTGTTGCTGGATCAAAATTCTGGAATTCCCTCTCTAACAGCACTGTGAGCCTACCTGTGCACCAAATGGACTGCAACAATTCAAGGAGGCAGCTCAACACCACCTTCTCAACGGCAACCAAGGATGGGCAATAAATGTTGGCCCACCCACATTGTCTATATCAGATAGATGAATAAAGAAAGAAACAGAAACTGTGGTTGCCACATGGCCTTCATAGGGAGGGATGTTGTCACCAAGGGAAGCAGAGTTCTGGCATAGAGCCTGATGTACAGACTCTGGTTCAATTATCTACAAAGACTGTGGACCAGTGTAAAAAAAACTAAGGGTGTCCTGAGCCATCATGCCACACTTATGCCGACTACTAGATGCAACCTTACACTACCTTTTTGTGTAAGAGGGTTGATGGCAATGCCATCTTGGTAGGCCTCAATGATACAGCTACCATTAATTTTTTTGTCTAGTGGATCATTTCAGGGAGTAGCTGGGGATTCTGCGCCATTGCACAGTCCACTAATAGTAAATACTTCTGAGATGTCCCTGATGTACTGTTTGCAACAGCCCAAGTGAATGGTTCTGAACTCATCTTTGCTCACTGAACACAAACATCAGAATTTGGCATTCGTACAAGCGTGTGATATACTTGGAGTATTGTCATAAATGTTGCTCCTGTTTTACCTTTAATTGTACGTGAAGCAACTTTGAAAGAAGGGATCTTTAACCACCATGACTGAGGAAGTCAACAAGGTGATTTCACCAATAATTCAAATGTTGAAGATGAGTAAGATAATCTGAATCAATGAACCAAAAAGTTGAAGTAAGTTGTCTGTAATAAAACAAGACTTTGGATGCTAGGAATCTGAAACAAAGACAGAAATTGCTGGAGAAACTCAGTAGGTCAGGCAGCATCTTTGGAAAGAAAGCAGAGTCCACGTTTTTGGGTCTAGTGCCCCTTCATCAGAAGTAAATAGTCAACCTAATTCAGTATATGCATACTGACCAATTGAAAATACAAAAATCCACCGAGACAAATTGAAAATGCCATGTGTACAACTCCATGGAAGACACCACTGAAACGAAACCAGCAAAGCATAAAGATTCAAGGCACTGCAAGGAAAAATGTCCACTCACAGATACAATGCCCTGTGCAAAATAAATACGGGAGGTTGAAGGTCCTCCAAGTCAGAAGAGAACTCACAGAACTCAGATCATCAGGAAGACAGGCAAAGATAACCAACTTCTACCTAACACACTACTATTCTTTCAAGTCTAAAGAAACTATGTTTGAAGAGGATAGTGAAACCTCTGGATCATCTGAATTTATCACGTTGAAGGGTGGAGAGATGCTGTAAAAGTAAATGAAAATATATATTATAAATCATGTCATGAGAACAGAAATTAGAAATCTAAAACTTGGGCTATGTTCTGTACATTGATGTGGAAGCATCTGAAAGAGTTAATACTTGATACCAATAAGATCCACCCATTCTGATGATGCCATGAAAATTTGGTGAGAGGATAAAGTAGGATTTTATAGGAGACAGACCTAAGACTTCCATTTGTAGCAATATAATGCATAACCATACAACCTGTAAATTATTGCCAGGAAGCAGTAAATTACATTACACTATATCCACCAGCCTCTTCTCATCAGAGTGGAGGATGGCCACCCTTGCATACACAAAAGCACGGAAACCATTAAAGAGCAAACGCAATTAGAAAATACAGATGGTAATTGAAATAACTGTATAAAATCTGTCATCAATTCACCCCTTATTTGCAAGTGCAAAGTACACTGGCTGTGACCAGCTAGCTCAGAACCAGTCAATGAAGTCAGGAGACTCTCTGCACCATCTCAGGAGCACAAAAGCTGACGTTGTGGACCTAGACCCTTCATCAGAGGGTCTAGGCCCGAAACGTCAGCTTTTGTGCTCCTGAGATGCTGCTTGGCCTGCTGTGTTCATCCAGCTTCACACTTGGTTATCTGGGATTCTCCAGCATCTGCAGTTCCCATTATCTCATACTCTCTGCACCTCCTGTTTATATCCGACAGCCAAGACTCCCTGATTGGGGCTGTTAACCTGAGCCAATCAAGAATTTCATAGTCAACAAGCTCCACTTGATTGCAATCATGAAAGTGACACAATCAAATTGGCATAAAATTGTGCATTATCATTTCTAAATTAAAGCACCCACAGACATGTTAATATTTGTTTTACATGGATGTATGTTCAAGTTTACATTCTGTACAATTTCCAAACAAGTATAAGTAAAAGTAAATATAAAATAAATCTTAGGAAAATTGTCAAAGGAAGCTTTGCATGCTGTAATTGTACCAGATTGTATGATTTGCCAAGGAGAAAATAATGTACTCTAAGATTAATTTGATGGAAGTGTATTCGTTAAATAATTTATCATTTCAAATAGTCAGGAAGTTATCCTTGAAATTGCCTGGTTATCATCATACCAGTCCTTCTAGACAAAGATGAAAATATGGGAGCGATTCCAAATCCTTTTGAGTATCAATGGATTAATCTTTGTATCTCTTAATGTAAGTTCCTGTTGACAGAAAGGTACACCCATTGGCAGATGTCTGAATGTGAAAGGATTACAGAAGTCCACACTACCAATTTAAGACTGACAATTTGTCTCTTATAATAATTAGGCTTCTGATTTCTGAGATATGTCAGATCTTACATGGCTCTGGTCATGTTGGATCTACTAAAGATGACATGTTTTAAATAGATTGGAAGGTATTTTAAGTCTCTGAGATCTATTGTTGATGAAGCTTAGTTGTTTCACAACTGGAGAAAAGTGACAGAAGCTCGACACTTAAATAAATGCATTTTTATAAAATGTCCTTCAGAAATACCCTCAGTAACTATCAGAATGTTGAATAAAAGGATGTGATACTATTAAGATTTAGAAAATCAGACATTTCAAATGTTTCCTGTTTCCTATTTAAAGAAACTTTCCAAGTACATTATCCTGTGTAAACAAGTACTAAGAGAGGAGTCCAAAACTGTATTTTTCTCACTGTGACATTCTTTCCAGAATTACAATTGGGTTGCATGGTGGTGCAATGGTTAGTGCTTCTGCCTGCTAGCACCAGGGACCTGGGTTCAATTCCACCCTCCAATGAGACTGTCTGTGTCGGATTTGCACGTTCTCCCCGTGTCTGCAAAAGTTTTTGCTGGGTACTGCAGTTTCCTCCCACAGTCCAAAGATGTGCATGTTAGGTGAATTGGCCATTCTAAATTGCTCATAGTGGTCAGGGATGTGTAGGCTAGGTGTGTTTGCCCTGGGAAATGCAAGGTTACAGGGAAAGGGTAGGGGCTGGGTCTGGGTGGGATGCTCTTTGGAGGGTCGGTGTGGACTTTTTGGGCCAAATGGCCTGTTTCTACACTGTAGGTGTTCTATAAAATGGTCCTGGAAATTTATCTCCTTTAGAGTACAAGAATGATTTTCAAACCAGGGATCAGAATGTGGCATCTTTTTGTAAATTTCAGAATAAGTATTCACTTTGCCCATGAGAAAAATAAGGCTTTCAGCTTCATTGCATGCATATGTGTTATTATCTCATACCATTCATTCTGTTTACCTTTCTCATGCAGTAGTTGAAATTACTCGAATTATGTACCAAATTCTCACATAGAGACTGCTATAGTGAAACTTTACACTACCCACTGTAGTGATTATAACGAGATCAGCCAGGTGGGCCTCTTAGAATATGAGCACCCTGATTGGACCAGATTAACAGCCCCATTCAGGGAGTCCTGGCTGGCAGACATAAAGAATATCAGTGATTGCGTTTGTTCTAGAAACTGGCTCTGAGCTAACCGGGCCAGTGTCGTAAAATATGCATGAGTAAATAAAATGGTGACTGGATACTGGCCTTCATGAAGTTATTTCACTCTCCTTCTCAGAGAGACTAGAGCTTAATAGTTATTACACAATTCATGTCGATACAGAGAATCTTGGTACTACCCTTCAATCACACGGAGACTCTGGGACTCTACTCCAATCACACGGAGTCTCTGGGACTCTACTCCAATCACATGGAGTCTCTGGGACTACACTCCATTCACAAAGAGAGTCTGACACCCCATTCCATACATACAGAGACTCTGGGACTATATTCCATTCACAAAGAGGGTCTGGTACTACAGTCGAACCACACAGATAACTTGTTAATACACTGGCACCCCACTGGGAACCTGACATCAAGTTTATATTGATTCACAGCCACACTATCTATATTTTTCCTACCAGTTTCCGTCGGGTCCCAGACTGTCTTTGTTTAAACTAATGCTAACCATAACATTATTTGACTATGGTTCAAATCCCAAATCCTATCATAGGCAGATCAGAGACAGAACAAACTTTGTTTTCTATGATCTCTCCTGTCTATATCTTCCCTCAGCTTGCTCAAAGCTTTGGCAATGACTTTGCCACTTCCAGATCTTTTCCAAGGCAAATCTACTGGCCCGTTCTTTTATCATTCCCTTAAAAACTTGGCTCAACCAAAAGCAGCTGCCTGTATCCTATCCTACACTATGCCAAATCACTTAAAACACCATTTTTGAAAACTTACACTTGCTCTCAATTCCCAATGCCTAAAATTTAAAATTCTTATTTTTCATGGCAAATCCCTTAAGCTCCCATATCTTGGATCCACCTCTGAACCCTTTGTGACTCACATTCTGACTTCCCATGTCATATCATCATTGTTTGGTCCTCAGTTACCTTGGCCTCAGTCTTTGAAATTTCCTTCCCAAATTCCTCTATCTTTCCACTTCTCTCTTCTCTGCTTAGACCCACTTTCAAACTTGTCTCTTTAAACAAGACTTTGGTGGGCTTTAGCGAGTTTTCCTTTGTGTTGGCATTCATTTTCTGATTATGGCTTGGAGTCAGCTTGTTCTATGTTCCTGTACGATTTTACTACACAAATGCAAATAGTTTCTGTCAATTTCTAACCACACTTCTTTGTATTCTTTCCCCCATAACACAGTAAATCAAATTTGCTGCCTGTGCTCATTCTGGTGGCTCAACTCAGTTTTTCTGAAGGCATTTAGAGAGCACTACATTGTTTGTGTACACATCTTTTTCATATTTGGGTCAAATTTTGAGATTGTACTCCCTATATCCAAGTCTGAGAGGTTTCCACGAACATTGAGAATAAAACTGCATTCTGTATAAAGTTCTTTAAAATCTTTTTCAGTGCAAGTAATGCCCATTTATCCAACTTTGCTTCCTGTCTATAAGCTAGCTTTCCATTCAACTTGCTGCATTTCTTCTCATATCTTAACTCTCAATTTTTCAAGGAAATCTCCATATCTATTGCATTCCTGTCATGTCGATTTTAATTTCTTTAAAAGCCCTATTCAATGAGATAAATGCAATTATTCTTTAAGAATCCCAGTAACTGTTCTTAAGAAACTAATGCTTTTTTATAAATACTTCCAAATTATATCTTGGCCACAACTGAGATTGCACAATTGTTACACAATTTATCCTTCTGTCCCTCCTTGAGTGAAGATGTAGTGTCAGCTTCTTTCCTTTTTGATTAGACAATCATATCCGTATGGAATTTGAAAGATTCTGGCCAGAAGCTCTTTATGCTTTTCTCTGTGATGGCTTTAGATAAAGCATGATGTAACAGAATGGTATTATATTATGATGGGTAGAATGGTCTGTTCCTGTTCCTTTACATCCTGTTGACAGTTTGCTCACCATTTCATAATGAGTCTCCCAACACAAGTCTCATGTGGGCTCTTCTGGATAGCTACAGTATGTACACCAACATCGCCTCCCAGCTCCCCCCATCACCGCCTGCCCCCCCTGCCCCGCCTCCCCATTTGCTGTGTTTGGATATCAATCTAATAATCTCGATATTCTGGGAGATTTGTTCAACATAAATGAAGGATAAACTCCTCGTTTTAAAATGGTTTTCTTCATTGAAATCTGTTCAGGAGTGGTTGGATGCATCTGGGATGCATTGGGCTAATCAAGCTGCAACTTAGAAGTCACGTCTAAAGCATAATGTGCATGTGAATTTTCAGCATGCGTCTTCAGACCATGGGCTGGACAGCTATAAATTATGCATTTTATTTCGGTAATTAAATGATTGTAAGTCATTCTTACAAGCCAAGGTATCTTCTAGAACAATAGAGCTGCCAATTTTGTATTGATATTTATAGTATGTTACCTATTTTGGGTGCAGAGAGCAGTTGCTTATCCTGCATGTCTAATACTCTGCTGGTGAAAACATTTTGTTTTCTTAAATTTTTTTTTGAAAATGATAATACAATGCCTTTTATAAATGTAAATTTTGTGAATCTAATTTTTGAAAGGTGCATGTTTTGAAATATTATCAGTGATAATGGGAACTGCAGATGCTGGAGAATCCAAGATAATAAAATGTGAGGCTGGATGAACACAGCAGGCCAAGCAGCATCTCAGGTGCTCCTGAGATGCTGCTTGGCCTGCTGTGTTCATCCAGCCTCACATTTTATTATGTTTTGAAATATGTAATGCTAACATATTACCTATGGGATCATCTGTGAAAAGTGCAAAGAATTTGCTTTTTAAACATCTTGTTGTGTAGAAAGTCATTTGATATGTTTTTTCAGTAATCTGTTTAATTCTAAATTTGCATTTTTCATTCCAGAAAGTACTCACATTGGGATCTCTTTTTATTAGATTGTAACTAGAAGTATTACTATTAGCAGGTCAGGAAAGACTATTTTTCTCAATTTTTCTTGAGCTATTAGACATAATTCTGCACCCCATGGATGGATTACTGGCCTCTCATTGTCCTTACTTACACATTGTCAATGAAAAGAATATTACAGGTTTGTCTTTGTCTAGTTTTCATTAGCTGTGTTATACTTTTTAAAAAACAACTATTTTGTTTGTGGGTCATAAATAACTTTCAAAAGAGGATTATCGAATTTATTGAAAAAATTACCTTTTATTTTTCAGAATTATTTCAGGTTAGCTCTCCATTAGGTAGCCTCACCTTCAATTCACACTGATGCAGCTGCACGGTAAAGGTTATACTTTCACTTTTATTACCTGGGTGTCAAGCATCACGAAGGGTGAAGCACAAAAGGAATATCTGGTGGGGAGGATTGTACAGTAGTATTGGAAGTTGCCCAATTAATGATCTTTTCACTTAACATAATGGTAGGAACCCCTAACAGGTTACATAGAACATAGAACAGCAGAGCACAGTACAGGCCCTTCGGCCCATGATGTTGCGCTGACCTATTATCCTACAAAGATCAAACTACCCTGCATACCCGACATTTTACTATCCTCCATGTGCCGATCCAAGAGTCGCTTAAAAGTCTCTAAATTGTCTGACTCCACCACCACTGTGGGCAGCGCATTCCACATGGCCACCACTATCTATATAAAGAACCTACCTCTTTCAGCTCCCCTAGACCTTCCTCCAATCACCTGAAAGTTATGCCTCCTTGTAATAGTCATTTCCGCCCTGGGAAAAAGTCTCCGAATATCCACTCTATCTATGCCTCTCATCATCTTGAAAATCTTTCAATCAGGATGAGATTCTCTGTCACTTTCTTCTTACATTGTTGTGATTTAACTTACATTGTTGAAATGTATGAAAAAAAATTATATTGGGGTCCAAAAACTGAGCCGTATTTAAATGAGGTTTCAAATCCACAGCCACAAAAATATATTCTTGATTAAATGTAAGCAAAGACCAAGTATTATAAAATAGAAACACAGCAGGCAGCACATTTTCCTTTTTAGATAGATACTGTTACATGAAAGCACGACCAGAACGCCTCACAATGTTTGTTCTAGAGATCGAGGATGTCTGCTCTTTATCAATTTATAAGAGCATGAATGGATCAATTGTCTAAAGAGGCTGGAACACAGGATGTCTTCTTTGTTTTATTGTGTCTGCACCACTTGCTTTGCACATTCACCCACAGGACAACGCAGTCTTCCATATCACTTACAAAAAACATTGATGTTTGACACAAAGGGTGCAGAGAAAGGGTAATTGTCAAGAGAATTCACATGACACACAACAGTTATCTCTCAGCCACAATGACAACATTAAGAATAGGATATTGCAATCAGCATGTTGTGAAGAAGAGCTAAGGCTCCACAATCACATCAGCGTATGAGTTTAATTGGAATAAAGTGGGGCCACATTTGCACTATTGTCTTGCTAGTGAATCTGTCATTGCAAGATCAGGAAGTATTTTAGCAGTTCTGCATTTTTTGAGACAGAATAATTTATTTATATGATGAGAACAAAGAACAAAGAAAATTACAGCATAGGAACAGGCCCATCGGCCCTCCAAGCCCGCGCCGATCAAGATCCTCTATCTAAACCTGTCGCCTTTTTCCAAGGAGCAGCATCCCTCTGCTCCCTGTCCATTTACGTTATCTGTCTAGATACATCTTAAATGATGCTACCATGTCTGCCTCTACCACCTCCACTGGCAACGCATTCCAGGCACCCACCACCCTCTGTGTAAAGAACTTTCCACGCATATCTCCCTTAAACATTCCCCATCTCACCTTGAAATTGTGACCCCTAGTAATTGAGTTCCCCACTCTGGGGGAAAATGCTTCTTGCTATCCATCCTGTCTATACCTCTCATGATTTTGCAGACCTCGATCAGGTCCCCCCTCAACCTCCGTCTTTCTAATATAAATAATCCTAATCTGTTCAACTTGTCTTCATAGCTAGCACCCTCCATACCAGGCAACAACCTGGTGAACCTCCTCTGCGCCCTCTCCAAAGCATCCACATCCTTTTGGTAATGTGGCAACTAGAACTGTACGCAGTATTCCAAATGTAGTTGAACCAAAATCCTAAACAACTGTAACATGACCTGCCAACTCTTGTACTCAATACCCCATTAGATGAATGAAAGCATGTTGTATACCTTCTTGACCACTCTGTCGACCTGTGTTGCCGCTGTCAGGGTACAATGGACCTGAACACCAGATTTGGCTATGCATCAATTTTCCCCAGGACTTTTCCATTTACCGTATAGTTCGCTCGGGCTTTTCGATTTACTGTAGCATCTGGGGAGAGCAAACGTTCAGGCTTTTTCTATCCATTCCAATTCTAATGGTAGTATAAACGTTGCACCTGTACTGTTTTTCCCTGTCACGTTTTCCTATATGCCATCAAAGATCTGAAGTGTATGTTGGTGTGTATTGGCCCTTTGGAATGGGAGTGACTCTTTTCCAGGAGCCAAACAAATTCTAGAATGGAAATGGAATATGATCATTCCTTTACAATGGCCTCTTGGCTATCTTGTGTGTTGGACAAAACAGGCCTGCTGTGTTCATCCAGCTCGATGCCTTGTTATCTCGGATTCTCCAGCATCTGCAGTTCCTATTATCTCAGGTATGTAAGGGCTAACTCAGGATCTTCAGAAAAGGCCTGCCCACTGAGATTTTAAAAAAGTCTCAGGAGGAATCTAATCAGTTTCAGTTTGTTGTTAGTTGGAACGTAGACTTAGTTACTATCTCTGAAGTGGTAACAATGTCTCTTTCTTAGTTTTGTGTTAATGATCAGTCCTAAACTTACGCAATGTGTTCCCTTCATGTTGTATGGCAAATTACATCTTGTTACTCAAGTACATATTCATCTGTCTAAGGTTTACTAGTGGTTAATCCTTCACAACTTAATGGTAGTAAGCCCTTGAGGCCAGTATTACAAGATTGCTTAGAAGTAGCAAATCTACCCAAAGATGATCTGATCACAACCAAATGCTAGCTGCAGGCATCTCTGACAACAATGTCCTGCAGATTTCTTGAGGCTAAACGTCACCTCTTTGCCTGGCCTCTGAAGAGGAAACTGGTTACTAGTGATTAGTGTCTCCTGGACTCAGAATCGTGTTTAAATCCATGATCAGCTATCTGTTGAATAATGTCCAGCTTGTCCAAGATAGTGCCCTAAATACTTTGCAGTCTTGTTGATATGAATTTCTCCAAAGGGACCCCAGAGGCCTTGCATGGTGGTTTGTTTATATCCGTCACAAAGTAATCGAAGATATGCAGGAGTTTTCTTCTGCTCCATTTCCTTCAGGATGCCTTGAAATGAGGTGAAACCATCTTAAATATTGTTGCACTACCAGATAGTGGATTCTATTGCTATCCCTCACATATTGGATGAGGCTGTGCAGAACACCCATGTGTTTTTACTGCTTAGTTAACATCCTTTGCTTCAAAGTGGACTCCTAAGATTATCAACTACATGCTGACAGGTTTTTGGCTTCTACTTAATTCTGCCTACATCTACCAGTTTCTTTTGCTCTGCTTCACCACATGTAATTCCTCATTTACACTGCCTGCAACTTCTCAGTTTGGTGGTAGTTGGCTGCTAATTTCAAGGGAGAGGATGAATAATGAATATTGTGATGCTACGGGTGATGGGATTGCACTGTTTTGGTCATCAAAAGCTCCTCATCTGATTCATGGCTTGCAGTCTCTAAATGAAAAGAAAATGCACTGATGTATGTTTAAGCAATCTACTTCCTTAAACAACAGCCTTTAATTGTGAACATAGAAATATTTACATAAGAGAAGTTATACCTGCTCACGAATCCGCTGAAGGTGCATTATCTCACATCCCATGTCTAATTGCCAGTCCAGAACCGTATTTTATTATTGTCAGTATTTCCTCTTGATGAGTTATGGTGTAGATTTACGTCTTTATTTTCTGGTATTTCTCTGGCATAGTATTTTGCCTGATGCAGTTTTCATACCTTCGGTCATAACCTGCCAGGATTCATAGATTGGTGAGTAATATTGAGAGGTGGAAGGGAACAAGAACCTAGGATATAAAATTTCATTTTTGCACCATGAAACATTTATAATTAATGATGCCAATAATTCTGGAATAATGTAATAAGAGGTAGGCCATTTAGAACAGAGTTGAGGAAAAACTTCACCCAGAGAGTGGTGGATATATGGAATGCTCTGCCCCAGAAGGCAGTGGAGGCCAAGTCTCTGGATAGTTTCAAGAAAGAGATAGATAGAGCTCTTAAAGATAGTGGAATCAAGGGTTATGGGGATTAGGCAGGAACAGAATACTGATTGTGGATGATCAGCTGTGATCATAATGAATGGTGGTGCTGGCTCAAAGGGCTGAATGGCCTACTCCTGCACCTATTGTCTATTGTCTATCATGAAAGTTTCCAAAGTGCATTGCTTGTATTTTCAGACAGGGAATATTTATTTGCTTTTTTGCATTTAAGTTGCATGTTTAAATTTCCTGCACTTCGTTTTTCAGTGAAAATAATGACTCTTACTGACTTAGTGAGGCTGTTAAACTTCCTCGGAGGCTGCAAGGGGTCACCTGCAATATATTGGCACCATTTAATAGAGCAGCTTCACTTCATTATCTGATTCCTTTTCTCTCTGGAACAAACATTTCTCTCCTTTCTCTAAGTTGTGATGGTAGCACCCCGACATCATCCTCCAAAGACTTCAATACTCAAAATTTTCCTCCTTTTACAGTTGCAATTACCTTCTGTCTTTCAAGAGGCTGTTTGGTCAGGAACCTGCATTCCTCTACCACTTCTACAAACTGATTTTTGTGGATATGCATCCTGCTGCCCTTGCATCATCATGTCAGGATCCTTGAGGTTTTCAGGCTGTTTCTTTCACTCAATCCTTTTTGGAGCTGACGTCGAAGAATTCTGAATTTGAAATTATGTAGTCAGGTCCATTATGTTGGTATGGAAGCTGGATCAACTTTTACAAAGTTGAATATACAAGCAAGAGTTTTATAACTAAAATTAAGTGAAAAAACAGAGCAGATGTGTCAGTTGGCAGGGTAAAAGTAGGTAGGAGATCTTTATCTGTGGTTATAATTTACTTTACTGACATACTGGCCTTCTTCTTCATTGTTCTAATTTTTCATACGGTGGTACACACAGTAGAGATTTTGAATCATGTGCCTAGTATGTGAAGCTATGAACTTAGAATTTCTCAGCTTTCTTTCAGAGTTCCTGCCCAAAACGCAGTCTCAGGTCAGTGTCAAAATGCAAGTCTTTCTCATCCCATCACTGACTAAAATATGAAATAGTTATGAGATTTAACAAAGTTGCTGGAAAAGCTCAGCTGGTCTGGCAGCTTTGGAGAAGGTAAAAAACAGAGTTAAATACTAAATGATAGGATAGAGCCTAAAGAGAGAGAAGAGCAGTTGGATTGTCAAAGAGTTGATAACGATCAGGCTGGGAGGGTGGATAGTTGTTAATAGGGGCTATTAGTGACTAATAATAGGTAGTGTGTAATGACAGGCTATGTGGTAACAAGGTTTGATGTGGACGGTAAGGGGCTGGGACATGGGAGAGCTCAGGCCCTAAAATTATTGAGCTCGATATTGAGTCTGGACAGCTGTACAGTCCCAAAGTGGAAAATGAGGCGTTGTTCTTCCAAGATAATAAAATGTGAGGCTGGATGAACACAGCAGGCCAAGCAGCATCTCAGGAGCACAAAAGCTGACGTTTCGGGCCTAGACCCTTCATCAGAGAGGGGGATGGGGAGAGGGAACTGGAATAAATAGGGAGAGAGGGGGAGGCGGACCGAAGATGGAGAGTAAAGAAGATAGGTGGAGAGAGTATAGGTGGGGAGGTAGGGAGGGGATAGGTCAATCCAGGGAAGATGGACAGGTCAAGGAGGTGGGATGAGGTTAGTAGGTAGATGGGGGTGCGGCTTGGGGTGGGAGGAAGGGATGGGTGAGAGGAAGAACCGGTTAGGGAGGCAGAGACAGGTTGGACTGGTTGTGGGATGCAGTGGGTGGGGGGGAAGAGCTGGGCTGGTTGTGTGGTGCAGTGGGGGGAGGGGACGAACTGGGCTGGTTTAGGGATGCAGTTGGGGAAGGGGAGATTTTGAAACTGGTGAAGTCCACATTGATACCATTAGGCTGCAGGGTTCCCAGGCGGAATATGAGTTGCTGTTCCTGCAACCTTCGGGTGGCACTGCACTGCACTGCAGGAGGCCCATGATGGACATGTCATCTAAAGAATGGGAGGGGGAGTGGAAATGGTTTGCGACTGGGAGGTGCAGTTGTTTGTTGTGAACTGAGCGGAGGTGTTCTGCAAAGCGGTCTCCAAGCCTCCGCTTGGTTTCCCCAATGTAGAGGAAGCCACACCGGGTACAGTGGATGCAGTATACCACATTGGCAGATGTGCAGGTGAACCTCTGCTTAATGTGGAATGTCAGCTTGGGGCCTGGGACAGGGGTGAGGGAGGAGGTGTGGGGGCAAGTGTAGCATTTCCTGCGGTTGCAGGGTAAGGTGCCGGGTGTGGTGGGGTTGGAGGGCAGTGTGGAGCGAACAAGGGAGTCACGGAGCGAGTGGTCTCTCCGGAAAGCAGACAGGGGTGGGGATGGAAAAATGTCTTGGGTGGTGGGGTCGGATTGTAGATGGCGGAAGTGTCGGAGGATGATGCGTTGTATCCGGAGGTTGGTAGGGTGGTGTGTGAGAACGAGGGGGATCCTCTTTGGGCGGTTGTGGCGGGGGCGGGGTGTGAGGGATGTGTTGCGGGAAATACGGGAGACACGGTCAAGGGCGTTCTCGATCACTGTGGGGGGAAAGTTGCGGTCCTTGAAGAACGTGGACATCTGGGATGTGCGGGAGTGGAATGTCTTATCGTGGGAGCAGATGAGGCGGAGACGGAGGAATTGGGAATAGGGGATGGAATTTTTGCAGGAGGGTGGGTGGGAGGAGGTGTATTCTAGGTAGCTGTGGGAGTCGGTGGGCTTGAAATGGACATCAGTTACAAGCTGGTTGCCTGAGATGGAGACTGAGAGGTCCAGGAAGGTGAGGGATGTGCTGGAGATGGCCCAGGTGAACTGAAGGATGGGGTGGAAGGTGTTGGTGAAGTAGATGAACTGTTCGAGCTCCTCTGGGGAGCAAGAGACGGCGCCGATACAGTCATCGATGTACCGGAGGAAGAGGTGGGGTTTGGGGCCTGTGTAGGTGCGGTTGTTCTTCCAACTTGTGTTGAGCTTTGCTAGGCTGCTGCAGCAAGCCAGGGATAGAGATGTTGGCCAGGGAGCAGGGAGGTGTGTTAAAGTGGCAGCAACTGGAAGCTCAAGGTCTTTTTCAGGCAGAATGTAGATGTTCTGTGAAGCGGTCACTCAGTCTATGCTTCGTTTCTCCAATGTACAGGAGACTATATTGTGAGCAGTGAATGCATTAGACCATCTCTTCTAACCATCCGCTCTCGAATGCTGAACGCTCCATACTCAGCAAAGGTCTCAGCTTTATTGTATCAGTGATAATGGGAACTCCAGATGCTGGAGAATCCAAGGTAATAAAATGTGCTGGGCGGGGGGGGGGTCTAGGCCCGAAACGTCAGCTTTTGTGCTCCTGAGATGCTGCTGGGCCTGCTGTGTTCATCCAGCCTCACAATTTATTGTCTCAGCTTTATTCCTCTGCGTACCCACCGTAACGAATTTTGGGCACGCTGTGACGCTGAACTCTTCTACTATCTTTGCCTCCGTGCTCATTTCTTTGGACAAGAGCCCTGTCCCTGTCCCACAGGCCCCTTTGCCCAACTCCAACACTCTCCCTCCGCTTGAACCCATTGCTCCTGCCTTTTATCTGCACTTGATCTGTTCATTGAGAACTATTGATGTGATATTAGTCACCTCAATTCCTCTGACCCCCTCACCAAATCCAACCTATCTCCCTCTGAACTGACTGCATTCCGTGCATTCAGATCTAGCCCTGACTTTGTTATTAAGCCTGCCAGTGCTGTTGTCGTCTGGCGTACTGACCTCCAGATTGCAGAGGCTGAGCGCCAACTCTCAGATACCACTTCCAACCTGCCCCTGGGCTATGGCCCCACCATGGCTCATCAGGCCACTGTATCCACTACAGTAACTGATCTCATTTCATCCAGTGATCTCCCCCACTCCGCTTCCAAGCTAATCGTCCCCCAACCCCACACAGCTCGTTCCTAGGTCCTGCCAAAAATCCTCAAATAGGATTGCTCAGGCAGACCCATTGTTTCAGCCTGCATCTGCCCCACAGAACTCATCTCTTCCTACCTTGACTCAGTCTTCTCTCCTCTCAGTCCAATCCCTGCCCACATACATCCATGATTCATCTGATGCCTTATGCCCGTTTCAAAACTTCCAGTTTACCAGTTCCAGCCACCTCCTCTTTACCATGGACGTGCAATTCCTTTACACGCCCACTCCCAACCAGGAGGGTCTTAGGACTCTACGCTTCTTCCTGGAGCAAAGACCTGCCAACAACCTCCCCACTTGGCTGAGCTCATCCTCACCCTCAACAACTTCTCTTTCAGCTCCTCTCATTTTCTTAAGGTAGGAGGGGTTGCCGTGGATACCTGCATGGGCCCTACTTGTGCCTGAATCTTTGTGGGGTATGTAGAACATTCCTTGTTCCAGTCCTATTCTGGCCTCCAACCACCACTCTTTCTCCGATACATCATTGATATTGTTGGTGCTGCTTCCCTCTCTCGTCTGGAATTGTAAAAATTCAACAATTTTGTCTCCAATTTCCACCCTGCCCTCACTTTCACCTGGTCTATCTCTGACTCTTCCATTCCATTCCTCGACATTTCTGTTTCCATTTCTGGGGACAGACTGGCCACAAAAATCCAGTACAAACCCATTGACTCCTACCGCTACCAGACCTATACATCCTCACACCCCCCTTCCTGTAAAGACTCCATCCCATTCTCTCAATTCCTCCATCTCCGTCATATATGTTCAGATGAGGCCAACTTTGAAAAGGGAGCCTCCGAAATGTTGACCTTCTTCCTCAACCAAGGATTCCCCAGCTCTGTCATCAACAGGGCCCTCAACCAGTTCGGACCCATCTCCCGCATTTCCGCCATCACCCTTCTCTTCCCTCCCGCAACAGTGATAGTTTCCCTCATCCTCACCTACCATCCCACCAGCATCCACATCCAGAAGATCATCAGATGCCATTTCCGCTACCTCCAACGAGATGCCACCACCAGACACATATTCCTTCTCCCCTCCCTTGTCCACCTTTCGCAGGGACCGTTCCCTCCGGGACACCCTGGTCCACCCTTTCTTCACCCCCAACACCCATCCCCCCCCCACCCCCGCACAGCCTCACGGCACCTTCCCCTGTAACTGGCGAAGGTGCAACACCTGCGCATTTACCTCCTCCCTCCCCAGTATCCTGGGCCCAAACATACCTTCCAGGTGAAGCAAGATTTCACCCTCACTTACCACAGCCGAGTCTACTGCATTCGCTGCTCACAATGTGGTCTCCTCTACATTGGGAAATGAAGCGTAAACTTGGCAACTGCTTCGCAGAACATCCACATTCTACTCGCAAAAAAGACCCTGAACTAACCGTTGACTGCTACTCTAATGCACCACCCTGCTCCCTGGTCAACATCTCTATCCCTGGCTTGCTGCAGCATTCTAGCAAAGCTCAATGCAAGTTGGAAGAGCAACGCCTCATTTTCCACTTGGGGACTCTACAGCCGTCTGGACCCAATATCAAGCTCAATAATTTTAGGGCCTGAACTCTCCCATGTCCCAGCCCCCTACCACACACACTAAACCTTGTTACCACATAGTCTGTCATTACACGCTACCTATTATTAGTCACTAATAGTCCCTATTAAGAACTATCCACCCTCCCAGCCTGATTGTTAGCAACTCTTTGACAGTCCAACTGCTCTTCTCTCTCTTTAGGCTCTATCCTATCATTTAGTCCCTACCCCACCCACCTCCCCTTTTGTCTGCTTTCACAGCCACCATCAGTTCTGAGGAAATGCCACTGGACACGAAATGTTAACTCTGTTTTTTACCTTCTCCAATGCTGCCAGACCAGCTGAGCTTTTCCGGCAGCTTTATTTCTGTTCCTGATTCTCAACATGCTCAGTTCTTCCAGTTTCTGTTTATGAGAAGACTAGATGAATTCTTTCTGCATCTGATGCTTGACAAATTTACAATGGAAATTGACTTTTCACTGCAATTGTTTTACTCCCCCATATTTTATAGGTAATTTCAATAGGAACATCTGTTTGACATTATCAGTATTCTGTGCATCTTATTAATTTAATACCTTTTAAATAAATTTCAACAATAATACATTAAATGAATTAAACCACAGTTATTATGCCTGAGGTTAAACTGTATACGAATGGAAAAAATGAGCCAGACCTGTGATTCTGTTTCCCTCTCCTTGGATACTTTCAGAACAGCTGAATGTTGCTTGGATTTCCCTTTTTTAAATTTGTGATTTCCAGTATCATAGTTGTTTTGTTTTGTGTGACATTAGATTTAGGTTTAAATGATTCATAAGAAATATGCTTGAAGAGGGGTCACCACCTTTGGTTCATCAATCTTGTCCTTTTGCTCAATCAATATCAGTCTCAAAACATGGCATCTGCCATTTCAACTAGACATCACGATGGTATGGCCCGTAGGTCAAGAGGTTATACTGAGACTGTTCACACATTCAATGCCAACAATAAAATTCAAGAAAAATTTTGAAAATGTATAAATGTTATGACACCAATTTGTCTCTGTGTATTATTTTTAGGAAATATTATTTACTTTATGTAGATTTATGTACATTTCAATAACTTATGATGTCCTTCTATTTTAAATATTCATTTAAGGATTGTTCAAAGCATAAATATCTTCAATTTGTACAGTGATATATCCATTACCATGTACCTTGCCTCTTTCTAGTTTGACTGAAGCCAAACCACAAATGAATAGAAGGGGCAATTTTCCACCACAGTACTCCTGGCACCCACTGGAAATCCTTATCAGGGCATTCACACCCCTAGCCTATAATTTTCTCTTCATTAATTTTAATGGAAAGCAAAAAAAAAGTTGGCTTGAAGTTTTCCAACTTTTCAATGTGTTCTGAGCAAGCACCAAAAGCATTGAGCTTCAAAATAACTCTTTAAAATCCATCAGGAAAGTTATCTTTTAACATCCCTGGCTTGAGCTGCATTGATATTAGACCAGTTATTAAGGTATGGTATGATCACATCAAGCTGTAATATATCGGTATTAATAATCCATCACTTGGCATTGTTCAGTTAACTCATTTGTTGATTATAAATTATGAAGCAATGAGTTTTAAAACACGCTATAAATAGACATTATTCTAATTTGTTGCCTGATTACATTTCCATCAGCTTGTATGTGGTACGGAAAATATATATTCATAAAAGCAAAAAAGACCTATAATGAAAGTGATTTAATAAAAAAGGACAGAAAAGTCCATGTACATTGTGAAAGCTAATAAAATATATAAAGTTTGTTAATATGCCTAGTGTGAATGCATATGAATATCACAGAGCCAAGGAAATTACACATAACCTAAGTAATAGACTATCAAACATGATAAACATCTAGTAAGTAATTTCCAGAAAGCTTCTCTGAACTAATTTCCTTCAGCAATTGTCACATTTTGTTTACTTGTCAGAGAACTTCTTTGAATGCCTAGCTATAATACAAAGTTGCCTTGTGTATTTCATAATAATGTTTACATATATCTGGTTTACAACAAAACCAATAATCCTTATTCCCTGACTATAGCCTACAAATCTATTGGGGGATGATAACCTGTTGCTGATCTGAGCACCCATAAGACTATAACATACAGGAGCAGAGTTAGACAATTTGGCCCATCAAATCTGCTCTGCCATTTGATCATGGCTGATATGTTTCACAGTGCCATTCTCCTGCCTTCTGCCTATAGCCCTTGATCCCCTTCCTAATCAAGAATCTTTTGATATCTGTCTTAAATACACTCAATGACTTAGTTTCCATGCCCTGCTGTGACAATGAGCAAAATGGATTAATCACACTCTGGCTGAAGAAATTCCTCCTCATCACAGTGCCAAAAGGCCATCCTTTCACTCTCAGGCCATGCCCTAGTCTCTCCTACAAATGGAACTGTCTTCTCCATCTCCATTCTATCCTGGCCTGTCAGTATTCCGTAAGTTTCAATGAGATTCTCCTCGCCATTCTAAACTCCATCAAATACAGACCCAACGTCCTTAGCTGCTCTTCATATGATATGCACTTCCCTGAGATAATTTTTGTTAACCTCTCATGGATCACTTCAAAGCCAGCACACCCTTCCTTAGATAATGGGCTGAAAACTGCTCACAACTCATTACAGCCTTGGTTCAAACGTGGACGAAAGAGTTGAATTGCAGAGGTGAGGTGAGAGTGACAGCCCTTGACATTAAGGCTGCATTTGACACTGTGGCAGCAAGGACCGCTTGAAAAACTGGAATCAATGGGTATAAGGGAACAAACTCTCTGCTAGTTGGAGGTTGGTAGGGAAAGATACTGACTGATGTTGTTTAATTGCTGAAGAGAAAACAAAGGAATATAGTTACAGCTAGAGCATAGAACCCAGAGGCTGTAATGAAACAGAGCAGCCACAACATGAACACAACAATTTGTATTTATATCGTGATTTAAATGTATTAAACCATTGCAAGGCACTTATTAAACAAAGCCTCATAGGGAGTCAAGGAATGTTGCAGATTCATGGGCAACATGGGAAACACTGAAGTACAGGGCAGAACAGGAAAGACAAGATGACATGAGATGAATGAAGAGGAGTGACGTCTCTGATTTAATGCTGCTGGTTTGCTAAAGAGGGCTTCCCACACCGGGGCTGTAAGTAGGATATGATGACACTGTTTGGTGGGAGCTGGGATCTGGGGTGGGTGGAGGACAGGGAGTGTTGTCAGTAGCAGACAGTTTCAAGGCTGCCACTGTGGCTGCCATCTGATTAATGATGAAGAACTGTTTCCCAAGAGTTGCTGGCTGTATCAGACAGCTGGCACTTTGGTAGCCTCTGCAGTATTGCCATCGATGCATTGGGCACCTCAGTGGTAGGATTCATTTAAGGGGAAACAAAAGCTATGGTTGGTAAAGCTGAAGCCTGGGTTACGGAGTACCAGTGACACTGTGCTATATGCCATGGAGAATGGTCCCTTCCACCTGAACACACTGGGAGGTGCCAAGATAATAAAATGTGAGGCTGGATGAACACAGCAGGCCAAGCAGCATCTCAGGAGCACAAAAGCTGACGTTTCGGGCCTAGACCCTTCATCAGAGAGGGGGATGGGGGGAGGGAACTGGAATAAATAGGGAGAGAGGGGGAGGCGGACCGAAGATGGAGAGTAAAGAAGATAGGTGGAGAAGGTGTGGGTGGGGAGGTAGGGAGGGGATAGGTCAGTCCAGGGAAGACGGACAGGTCAAGGAGGTGGGATGAGGTTAGTAGGTAGCTGGGGGTGCGGCTTGGGGTGGGAGGAAGGGATGGGTGAGAGGAAGAACCGGTTAGGGAGGCAGAGACCGGTTGGACTGGTTTTGGGATGCAGTGGGTGGGGGGGAAGAGCTGGGCTGGTTGTGTGGTGCAGTGGGGGGAGGGGATGAACTGGGCTGGTTTAGGGATGCAGTGGTGCATCCACTGTACCTGCACATCTGCCAATGTGGTATACTGCATCCACTGTACCCGGTGCGGCTTTCTCTACATTGGGGAAACCAAGCGGAGGCTTGGGGACCGCTTTGCAGAACACCTCCGCTCAGTTCGCAACAAACAACTGCACCTCCCAGTCGCAAACCATTTCCACTCCCCCTCCCATTCTCTTGATGACATGTCCATCATGGGCCTCCTGCACTGCCACAATGATGCCACCCGAAGGTTGCAGGAACAGCAACTCATATTCCGCCTGGGAACCCTGCAGCCATATGGTATCAATGTGGACTTCACCAGTTTCAAAATCTCCCCTTCCCCCACTGCATCCCTAAACCAGCCCAGTTCATCCCCTCCCCCCACTGCACCACACAACCAGCCCAGCTCTTCCCCCCCACCCACTGCATCCCAAAACCAGTCCAACCTGTCTCTGCCTCCCTAACCGGTTCTTCCTCTCACCCATCCCTTCCTCCCACCCCAAGCCGCACCCCCAGCTACCTACTAACCTCATCCCACCTCCTTGACCTGTCCGTCTTCCCTGGACTGACCTATCCCCTCCCTACCTCCCCACCCACACCTTCTCCACCTATCTTCTTTACTCTCCATCTTCGGTCCGCCTCCCCCTCTCTCCCTATTTATTCCAGTTCCCTCCCCCCATCCCCCTCTCTGATGAAGGGTCTAGGCCCGAAACGTCAGCTTTTGTGCTCCTGAGATGCTGCTTGGCCTGCTGTGTTCATCCAGCCTCACATTTTATTATCTTGGAATCTCCAGCATCTGCAGTTCCCATTAACACTGGGAGGTGCCACTGTTTACCTTGTATCTCCCCACATTGCGTTGTTTTGACATTAGGACAATGACACAAAGTTTGCAAAGTTTCATTTTCATGGGCTATTGCCTAAAATTCAACCGCAGTTATAAATTGCATCTTAATCACCAAACATGTCATGCCAATATCTCTCCTCTGGGCAGAACTCTCTGCAGCTTCAGAATGTCTTTCTCTCTTTTACCTTCTGGTGACTGCTGACTGGTGACATGCTATCTGGTCTATCTTTGGGTTCAAGTAATTTGATCTAAGTAAGCCATTGAATGTTTTTCTGCACTGGATCGAGTTCCTCCGCCCACCTCCTCATTTACTGATCTGATGAGCCAGCTTCCATTCTTTGCCTTCAATAGCAGTTCAGCAAGCTGTCAGAAAAATTGAGTTTTATCCTGGTCCAGAGGAAGTGGGAAATGTGAGCACAGTTACAACATTTAAAAGACACTTAGATATGTGCTTGAATAGGAGAGGTTTGGAGGGATATGGGCCAGGAGCAGGCAGGTGGGACTAGTTTAGTTTGGAATTATGGTTGGCATGGACTGGTTGGACCGAAGGGTCTGTTTCTTTGTTGCATGATTCTATGACTCTGTGACATCTCTACCTCACCTCCCCCTGCCCAGTTTCAACTTCAACCATGAAATTCAACAGGGTCCCATTCGTCCTTGAAATTGGACATGCTGAAATTTGCCTCCTTTCTTATCTGCCACTAATTGGGTGTAGGATGTATTTGAGGCTAATTAACTCATAATCCAATTAAAGGTACACGCTCATATGCATTGCTGATGTGGTGATGGTAGTGAACAGGAATTCCTGGATCCAAACACAGGAAATGAAACCTTGCCTGATCACCTATGAACCAATGATCAGTAAAGACGGGAACTGCAAAGAAAGAGGTACTGATCTAAAAATGATCAACTGCTAGGGAAAATAAAGTTAAAAAATTTTTGGAAATAACTTGTACTGGCCCAAATGAAATTCCATATTAAGTTATGTAAGTCAAATTCAGACAAGTTCTGCCATTTTAAATTTTTGCTGGTTTTTTTCTGATTTTTTTGTTTACAGTTCTATCACACACAATGTACATGTATGTTATGTCTAATATCATAATAATTTTGTCATAATCTGAAATAATATTCACATTTTAGCCCAGAAACCTACATTCTAACTAGTTATTTTGTCAATATTCAGAAGCTAAAAATAATTAAATTTCTACAAGATGTCTACAGTAAATGGATTATATACTCAGAACATTCATGACCACAACACAAGAAACAAATAAATTCTGGTTCATAATTTTTGAACTACATAAACACTGGAGCTGTACTTTAAAAATAGATGATTTTGGTAGAATAAAACCAGCAATGAGAAATTATGGTTATGAGCAATACTATAAAAATGAGGTTTTCCCTGGAACAGAGTTGGCCCAGAATGATTTAATGGAGGCTTGTTTCTTTTTGATAGAGGCATGTTAAATTATGTTTCCAACCGTTAGTGAATTGGCACAATTTGAAGAGCATCATTTGGAAAATGAAGGAGGAAGTTAGAAAAAATATTTTCATACAAAGGTCATTTGCAATTTGGATGCTGAAGTTAAGAAATTACCATGGAAGGAGTCGACTTATTCTTCTTAGTCATGTGCCTAGAGTGAAACTTATTGGTTCAGCGATAAGCAAGGGAAATCTGTGTGAGTTTAAATGGATAAAACAGTTAATGGAACAAGTTTAGATATTTTCCATTGTATGTGATGACCAGAGCAATGGCTAAACAAAAGTCCATCACCAGGAATCAAAATAATACCTCAAACAGAGATTAGTATAGCGAAAACCTTCTTTAAAGATGGCAACTCTTCAAAGATAAAGTTTATTCCACTTTTAGTAATTAAGCCTCAGAAGGCATATCTGGAATTAAGCAAGTTAACATGGGCAGCTCATACTTAACCTGAGGTTGAAAGAGTTTCAAAGTGATATTACATTAAAGACTGAATTATGTTGAGAAAGTGCAGACATTCTCACAGACCTGCAGATGAGAAATTGTCAGTTATTTATCGGGTAGTCGCACTGCCAAAATGTTGTAAGGAGAAGTTGCAGGTTACACATGAAATTCCTATGACAGAACCTGTAGAAATATGGAAAACTCAAACATCATTAAACAGGCATCTGACATTGCCAAGACTTCGTATGAATGCAGTTCCGTAAACATGCCATACATGCCAGATAGTGAGAAAACTTCAACATACAATTAAACGCATTACTTTAATGCCCATTGCTCTGATGAAGGATCTAGGCCCGAAATGTCAGCTTTTGTGCTCCTGAGATGTGCTTGGCCTGCTGTGTTCATTCAGCCTCACATTTTATTATCTTGGATTCTCCAGCATCTGCAGTTCCCATTATCTCTGATACGACTTTAATGCCCATACTGGTTTTTGAAGAGTTGTTCAACACAGAGGCAGTAGACTGTGTCGAACAACTGCCAAAAATGAGGATGGAATGCCAGTATATCCTTACAATTGGAAATATGACAAACTGATTTTCATAAGCAATTCCTTTGAGACAAATTACAGCTAGATTAGATTAGATTAGATTCCCTACAGTGTGGAAACAGGCCCTTTGGCCCAACAAGCCCACACTGCCCTTTTGAAACATCCCACTCAGACCCATTCTCCTCACCCTATAACCCATTCACCCCGAACACTACGGGCAATTTAGCATGGCCGATCCACCTAGCCTGCACATCTTTATTAGAATTGTGCTAAAAATACATAGCTCTTTTTTGCTTACTGTATTTCTATTGGGAGTCTACAATCAGACTAAGTTCCAAATTTATGTCTAAAATTTTCCAGGACATAATAAAAATTTTGGTATGAAACAATTTAAGTGTCCCACTTAGCGTCTGCAAACACAGGGAACTTTGGAGAAATATCATCAGACTCTCAAGACAATGATAATATTGGCACAAATATCCACAGGACTGGGACAAAGGATTGAATTTGTTTTCATTTTGTACTTGAGATTCCTCAAATAATTGCATTGTTTCGTCAATTTGAATTGATCTATGGCCATGAGATAATAGGTCTATTAAAATTGATTAAAGAAAAATTTTAAGTAAAAAAGATGAATCCTCAATGTTAGATTGCATGTCCCTGTTTCTCGGGTGACTCACATAAGCACGCAACGTAGCATTGGAACATGTAAAAACTTTTACAGGCAAAAATGAAAGATTGGGCAGGCAAATATGCTTTAAGTAGAACATTTCAAACAAGGTGGGAAGTGTTAGAATGATTACATTCACAAGGTGATTCTCTGGGAACTAGATTCAGTGGTCCATACAAGGAAGTTAGGAGGATTTACAAAATGAATTCTCTGGTAGATATTCCATATCATGGGAAGAAATATTAGTTATGTCACATAAACATGTTAGAGTGATATCATCATAGACAGGACAATAAAAAAGAGACAATATGCCAGGTGGTAAGACAAATGGAGAATGACAGACAGGAAGGGTAAGTTTGAAGGAGAGGTTCAGAAAGTGAAAATCCTTCAATCCAATTAGCTAATACTGAGATACTGGGACAATCGGACACCATATTCTCACAATTACAGGAAGGGCAATGGGAAGACCTAATAACGTTACTGTGGAAAACCAAGGAAATCTGTAGAGATATACCCAGAAGCACTATGTTAACTAGGCATGACATATGAAGGGGAAACAGCACTAATAAAACAACACCCATTCCCGTTTTGTTTAATTCAGGAAAAGCTTCAGGTAGAAACAAGGATTCAAAACATGTCACAAAATGATGAGATTGCATCTAGTCAAAATAATTGGAGTTCATTGGTTTTAGCTTCTAATCCTGATGGTTCAAGTAGATTTTGTATAAATTTTTAAAAAGTAAACATAATAACAAAAATAGATTTCTACTAATTCCTCATTTCTTTTTAAGATTAACATTGAAATAATTCTAGCAAGCGTTATTAACATGAGCAGCTCAAGAGATATCAGCCTTTTTTACATCAAATGGGTGATCTCAATGTTGATCATACCATTCAGGTTTGAAAATATCCATGATACATTCCAAACATTTATGAACAAGATCTTAGCTAATGGGCGTAATTGTGTAATTTATTTAGGCAATGTCAGGATATATAGTAACATTTGAGAAAAACATGTGAAACAATTAGAATACTTTGTTTAAGCATTTACAGATGGCAGCATTAGCAATAAATCTTATCAAAAGTGAATTTCCAAAAGTGAGGGTAATTTACCTCAGACCCATCTTAGGGCAAGGGGAAACTATGTTAACAATTGTAAAAGCAACATCTCTGATAAAATTCCCTATTTCTAAAACTAAGTGGAAAATCATGACTTTTCTGGGAATGTGCAGATTATATCAGGTATTTATACCTTTAACAAATTTGTTGTGAAAACAGGCAAACGTAATGTGATGAAAATAGAGTCGAACGGGTTTGAGAGAAGCTGAAGGCAATCCTAATGAATAAGTTAATGTTAGCTACCTTTGATTTTACTAAATCTTTTAAAATGGCAATTGATGTAGGTCTTGTGGGTGGTCTTTTTGCAAATGATGAACCTGACATAGAGTGGTACTTTTCTAAGCTATTAAGCCAATATCAGAAGAAATATTCCACATTGGAAAAGGAGACTGAGATTATTACTGGCTGTCAAAACATTTTGAAGTTTATGTTGATCAAAATGACAATGAAACGTAATATGCACTGATGATTATCCATTAAAAATGTAAAATTCAAAATGCAAGATTGTTTTGATGTAACTTATAATTTTATAATATAAGAATTGTACATATCTCTAGAAGGATGAATGTAATTACTGATTCATTATCAAGAATTTAATGATGTTGAGATAAGTTGGAAATCTGAGAAGAACAGATACAAGAAACTGTCCAAATCCTATGTAAAAAATGAGAGAAGGTGAATGAATGTTATTTTGTGCATTTTATTCTCTACATGTAAAGTTTACTTTGTGATGAAGTACATTTAAATATAGCTTGTTGTTGTGTCAATCATGTAGGACTACTCATATTTTATTTGAAAACATAAACTGGAAAAGTGAAAGGGTGATTATTAGGTTCCTTACAATTTAAAGAAAATGTGGAACTGTGTGGCATTCATTCGCCAAAACTATATTTGAAGCTTTTGTAAGACAACTGGCACCATATGTCTTTGGAAAAAAATAAATGAATGATCCAGCAACAACTTGTGGATTGATTGTAAGTGGCAGTTTGTCACAGAACTGAGAGGAAAAAATAAAGATGGGACTGAGACCTTGAAAAGTTTGCAAGCAATCTCTCTCTAACTTTTGTCATGAGCAGAAAAAAAAAGCAGTCAAGGACTTTGTACAGAGAAATGTCTGTCAATTCAAGCCAAAACTTTGGTCTGTTGGATTATTTATCAAATTTAAGATTGCTGCTGTCAACAACAGGATAATATCATCCCCAAAATCTAAAAGATCAAAAAGTAGGACATCTTGATTAAGTCCTTTTTGTTTGGACTTTAATCCATAGATAATTCCTTTTTGCTTATATTTTCTCTCATACTTGTTGAATTTAAAGGGATGCAGTTTAAATTTGCACATTAGCAATTAATAATCTGATCTTGCCATGTTATAGGATAAGTCTGTTATAATAAGTTTTTCTTTCTTGTTCATTGATGAAACCTGGTGTGAGTTTCCTTTCCCCCATTTCATGGTTGCAGCCAGGCATTAACCACCCTAGAGATTAAATTGGTCATATTTTACATTTTTAATAACTCATTAGGATGGTGGGGCTTTATTACCAGCACAATATTTTCAACAAGGTCATGATAGCACACAAAGATGTGCACAGTATTCATCACATTGCTGCAAGTTCAATATTTTGTCGTAGATATTCTCTTTTGTACAATGGTGCAAGTCACTGCTAAAAGAGGTTGTAGCATCATATACTTTTAGAGCATACCATATTGTCCAATACTGCAGTATAACCCAGAATTGTGCTACTAGTGCTCCTGTGTGACCTGAATTATACAATGCCTTTTACATTAGACCCCACTTGTGACTCTTCAATTACTTTGAAGGCAGTCGGTGAAAACACTTGATAATAAAAAGGCAGATGAGAACCTGTGAAGGTGCTTTATTTCACACAAATGCACACATAGCAGCAGTTTGAATAAACCCACTTAACTCAATCAGTGTGTCTTGTAATTGAAGTCTACAAGTACATCAGGGCCAATCAGTAGCCCAATTTTCTAATGGATGAAACCTGTGTGAATGAGAAGTAATGGGTGTCAAAGGGAAGCTGATTTCTGCCCAGTGCAGGGCATCATTTAACTGAACTCATATTGTCATTGGGGCACCACAGCATCAGCCTCGAGCTTATGTAAGCTGCATTGTTGATAGGGGAGGGCAGCAGTGAGTACCTGCAGACCACCACAACAGAAGAAACGTATAAATCTGTCTTGGGTTTTCATGCAGCTATCGTAATCCATTCATGCTGCACAACCATCCACTTTAGCCAGATATTTCAAATTTGGTGGCTTTGGGAAACATTCCCCCTTGTAAAGTGAATGATGATCCTTCTTTGTGACCCTACCACACCAAAACAGCTCAGAGATAACGAGAACATTGCTACTGGGCAGAAACTCACTGAGCAATGGATGAAGTCAAGTGAGAACCAAAAAGTGGCAAGCGAAACTCATTGCAGCCAGAAGGAACAGGGTTTAGTCCATAGAACATCACTTTCAGTGACCTACCTTTTCCTTGAAAGATGACTGAACATCTTTCTTGGTATCTGACTGTCACTACTTCCTTAATTTGTGTGAGGGACATTGAAAGCATACAGCTAACTCTTGTTTCAGAGATAGTAGGAACTGCAAATGCTGGAGAATCTGAGATAACAAGGTGTAGAGCTGGATGAACAGAGCAGGCCAAGCAGCATCAGAGGAGCAGGAAGGCTGACGTTCTAGCCTGGAAATTTCTGATGAAGGATCTAGGCCTGAAGCGTCAGTTTTCCTGCTCCTCTGATGCTGCTTGGCCTGCCGTGTTCATCCAGCTCCACACCTGGTTATCCCAGCTAACTCCTGTTAATGACTTTCTGATAATGCAGATTCGGAAGCAGCTATGAAAACACACACCAGACCAAAGTGCAAATTATGATAAGAATGATTCATTTAAAGCTGAACGCAAACATTGTCTTGAATTCATCTTTCATCTAAGTTGTCTCCACGTAATGCCTTTTTAAAAAGATGATTTTTCTAAATCCCCAACTCCTTGTGGTTTCAGTAAAACTGGTGGGAAAATGCTGCTGCCCGTACTATGGATGTTGATACGTTTGTGGTTAGTGACTTGTAGAAACAGAGGGCAGTGAGACCCAGTTTTTAACTGTTACATTTTGCCTGCTGCCAAGCTGCCTGGCCCAGTTGGCTTTCTGGCACCATTGATTAAAGGAGCAGCAATGGACAAGGATGCTAACATGGTCTTGACTAGTAACCAGAACACCAGGCTAATGCTCTCAAGAGCAGAGATTCATATTCTTCTACACTAGTTGGTGGAAGTTCAATTCAGTTACTTAATTAATGAAACTCAATGCCAGTTTCACAAATGGTGAAGGTGAAATAATTGCCATAAAAACCCATTTGGTTCACTAACACTCCTTTGGGAAGGAAACCTATTGTCCTTCGAAGTCGATGTGACACCACACCCCAGTAACATGGTCAACTCTTAGCTACTTCCTCAACTGGCCAAGCAAGCCACTTAGCTATACCAAACTGTTGCAGGAAATTTGAAAAGGAATAAAACTGGGCAGACCATTGGCCATCAACCAAGGCACATGTGGGATTTCCGCAGATGACTACCATGTGGTGGTTGCTTCTCCTACCGGTATGTGGTACTGCCTAAGGATTGTTTGAGGTAGTTTGCTGCCATCAGTCCTCCTTTGTCTTTACTTCATCTTGGATCAATTTAGTGATTAGTAGTAGAGGGCAGGTCAGCTTAGCTCAGTTGGCTGGATGGTCAGTTTGCAAAGCACCGTGATGCCAACAATGTAGGTTCAATTCCCATCACTGGCTAAGGCTACCATGAAGGACTGTCCTTCTCAAACTCCCTCCTCACCTGAGGTATGGTGGCCCTCAGATTAAATTACCACCTGTAGTCTCTCTCTAATGACAGAGCAGGCCTGTGGTCTGATAAGACTATGGCAGTATTACAGCAATGGTAGAGGACACACCATTGTAGAATATCTACAGAAGAAGCACTCTTCTTAGTTAACAAGATGGTTTATTTCATGATAACAATTAAAACAAGTACATGCAGTCAGATATAATTACTAGAACTTTAGGGAACTGGTACAAATACATTTGCTTCCTCCAAAAGCTGCAAAAGATTTCTTTGTCTCCATCTACAGACCGTGTGTGACATTAGGTCAATGGATCATGTTAACATAACAAGAATATTGACCCCTCCAGATCCACTACCTTGTACACAGCACTACGAATGACATTAACACACCCAGTCCTGTTGACTTTGCAACGTTCTCCTTCCTAACATCTCTAGGTTTGTGCCAGAACTGGAAAAGCAATTCCGTAGACTGGTCAACCAGCAGCCTGAGAAAGTCATACACAGTAAAAATTATATCATACGGACAAAGTCCCAACATCACTGTGTGTGGTATGTTTTGTTTCTGGTCTAGCCAGTGACACCAAAATCCTGTGAAAAAATAAAAACCCACAAGAGGGCAGCATGCATTGCTACAGCTGCACAAGTGTCACTCCTTCAGGAACATAGGGTAAGGTTTAGAGAATGAGAAGGGTCAAAACATGTGTGAAGGGAAAAGCAATATGTGGAGTTGTTGAATGAAAGCAAGTAACAAGCATACATTCGTACAAAACTTTTGAATTTTGTTCACTTTTGTTCTCACATTGATTGACTTCACTGCCTGGGATAGTGTTTCTGAGAGATTAAACATCTCAGTAAATGACATTTTGTGCACCGGTTTGACGAGGGCTCAAAAAGAAAAGGATTATGAACTTTGAAGGATTGCTGTTCATGTGACCACGCTGTTATATGTTGTGCTTCCAAATGATAAGCTCTGTAGGTTCAATTTTGTGCCTATCAAAGATCTTGAACCTTGAACCATTATTTAGCCTTATCCTAAAATGATGTTTATTTTTAAAAATTCAAAACAAATTTCCAAAATCGGAAACTATCTAAGACTAAAAATCTGCCAAGCTAACCAAATGTAACAACGAGTATTCAAAAGTTTTATTTGATACATTTGCTATCATTGTTGTGAATAAGTAATTATTTCCGTTTATCACTAAATGAGTCTGAGTTCTAATGTTTTATGATTATGGTCGTTTTTAGCTTTGTTTTAAAGTGACTTAGAGATAACAATCCAAGTTTTTCATTCCTTGTTGTGTATTTACAATTCATTCTTGTTTTCTTATCAAGGCCATAAAAAAAAATTTTTTATTCGACATCAAATATACTTTTGGAATAGCAATGCCCTATTAAAGCAATCGTTTCAAAATGATTTGGGAATAACCTTTTTAGGTTCTGCATTTTTCCAGGATTTTTAAAGCAGTTTAATGGAAGTGAGAGCAAGACTGTATTTCATCAAGGAAACAAGCTTAGAGAGGGCAGGGGAGGATATGGTACAAAAATGGAAGAAAGCTGTGGATAATAGTGTGAAAGAAGAAGGATCTGAGGGAATACTCATAATGGAATCAAGACTAAGTCAGAAGTCACAAGACACCAGGTTGGAATCCAACAGAGTTATTTGAAATCACAATAATGAACTTCACCTGAAGAAGGTACAGCACGACAAATCTTGTGAGTTTAGATAAACTGTTGGACTATAACCTGGTGTTGTCTGACTTCTGACTTTGTCCACCCAGCACCAGCACCAGCACCAGCACCAGCACCAGCACCAGTACCAGCACCAGCACCAGCACCAACACCAACACCAGCACCAGCACCAGTACCAGTACCAACACCAATACCAACACCAGCACCAGCACCAACACCAGCACCAGCACCAACACCAGCACCAACACCAGCACCAGCACCAACACCAACACCAGCACCAGCACCAGTACCAACACCAATACCAGCACCAGCACCAGCACCAACACCAACACCAGCACCAGCACCAGTACCAGTACCAACACCAACACCTACACCAGCACCAGTACCAACACCAACACCAGCACCAGCACCAGTACCAGTACCAACACCAACACCAACACCAGCACCAACACCAACACCAGCACCACCACCAGCACCAACACCAGCACCAGCACCAGCACCAGCACCAGCACCAACACCAGCACCAGCACCAGCACCAGCACCAGCACCAGCACCAGTACCAGCACCAGCACCAGCACCAACACCAACACCAGCACCAGTACCAGTACCAACACCAGCACCAACACCAGCACCAGTACCAACACCAACACCAGCACCAGCACCAGTACCAGTACCAGCACCAACACCAACACCAGCACCAACACCAACACCAGCACCACCACCAGCACCAACACCAGCACCAGCACCAACACCAGCACCAACACCAGTACCAGCACCAACACCAGCACCAACACCAGCACCAGCACCAACACCAACACCAGTACTAGTACCAACACCAACACCAACACCAGAACCAACACCAACACCAGCACCACCACCAGCACCAACACCAGCACCAGCACCAGCACCAGCACCAACACCAGTACCAGCACCAACACCAGCACCAGCACCAACACCAGCACCAGCACCAGTACCAGCACCAACACCAGCACCAACACCAGCACCAACACCAACACCAGCACCTGCACCAGCACCAACACCAACACCAGCACCAGCACCAGTACCAGCACCAGCTCCAACACCAGCACCAGCACCAGCACCAGCACCAACACCAGCACCAACAGCAGCACCAACAACTACACCAGCACCAACACCAGCACCAACACCAGCACCAGCACCAGCACCAACACCAGCACCAACACCAACACCAACACCAGCACCAGCACCAGTACCAGCACCAACACCATCACCAGTACCAGCACCAACACCAGCACCAGCACCAACACCAACACCAGCACCAGCACCAGTACCAGCACCAACACCAGCACCAACACCAGCACCAACACCAGCACCAGCACCAGTACCAGCACCAACACCAACACCAGCACCAGCACCAACACCAGCAC